>NW_028274860.1:0-645931 GCF_037043125.1 Eumetopias jubatus | reverse complement strand
TGTGAGCGCCAAATAGGGAAGATGGGCTTGGAGATGCTGACGGAGAGAAAACCGGGCACAGGAGCCTTCCTGAGAAAGCCAGGGGAGATGGGGTCCGTGGAAGTGGGGCCAGTAGGAACCGCTCCAGCCCCATGAATCATGCCCTGACACCATTTTCCAAGTGTGCAAGCACCACAGAGACCCCAAAATTAGACATGACAAATTCACAGATGTTATCAAGCAATTGTTGTTGAATCAGCCCCCCTAGAAACGATGTGGTTTCATGCTCCCAGCATTGATGGAACGGAGATACCATCTGCACAGGTTCTGATGAGGGGACCGAGGGGACAATACGTAAGAAGATGACTAAGTTCAACAGCCAGGAAGTCGCAAGCCCAGGCCCTGGGACACAGCTGCCACTAAACACAGGCTCTTGCTCACCTCGCTGTATTGGAGCATCGTGGGGTTTGACCTCACCCCACTGCGGCCTCCAGCCATGAGCCGGTGATGACCAATGCGGGGACCAGAACGGCCTACTCCTGTCCCCACTCACCTTGGAAGGGCGGCCATTGGTTCCCAGGACCCAACTCGGCGTCCAGGCTCCCGAGGGTGCAGGAGAGGCCGAGCCTGGCTCTGTTGTCACCACAATCCAACTGCTGGTCCAACTGCAGTGGCAGAATATTGGCCACCTGGGTGCTTGGTTGTGTCCGTGCTCCTGAAGTCTGCACCTCTGCCCTTTGGAAAGTCCAGTTTCCGCTTGATGGCCCTTGGTGACAGGGAGCCTGCATCGGAGCTGAAGCAAGAAGAGATCTCAATGGGCTCAATCCCCGGGCTCCTTAGCTGAGCACTCCCAGACCACCCATGTCTGATGTCCCCGTCTGCCTTTAAGACCACACTGTGAGCAAGCACAAAGGCACACATGATATGTATGAAGGAGATGTCACCATTATGCCCCAGCCTGGGGATGCTGGGATGGCAGGTTCCAAGCCGGCAAAGTCCCTGAGGTGAAAATACCCCCTTGACGCCACCGGGCCTTTGGATGGGCACATGAGTTCATGCCTATCATTCAGTTAGTAGTAACCTTGGTCCTACAGCCTAGGGAGAAGATCCTAGAGAGGCCTCAGGGCATGTGGAGAAGGAGTTGTCGGTTGTTTCCCCCTCAAGAAAACGAACAGGGAAACAAGTTCGACCTCCAGGCTTCAGGTACCACTAGAGAAGGGAGTTGCGAAGGGTACCTCTAGATGCTTTAGGTACCACTAGAGACGGGACCACGGACCAATTTATGGGAACATTTCACAGCTCTGGAGCCTTTTGAGGTTTCTTATCTGCAATATCTGATTGCTTTCCCCCCACCCACACATCTGTATGCGATATATTCTATTGCCATTGGAGGAGGGGCTAAGAGCTCTGAGTAACGTAGCAGCGGTCTGAGTCCCTTTGGAAACTTCCAGGCCAGAAGTACTACAGGATCAGACTTGTGGGTCTTCAGGGAGGGCATACAGCACCCAGTCCTCGCATCACACACCCCTCAGTGAGGTGTGGACCGCACTCCGTAATCAAACCCACTCAGATTGCTACTGTGAAGGGAGTCCGTGTTCTCAGAAAGGGGGCTAACCAGAGACGTGCCACAGCCTCTCGCCAGAGCAGGTCAGCCTCAGCGGGGCCTGGCGGCTCCCTGCCATGATTCCTGGTCCCTTGTGTGCATCTCATTCTCCCTAGTCTTTTCATCTGTCACTACAAACGATTCCATGAGTCTATGACTGTTTAGCCTCCCTGGCAACGCCCTGTATCTCCTCTCACCGTGCGTTCTCCCACCTCCTTCTATCTGCTCTTTCCTGCCTGCGCTAGCAACGCCCCCAAGTCCTGTCCTCCCAAACGCCCACCGTGCTGGGGAACGCTCAGTCTCCTCTCTGCTGCACATACTCTCCACTCCTCACCCTGCCTCTGGGGTCGCTTGGTCCTCTGGTCCCTCTCTGTCCTCCAGAATCACTTCTCCCCACCCCACACCAGGTGCCTCCCCAGCTCCCAGGGCTTCTGCCCCAAGCCGTCTCTCAGATGGGTAGGCCTTCCATCATTCCTCGAGGCACACTGTCACCAGTCATTGTTAAGCACAATTTAGGACATGTCATATGACTTTATGATACTTCCTACTGGGGGAAAGGCTAAATCATCTGCAATTAGCAAATCTGGTTGGAGAAGGAGTTGTCAAAACCAGGTTCCCCATTCTCAAATGTTATCTTGAATGAAGGTCTAAGTGTGCTTAAAGTTATGACTCCTAATTTCCTCACGTTCTTTTATGGCTCTTTTCTCAACTACTAGGGTTCATTTAATCTACTCAAACAATGTGCTTTGCACATGCAGAAGAAAGGGAAAATATTTTATCAAACTCTGAAGGACCGTCCACTATTTTTAGTTTGGCTAGTGGGGAAAAGCCCTGGATGAAAGCTAAGGTTGGCACTTCCATGAGATTGGCCTGTTTCTACAAGGGTTCTCCCTGTGCAGGCAGGATGGGCCTGAGTAGCCCTCCTGCGGCCCTGTTGCTGGAATCACAGCCTATGCACACTGATCACACGCTGCCGTCAGAACCCCTACCCTGGACGGGCCGTGTATAATATAGACGCTGCATTCACTCATCTCAGCCCATCCACGTGGCTGAACGTTGCCCCCATGGTTCAGGGTGAATGGAAGGCCGTATCACACACACCTGCCTTCTGAGACATGTGTCTGAACCTTTCTCATCCCACTGCCCATGGGAACCCACACTTGGCCGTCAGCATCTCTGAGGGAATGTGCAGCCTTACAAGGGTGACAGGCAGCCAAGTGAGGAGCCTCCATGGGACCCCTGGTGAAAACAGAAAAGCCTGGGGACCTCTCAGCCCTGATTGCTTTGGGATGGAGAGCCTCTTTGAGACCTTGATCTCGCAGAGGGGCTGGACGAGCCGCTGGTTCTGCTTACACCACAGAGTGACACACAGGGTAGGGGTTGGCAGATGCATGGCTGAGTCACAGGGGTCTTTGGGGCAGTCTTGCAACATTTTTGTTTACATTCACAACTGTTTCAAATAATTTGGTACAAAAGCAGAGATGAAAGTGTGAGCTCCTCCCCACCTACTCCCTGACAGGACTGAGTTGAGATCAATGGACAGCCTGATCTGGTGAGTCTGATGTCCCACCACCCACTGGCCAGAAGTCTTGAGCAAGTGACGTGACCTTGCTGAGCCTCAGCACCCTCAGCTGTCACAGGAGATGCCACATGGACTCGAGAGTGTCCCTGTGAGGACCCGATGCTTCCAGAGAAATAGAGGTGCTGCTGAGTGGGCACGGGGAGGGGCATGGTAGAGCACAAGAGTAAATAACTCTGTGTTTCATTTCTGCTTCCTGAATTGCTGTAACCCCTAGGAAGCCTTGGCTTCCTTACCCCTCGGAGAGGGATAGGAAACAGGGGAGAAAGTGGTCCTAGTGTGGAAAGGATGTTACTGACCAAATAAGTTGAGGGACAAATCGTTTCACGGCCAATTTCACTATACAACATTGACACGGCAAGGAACATCTTATACTCCTTGCTGCTCCTTCAAAGTGATTTGATGAGCAAAGAAAGACTCCTAACGATGCCAATGCTTCTCCCAGAAGGGAAGGCCGAAAAATACCCTGAGTGGGAAGAAAGGGAAATTGGGTTTTAGCCTGCACTCCTCTGAGAGTGTGGCCCCAAGGGGGTCTGGCTCAGCAGGCAGCATTTTCTGAAGAATCTGGGGAGGGGAACAACTCTGCTTTGCTCCTGAATGAGGCCACGCCCACGTCAGGTGCACGGGCCATTGATCATTGATAGGACATTATGCCACTGAGCAGACACTTGACTGAAAACATATCCACATGGGGGAAAAGTCACTGACGCTGCAGGAAGGGTAAAAAGCACGCCATCCGTGGAGGATGGAAAACCGGGGCTAGGGCTCTGGCTTCACTGAAACCATGGTGTACAGACAGGATTCGAGGCTGAGGATTTTCGATCTATATGCTCCAGAGGAACGTAGGCACCCCAGGAGCAAAAACTTTAAAATCAGCAACAAATGCTGATTTCCGATGCTACAAATATGGAGCTGACTGGAAACCTGTGTGGAGAGCCAGAGACTTTGCAGGAAGCACACAGGAAATAGAACTGGCAACAGAATTTCATGTGTAGCACAGAATTCTTCTTGCAAGAAATAAAAAGAGGTCTGTGACCCAGATGTCTCCAGGTGAGATAGTGGTGGCTGAGTTTTTGCCCTTTTCCCTCCATTTCTCCTCTCCAACCTGACTTGGTACCAACAGCCTGCACTTGTGAGGGGGCCGGGTGACAGAGGGTAGTCTGAGACAGAAGGAAAGGAAATTTGTCTGATTCAAAACACACTTTTTTTTTTTTGAAGTAGGCTCCACAACCAGTGTGGAGCTTAACCTGGGGCTTGAACTCACAACCCTGAGATGAAGATCTGAGTGGACATCAAGAGCTGGATGCATAACCAACTGAAACACCCAGGTGTCCCAGTGTTTTCAAAATTAACTCCAAGGGCAAAGTTCAAACCAGTTTGAGTCTACAGGGCCTGTTGCCACGGGTGCATGTCTCAGCCTATTTAGGGTGTTGGATACAGAGAAGACAGGCTTCCTTGGAGCCCCCGCCCCAGGAACCTTGTGCCCCTCACGTGGGAGTACTTACCATCTACATCCAGACCCAAGAAAGTTTCCAGAGTATCAAATATGGATGAGGCACTTGCATACGGCCTCCAGGTGTCTGGCAGGTCATGGCCAACTGAAGAAGTCAAACAACATTCGTCCAGTGAGTCCTGTGGGACTTCATTCTCTTCTGCTACTGGCAGCTCCCTGGGGAACCTGGTGTTACAGGGAGGACAGGAGATGCAACGAGAAGGTTGAGTCAACACGGAGTCCCAGCTGGTTTTGGTGGCAGGGAGGAGGGACTGGTCACAGGAAACCAATGGGAAGTCCCCATCAAGGGAGATGAACCATTCTGCCTCTATCTGGGGCCAGAGTGTGGCTGCACTGGGGATAGATCACGGAGGCGGGGAGGGAGCGAGAGCAGGAGGTGCTCAGAGCATGGACAGAATGGGAGCTTAAGGGAAGGAGCCTGAACCAGCCCTGTGCACAACAGTCACAACACATAGCACACTCAGAAAACAATAAAACCGGCATCAACAGTTTTGCATACATTTTGTTGAAATTTACAGAAATCACCAAGACAACCCCAGATTGGCAGCATTGTAGATTCCTAGAAAGCTCGTATGTCCAAGGCCTACTTGTCTAAATACTGAGACATGAATTTTCGTTTTCCTAAACACTTCCCTTGCCATGAATTCCTGCCATCATCATAATGCGAAACCAGCAGCGACAGATGGGCATTTTGGATGGATCCAATACAAAGTGTCCCTGTGACTGCTTAGGATACCTGCATCAATGGACAAGAGGTTCCTGCTTTTGGGGGGGGATTAAGAAAGGGGCCTCTAGAAGTACCACAGTGAAACAGAGAACACTGCTAACGGAAGATTTTGTGGGTGGCTGAATGGGTAAAATAGGTACGTTTAGCACTTTCTAGATTTGCCTAGATCTGAGATCACGAGATGTCACCATTGAATTAAAGCCCATGATTCTTCAGAGTTACCTGGGGCATATCCGGTCTTGGTCTTCCTCCAAAAGATCATTATGATTTTCTACAAACAAATACAGACCGGTCCAGTCACATAAACAGAACATTTGTACGTTAAAATTAAGTATCCAATACAACTAGTGCATGGGCATAATTACCCTTAGTGGGGCAGCAGGATACTCTGAGAGAAATCCTCCTGGAGGCCTCAGGTAGTACCTTGGGATTGTGCCTTGGTTTGCTTTCCTATACCATTGGGCATGAGCTCCCTAATGTGATAGGGCCACATCTCAAGTGTCTGTGTACAGAGTGAAACATCTGTTTTACCACAGATTCTGGGGAACAGCTTACATGCATTCTAAAACCTTACTGGAACAAACTCTCATTCCCTTATAGTATAGTATGAGATGCTCTAGGTGTGAGGGTTTAAGGGAATTTAGACACAAAGACCAGGCTGATGGATGGAATCTGCAAACCCTCACAGCAAAAGGAATCTATTGTGTACAGTCCTTTGTGCTACACAGACATATGAGCCATGCATGGGGAGGGGCGATGCCCAGGCTCAGCTTTGCTTCGAGGAAAACATACAAGGAGGCTGATGGTAGAAGCGTTGACGTGCAATACTCCGACGATGACTCAGTGTAGACAGACAACACAGAGGATACAGACACTGGGGATCGGTGCAGTGAAAGCAGGGAAATGACAAATCCAAAGATACAGGTAAGGCTGACAACATCTTTGGACAGGCACAAAAATTCAAGGGATGTTTTTCGGGTCTACAAAGGAGAGCAGTGCAGATGAGGAGAGGCATTTAAAGGAAATCAGGAACAAAGACAGACACCTCTGCATATGCAGCTCAACTGAGAGTGAGTTCGTCACATCTGCCTTGACTCCAATGTCCTAACTTCTGTCAGGAGCCGTAAGCATGGCCGGAGATGCGGAACAAACGGTAGGTCCCTGACTCACCTGATGTCTATGGTGAAAAGTCTATCCTGGGGCCTGACTCAGATCCCTATGTCTAGCGGGCTTCTACACAGCGATGACACATCTCAGCGGAACCAGAGGTTGGATACCAAAAATAGCGGGGCAACTTGGGAGGCCAGTTGGAGCTTTATCACATGGACAGTGGAGGACTCATGAGCGGCTTCCAGAGGAGAACAGATGTCCAGATCTTGGAAAGAGTGAATGTCAGCCCTCCTAGAATTCCCGTGGGGGTCAGACAGGCCAGGAAATGCTGAGGAAATCATACAGCATTCATCCATTGAGTCCCATGGGTTGTCCTGCACTTCCACCACTGGCAGCTCCCTGCTGAACCTGGTAGGGTGGGGAGATCTGAATATTAAGACAAGAAAGGTGGACCTCCCACCATCCTAACCGTTTTGATGGGCAGCTGGGAATTACACTCATAAAAAAGGGGCACACCAATTTTTGACAGCAACAACTCTGCTCCTGTTTCAGGCGGCAGTGTGGTGCTGTGGGGGCAGTAGATATAGAGAACGGAAGGTGCTCAGGGCAGTGGCCACAGAACTAAGCTTCTGAGCAACAACCTGAACTAGTGTGGAAAGGAAGTCATGACTCACAGCCTGCATGGATAATCCTAAAGGTGACTTCAACACATTTACGTAAATGTTGTCGATACTACCTTCACTGACCAAGTGAACGCGGGTGTTAAAAGGCATCTTCAAAATGGAGACATCTTGTGTCTTCAGTGTCTCTTTCTCTAACTACTGTGACAGGAGGTGTTCTTTTCCTATAATATATCCTCAATGTGGTAACACCAAAGAGTTAGAGGCAGATATGCCTCTCACTCTGGTTTTACCAAAAAGAGAAGAGGGGAATGCGGAGAATCCCTGTGAAGGATTAGTTCACAAAGTTCAACTGACTGCAGGTTATTGAAACGGAGGGGTCAATAAAAGGAACGTAACCGTGTTACACGGTGAAGACATACATCAAAGTTAAAAGAGATACTTTGTAATTGAAGAATGGATGCAATAGATATGTTCGGCCATTTCTATTTTTTCCTCGAGATGCAATCCTTCAGTTTAACCACTGAAATAACAACCCATGATTCATCAGAGTTACCTGGGGCATGCCTGGTCCTGGTCTTCTTCCTCCTCATGGTGGAATTGATTTTCTGTAATTATATAGAGACAGGGCTGGTCATGAATGAGATCCTTCTCGGTACGTTAATAATCCAGGGTCTCATGTTACCCACACACTCAGATACGTTCCATGTGAGAACAGGTTCAGTCAGAAGAATATGTCAGGGTGCCTCCAATATTGTCATGTGATAACTGGCTTGATTTCCGGCCTGAGCCATTTGGAAAAATTTATTCTATCTAGGAGATTAACATCACAGTCTCCCCTGTCGTCTGTGCAAGCACTTGAACTTCTCTCTTTGACACAGATTCTGGGGAGCCAGCCTCCCTGCATTCTAAAAGGATCGCTGCAGCATTCACCCTTCTCTCGTCAGATAGCCTGGTTGTTGAAGGCTCCGTGGAATTTGTACACTGAGACTGAACAGATGGAATGCAACTACAGACACTGAAATTCAAGTGAGTCTTTGGTGCTACTCAGAACATTGGCCTGATTCATGTGGTGGGAGAATGCCAAGGCACAGCTCTGCTTCTGGAAACACACAATCAAGCTATCAGTAGAGACACTTAGGGTGGGTTTTCAGACAACTGTTTAGGAAGACAAGCCAACCTAAAGGAGACAGAGAATGGGGCTAAGAATAGCAAAACCAGTTAACCCTGGACAAGAATGCCAAGTGACTGCGGCAGGCACAGATTCTTAACGGACCCACCTCCGAGATGAAACATAGAGCTTATTAGAGGTGAAAAGAGACATTTCATCCAAATTAGGTCTGACAGACAGGTTTTATGGTCGTGTTGCTGAGGTGAGTTGAGCTTGTCGTGCCTGCCTTGGCCCAACAACGAAGTGACAGAGAATTCAAGGTAACATGGGCATGCCCTGGGACTAAGAAGAGAGCAAATGTGCCTCGCCCACCTGATGTCTGTGCTTAAAACTCAATCCTAGAGCCCAGTGCAGATCAGTTTGTCTCTACAGGGCCTGCCCACAGGGATGACCTCTCTCGGCACAGCAGAGGTCTGGGGTACAAAGAACAGGAGATCTTTGTGGGTGTCCAGGTGGAGCTTGATCACCTGGACAATGGAGTACTCACTGGTCACTTCCAGAGAGGAACAGACTTCCAGTTCCTCGGGTAGGAAGATGTTGGTGCTCCTGTAAGGCCAGTAGGAGTCAGACAGGTCGGGAAGAACTGAGTATGTCAAGTAGTGTTCATCCTGAGAGTCCCTTGAGACGTCCTGCTGTACCACCTCTACCAGCTGTCTGCTGAGCCTGCAGGGTAGGGACAAGTGAAGATTAACCTAAGAGGGATCTGAAGTCATAAGTCCTGTCAGGCTTTGATGCAAGGCGGAAGGGAGTGGTCAAGAAAGCAAAGAGGGGAAGGACCCATTAAGAAGAGAAACGATTCTTGTTTTCGTGGGACACGTTGTGTTTCACACAGGGGCAGCTGTTCGAAAGGAAAATAAGTGCTCGTGCATGGGCCAAATAGCAAGCTTCTGGCGAAAGAGACTGAATTATCTCTGTGCCGTCCACTTATGACTCATACCACACGAGTCCCACAATGGTGGCCTTTCCCCTTCCATGCAAATGGCATTGAGTTCTGCATGTAGTGGCCAAGCACGGGCAGCTCTGGGGGCAGTGGACTGTCACAGAAATCTCATGCCAGGAAGCCCTCTTTCTCTCAACCTTGTGGCATCATAGAACATGTTTGTCTACTTGCTATGATATTTTAATGTTATGAACACTTGTCCACACGAAATCTAAAGACAGAGAGCAGATGTGCATGGCTCTCTAAAGCACACAAGAATGAGCAAGCACCGTGGTCCCTGTGACATATTCGTTCACCCGGGTCAGCGGACTGTGGCTTACTCAACTCGAGAAGTCATTAAGAAATGGGAAACAATCCCAGTACAACGGTGAAGACAGAGAACATTGTGAAACTGGTAATTTGTCCTGGACCGCATGGATAATACCGTGCTCGTCAGCACTTTCTGCTTCTCCCCGGGTGCCACTTTTGAATCCCCAGCCCCCGAGTGTCCAGAATTACCTGGGGGCAGCCGGCTCTTGTCTTCCCAGACCCTCCTGATCAGTTCGGTCTTCTGCAAATAATGAAGAGAAAGAATTACGTTAAGCACATTCGCCTTCACAGATGCCCACTCCTATATCCTGCATAGCACAGGACTGACATATAAGCACAGCAATACCAGGCAACTGTGAGTGTAAACATCCAGGAGCGCTTAGGTAAGGCCTCGCGGGCAAAAATTGGGATGGTACTCTTGAGTCATTAAACCAATATCCCTGATAAAACAAGCCATCCTCATAGCATCCTAAATCTTGAGTCTAGGCAAACAAACCAATTCTGTTTCTCAGAGATCCTGGGCGAACTCCCTGGCTGCTTCCTAGACAGTTGCTGCAATATTGAGGCTTTTTCCATCTGAAATTCCAACAGGTGAATGGTTTAGAGGAATCAGCCATGCAGATTAAACCAATGAATGGATTCTACACGCCATCAAATCAGAACAATCTTGAAAGCTACAAAGAAACAGGGGACACTCATGGGGTAGGGAAGTTTCAGGACCCTGCATTGCTCCAGAGAAACATACACTGTCCCATAGCAGTGGTCCAGTTCGGGTTCTCAGCTGACTTGAGATGAGATAAGACAAATGAAGACATAGACGAAGTGAAGAGCGTGAACCAGGGGAGTGCCATCTCCAGAGATATAGAAAAGGCTGCCAACAGCCTTGGCAGGCATCCAAATTCAGGGGCATGTTTCATGAATGGAAATTAGAGCCTTGGAAGAGAGGACACGAGCTGAATTCATAATTAGGAGGTCTGGCAGTGACCTCGTGGGCCTGGGCTGGAGAGGTGTATGAGTCTGGCAGGGTGTGAGGAACAAGGAATATGGACACCACCTGGGGGACCACGTGGAGTTATAGCCCCTTTGGAATGGGTGCATTCATAGGCCATATCCAGAGTAGACCCAATTTCAGGTTCATCAAACAGGAATTTGCCATCACGGTAAGACTGGCCGCTGTCACGCCTTTCTTGCTCAGTTGAAGGAGCGAAAACACATTCATCCACTGTGTCCTGTAGGAATTCCTTCTTTTCAACATCCTGGGGCTCCATGCTATGCCGGGGGAGACAACAATGATAGAAGATCAAACCAGGAGGATCAGACACCATGGCTTCCTAGCTGGTGTTGATGGGTGTGATAGCGAGTGGTCCCAGAAAGCAATGGGGCTGTCCCCTTGGAGGGAAAAACTATCCCCCTATATAAGGAGCAGAGTGTGGCCTCCGATATGAGGAGCAGTGGGAGACAGAACAGGAGATATTCTGTGCACTGGCCTCACAACCAGGTGACGGAGGAGGAGACTAAAACATCCCTGTCATACTCATGTCATAATTATGACTCCCAGCACACAGAGGTTATCAAAACAAGTGGCTTCAACCCTTCTGCATACGTTGCATTGACTTGTACATGCAGTGTCCAAGGGACTAAATATCCTGAGGCCTTACTGCCTCTCAGACATTCTGACTCCAAGGAATATTTTCTCAATATTCTGATGGGACATGCATTTATTCTTCAACTTCCTCTCTTGCTATCCAAACTCCTCCAACATGATGATGTCAAACAGACACAAAGTTAATACGCATCTCACTTTGGTTTTAACCACACAGGAGACAACAGCTGATTACCGGAATCCCTGGCTTTGGTCAATTCATGTGTGTCCACTCTCTGTAGGTTATTCAACATGAAAGGGAGTAAGAAAGTGACACCTACACAACTACCACATGAAAATAGATGACATGGTTAAAGGCCATATTCTGCTATTGACTGAATGGATGGAATACTTCTAGGCAGCACTTTCTCTCTATCCCCGATGTGAGGTCTCCAGAGGTCACCAGGAAAATTCGTAGTCCACAGTCTTCACACTTACCTGGGGCACATTGGCTGTTGTCCATTTCTTTCCCTTCGATCATCTTGACTTTCTGAAAATCAGTTCCAAGACAGCAGGTGACACTAAGGAAATCATACTTCCCATATTACCAACACAGTGACCACCCACACTGCAAGGACATTAAGATTCTCAGGGCAAGACCCTAGTGCTCTGGCAGGGATATTCCAGGATGGCCAAGGTTAAGTCTTACGAGCAGTGCACAGGACTGCTCCCTAACCTGCTGCAGAAATTCACTTTCTTCTCCCCCACAAATTATCCCAATATCCTCCTCTGATGGGAGTCTGTAAAAAGAGTTCCGAATATATTTTCCCCAGAGGTCCTGCGGAGGAGTCCAAGCACTTTCTTGAAGTGTTGCTGCAAAATGGGGTTATTCCATGACATACCATGGCTCTTGATGCTTCCCAGGAATTTATTCTTGAAACTAGACTAATGAATCAACTGTAGAAAACCTCAAATCAAAAAGAATCTTTGGTGTTCTACCGACACAAAAGCCATTTGGTCTGAGTGATGCCAGAGCCCAGCTTGGCTTCATAGGAACATCCAGGCAAGGTAATGACACAGTTGTTTTCAGATGACCACTTGGCTAAGTTGAACCCACATAGAGAAGATTGTGCCTGGGCCTGAGAGCAGTGAAACCAGGGAAAGCACCTTTCCTTGATATGCAGGTATGTGAGCCAAAAACATTGGACAGGTCTAGGCCCTCGAGAGATATTGATCCTAAAAAGAAAGTGTCATTGCATGGAACAAAAGACAGTTGATCCACGTAGGGTATCTGACAAGACTTTGTGGATGTCCTACTGAGGTGGGTAGAGCTTGTCACCCATGACATAGGTTCAATGGCCTGACACGGGGGCCAGGTTGACAGAGGCATGGCCGCTGCCTAGGATGGTTGAAGGCTCCCTGACCCACCTGATGTCTGTGTCTCCACATCCATTATGTCCTGATTTAAAGCAAAGTGTGTCTGTAACGCCCGTGTATAGAGATGACCTTCCTCAGTGTAGACAAGGTGTGCAGAACAAACAACATGGACACTACCTGGGGGACCACGTGACGTTTCATCCCCTTGGGTGTGGGAGCATTCACAGGCGAAATCCAGAGCAGAGCCGAATTCCTGTTCATCTAATGGGAATTCGCCAGCACTGTAGGACTGGTCGTTGTCACACTCTTCTTGCAGAGTTGAAGGAGTCAAAACAAACTCATCCACTGTGTCCTGTAGGGCTTCCTTCTTTTCAACTTGCTGCTGCTCCATGCTGTGCCGGGTAGGACAGGAATGACAAGAGATCAAACCAGGAGGATCAGACACTGTGGCTTCCTAGCTGGTTGGATGGGAGTTATATGGAGTGGTCACAAGAGGCACAGGGCACCGGCTGGAGAGGGAACAAGCACACCAACCTATAAGAGGCAGAGTGTGGCTGCCCGGGGCTGGGAGAGCAGGAGCTGATCCTCAGAGCACTGGCCACAGAAGCACTGACTAGGAATGAGACTCCACCCTCCCAGCAGGATGCGGTCACAACAAGAAGCACAGTGGAGACCAGACCAGGGGCAACCACCACGGGCCTGAGTCAGGATGATTTTTACATAGATTGGTCAATTACTTACAGCTCTGGAGTACCTGCAGACTGCAGAAATGTGTGCCTTCTAGGCACTTTGTCATTAATAGTGTCACATGACACCCCAAGTTTTTGGAGTTTGGTTAGGTACTTCTCTTGGTTTTAATTTTGCTAGTTGTCTGTTTACCAATTCCTTGGTGAGTTACCTTCCTACCAAGGACCTTAGAGAACTGTGTAGGAAGTAGATATGCATCTCCTCCCGGTGTCCATTTACAGGAAAGAATGGGTATTTTTGTCCCCACGGGGAATCCTAAGGCTGGTGAATTCATCTCGGTCTTACAACACCACAGAGACAACAGGCAACCAAGCCAAAACGGCCATCCTTTGGGGACCATCTGCAGTTTTGCTTAACCTTGCATCTGACATCTGTCACTCTCTTGACCTCACTTACTTTACTTTCTGAGACCCTGTCCATTTTGACCCACACATTATTGGTTCCAGAATTTTCATTGTCACCTGGGAGTGAGGGTTCCTTGTTCTTCTTCATCCTCCTCATCCTCATAATTTTCTGCAAATAAATTCAGAAATGTCCCATCAGCTATTTCCCACATCACCACTATAAACACAGCGGCTTCTATGTCCCTGGAGACCTAAGGGTCTATGAATGACTAGGTATTCTACTGAGTTTAGGGCACTGTCTTTAAGAACTGCTGTGGCATGGATTTCTGATGCGTCAGGCAGTGTGTCTCTGATTCTGAGGATCAGCATCACTGAACCTGGGCAACACGTTCTACCGGCTCTTGTTGTCCATATCAGGGAATGCTTGTCAGCTTCATTTCTGCACCGTGTCTTGCAGAGTGCCACAGGTCCCACCATAGCCACAGACTCTCTGTGGGTTCACAGCTCTCACATAGAGCCGCCTCCTTGCCCTCACGACAGGACAACCACCCTGTCCCACATCCCTCCACCGGGGACTTCAAGGGCCCCCACGTGGGCTTCAGTGTTATCAAGGGGACATCCGTCTACGAAAAGCGGTCCCGTCTAAACAGCACTCCCACCTCCAAGTCCTACTGCATCAAGGACCTCATCCAACTCCACACAGTCAGGAGCATTATTTTTTCCTGACATGCATTCATGAATTTTCCCTATCTGATCACTACAGTATCAACAGGTTATTTGATATACTTTCCAGATGAGGAGACAGATATGGAGAAAGTAAAACTCACTTTCTCACCCACAATTAATACAGACCACGCTGACTCTGGGAACCTCCCACTTAGTGCAGGGATCCTTGCACACTAACAAGCATCCTCCTGTCACATTTTGCTCTCTGGCTCAAAGACTGGTGGAGGCTGCCTCCCGCTCCAAAGGCTGCATTCCCTCAGGGAGGAAGCAGACACGTGGAGCACTATTACCTCCACACTGTGCATTTCTGCTCTCTGTTACCACCTTCCACTCCTGGTTCTCTCATGGCCCCACTTGCTATGGGGAATCCAGGAGGGCTGCTGCACACGGCGTGAGGCCAGGCGGGGAGTCTCTTGTGAGCCCAGGGCCTTGGCGCAGCTCCGGGCATCAGGGCCGGTGGCCGCCTTACCTGGGCTGAGCTTTCGGGCAAGGCACTTGGCCAGCCTGCGCCCCTCAGCCAGTTGCTCTTGGAAGCCCTGCCCTTGGGAATGCTCAGGGTCATCATGGGTGAGGAGGTCCTCGAGGAGGTTATTGAGCAGTTGGGAAACGTCTTTCCCTTTCCGTAACTTCTGATACAAACGGGTCAGCTCTTTAGCCTGGTCTTTAATGAGGGTATGACATAGCCTAAGGCAGGGCAGAGAGAAAATTTTAAAATGCAAAGAGTTGAACAACAGACAATAAGATCTTTCGTGATGATTTCTGGCAGAATTTCCCCAAAGGAGCCGTGAACCCTGCACATCCCTTACACCTTTTCCTTCTGTAAACAGAGCCAGGGGTTCTCCTAAGCACACGCCAGAGAGATGTCCCTTCAGCTGCTAACTTCGGGGACACCCGTTTCCCTGGAAAACTACACACAGCGCGGCGTGCAGTGAAAGGACACAGCGCCAGACGCAGAAGCATGTCCAGTAGAGCTGGTGTGAACTGGTGAGCTCAGGAGAATGGCAGGCTCAAGCTGTGGTCAGCCAGGTCATGACTCTGTGAAAGGTAAGTGAGGTGGTGATCTCGCAACACTGTGAATGTGCTAAAAGCCACGAATTGTTCCCTTGAACTTGGGGACTTTGATATTTTTTTCCAGAGAGAGAGCGAGACTTTGAGTCATTGGAGTCCATCATTTACCAATCACTGTTGTCTTAGTTGTTTTAGAAATATTTGGGTCACGTGCCTGCCATGACGTTTCTGCCCTTTCCTGGCCCAGACTTGTTGCTGCCCCAAGTCAAAGATGCCCACAGCGTCCCTGCAGCCTCCCACATGGAGCCTTCCTTACCTGAGCTTCTCAGCCACCGTGTCTGCCTGCTTCCCCTTCTCAAACTGCACCTTCTCTCCCAGCACGGATTCGATGAGGTCGGTGGACTCTTCACACTCTGAGAAACAGAGACGCCTGCCTCAGGGGAAAGCTGGACATGCTGCTGTGCTCGCTGCCTTCAAGGGACGAGGCAGGGTCCATCCTAGGACAACTGGAACCCCGGCCACCTGGCTCTGCGCTGGGAGCTCCACATCACATTCTTCAGCCTCCCAACTACAGGGCAGTCGATTACTCCCTGTTTCAGAGCCCAGGAAAGAAGAGCCCCAAGGCACAGAGAGGAACTGGACATGGTGATGAACTGGTATTTGGTAGAGTCAGAATTTGGGTTCCCCTGATCATGGTCACTCTAGCAAGCCTTGGAGACTCCTAAGTGAAACACTAAGCAGGGACATGACATAAGGCCCCCAGGGCTACTGGACTGATGGGTCCCCTGAGCTGGGATTTCTATACTGAGCAAGTATCTCAAAGGTAAAAATTCATCCGGTTACACTTGTGGAAACCACAATGCATAAAACCAGAAGCACCGGAGAGGAATATGGCCCAATCCTAATACAGTTTGTGTTATGAGAAGCAGTAGAATGATGAACAGAGTTACACAGTTCCAGGTTCTGCTCTTAGAGCGTTACAAGAAATTACTCAGTATTCATTCTGACTCAGAGAAGTAGGTCCCACAACACTAACAGGTTAACAAGGAGGAAACTGAGGCACAGGACGTTGGGCACCATGGATTTAGCCCAGGCTGACTGACCTACAACCCATGCTTTTCTCCCCTGTGCTGTGTTACCGCCACCCCACGCCCTCAGGTGATATCTGTTTGCATCATCTTCACAACTGGTTTCCCACACTTATGTGATGATTTTCAGGAAAGTTGTAAACAAAACTGCTTGTCCTTCCCTGAAAGTTCATCATCTCTTCCCTTTCGTAAAAAGCATGCCTCAGTTTTTTTTTTCTCTGCGTCATTCGTTTTTAATTACACCTCCCCTTGTTCTATTGAAAGCAAATTGTGAGAAAATGACAAAAATGCGGGCTGAGAGTTGTCAGGATTCCTTCCTATCGCTCGGCTGTGCACGTGCCCCGTTCTCATGACTCCTTCTGCCAGCGCAGGCCCCTCCTAATGAACAGGCAGCTGAGCTCCCCATTTCAGGCTGACTGTGGGGGAAGGCCTGCCCCACACCCTGGCTTGGCTGGTTCCCGGGGCTGTGGTCTCCCCCACTCACCCTCCTTCTCACTAGGCCACATGTCTCCTGGCCCAGGCCTGGACCTGCTGGCCATCCTGCACGTCTGAAGGTCCCCAGCTCAGGGAGAGACCGTGATGTTCCCTGAAACACCCTCACCCTTGCCACTGGGTATCAAATGGCCTCCGTGGACTCAGGAAGCAGAGGCTCTGCACCGGTTCCCTCTCACAAGGGGAGTCACTGTGTGGATGGCGTCACTCACAGATACCACAGTTTTAGGGGGAAAGGAGACCTTCTTTCCACTTTCCACTTACCACTTCCATCTCCTTGAAAGCAGGTAGTGTCACCTGCTACCCTCCCTCTCGCCCCCGGGTGTGCCATCAGGATGTTTCCCCAGTGTAACTAACTTGGTGCTTTACCAATGGGACCTCAGAGAAGCGGGACCTGAGAGAGTTCCTTAGTCCCTGACACTTAGGCCTGCAGGCATGCAGGATCTGATACAGCACAGAGACCATCCTGAGAGGACCAGGCGTTTCTGTGTCCGCACCAGGAAGCAGGAACTGGGATGTTAACTCTAACCCCACCTGACATGTCACTGTTAACCTCTTTGTCTTCAGTTTTCCCATCCTCAGCAAACTGAGGATAAAATACCCACTTCTACATTTCCCGGATTGTGGTCAGAATGAAATTTATGTGACATTGGAAGAGAGAAGACAGCATCTGGAGAGGTTTTTAGTTTCTCAGAAGGAATACAGACAGATATGTCTTTGGTGGCCATGATCTTGTAGGACTTACTGTATTTCTGCAGCTGGTTGGCCAGGGAGTAGGCAGTACATTCGGATATAAGGAATTTCTCCTTGAGGTCTCGGAAGTCCTGCTTGCTTTTTTCCAGCTGGGATTGAAGCTCCTGGTTGATTTCCAGGAGGCTGATTTCTGCCCCTGGATCAGACAGAGGGCCAAGAGGTGCTGCCATGGTGACGTGTGGCCGAGGAGGTAGAGCTGGGGACTGAGGAGAAGAAACCCAAACACAGGATGGTTAAAAACCAGTGAAATCAAGTAGGTTTCATCAGGACTGAGGGGTGAGGATACAGGAAGTCTTTACTTACTGTTGGGAACAATTTGAACAACACCCCACAGCACCTGAGATTCAGGAACCACAAAACCAAGGTTCAAGATGCCACAGCTGAGAGCTGAAGGCACTGCCCCTAGCTCACACTCCAAACGGAATGACAGAGGGAGCACTCAGAATGCCAGGTAACGGTCTGCACTTGAAATAACAGAGTTGGAACGTCCGAGATGACATGGAACCTGGGGAGCTGCTGCCTTCCAGTTGCCAAGGCCGTGCTGATACACAAGACTGCCCGGTCCCCCCGAAGGTCCCCACTGATGGGAACCACCCCTCACTGGCCACTCTCAGTTGCTGTGTACCCTTGTGCTGATACCACAGTTCCCATCTCTTTCTAAAAAATTATCTCAGCATAGTTCTGATTGTTCATTCTTGTGTGTGTATAAATCACCAAGGCAGAAATAGTTTCCCAAGTAGTTTACTGTTTTGTTCATCTTCATTTATTTGAGAGAGAGAATGGGGGGTGGGTAGAGGGAGAGAGTGGGACAAGGCGCTCAATCTGACCATCCGTGAGATCATGACCCTAGCCTAAACCAAGAGTCAGATGCTCAACCAACTGAACTGCTCAGGCACCCCTCCCAACGGGTTTTCTTAGGGCTGTCATGAACTCATCCCACTTGCCTTTAAGGGCAAACAGATCTTAAGGCTTTTATAATAAGGGATAGATTCCAATGTCTTAGACTGTCATGATGTTCTTCCCTGTGTCTTTTAGTGTTTTATTTTTTCCTCTGTGCGTTAAAAACACAAGAGAAGCATGCTAGCACTTTCGTTATCTTTGTTTCCTTTGTATTTGACAAGCTTTTAAATTTACTTGGATCTTCCTCCATTTACAATATGTAGTAAAGGAAACTTTCTTTACAGCAAAACACACACACACACACACCCCAAAACACAGGGGAAAAACCAAAGTTAATTTATGCAATTGATTATGAAACTGTTTTCTATTCTAACTCTCTCAGTATTCTTCTTCCTGCATCTATATGTTATGTAGTCTTCTTTTCCCCTTATGTTCACATATATTTTCAATTTTCTTAGCTATATACCTAGGAGTGGAATTGCTAGATCATATGTAACCCTATATTTAACTTTTTCAGAAACTACCAAACTCTTTTTCAAAGGAAAGCAACTACACCATTTGACATTCCCACCAGGAAGGTGTAAGAATTCCATTTCTCTACAATCTTCCCAACGCATACATTATCTTTTTTTTTTTTTTAAGTCATACTAGTGGGGGGAAGAGGGATCACACTGTGCTTTAGATTTGTATTTTCCTAATGACTAATGTTATTGAGCACCTTTTCAAGTATTTGTTGTTAGATTGGTCTTATCCTTTAGAGAGAGTCGACTCAAACTCTTCTTCCCATTTTTTTAATTGGCTGTCTTTTACTGCTTAGTTGTATCGTTTTTTTTTTAATTTATTCTAGATAGCAGACCTCCATCAGATATACAATTTGCAAATTTCTCCCATTCCATGCATTGTCTTTTCACTTCCTTGATAGTGTCCTCTGAAACAAAAAGCTTGTAATTTTGATGAAATCCAGCTTATCTATTTATTCTTGGAGTTGCTTGTCCATTAAAGAAACTGGCTTCTAGCCCCAAATCGTGAAGATTTCTAACTACATATTCCTTAAAACATGGCTTTTGAATGAGAACTTTCCTGGGTTGTAGTGGGGGTGGACATTATTTAATAATGGCTCTGTGTGTTGATTGATATTTCTCTCAATTGATATTCATGTGCCTGTTTTCTCTCCTATGGAGCATGCCATGACCTATACCAGAGATTTTGGAAATGATATCTATCAATATTCCAGCTTTGATTCAGGGGAGAGTCCTGCTTATAGAGTTGAGCTGGTCTGAACCTCACCCACAGTTTCACAAATTGCTCAGGGCTTTTAGAGGTAAGTAGTTGATTATCTTTCTGAGGAACACTTGTCCAGGAGTCCAGATCTTTCTAGGTCTAGAATGGACTTTCTCAGACCCCTCCAGACCAAGAAGACTGCAGGAGTTGGACCTAGTCAAGACTTTCATCTCCGGTCTTAATGGAAAGTAGACATGCTTCAGGGTATTGGGAAAGTTGTTCAATACAAATTCGTTCCTCTCCAATTTTCTATTATATATATGATTTCTCTCTAGAAAAGGTGAAATTTTAGAACAACTTGTCTATTCCTTGCCAATTGTCTGTCTGTGCTTTTAAAGATGTATAAAGGAGAATTCAAGGTCAATACATTCTTAGCAAAAAGTACAGTTCATGTAAACTTCCGGGTGATCGTAAAGAATCCAATGAACTATCTTATTATTAAGATGCTATCATTTTCCTGATGAGAAAAGAAAAAAAAAAAAAAAGAACTCAAGAAGATTACAAACCTCCCCAAGGCCACATATCTAGTGAAGAGAGGAGGGTGCATTAGAAACCATTTCTGGGGGCACCATCCAACTCTTGATCTCAGTTCAGGTCTTCATCTTAGGGTTGCGAATCGGAGCCCTGTGTCGGGGTCCACTAAAAAAAAAAGAAAAGAAAAAGAAAGAAACCAATCTCGCAGATATCCTATTGGGTTTTCATATGCTTATTAATCATTTGGATATCTTCTTTTGGGATGGGCTTTTTAAAATATTTCTGCTCATTAATACACTAGGTTGTTTCTCATTTTCTTTGTGATTTATAAGATTTCTTGACATATTTTGGATGAGTGTTTAGTCACATACATACATTGAAAATAATCATTTCTGGGCTGTAGATGGCCTTTGCATTTTAAAGAATGGATGCCAGGATCATGACGTGAGCTGAAAGCAGACGCTTAACCGACTAAGCCACCCAGGCGTCCCTTCATATACATTTTAAAATTGGTTTGTCATTTTCTTCACAAATATCTACAGCAATATTTACCAAAATAATGTTACTTTGTTATCCTAACAGAACTGAGTCTTGCAATCAATGAACATGCTACCTATTTCTCTGTTTACTAGTCTTCTTCACTTTCTCACAGCAGTAGTTTTTAGGGGTCTTGGGTCTGCTTCATTTTTATATATTCATAAGCATTTAATAATTTTGGATGCTAATCTCTATTGCGTTTTACTGAATTTCATTTTCTCACTACTAATTGTCCCTGCAGAGAGGTACAATAGATTGTGAAATCAACTTACTTAAGGTATAATTTGGGTACAATAGACTGCATGGCTTTAAAGCATACAGTTATTTTTTTAAAATAATTTTTTATTGTTATGTTAATCACCATACATTACATCATTAGTTTTTGATGTAGTGTTCCATGATTCACTGTTTGTGCATAACACCCAGTGCTCCACGCAGAATGTGTCCTCTTTAATACCCATCACCAGGCTAACCCATCCCCCCACCCTCTCCCCTCTAGAACCCTCAGTTTGTTTTTCAGAGTCCATCCTCTCTAATGGTTCGTCTCCCCCTCCAACTTACTCCCCTTCATTCTTCCCCTCCTGCTATCTTCTTTTTTTTTTCTTAACATATATTGCATTAATTTTTTCAGAAGTATAGATCCGTGATTCATCAGTCTTGTACAATTCACAGCGCTCACCATAGCACATACCCTCCCCAATGTCTATCACCCAGCCATCCAATGCCTCCCACCCCCCACCACTCCAGCAACCCTCAGTTTTTTTCCTGAGATTAAGAATTCCTCATATCAGTGAGGTCATATGAAACTTCTGTTACAGTCAAGATACAGGGCATTTCCACTACCTCACAACTTCCCTTGTGCCCCTTTGCGGTCCATCACTGCCTCCAGCCTCACACCCAGGGAACCAACGATACTAGAGATCATTGCAGTTTTAACAACTTCATATAACTGGAAATACATATATATATCCTCTTTTATATCTGCTTTCTATCATACAGTGCAGTGCAATGATTTTAAAATTTATCCATATTCCAGGGCACCTGCGTGGCTCTGTCAGTTAAGCGTCTGCCTTCAGCTCAGGTCTTAATCTCAGCGTCTTGGGATCAAGCCCCGTGTGGGGTTCTCTGCTCCCCATGGAGCCTGCTTCCCCCCCTCTGTCTGCCACCCCCCCACTTGTGCTCTCTCACTCTATCAAATAAAGAAATAAAATCTTGAAAAAAATAAATTCATCCATATTCCTACATGCACCAATACTTCATGACATTTTTATTGCTGGGTAGGATTTCAAGTGTTTCGTCTCTGTTTATACATTCATCTGTCACTGGACTTTTGTGTCACTTCCAGTTTGGGGCAGTCATAATTGGGGCATAATAATAAAGCTATTACACACATTCATATGCTGATAATTCTGTAGACATATTGTGTAAATACCTAGGAATGGAATGACTATCCATAGGATTTGTATTTGTTTAATCTTATAAGTAACTGGAAGTCAGCTTTTCAAAGTGGTTGTACTATTTTTCATTCCCACAGCTATATGAGACATCCAGGTGTTTTGTGTGAGATTTCAGACTTTCTGACTTTAGCCATGCCAACAGATATGCAATGATACCTCATTGCAGTACTGACTTTTTACCCTCATGACCAATGCATTGTGCATCTTTTCATGTGCTAATGAACCATTCCCATATCTTGTTTCCTGAAGTTTCTATTCAAATCTTTTGACCAATTATTGTATTGTGTTCATTATCTTATCAGACTATATGATATCTAATTCTAGAGAATGGTCCTTTGTAGGACATAAACATACTTCTATACTGTGGCTTCCCTTTATGTTCTCTTAAGGTTGTCTTTCTTCGAGAGTTACATATAGAAAGATAAAGATAGATCAATTCATTTTCATATCCAAAGAAATAATTCATTGCCTACTTTAAGCTTGCAAAAACATACGGTTGAACTTTTTGGAAAATATAAAATCATTTATTGAATTTCAGGGTATGAAATTTTTTGTTTTTGTAATTTAAACTGTTTCCACGGGCATATTGAGATATAATTTCCAAGCAAGAAAGTGTATATAATTAAAGTCTAAAGTTTAGTCCGTTTGAACATATATATGCATCACCCACACAGTGGATATATCTATCACCCCAGAAAGTTTCCTTGTGCTCCGGCCAAGTCCTCCCTCACATTCCCACCTCAGGAAACCACTGATTGGCTTTCAGTTACAATAGAATTATTTCCATTTCCTAAGGTGTTATATTTTGAAATCATATGCTATGGACATTATTTTGCTTTGATGTTTTTTTTGCTCAGAAAAATTATCTGAGCAAAAAATAAAATCTTTACCAATTTTGTTATGTATGTGAAGAGATTGCTAAACCAAGTAGTATTCCTTGGACTGGATATGCCACAACTTCTTTTGGTCATTTACCTGTGAATGGATTAGAATGGCAATTAAAAATAGAGTTTCTATCAATAGATTTTTATGAATATATCACTCTTTTTTTTTCATTTGAATGGAATGGTGGTGGCCTATGCCAGGGGGTTTGGTAGAGAGGTTTAATATTTTGAAGCAGGTCGCCGCTGTTGGGGTGCTTGGGTTGCTGAGTCGGTGAAGTGTCTGACATTGATTTTGGCTCAGGTCATGATCTCCTTGGTGATGAGATGAAGCCCCAAATAGGGCTCCATGCTCAGTGGGGAATCCCCTTGAGATTCTCTCCCTCTGCCCCTCCCTCTGCCCCTCACCCCACTCACTTTCACTCCCTCTCACACAAAGAAATCAATCTTGAATAGAAAAAAAAAAGATTTCCAAACTATTTCCTAGAGGAGTTGTAGAACTTAACATTCCTATCAGCAGTGTATGAGAATTTCAGCTCCTACACATCTTTGCCAATACTTGGAATGGAAATTCTTTTCATTTTTGCCATTTTAATTGGCAGATAGTGTTTTAAGTTTGCATTTTGCTAATGACTAATGGTGTAGATCTTGTCATGTTCTTACATGCCTTCCATATATGTTCTCGGCTGAACTGTCTACAAAGCTTTTACCCAAATTATTTTCTTATTTTCTTATTTGAAAGAGAGAGAGAGAGAGCAAGAGCGGGGGTGTGGGGTGGGGTGGGGAGGGCAGAGAGAGGAGAAACACACTCCCCTGTCAGTGGGGAGACTGACAGAGGGGGGCAGGGCTAGATCCCAGGTCCCTGAGATAAAGACCTGAGCCAAAGGCAGCTGCTTCACCAACTGAGCCACCCAGGTACTTTTCTTTTACCCATTTTTAAATTGGATTGTTTGCCTTCTTACTATTGTCTTTGGAGAGTTCTTTCAGTGTTCTATTAGGAGACCTTCATTAGATATGAAATTTATCAATATTTTCTCCCTATGTGTGACTTGACTTTTCATCCTCTCACCAATGTCTTGTGAAGAACAAAAGTTTTAAATTTTAACTAAGTCCAATGTATCCATTTGTTCTTTCATCAATCACAATTTTGGTGTCATATCTAAGAGATCATTGTCCCAGGGCTCCTGGGTGGCTCATTCTGTTGAGTGTCTGCCCTCGATTCAGTTCAGGATCCCAGAGTCCTGGGATCTAGCCCACCATCGGGCTCCTTGCTCAGCGGGGACCCTGCCTCTCCCTCTCCCTCTGCAGCTCCCTTGCTTGTGCTCTCTCTCTGTCAAATAAATAAATAAATCTATCCCTCAGTATTTCATGCTTCATGCTATTATAAATGATATCACTTTTCACATTTCAGTTAGGGATTGCGATCACATAAAGCACAGTTGAGTTTTATATATTGGTGTTATATCTTGATACAATCAAATGCATTTCAGATTCAAGCTAGATCTGGCAGTGACCATATCTTTGGAGATTTAGGTATTTGCCGGGTGAGAAGGACATTTCTCAGCAGCCGAAGAAGAAGGAATAACCCAACCCATATCAAGTCCTGTGGCTGGGCAGATTGTACAGGGTCTAATGGAACAATGCATGTGAAATGTTGTGTATGTTCAGTAATAAACTTTCCTTGAGAGTCACCATTCAGTTGGTAAGGCTGCCAGTTTAGCTTGCGTTTAGCTGCAATACCACAGTGGCAAAATTTAGAGGCCAATGTTCTCTCTTATTATGTAATTTAGTCTTCAATCATCTATTCCCATCATGATGTACTGCCAGAAGATTTAGATCGCTGTGCAATGAAATATCCATCGAATACCATGAATTGTGCCCCAGTCTGATCCGTCTTATTTCTATGTGATCTATTATAAAGTGACACCGACAGCATTTAAACAACTAATAGTGGCAGACTGAGGGAGTTTGGTTGTCTGACTCAGTTGCCTTAGGAGACAATGGCTCCGACTCCAAATCGGAAGTAGGTGTCCACTCCCATCAGTCTGTAAGCCTCGGGTCCTGATTCTGCAACAGAATCTGTAGTCCTTTGTGTCAGCTTCATACCCCCAACAGAGAGGAAATGATCTTTGGTTTAAGTAAAGATTGGTGTGTGTAGCATATTTATGTTAACTCTTTAGGCACTGAACTTAACATCCTGTCAGGTAAAGCTCGCACAGCTGTGTGACTCACAAGGTCACATTCCCAGTGGCTCAGGTGACATGTCTCAAAGAAACCAAAGCATCCACTCAGTATTAGGTGTCTCTCCTAAAGTTCACTCTTGAAGGGCAAAAATGTGGCTCACAAACAGCTTGAAATGTGTTTGATATATGTTTGTCTAATGGTTTTTTAAAGTCCAATTACCCAAATGACTTTCAGGACGGTTTGTTGTTTTTGTTTTTCCCAATGCTCTGCCTTTTTGACAGGACCCACGAGTCAATATACACATAGATTTATTCCAATTTGTTTATAATGAACCAATCATTGTGTACATGACATATAATTCTATACATTCCTTCTTTTACCTGTTTACTTTCAGATGTTGAGATGATGGGAGGTTACTTGCTTCTTCCACTGACATCCTGAATTACAATTCTGCTCTCTGTTAAAAAAAAAAAAAACAAAAAAGGCTGCTTTACCTTGTTATTCAACAAAGTCATCATAGGAGGTGTTTAAATCTGCATTTGGGGGCGCATCATTCCTTTTGAAAGATTTTATTTATTTTGGAGATAGTAAGTGTGAGCTGGGAGAACAGAGAGGAGGGAAAGGTAGAAAGAAACTAAGTAGACCCTGTGCTGAGCATGGAGCCGAATATGGGTCTTGACCCCACTACCACGACATCATGACCCGAGCTAAAACCAAGAGTCAGATCCTTAAGTGCCCGAGCCACTCACGCACCCTTGGTGTTTCTAAGAATAGAAAAGTCATTTTTCGCTCAAGCAAATAGAGGGTAATCTGTGAAGAATGATTGCAGATCATGGACTAAATATTTAGTGTCCAATGAATCCAAAATTTTGCTAGACATGTTTTCCCAAGATTGTGTAAAGTTACTATGAGCCAGCTCACCGGCAACTTCCAAAGCCCCAAACCTTTTTCTCCAAGACCTAGGGCATACTGTCACAAACTCAACCCAGCCCCTTCTTGAACCACATTTCAAGTGATCAGTTTTCTTGCATGACCCAACAGGCAGAGCAACTTTCCAGCTTGTTATGGGCATTAAGGGTCTCCCGTTTCTGTTACCAATGGAAGTAAGTGGTTTGCTTCGTTATTTGGCATCTAGAGCCATGATTAGGGTGAAGTTTGTCTCCCCAGAAGTCATTAGGTGCTATTAAATGCAGTAACTTTCCTCCCACTACACTACACTTGACCCCACTCATGTATAATATTCCCTAAAACTTCACTTTCTGAGTAGATCGTTACTCTTTTTATTCAAGGCCCACCCAGGCAGCATTATTAAGATTATTATTAAAATCATGTGGCTTCAGATGCAAGGGTCCCCTACCCTGGCCCTTCCTGACCTTAGGGCACAACTATCTGCAGTAAGAATGGACAACTCCAACCCTTATCCAAACATCACTGATCCCTCTCAGTACACACTTTCTTGGAGGACACCTACAGTGTGGGTAGCTCCAAGTCGGAGCTAGGTGTCTGGGCTCATGGTCACATCCTCCTCCTCTTGGAACCGGTGCTTCCCAGCAGTATAAACCACCACAATCCATCTTCTGGGGCTCCTCGGCAGATGCACAGGTTCACCATGGACGAAGTTACTCTTCCAACCTCTTTGCCTAGCTCAGGCTGCTCCTTGCAGAGTTGGATGCTGCTGTATACATTCCTCAGTTTCCCTGGATTTTTCTGAAATCAACTTGTCCTTATTTTTACCTCCTTTGGCAACCACCTGCTCCACCATTGTCTTGTCCTTCCTAGGGTTATTCTCATCCTCCAAACCTGCTGATTTTCTATCTTCCATCTGCTCCCTCCGTTCTCCGTTTTCAGTGTGGGCTCAGCTCAGGATCCTGCAGGAGACACACAGGGAAGGGACCAAGTCAGGTCTCAGCTGCAGTCCCCAGGGCTGCTTAACAGGCACCTCAGACCCTCAGGCACTCACAGAAACCGAGCAGGAAGGCACTTTGGAGAATTTGAATAACAACCTCACCATACAGGAGAGGAAGCTGAGGCCCAGAGACGTGAAGAGATTTTCCCAAACACCTTCAACACCTAGTGGCAACGGTGCCCCCACACAGGCCTTGGCTGCAAGCTTCCCTGTGGAGGCTCCGGAACACACCCTCGAGAACCCCACATTTGAAATTCAGGGAACACTAAAATTAAAAGTTCAGCTTAAAAATAAAAAATTCATTTTCAGGAGACTTTGGATCAAATGTTGGTATCTCCACTGTTAAAAACAAGGCCTTTCTGGGGTGCCTGGGTGACTCAGTCATAAAGCCTCTGCCTTTGGTTCAGGTCAGGATCCGCAGGGTCCTGGGATCGAGTCCTGGATCGGGCTCCTGCTTGGCGGGAAGCCTGTTTCTCCCTCTCCCACTCCCCCTGCTTGTGTTTCCTCTCTCGCTGTGTCTCTCTTGGCCAAATAAATAAATAAAATCTTAAAAAAAAAAGGCCTTTCTGGGGACCAATCTTTTCTCCCAATTATATAATTCTGTTAGTTATATTAGCTTTTCCATCACTGGCTCAGGGATTAGGATCACAGAACACAAAAGTGTTAAATAATACTTACCATAGTCACAAATAAAAGGCACTTCAATGATTATCTATAAAATATCTGACTCCTGTGCTAAAGTTCTTTTTCCTGAGAGCTGGCACTGGGTCTGCCTGCTCACCCCATGTCCCCCGTGCCTCCGAGAGCCTGCCAGGTGAAACATTCAGTAAATACTTGTCAAGCAGATAGATAACAGTTACCAGCAATAACGAGCTTTTACTGATCTCCAGTCCCAACCATCTTTCCATTCAAACCCAATCCCGGTTCTGGGCTGAAGCAATAGAAGCACAGCCTTCAGAAAAGCAGTCCAAGATGCCAATAGCAGCTTCACCACATGTCCCATATGCTTTTGTGGATCATTTAATTATCTCTTTGAGCATATTTATCTCGTGTATGATAGAGAATGTAGAATATAACTTCGAGAAGGCAGCATGGACCACTGGAATGTTAGACGGGAAATGGGGTATCATGCAGCAGACAGGGGTCCCGTCCCTGGGCACCAGCTGCAGAGCTAAAGAACACCTCCATCAGAGTCACTCTGTGCCTCTTAGAATGCCCTGGGGATAAGGCCCCCAAATCTGCATTTCTGACAAAAGCTCCAAGGAGATTCTCATGTATGGAAAAAGCCCGTTTTAAACAAAGAGCCGAGGATGGAGACTCTGAAAGACCCAGTGCTCACACCCTTCACCCAAAGTGGCTTTCAGTGGAGAATGGGGACATTTCTGGGAAGGGATCCTACTTGATCTGTGTCCTGCTTCCGTGATTTTGGTTTTTAGGCCCTCCGTTTGCCTGTAGGTTTCCTCCTCTGCTCTAATTGCTGCGGAATGTCAGCCCTCATGGGGGTCATTTCTTTATGAAGACCTCTGTCATTTATTCTCCTCCTGGACAAGGGACAGCGGAGATCAGGTCTGGGGTTCCACAGTTCTAGCATTCCTCCTAAGCCACCTGGCTGAGCTGAAAGCATCATGACAGATCGAAATGAGGTCAGAGAAGAGGATCCCAGAGGAGTGAGATGCTGAGGGCAGGCCCTCTTCGGAGAGAGAACCACTACAAGGTCACTATCAGACCTGTTCAGGTGGGGGACGACTTACTGACCAATTCCGTGAGCAGAAAACCCACCCTCGTCATTCGAAACTCCTGAGCCAAAGGACTGCAAGATAACACATGTTGGTTGCTTTAAACCACTGCTTTTCTAATTGTTAATATGCATCAATAGAGAACTAGTTCAGATGCTTATCTCTACTTCCCCGGGTTTTTAATGTTTAGAAACATGTATGCTAATCTCTACCAAGGATAAAATTTTGAGACTGCACTGGGAGGGCGGGTAGGCGGGTGGGGGCGGAGCCACGGCCAGAAGTAGAATAGTGGAGGCAGTGGAAGCTCTGGCAGCTCAGGACTGAGAGCAAGTCAGAATTACCCTGATGCTTCAGAGGCTCTTCAGTTTCTCCTCTCTCATTCAGTCTGCAGTCTCAGTTCATTTGAGGAGCAACACTGGTGTTACCGCGGTGGCATTTAATAAAGAACTTGGTCCTGTACAGAAACTCATCATGGACAAGATTAGAGAATACAGAACTAAGCTACAGGCATCTGGAGGACCCATTGATACTGGCCCAGAGCACCAGCAAGACCTAGGGAGGGAGCTTCTGAAGCTTAAATACACATATGATAAAACAGACATGAATACGTTCCCAGAATTCACATTTGAAAATCCTAAATTTGAAGTCATCGAGAAGCCCCAGTCCTGGAAAACCCATGTAAAGTTTATTTGGAAATTTCACCTAGATTAGTTGTACAACTGGATCAGAATAAACAGTTCTCAACTGTCAAATGTTCTTTTGAATTCTGATTCCAAATAAATTATTTGGTGATGTTGGATGTAGAAAAAAAAAACACAAAAACCCAATAACCACAGTAAACCTCTGTTCCTCACCTTCACGTGATGTTTGTTAGCCCTTGTCACATGAAGGATGCCGTGAAGGGCATTTCCTATCTACAATAGGTTCTTTCTAACACCCTCTTCCTGAGACCATGAGGTGTGTTCTTTCTGGCCGCAAGGAAAAAAAACCCCAACTTACTTCATGGGAGGTGTGTTCCTATTGATTTAGCTTAAGGGAATTACCGTCAGCTAAGGTTATGCTAGGTCTCAGGGTTCAATTTTTCACTCATGTGTGGTGGCGGATTTCCCAAAAATGACGTACTTTTTCAAGGTAAGATTGCCCCCTGTACTTCATCTTTTCTTATCCCTGCTGTCTTCCTAACTATGGGAAATTGTATAAAACAAAATAGTGATATAAAACAATATACACAACATACACAAAACAATAGTGTATAAAACAAAAACAAGATAGACAGGGTTTGGGATTTAAGAAGAGCTGTTGGGGCACCTGGGTGCCTTAGTCGGTTAAGCATCTTCCTTCAGCTCAGGTCATGATCCCAGAGTCCTGGGATCCAGCCCCACATTGGGTTCCCTGCTCGGTAGGAAGCCTGCTTCTTCCCCACCCTCTGCTGCTCCCCCTGCTTGTGTTCTCTCTCTGTGTCTCTGTCAAATAAGTAAGTAAAATCTTAAAAAAGATAATGAGAGCTGTTATAATCCTGAACTTCTGGGGAATTGATGACAAGGACCCCAGGGTAGCAGGGAAAAATGGCTTTGGGCTTTTGGAGTTGCAAATGGGCATGTGTCAAAGAACAATACATGGTTTTGGGAGATACCTTAGCAACAATTTTGGCCATAATGGCCACAAAATCCATCATCCACCAGTCACTCTGTACACAGGTTATCCAGGTTTAATTTTGGCGAATGGCAACTATTTCAAGAAAGACCAGATAATTGCATAAGAGCACATCCAACAAATATGGGGATGATGTAAAAGGTTGCATTGCCAAATCAGGCCCCACTAATCATAAGTCTTACTTACCCAGGATCAAGTTTTACTCACATTTTCAAAGGGAAATTGTGAGGTACCAGCAAAGCAACTGAGACCACTAACACTAACTGCAAGAACCGAATTCCCACATGAGGACATGCTCTGACCCAGGCAAAACATACATGGTCTCTAAATGTTGTGTGAGGTTACCACACAAAGTGGAACTCTTTGGGTTGATTTCCCATGGCTATGCTTACATAGCTGATGTGACTTTTTCTAGCGAATAAGGCCATATTAATCCACAGATTCTTAGTTTGTTTCCCTAAATAGTTCTATACACACCAAATCACCCTCCTGAAAGCATGCCAGGGACGGGCCTTCCCAACATTCACCACCATTTGGGTGTTCACCAACAGATTCCTCACGAGATGTTTACAAGGAAAATTGACCAGGACACTTTCTTCCCTCCCTCCTTCCCCCTTTCTTTTTTGTCTGTCTTTCTTTTTCTTTCTCTCTCTCTCTTTCTTTACGTTCTTTCTTTTCTTTCTTTCTTTCTCTTTCTTTCCTTCCTTCCTTCCTTCCTTTCCTTCCTTCCTTCTTTCTTTCCTTTCTTTCTTTATCTTTCTTTCTTCTTCCTTCCTTTCTTTCTTTTCCTTCTTTCCTTCTTTTTTTTCCCTTCCTTTCTTCTTTCTTTCTTTCTTATTTCCAGGCCAGATCCACTGAAGGGAAATGCCCAAATGAAAGAACACAGTTTCCCTTCTTTTCCACACATTGTTTAGGTGGAGCTTGTAAATCAGCAAGAATCCAATAATTTCCCTAGGAAAATATATGCAGGGAAGGACAAGTTCCTCCATTACCCTTCAAGGTCTTCCAGCTTAACTAAGAATTAAGTTTACCTGAGATATTGAATATGCATGAAGAACTGATATTGAAATTCAGAACTTTAAAGAAATAGAAAGTATTAAGGCAGACATTTTTTATACATTTTAGACAAGGAGACAATACATTTCCAAGGGACGTTTGGGAGCTCTAATTTGGAGTGAGTCCTATGCAGAATTCAGACCCTCTGCTTTAAAGGCCTTGGTGAGAAGGATGTCTTTTTACTTCTTAGTACAGGGGGTGCCTTTTTCATAGGGGAGATGGGTTTCCTGCTTTCAGGGAGACAGAGGAGGGTTTGAGGTCCTTGCACCAGTTGCTACTCAAATAGCTACAATTCAAAATAATCAATATGCCATTGTGGTACATAGTGGGCAATCTGACCTTGGCCCCTATGGGTACCATGGTTTCTCTTAGCCTTGCTCATTACTCAGTACCTCTTTCAGAGAGAAAGCTAAACATATTATTCTTAGAAATACCAAGGGGCATCCAGGTGGCTACGTCGGATAAGCATCTGACTCTTGATTTTGGCTCAGGTCATGATCTCAGGGTCGTGGGAACCCCACGTTTGGGCTCTATGCTCAATGCAGAATCTCCTTGGGATTCTTTCTCCCTCTCCCTCTGCCCGTAATCCCTGCTCTAAATAAATAAATAAATAAATAAATAAATAAATAAATAAATAAATAAATAAATAAAATCTTTAAAAAAAATAAAAAATAAATACCATGATCTTACCTGAAACTAATGTAACGCTGTATGTTAAGTATTCCAGAAATTTTTTAAAATTATTTTAAGGGTCACCTGGGTGGCTCAATTGGTTAAGTGTCAGTCTTTGGCTCAGGTCAGGATCCCAGGGTCCTGGGATAAGCCCCATGTCCAGCTCCCTGCTCAGGGGTGAGTCGGCTTCTCTCTCTCTCTCCCCCTCCCTCCACCACTCTGCTCTCCCAATCGCTCTCTCTCAAAGAAGTAAATAAAATAGTTTTTAAAAAGCAATATAATGGTCCTCTCTGGAATCAATGCACTGATAATTATGCTTTCTTTTTGCTGACTCCCAGTCCCCCCATTTCTCTTTATTACCTGTCTGACCTACGTCCTTCCCCCAGTGATAGAGCCCTCTCAGGTGCACTGCTTAACCTGGAGGTGGGGCCAAAGAGAAGTGCACACATGGCTAGAATGGGCTGCCTTCAGAGTCAGTCATAACGAAACTACAGGCAGTTAGAAACGAGCCTAAAGTACCATTAGGAATAAGCACTGTGATATTTAGTGGTATGGATTTTAGGTTTGCTATTGATATCAACTTCCTTGTACAAATATGGTTAGAATCAAACATGACAGCAGGGCATCAGACAAAATGAAAGAAAACTGTGTCAAGTGTGAAGTAAGTTACCAAAGTTACTCTCAGTTGTAAATTGCTTTGTCCCTCAGCCCCTCATTTCCACCTGCAGAACCTAGAAGACGTTCAACAGAGTCTCCACTTGCCATCAGATTCAATCTGGGGACACAATAATTTAAACTGTTAACCCAAACTTTCCATTTTTTCCTAATGTGTGTTGAATACCAGGTATTTCGATTGCCCATTCTCATTTTCAGTGAGGCCGCAGTGAGGACAGAGACTAATGTGGTGCATCCAGGTACTATTCTGTGTTTTGGTCTACTCTGTACTCCGTGTATCAACTTTTGTCTGCCAGTGGACCTCTGGCCAAACACGGGAAACCCAACAAATACTAAAAGTATAGAATCTCTGGGTTGATCTGAGGAAATATCAAGCAACTTTTAGGATTCTCTAAGGCGCAGAATGGCTCTTGACCTGCAAGTACTACTAAGGGAGCTGCCCCATCCTTTCCTTAGGGGGAGTAATTCCAGATTCCTGACGCATGCACCTGTATATTTTTTATTTATTATTATTATTTTTTTTAATTTCAGCTAGGCTCCATGACCAACGTGGAGCTCTAACGCATGACCTTGAGATGAAGAGTTGCACGCTCTACCAACTGAGGCAGCATGGGTCCCCCGAGCACCTTTGATGCAGGCACACACCATGATTTTCATGTTGGAAAAAATAGGGCAAACTCTGGGAAATGTCTTCAATCTGCTCCACTCCTTCTGGGTATGTTTCCTGAGTTCCAATTGTGTGGGAGTCCTCTTTCCCACCCACCCACAGAAGACCCTCTCGGATCCCAACCCAGATCCCCTGGGATCCCTGGGGTCCTTTCTGTGTTAGCCTCTCCTGCTCTCAGTGTGTTTGTGCTTCTAAAGACACCTGTGAGCAGGACTGCCCTGGGGCTCCAGGAGCTACTTTTTACCCCTTCCCAGAGAACGGGGAGTACAAGCCATATATGACTCCAGCCCCATGTATCTCCCCTCCCCAAAGGCACTCAGCCTTTCACTAACAGGTGCAGCAGGGTCAAATCTCCATTCCTGGCCCAGGGGAGACTAACTCTGAAACAAAGGTGTCCCCCAGGCTCTCCTGTACCTGTCAGGACAAAGCTCCCCCACTGCCGTTGCAGGAAATCACACCTTACACAGCAATGAACTCAAAATGGTCACAGATCTAAGTATAAGAGCCAAAACTATTGTGCAAGAGGACTACATGGGAGAAAATGGTCAGGAATTCACAGTAAGCAAAGAGTTCTAAGTCACTACGGCAAGAGCACGATACGTAAGAGAAAATTGAAGATGAAGAAGTTTTTTGCATCAAACTTTGCCACTGAGAAAAGGAACAGAGAAGCCACTGATTAGGAGGAAATATTTGTGGATTAAATACCCAGTGAGGACTCACATTCACAAGAGACAAGAGGACTTTGAACTCACTCAATGGGCCGAAGCAACACACTCGTTTAAGCCAGTATAAGAGTTGAATACACATGTACCAAAGGAGACACATAAAAAGGTAATCAAGGTTATTAGTAATATGTTATTAGTGCTCAAGGAAATGCAAGGACAACCACGTACCATTTTACATCAACTAGTGCGCTTCTGTTCCAAAGACGATACCAAGTGTTGCTGAGGATGTGGAGAAACTGGACCCTCCTATATTGCTGGTGGCAACGTAAAATATAAGAGCCCCTGCGGAAGCCAGTTTGAGAGTTCTTAAGAGTTCAGCACAAGCTTGCCATAGGACCCAGCCATTCCACAACTAGGAATCTATCTGAGAGAAGTAAAAGCATATGTCTGCTCAAGTCTCGCTCAGAAATGTTCCGGGCAGCGTTATTGAAGGTGACCTTCGCACATCAGTGGGTCCTGGGACCCCCAGGCAAACACTGCCTGGTGAGGGGCCACATCCTGGAGTCTCAGCAGGTGGTGGCTCAGAGCCTGGTTTCTGACCTCCCAGCTGGAGTCAGGGATTCAGTGCCTGTGCTTTCAGCCTCAGGCCCCGGCAGTTCCCCTGGAATCCCCCAGGTGGCAGACTACTTAAGGGAACAGACCTTCAGGTTGCCCAAGGACACCAGGGGGAAGCAGGCAAAGACAGGGGCAGTAGCTGGCTGGAGATACCTAGAGGAAGTCAGGGCTGCAGGACCCACGGAAGCCGCTGGCAAGATCTGGATGGATCTTAAGTAGGTTTGGTCCCCTGGGTGGGCTCTAGCCACGAACCTTTAGGTTAACATCCAAAGGTTCCCTTTGATGCTCCCTCCTGCACTGGCACTGAGGCTCCCCCCAGGCCCCCCGCTCAGCATAGGGAAAAGAGCCTGTGCTGCTATTCACCTTCTTCTGAGTCTAAATGGAACACTTTGGGCTGGGTTTAGGGGAATCTGCCCTTTTCTGGCCCTCTATGTAGGGCCAGCTCCTGGGTGCTGAACCATTCCTGCGGGGGCCTAGAAGAGGCACTCTGGTCCTTCACATTGGAGCTGGGCTTGCAAAGAAGGGTTCCTGCTAATCCATATTTCCCTGGCCCTGGCTGAGCATCCTGGTCCAAGATCAGGGGCTGCAGTGACCTAAAATAGGGAACCTCCTATATGTCACTGCTCCTCTCTGGGAAAGTCCAAAGAAGGCCCATGGTAGTGGTGGGGGGAGGGGAGGGCATAGAAACCTACACTCTGTCAAAACATCGTCCACAGTGAAGATTTTAAAAAAATGTTAGAGGACAGATCTCATATTATGTAGTCGGTGGTGCAGTAACAGCTCTGCGTGGTGACAGAGGGTAGCTACACTAGTAGTCAGCCTAACATAATTTATAGAGTCGTCCAATCCCTGTGTTGCCAGGTGAAACTGATGCCACACGGGAATCCGTTATGAATCAATGTTTAAAAGACCTGAAGGTGAGGGGAAAACTTACTCTCCTAGTTCTCCTTGCTCAGCTCAGGCTGCTCCTTGCAGAGTTGGATGCTGCTGTATGCATTCCTCAGGTTCCCCTGAGTTTTCTGGACTCAACTTGTCCTTAATCTTACCTCCTTTGGCAATCACCTGCTCCACCATTGCCTTGTCCTTCCTTGGGTTATGCTCATCCTCCAAATCTGCTGATTTTCTGTCTCCCAAATGCTCCCTCTGTTCTCTGTTTTCAGTGTGGGCTCCGATCAGGCTCCTGAAAAGGACACACAGTGAAGGGACCAAGTCAGGTCTCAGCTGCAGTCCCTAGGGCTGCTTAAAAGGCACCGCAGACCCACATGCACTCACAGAAACTGAGCAGGAAGGGACCGTGGAGGATTTGAATAACAACCTTATCTTACACATGAGGAAAGTGAGGCCCAGAGAGAAGAAGAGATTTTCCCAAACTCCTTCAACAGTTGATGGCAGTACGGCCGCCACACAGGCCTTGGCTGCGAGCTTCCCTGTCGAGGATCCTAACATATCCTCCGGGAACCCACATCTGAATGTCAGGGGACAGTGGTCAATCCGTATTCCCACTGTTCAAACAACAATGTCCAGAAGGACTTTTCCTGGGAATACTCTTGTTCACAATTGTACAGTCCCACTTGTATACTCAGTTGGTTTACACTCCTGGTTGAACTTCAGTCCACTCTCAAGATGGGAGAGCAGACAGGCCCCGGGGTGGAGCTGCACCGGGGTTAGGGGTGTCTTTTCTTTTTATGTCTCATAGATTATGGGTCACAGCCAGGGTGGTCTCCAACTGAAGATGTTTCCAATCATCTAAGGGACTCAGCCTACTGGTTGATAGGGGGAGATTTGGGCCCTAACAAAGGTCTTCCTGGAACTGTCAAGGCCATCTTCCCCTACTGGGGGATGGAAACCGCAATGTAAATATATTATAAGGAAGCCATACGTTATTGTAGGACACACGCTGGAAAGGAGAGCACATGCTCTGCCCCTGCTGGTCTGGATCTGACAGTCCAGCAGGTGGGAAACCACGAAAGCACTGTGTACCACCCTCCTTGCCTCCAGCTCAGATCTAGCTGCCTACTCTACCAATTTAACACCTGGGACAACCCATGCAGGAACAATTCCTTTTGACCCATTTTGAAATGGGAAATGGAGCCACAGGAAATTCAAGATACTTAGTCCAAGTCTCAGTTTCCCACTCAGGTTTGCAGCTACAGCTTGGGAGACCAGAGGGCTCTCTTTCCTTGTTCTCTGTTTTAGGGATTTCCAGGGACAAAGAACAATCCCAGCCTCCGATGCCCTGAACTGCTCTGGCACTCCCAGCCGGACTGTTTTGTTTCCATGATTGAAATAAATAATCTTACATGTAGAATATCAACCTCAGACAAGATTGCTTTGAGACCTTGATGAAATGAGACAAAACAAGGCTACTCACAATACTGTTCAGACCGACATCCAAACATCGACCTCCCTCCCTAAGGAAACGCCTATGACTTCTTTACCACAATCACAGAATTGTCAGTGCTGCCAGTGTTCAATATAGAACAAACCCTGCCTCTTCCCATCCTTTCCCACATCTCACAACTAAAGCCCGTATCCTATAAGCGATCCTCTCACTGAGACCTTGGCGTGTGTTCTTTTTGGCTGTGAGGAATAAAAAAGCCAATTCCTTTAAACTGGCTTAGAGGAATTGACACCAACTTTCCAGGAACGAACAGGTGTAAAAACCCATTCTCAGGAAGAAAGGTCATATTGTCTATGAGATACCTAGGCTCTGGAACTCCAGAACTTGTTTTTATCCTAAAAAAAGAAAGAAAAAGAAAAGACTCTTTCTACCAACCCCCTTAGTAACTAACATGAACTTTAGGTGTTCAGGCAGGATCTTCCCACCTCTGATTTAAACTAGGGATTGCTGGGGCACCTGGGAGGATCAGCCGGTTGAGCGTCTGCTTTGGCTCAGGTCATGATTCCAAAGTCCGGGAATCGAGCCCCACATCGGGCTCCCTGCTCAGTGAGGAGTCTCCTTCTCCCTGTGTCTCCCACCATGCTCTCCTGCTCGCTCTCTCACTCTCTCTCAAATAATTAAATAAAATATTTAAAAAAATAAACAAAAATAAACTAGATATTGCTCTTGATCTCGGGATTGTGAGTTCGAGCCTCACATTGCATGTAGAGATTCCTTAAAAATAAAATCCCTGAAACATTTAAAACATATGGGGCACCTGGGTGGCTCAGTTGGTGAAGCCTTCAACTCTTGGTTTTGGCTCAGGTCATGATCTCAGGGTCCTGAAATTGAACCCCAGGCTCAGTGCAGAGTCCTCTTCAGATTCTCCCCCTTTGCCTCCCCCTCTGCCCCTCCACACCATTTATAGGCTTGCAGGGGCGTGCTCTCTTGAAAGGAAAGAAAGAAAGAAAGAAAGAAGGAAGGAAGGAAGGAAGGAAGGAAGGAAGGAAGGAAGGAAGGAAGGAAGGAAGGAAGGAAGGAAGGAAGAAAGAAAACTTTTAAAGCTTAAAAAACAAAAATAAAATAGATACTGAGGATAAGTCAGCGAAGAAGCTAGCTAAAAAAGAATGTTTCGCACAGTATAGCTTAGTAAGGCCTCGGATCACTTATAACCCAGTATTCCCAGCTGGGCTGGAACCTCCAACCTTCAGTTCACAGGGGAGCGAGCTCTCTGATTACCCAGCCAGAGGCGAGCACGGGTCCTCTCTGGGGGCTCTCTAGCCCTAAGCTGCCACTCTGGACTCTTCGGCCTTGTCTAACTGCATCGGCTCAGAACACATTGAGCCCGAAAATCATGTCACGGTATCCACAACGATGTGGTGTCACTGAATCGGAATCTTGTGTTGCCGACAAAATGACAGGAGTCTCGCATGCCACATTCAGAAGGAAATGCTACATTTCTTGTCATGGAACATGTCATCAGCCCCCCCAAACACACACACACTTAAATGTTAGCCTTTGGGAATGTATTTCTTTGGAATCTGTGGCAAAGGACGAGCTCCCAGTTTTGGTGCCCGGCAGTCTCCGCCAAATGCATCCAGGACTTGGCCGGCTCTGTCAGGTCTCCTTTCACATCGGTGCCTGGCCCTGCCCTCCCTCGCTCTTCCCACGACCCTGTGGGGTGTTGATCCCCACGCCTTCCCGCTGCTGAGCGGGACACTCGCCTAACATCTCTTGCTCCGCTCGAAATCCTGTTCCGCACATCTGGCCTTACCAGACACACCTTTTGGGTCTAGCTTCTCCTTTTGTTCTCTTACAGTTTTGGCTCTGATTTCCAGTACAGATCCTTCGCATGATTCTGCGAATCTATTTATTGTTGTTCTTAGTCCTACGATGTTAGTTTTCATTTTCAAGAGCTATTTTGCTACACTGCTCTCCCAACCAGGCCTGAGAACCCACAGGAGGCCTAAACCCAGGGGGCGTGGACATCACTTCCTGTCCGGTCACAGGCTGGCCATTGGCCAGGAGGGTAGGGTGGGTAGGGAAAGACATGGCGGGGCGTGGATCAGAGGGCACGTGACAAGGAAGGGCCCCGCGCAACAGGCGTGTCTTCTGTAGAAAAAGCAGGGATAGTGGCTCCTGTTTAGGCATCTGTTGCTCACGGGCTCTGGGCCCTACTACTCGAGGACTGGCTCCTGATTTGATCACAAGTCCTACGGAGATGGACTGGAGGAGTGTGTGTGTGAGTGTGTGTGTGTGCGTCTGTGTGTGCACGTGCACGTGCGCGTTCTAGAAACACTGAATGTGCAGTGTAAAGCTTACAAGGCTCCAGGGCAGCCCAGGCTAGATTTCTGCATATGCTACCGTGAGTATTCAAAATGGCCATGTTTTTTCAAGGTAAGATGACTCTGTTGCACTTCATATTTTCTTGTTCAGTCCTCTCCACATGTTATCAAAGGTAGGGTAGGAACATGTTTGGTATAAAGGCTGCTGAATATTTAGCCCACCAAGGTCCTAAGTCTTACCTAGTATGAAGTCTTGCTCATATTTTTGAGGGTAATATTGAGAGGCACGAGCAAAGCAATGGCCAGTCTGAGTCCTCAGCACTATTTGCAAGAACTTTTTTTATTTTTTAAGATTTTATTTTTTTATTTGACAGAGAGAGACACGATGAGAGAGGGAACACAAACAGAGGGTGTGGGAGAGGTTGTAGCAGGCTTTCTGCTGACACGGGGCTCCATCCCAGGACCCCAGTATCACGACCTGAGCGGAAAGCAGAAGCTTAATGACTGAGCCACCCAGGTGCCCCCTGACATTCATTTTGAGGAGGAAGTCTAAAATGCAGTGAGAAGAAAGGAGGGTGATTTTTCCCTCCATTTCCAAGCCCCAAAGCAGGTCTAATTTAGATTTAATGTCAGGGATGAACTTGAAAAGTTCGTTCTAATCAAGAGGAGACTCAAGAATCCATCTCTAGGTATGGAATTCGATCCTCGGCCAAAATACTATTCAAAACTGAAAGTGAGAAAAAGAGTGGGGAAAGGAAGAAATAAAACTAGGGTTGACCTTGTACAACACAGGTTGGAACAGCACATGTACACTTCTACGTGCATTTTTCTATAAACACAGTATACTACTCTAAATATATGTTCTCTTCCGAATGATTTTCTTAATAACATTTTCATTTATCTAGCTTACTTTATTAGAAGTATACAGTGTAGAATACATATAACTTGCAAAGTATGGGTTAGTCATCTTTATCTTATCAGTCAGGCTTCCAGTCAAGAAGTGGCTATTAGTAGTTAAGTTTTCGGGGAGTCAAAAGTTATACACAGGTTTTTTTTTTTTTTTTGGCATTTTGTGGTCAAATTTATTTTTTGTTTCAATTTCATTTACTTTGTTTTACTGTAATTTACACAAGAGACTGCCAAGTAAACTAGGTATTTTACATTCACCACGCATTCCCTCAAATCTCCACAGTTGTTAGGAAAACATTAGAATCCGTGCGCTGGGCATGGATTTCCATGTGCGCCCAACGAAGCTACAGATGCCAGTGAGAGTTTAGTCCATTAAAAGGAGAGAGTGAGACTCTTTATTTCACAAAATTAGCAATAATCTTCCTTGCACCAAACACTTTGCAGACAATGATTATGCTTTGACAACACCTGTCTTATAACACTGCCCAGAGAGTAAACATCAGTCTTGATCCTGAGTACACGGAGGACATATTCGACGTGGGGTTCGGAGCCAAGGCTAAGAGGGCATCGCGGTGCGGCAGTGATCCTCAACACCCTCGTCCGACTCACTGCCACCACCTCAGTGGGGACATGGCGTGTGGGAAAACGAGGAGTAGGGTGGGCAGGACTGTCAGCAAGTCAGATTACAAACGTGATAGGACTACAGGAGCCAGCGTGTTGCAGGAAGGACGAGATTAAAGGAGATAGTTTGTGACCGGAAGGCTCCAACAATATCATTCTAGTCAAGCTTCCAGGACTGACAGGAGAAAACCTGGATTTGGACAGAGAGAGCTGATAAAAATCTTACCTAGCTATGGTGCCTTTCTTAAAGAAGGAGGAGGAGGAGGACAAGGTGGCAGCAGCTGCTAACAGCACGTTCCTGATGCTCACTCGTGACAGGTTCCAATGGTGTCCTCCCCATGGGCGGTGGAGCACTGGCCCCTCAGCAGGGCCTCCCAGGCAAGGAGATCAGCCTGTGCTGCCTCTGAAATTCCACTATCTCAAAGGCAGCTTCTCCCCCTTGGGGTGTATTTCAATATGAAAAGCACAAAACAAAAACAAAAACAAAACCATCACCACTATCTGTATTCTAGCCTGTCAGCTCTGAGGAATCTAGGTCATTTGCATAGTTTCCAAGCTCTAATTTCAGAAAACAGTCATTTCAGAAACAAGACTCCATGGAAGTGCTCGACTTCCGAAAGTTTTCCTACAGCCTACGATGCTATTCATTTCTTCATCAATTTCTTTGTTTGCCTACGAGTAGCCTGAAAATTGTATAGTGCTTATTATAAATCACAAACCATCATCTCCATTTTTGCTAGGTTTGATGTAGAAAAATATTGAAATTTAAAATACAAAAATCCAATAAAAACCAGAATTTTTTTTAAAGGATTTTTTCTCTCAGGGAAAACAGGTAAAACTTGGCTGGTAACTATACTCCTTACTAATAGACAGTGTCCAATTTGAATTTAAGATAATAACCATCCAGAAATAAATCATTATAAATACATTCAGAGTTCACATTCCAGATTCACTGGAATACCAAAAGATTTTGAATAAATTTTTCTGTGGGAGTCTGTTGCTTATGGGACTAAAATAAGAATTTGTAAGATTTAAAAGAACAGGAAGATTTAAAAGAACAGAAAAGTAATAAAAGGCTAAATATATTGGTCCACAATTTGACATTTATGAAACATACCAGCTAGTATTAAATTGCAGTCAATTTGTCCATCAATGGTATTACTCTGATAATTATTAAAATCTGTTCCAGGTGTATATATTGAAAATATTTTCTTTTCCATTCTTGAAGATAGGTACAGTACTTTGGAGAAATTGTACTAATCCTTTCAGTATGTTTGTATGTACATATATACACAAGTGTGTGTATCTTGATCTGTAGCTCTACATGCGTTTTATATGCAGCCACAGACACACACACACACACACACACACAGGTGGTTGGGAACCTGTGAGTATGTCATCACAAGCACACATCTGGGAAACGTCAGCACTGCCAGATACTGGTCAGATCCTTCTTCACTCATCACTGGCTGCACTTGTTCCCCTCACTTGACCTTGATTACGTAAACAGTTTCATATTGTCTCTGACCCTACACGGGACTCATCTAGACATCAGCAGTCGACGTGCCTCGAACGGAACCCTTCTTACGCATTGTTTCTAGTTCTTTCTGAGTTTCATCCTCCATTCTCCTAATGTCTTCCATTGTCAGATCATTCCACTTGTCAATCCAACAAAAAAGCTGGCGATGAAGTTTGTAAATATCCTTTTCTCTTGCTTCTGAATGAAGTTTTCTACTTTGCTTTGCAGTCCCCACCACTTGAATTTGATGGTCACCAGCTTGTAGGCACACATCTGAGGACAGTCAGAGTTGTTTGCCAGCTCCTTCTTCCAGTTGGGTACCAAAGGGCCTCTCTTGGTCTTGACTGACTGGAATAATGCTGGGTCTTCATCAGCTTTGTAGTCTGCTGGTTCAACTTGACTTCGATCTGCAATATCTATGCGGACAATTTCAACAGTTTTCCATGTGTTCGGATCTAAACCGTGTACATTTTCTAATGTTCCCAAGTCTGGTTTGTGCCATGTTTCAATTTTAATGAAGAAATCATCTTTCATATATACATTCGTTACAACTGAGGCATAATGGTTTGTTCTACTGTAGGGGTATGCGTTCCAGGCTTTCTCGTGAAACACCAAGGAGCCCTCTGGAGCAATCATCCTGACGAATGCAGGAACTTTGCTCCTGAACAGAACATGGCAAAACCACACGGAATTCCTTAATCAGCACCATCTTCCTGGAACCCCCTCACAGCTGCCGCCGCTATCACCACCACCGCCGCCGCTACCGCCCCTCACGGCGCCTCTATACACAGGTTTTTGATCTTGAGAGTCACCATCCTTACTCCGCATTGGTCAAGGGTCAACCTGTATCTCTATTTACAGAGGACATGTTCCTAAAGATAGAAAAACCTCAAATCATCCACACACAAAAATATTAGAGTCCATAGACTCATTCCGTAAAGTTGCAGGGTACCATATATACAAAATCAGTTGTGTTCCTATGCACTATCAATGAACAATCTGAGAAGGAAATTTAGAAAGCAATTCCATTTACAATGGCACACAACACAGTAAATGTGTCAGGTGTAAATTCATTCAAGGAGAGCAAGACTTGTTCACTGAAAAGCATAAGAAGCAATGGTTCTACGAGAGATGAAAGACCAAATGGGGGAAAAAAAACAACTGTATGCATGCATTGGAAGATTTAATATAGTTCATATGGCAATACTACGCAAATAGATCTACAGAGTCAATACAATTCTATCAAAAATTTTTCTTCTGCATTTTCTAAATTCTGTCAATACCTTGTAGTATATTTCCTTTCAGACGTTGTAGTTTTCATCTCTTAAAGATAGAGAGGGTGTTGTTTATATTTTCTATTTCTCGGTTTAACATTTACAACTGATGGAAAACTTATACTAAAAGCTTTCATATCCTTCTCTGGCGGTTCTCACATGTGTCAGCTCTGGATTATTTTCCGATGACGGATCTGGCTCCTGATTAGGGGTCATTTTGCCTGGAAGAGCTCCAGGCCCTGTTCCCTCTACTGCTTTCAAATGATTGCCCCCTGACTTGCTGGCCTTTCCTCCCATGGAGGCCCTGAGCAGGACCTCACTGCAAGCCACACCAGGGACCCTGCACAGCTCCGGTTAGGTGACTTTCCTCAGACCAGCTGGTTTGTCCCACATCACCTTTCCCTTTTATTCCCCAGGAATCCCAATTTGGATGGTAAAATACCTGGCGCTTTCTATTTTTTAGGTTAAGCAGGCAGTGTGTCTCTTTGCCTGTTCCAGCTCCTAGAGGCCCCTCCTCCATGCTCAGCCCTAGCCCCAGTCCCAGCAGGCAGAGTCCTCCTCACACAGCCTCCTTCTGACCTCTTCTCTGCCTCTTTGTGTTTTAAGACCCCCTTGTCATTGCAGGGCGTCGCCTGGATAATCCAGGATCATCTCCCCATCTCAAGGTCCTTAACATAAGCACCTGTGCAGGGTCCCTTTTGCTGCAGGATGGAACATGTGCACAGGTTCCTGGCATTAGCCTGGGCAGCTCCTAGGGAGGGGGCATTATTCTACCCAGCAGCACACTATTGATCTCAGGTGACAACTAAAGTTGGACGCCCCCTCTCCACCCTCCAATCTTTTCTAATTTAAACATTCCGGGAAAAGTAAACCACTACCTCAAGGCGCAAGCAAGACAAGGCAAATCAGAACCCTAGGGCGCTCCATCCATGACCATACAATTGCCCAAATCTCTTCAAAGTAGTCTGTTTAGTTTTCCAGACCTGGCTATTTTCCCTCCAAAGGCCGACCTGACTGCAGAAATCGCCTCCAGGGGGAAGCGCCAAGTGGTGGAGGGAGGGCAGGCGGTGGCAGAGTGGGGAGCCTGGGACCCCACTAACCCCCTGCTGAGAACTGTGAGCCTGGTCTAAGGGAGCAGAAGCAGTGGTCCCCTTTGGCCCTGCCCTCAACAGCGGGATCCTTGGGCGCCTCCCCGCGCGGCCACGAGGGGGCGCGCCGCCCTGTCCTAGGAGCCCGCCTGGGGAAGAAGCAGGCCCTGGGATGTGTTCAGCGTGTGAGGTGTTGTGCGCTGGTGTCAGCCCGAGGGCCCAGGGGTTGCGGACTTTTGGTCCTCCCCTCCCCCCCGCAGTGTCCAGGCCTGGGGGAGGCTGTGGGGACTGGTTTGAACTGTACAGGTGCAGCCATGGCACTCGGTGTCCTCCAACCAGGGTCCGAAGAGAAAGAGAGAGAGAGCTAGAGAGAGCAAGAGACAGCGTTGTATCTGCTCTTCGCGGGCTGTTGGAAAGTCCTCCCTCATGTTTCTCTCTGGCTGGCACAGCCTTCCCTGGGCTGGGTCGGGGGGGGGTTGTGTAGGGTTTGGGGGGCCATAGCTGCAGGGAGAGGAAGAGGAGTGGTAACCAATTCAGGAGACAGAGGAGACTGGGCAGGTGAGGAAGGAAGCCAGGGAGAAGAGGGGAAGGGCAGAGGGGGAAGGGGGACTGGAGGAGGGGAAGGAGGAACACCAGTACTGAAATCCAAGTTGGGAGGGGAGCTGGGGGGCAGGGAGACGGGGTGGGGTTGGGGACTGAGGCGAAGCCCTTGACGTCACGGACGGGGCGTGTCTGATGCAAACCAGGCAACATAAGTACTTCTTATGAGATCACCCATGTGTGTTCCCACTTCTTTTTGCTTTAAAAAATGAAGAGAATTTGATTTCTCTTTCTTTAGGCATATTTGCAAGTTATCCAAAAACAGAGTATCTCTGCAAATTTTCTGTGCTGCCTATTCTCTGCCACAGTTTGCTCAGGAAATGAGTCTGATGATTGGCTTCCACTTGACATAATGTGGGCATGGACAGTGGGAAGGAAAACCCTTCCAGCATAAACAGACCCTGTTTGCTGATGGGATTGGAAAGATGCCCCAACTCAGTGGCATCAAGACATTTAAACTTTATTTTTGTTTTTTAAACTAGGGTTTGAATTAAAAGTGAAGTGAATGCAAGAAATCCATTAAGCCAGATTAGTACTGAACTCCAGTCAGGACCATCACTTTGGTCATTAGGTCTGGCTGTGGGTAGCATGAAAAGTGAAATAAAGTCTGGTTACTCCTTCTTCCACCCACATTAATCTTAAATGACCTGATAAGACTAAAAACAATCCTTTCAGTGGTGGTAGAAGCAGACCTAAGGTGAAAGATTTAAGACAAGAACCATCACAAGGATGTCTTGACTAGGTAGAGCCAAAAGCCCTGGATGTCTTTGTTGTGAGGGTTGAAAGGAACTATCCTTAGAAACCCACACTAGAGGTGGTATGGCTCACCAGAGAGGACCACGGGGGAGGGTCACTGGGACCACAGCAACAGAGGCAATGCAGTGACTGTTGGGCTAATTAATAACGATGACCATGAAAGGTCATGAGGAAAGAACTGAAGAAGTGAGGAAACTAATATCTAAGCGCCCCGCAACATGTGATGCTTAATTCAGAGAGCAATGTCCAAGCCTACAAGCGATAGATTTTACATTAAATGAAGTGCAATTGCAATAGGACTCAGTGGGTATTTCACTTTGCCTTGGTCTTAGGTTAAGTAATTAAAATCAGCATCAGGTTCTGCCTGGAAGCTAGGGCAGCTGACAACGGCTAATTGTTACAGCAGCAAAATTAGCAGATGATCAAAGAAAATTTCAGAATTTCTTGCCAGAATGAATACGCATGAAATTCTATCCTCTAGTCTAACAAAATGCATAGAGGATAGAATTAAATTTAGCTAATTAAATTAAGTATGAATTAACCCATAGTTTTGATTTAGTAGGCTGTACGAACATATGGAGCACTTGCCATAAAATGGAAGAAGGTATGTGCCATGAGGACCCTGTTGGCTGCTCCAGTCCCGCCATTAAGTGCCTCGCTCTCCTGATTTTCATTCCTTGTACATATCATTGTCCACTCTGCTTAAAACCCCCCAGAGACAGGAACCTCACCATTCCTGCCCCTGACTTTGAAGTGGAGGTGGGAAATAAATATAATATGTTGAGTAGAAAGACAATGATACGTTGTTAAATTCAAGGAAGACACTGGAAAAGGAGAAACTGATGAGGAGGGGATTGCAGAATGAGTGAGATGAGCCAAGGAAACAGTGTAATGGCAACAGAATGAAGAGCAGGGTGTGACCACACTCACAGCACTGTGGCATGGGAAGGAGCTGAGAAGTGGTAGACCTCGTTTTTTTGGAAGAGTGGCTTTTCCAGCAGGCATTGACTTCCTTTCCTTTGATTCCATTGAGGAGGCGGGGTTCATCCCAAAGAGTTAGGAGTTGTAAAAGCCAGATGTCCTAGAGATTTTGTTGAATGAACTGGACTGCTGCATAGTCTCCTACCTCATCTTAATCCATCAATTCTGCCACCTCTCTCTTAAATTGTTATCTGTTCAGCGTGTAGAGAATAGATATTTAAAATTTTAATAATCAAGGATTACTTAACAAACAACATGCACAAGGCTTAAACATTTAGTTCAATGAGTTTTGTCCATTGTACATACTCATGTAATCATCATCCAAAACAAGATGGGGAACACTATATCACCCCATAATACTTCCCTAGTCCTCTTTCCAGCTTGATTCCCTTGAAAAGGCAAGTGCTTTCTGATTTGTCACTATAGTTTTCTTCTTAGATCGCATATCAATGGAATCATATAGAACACATTCTTTTGTATTTTTTTTATAATCTAGTCAAGGGTTATTGTGTTTTAACAATCGTGCACTCCTTTTTATTGACAGGTAGCATTTCATTTTATGAACATACCTGAATTTATTCATCCATTCACCTGTTGATAGACATCTGGATTGTTTCCAGTTCTGGGCTATTATAACGAACATCATTATGAACCTTCTTGTACAAGTCTTTTTGTGGACACATATTTTCATTTTTCTTGGGTAAATTCCTAGGGGTGGAATTGCCGGGTTCTAGAGCAGTTGGTTATTTAACTTTATACAAAACTGCCAAGCAGTTATCTAAAGTATTATTCTACACAGCTACCCAGAAGTGTGTGAGAGTTCCAGCTGTTCCACATCTTCGCCAGCACTGAGCACTGTCAGGACTCTGATTTCAGTCATACCCATGCATGTGAAGTGGTATTTACTTCCAAAGTGATGGTTTTCAATGCCTTTTCACGTGCTCATTAGCCATTTATTTATCCTCTTGTGAAGTGTCTGTTCAAATCTTTTCCCCACTGTTTTAATTGGGTATTTGTCTTTTTATTATTGAGTTGTTGGAGCTATTTAAACACTCTGGATCCAAGTCCTTTGTTAGATAAAAGTGTTGTGAAAATTTTCTCCCTTTCTATGGTTGTGTATTTATTTCCCTAATGGTGTCTTTTAAAAGAGCACATTTTTTTTTTATGAATCCCATTTAATCTTTATTTTCCTTTTTTGCTTTTTATACATTTTGTTTTGTCTAAAAAATCGTGGCCCACCTGAAGGTTGTGAAAATATTTTGTTTTCTTCTAGAAGGTTTATGGTCTAGCTTCCCAGAATCCATCATGATAATTATCTGGTATGGAACAGTGGGGCGTCAAAAATTCATTCTTCCCCCCCATACAGGTATACAGTTGCTTCACACTTATTGAACACATTTTTCTTTCCACGTGGATTGACTTGGTGCCTTTCTCAACAATCAATACAGTGGTCTATTTCTGGACCTTTCATTCTGCTCCTTTGATGTGTGTTCTATTCATATAATCTTAATATTTGTTTTCCTTATTATTCAGTTGACCTACTTTCTATTTTTCCTTGTGATATATTCTTTGACACACACATCATTTTGCTGTATTTTGCTTAATTTCCAAATATTTTGAGATTTTTTTTTAGATGTCATTGTTTTATTCACACTATTTTGGTCAGAGGCATGTTCTGTATATTTCGAGTCTTTTGATATTTACAGAGATTTGTTTTTACGACCCATCATTTTACTCTATCTTGGTGAATGTTGAATGTGGATTTGAATACTCAAGTTTATTGGTAGTGTTGGGCAAAGGTTTTACATCCTTTTACATTTGTGTTTTAGTTGTTCTAGTAATTACTAAGAGAGAAATGTTAAAATCTCCAACTAAGACTGTGGATTCGTCTGTTTCTCTCATCTCTTTGCCAATTTTTACTTACATTTTCTCAATCTCTTGTTATTTGCATAACATTCAGGACTGTTCTTGAATAATTATGAAATAGCCCTCTTTGTCTCTAGTAATGCTACTTGTCTTAAAGTTTTTTTTCTGATATTAATGTAATTTCTTATGCTTATTTTTTACCTGACACATCTTTGCCACCCATTTACTTTCAATCTGTATGTCTACATTCAGATCTCTAGTAACAAACATACAGTTGGGTCTTGATTTTTCCCTGCTTAAATTTGACAATCTCTCTCTTCCAATGCAATATTCTGTCTTCTAACTTTTCATGTAGTTGTCAACATAGCTGGATTTAAGCCTACCATTTTATCATTTTTTTTCTATTTGTTTCATGTTTTCTTTGTTGTTCTCCTCCTATTGTTGGGTTAACTGAGTATTTTGATAGTATTCCTCCCCAACCCTTGTTAGTTTTATTTTTGTATTTGTTTTAGTGGTTGCTCTAGATGTCACAACATTCATCTTTAAATCATTACAGACAGTTTCAAATAATATTTTACCTCTTCACAAACCATGTAAATATAACCATATAATATAACCATCTATTCCCCATAACACTCTGTGCTTTTATTGTCATATATTTTACTTCTGCATATGTTACCAACCTTTCAGTACTGTGTTATTTGTGCTTTGAACAGTCAAGAGTCTGGTATCATTTCCCATAACCCTAAACAATGTCTTCTAGCCTACTTTTGGTAGTGCGTATCTGCTGGATATGCAGTATTTCAGCTTTTACCCACAAATATCTTCCATATGTCTTAATTTTTTAAAAAGATTTCATTTGAGAGAGAGAGATAGCAAGAGAGAGCATGAGCAGGGGGAGAGGGAGGGGCGGAGAAAGAGGGAGAAGCAAACTCCCTGCTGAGCAGGGAGCCCAATGCAGGGCTTGATCCCGGGACCCTGGGATCAAGACCCGAGCTGAAGGCAGATGCCTCACTGCCTAAGCCACCCAGGCACCCCTTGTATTTCTTAATTTTGAAATGTGGCCCTCCATAGCTTCTGTTGAGATGTCAACTTCCACTCTTTTCAGTGTTTCACTGTATATATCTTCTCCCCATGGATACTTTTAAGACTTTCTATATTTGATTTCGGCAGTCGGATTATGATGTGCCCGGATATAGTTCTCTTGCTGTTCACACTGCTCAGGATTAGCAGAGATCTTTGGATCTCCAGGTTGATGTCCTTCATCGCTTTTAGTAATTGCCAACTATGATTTCAAAAACTTTTCTACTAGACTGTTTGGTATTCACTCATCTTTCTAGAACATTCTCCTCCAGTTTTAAAAATTGCTTTTTTTTCCACTTTGGGCTTCGGTGTGAATGGTTTATTATATCCTCTCTACACTGATCCTTTCTTCTGCTGTGTTGTCTTTTTAAGCCTGTTGAATCAACTATTAATATCTTGTATGGTGTTTTCCAGTTATTGCATTTCTAACTATTTTAAGGTTTTCGATTTTTTGCAAAAATTTCCTATCTATTCACACATGTTGTCCATTTGATGCTAGATTAAAATTTTTTATTAAGTAACCTCTGTGCCCAAGGTGGGGCTCAAACTCACGACCCCAAAATCAAGAGTCCCACACAACACTACCAACTGAGCTAGCCAGGCACCCCCATTTTAAGCCGGATTTTTGAGCACATTTGTCAGAGCTGTATTAAGGTCCATATCTGCTATGCAATAGTGGGCCATCTATGGCTTTGTTCTAATGACTGCTTTCTTTTGTAAATGGGACACCTTTTCCTCCTTTTTCTAGGTCTCATAGTTTTTAGTTATGCTCCAGCTATTGTACATAAAAGAATAGTAGACACTGAATAAACAGCATCTGTCCCTGAAATATCTTTGTCAGGATGCTGGTGTGTGGGCAGGGTGGTCTAATATGTGGTGGGTCTGGGCTGTGTCTTTGAGAGCATTCATCTCATTAGGGACATTCGCTCAGTTAGGTTTCATTTGCTCTCACCTCTGTCATGGACCTTTAAGAACTGTGACACGGTGGCACATCTATCTTGCTCTCATCATGGTATCATGATGGCTCATCACCATGGTATCGACTGTCTCTTGCGACTTTCTACGTATGTATGCCAGTAGATTTCTATTATCTTTGTTATATTATAGTGACATTGTTATCAATCACAACAGTGTTTTTCATCAATGTTAAGGAATTAAGCTATAACATAAATGCATGGATAGGCTGCATGTCTCCAGGAAAATTGGGATGGGGCTTGGAGCCTGTGGGCTGTGTGGAATATGGTGCTGATTGTTTCTTACTGAACAAGGTAACAATTTATGGCAGGCACTGTTGGATGCCTGTTGGTTTCCGTATCTACTTAAAAATTTACACTCAACAAAAGGAATCCATATCTATCACTCTGCTCTCAACCTGAGTAGTCTGACGCCAGCTGTGAGTCACACGGTAAGATCCAAAAACAATTCAATGAGACTTTAGTGAGCCCAGGCTCTGGAGAAAAGAGGCTGGGGCTTGAATGAGGGCACAGCAAGGGACTGATGGGAGCTCCTGGATTGTGGGGATTAAATAGGAAGCCAGAGCCACATGCAGGTCATATGCATTTCAGGGGTATGGGACAACAGACTGGGAGGGTAATAGAGGTGGCTATAAGAATTAGGCTTTTTGTAAGAGTATCTAAGGGGCAAAATCCATTCAAAAGGCATTTACTGAGCATCTATTCCATTTCAGACTATGGGTTAGAACAAATTAATATTAGATCGTGTTTATGGAACACCAGTGGTTTCCTCAGGAAGTCTGCTAAATGTTGTATGTGCATTATCTCAATGGATCTTCACCACAACCCCACGAGATAGGGGCTGCCCTTATGCCTGCTTTATATACTTAGAGACTTGTACAGGGTAAGTAACTTTCTGGAGTTTACAAAGCTAGTAGCATGCAGCTAGGGTTTGACTCTAGGCCAAATTTAGAATAATTCTAATTTATGAAGAAATGCTATGTAGTAGACCATGCATTTCATGTGAGCAAAGACGGCATTTGTTCCATTTTACCTCTCTGTATCCCATGCCTAATATAATGTCTGGCACACTGTAGACACCCAAAAAACATATGAAGGAAGAATTAATTTATCAATGAATGCTAGGCACCAGGAATACTAGAATGAGTCCTCACACTTCTGTCCACCCCCTGCCCCCTGTATCATAGGGGAGATGGACAAGAATATTACAAGGACCTCAAAGGATGTGAGACAAATCGAGGTATAGTGTGTGTCATTGTCACATTCTGTTCCCTTTGCTGTCTCTCCCATGAGACTCAAGTTCCTGATGGTGGGTCTGCATTTATTCATTTTTTATTCTCATCGGACACAGAGCCGGAAGCTCAATAGATGGCTGAGGATAAGTGTCAAATGGAAGAAACAGGTGGTGATGTCTGAACAGAGTTTGTTTTAGGATAATTTGGGACAGGATTTTGCGTGCTGGTAAAGAGGAAGAGTTTTTGCCTTCACTGAGGACTTGGATGTTGCTGAGATTACAAGCGATAAAGACCATACAGTCTTAGGGAGACTAAGTAAGCCCAAGAGAAGACAAGAAGGGGGATGGGGGGAGGAGGAGAGAAGAGGAGGAAGGAGAGGAGAAGAGGGAGGACGAAGATGAAGGGATGGAGGCAGAGAGAGCAGCTTGTTAGCCAAACCCCTAAACCAGCCATGTCTGAATACCAACCCCTCGGGCTTCCCAGTTATAAGTTCATGAATTCCCTACTTTGATTTTTCTAGTTTCAGTCTGGTTCCCATTTAACAACTGAAAGAATTCTGACTAAAACTGATAAGCTTCTGTTCAGTGACTGTGTTAACCTATTTTTTGCATCTGTTTAAAGCAACAGTTGGCAAACTGAAACCAATGTGCCAAATTGGATCACCGTTTTTGTCCAGCCCAGGAGCTAAGAGTAAGAATGGTTACTGCATTTTGAAATGGTTGAAAAGTAAAAAGGATACTTCATGATGTGAAAATTGTATGAAATTCAGATTTCAGCGTCCTAAATAACGTTCTATTGGAAGACAACCATGCCCATCCTTTTCTATATTGTCTGTGGCTACTTTATGCTCCAATGAGGCAGAGTTGAGAAGTTTGACACCACATGGTCCACCAAGCATAAAATATTTACTGTCTGGCCCTTTACAGAAATGTTGGCTGACCCTGGTCTAGAGCACCTAAGGCAGAAAACATTGACAAATAGGGGTCACTAAGGATATGACCTGCACTGGGGGATGAGAGGGGACAGAAGGACCTATGGTTATTCCAGGATGGCCCCTCTAAACCCTCCGGATTAACCTCAAAGTTTCTCTTTCCCTCATCTTCTTTTGCTCCTTCTCATTTTGATGCCAGTGTGTTCCAGGATCTTTTGGACATTTATGACTGAAAAGAGCGCATGACAAAATCCATGTGACCCTAGGCTATCACCCCACCTCCTTGATCTCCAGTCACCTCATTAGTGAAGTGGGTTATTTCATAAATCGTATTTCACGGGTTGATTCTGATGATTTGATGAAATCAGGGTACATGCACGGTCTACAGAAATGGTCACAAATGCTTTCTTCACTCCTATAGTGAGAAATGCATGAAATACACTTTGGAAAAGCACGGAGACACACAGCTGAAGGAAAGTAAATTTTAATGTTGTAATAATGACCACATGTTCAGGTAGGCACCAAATGACTCTGTATTCATTATATCCCTCCAACTTGGATTAAGTAATTTTACACTGAAAGCTTAATCAAGTCCCTTTGAAAAATTCAGAATAGCACATACATATCAACAGTGAAAAGTAAGGCTGCCCTGGCTCCTCCTTACACGTTCTTCCCAAAGGCAGGCATGGTCATCATTTTATCAACTTCCAAAGGGCCTCTGCACAACACCAGTGAATGTACGTGGTGTGCGTGAGCCTATACCCAGTCCCTTTTGCCCACATCCCCCATACTGATGTGAATGTACCATTAACACTCTGCTCTGTACCTGGCTATGTTTACTTTAAAAACACATATTTTCACATTCACCAGAGATGTGTTCAAGAATATTTAAAGCAGCACTATTTGTAATAGCAAAAAATTGGAAAGAACCCAGATATCCATCAGCAGGAGAATGAGTAAATAAATTGTGGTGTATTTATACAACGGAATATGTTCCATTAATGAGCATCCACAAACCACAGCTCTAAGTAACGATGTGGACAAATCTGATAGACATTCCCCTGATGGAAAGAATCCAGACATGAAAGGGTAGATGGTTCCAGCACTAACCTCTGATGTCACAAGTTAGGATGGTCGTCCCCCTGGGTGTGAGGGAGACAGAGAGAGCAGGAAGGGGCTCTAGGGGATTGCAGTGTTCTAACACTCGATGTGGGTGTTGGGTAACCGTGTGTGTGCACTTTGAGAAAATTCATCATCACTTATGGTTTTGTGCACATTTCTGTAAGTATGATTTTCTTAAATGAAATTCATACCAGAAATTTTAAAAAGCACATTATCTTAGAAATTGAATTCAGACCACATGGGTTTACTTCCTTCTCTTTCCTAGCTGTGGAGACCTGTACTGTACTTCCCTCTCGCCACTGCCCCTCTGATGCACAGTGAGGTGGTTTCCGGCTATTTGCTGCTGGATGCTATTTTCCAAGACATTTTCTAATCACCCTTCCAAACGGAAGCAGGCTGTCGTGAGCACAGAATCAATTCTGCCCTGGAGATACCAAGAGGCAGGATGCCCTGTTTCAGACTACTGCACAGGTGGGTAGGGCCCTGACCCATCCTGAAGCCGCACAGGCATCCTGTGGGCAAACACCGCCCGCACAGTTGCATTGCTGCTAATGGGTATTCCCAAAGCAGGGTGCTGTTATTTGCCTTTTCTCCTTGTCATGAATGCCCAAGTGTTCTGAATATTAATGAAACCATTCACAGCCTCCTTTGCAGGCTTAAAATATTCAGCATCAAACATACTGTTTTGTTCCCATTTCAACCAAGTTTAATTTCCTTAACCAGCTTTGTTTTTGTAAAGCAAAATTAATGTATAATTTCAGTGTTTAAATCTCAATTCTCAGCAATTCACAACAGATTGCAAGTGACTATGATTTGTCCGTTAACACCTAATGGGTTGAAATAATTTATTGCGCAAACATTTCCAGGAAAACGACGCCGCTTGAGCAAAAGCAAATCAGGAAATGTTACTTGTTTATCTAATAAACTACCCTACGGTGAGTGAGTACATTAGCATTGCACAAACTTTGTGACTTATTCATCATCAGTATTTATTATTAAAACTTTATCTGTTTCAACTTAGTGAATGGCTGCCCTGGGATACACTGCTTGCGGCAACAAGAAAATAAAGTTTATGCAATTTGCATAATATAAATATATTATATTTATATTATATTATATATAAATACTAAATATTTAAATACTAAATATATAAAAATCTAATCTGCTCAGGATGCACAGGTGCTGTAAATCACCTCGATCCCGTGGTTTGGCTGGGAGATATTAGGGGTGATGAAGAGGCACTTGTTGCTTTTGTAGGCAAAGAGGATAGAGACCTGGGAGCACAGGCTCAGGAGGGGCGTCTGAGACAAGGTGCTCAAGCTGCTCCTACTTCTTTTTTACTCTTTATAGGGGCATCTCTGTGTCATACAAATTGGATCCTGCAGGCTTAGATTCTCTCTCATGATGAGGTCTTTGCATATGAAGAAAAGATATGAAACACACCTCAGGATCTTTGCACATGCTGTGCTCTCTCTTTCGGTGGTGCTTCCTTCACATCACCTGCTTGTCCCTAGTTACAGCTTACTCATTGTTTTGGCCTCAGTGTAAATTTCCATATCCTTCCTGACCCCCACCTCCCTGTCTAGCTTGGTCTCCCACCATGCACTCTCATGATGCCTTGCACTTCTCCTTCCAGCCCTACTTATTCAAATGTCTTTCTTCTCCTCCGGACTCTGGGCCAGAGGAGGGGAGGAATGTGTCTGTGTTGGACAGTGCCCGGTCCAAGGCATGGCAGATAGTAAAAGCTGAATTACATTTTTGTTGAAAAGTGAACAAATGAATACCTATAGTCATCCATTTAAAGAAATGTCTATATAATCAACAATCATATGCTATATTACTTTTCAAATTAGACAAATTAAAAAGTGAATTACAACCCCTAGTGTTGGCGAGAATTTAGGGACATGAGAACTCTCAAACACTTAGGAAAATGATTCCACAGAATGAAGCAAAGTCTTCAAATGATTATTTTATTTTTTGGCTTGGGGAATACATTCATGGGAATTTATGCTAAAACAGTAATTTGGGAATATGTGAACACATTTGGTTCCAAAGATATTCATCACAGTGTTGTTTAAATTGTGCAAAATTGTTAGCCCCTTAAATGGTCAACAACAGAGGATTAGCTGAGAGAGCTACAATTTACATAAATGATGGGATACTATGAAGGTGCTAAAACATTAATTTAGAAATGTTTTCATGACATGGGAAGAGGTTTACGATCTACTCCAGAGGGAATCAAGCAAATACAAAGCCTTATGTAACCATGATTCTATTTTTGTAATAACATTCATGTACAGAAATGACAAGAATCATGCATGTTAAAATGTTAAAGAAATTATTACCTGTGGTGTGGTAAGATTTTGCTTTTAATGTAACCTTTCCTCAAAATCGAAAGCAAAATGAAATGAACCTATGCACTAAGTCACTGGTTTAAGCCATGCAGAGAGGAATTAATTTAAGTGAATATAAAAAAATAGTCATTTGGCTGTATATCTTAGTGGGATGTACGTTAAGGACAAAAAGAACATCAAATAAAATGTATTTCCTTTTTAGTAATTATATTGTTAATTATTATATTGGTATTTCTATTTGGAAGCTAGTTAAGTAAATTATATGAAGACACGAGGAATTATGTTTATGTCATCAGTAAATAAGATACTCAGCTTAACAGAACAAGTGAAAAATAGAAAAGAATTTAAATAAAAACCAGCAACCCTAAATTTGAATTGGAAATATCAGTATAGTCTCCCGATGCATGTTCCCTCTTTTTAAAAGATTTTATTTATTTGAGACAGAGACAGGGATAGAGATAGCCATTTGAGAGAGAGACAGAGAGCACGAGCAAGGAGGAGGCAAAGAAGCAGGCTCCCTGCTTAGCAGGGAGCCTAACGCAGGACTCGATCCCAGGACCCTGGAATCATAACCTGAGCCGAAGGCAGAAGGTTAACCAACGGAGCCAGCCAGGTGCCCCTGATGCATCTTCTCTTAAAACACACATTTCCTACCTCTGTCCACTGAACAATCCCAGAAACCAGGAGCAGTCTAGCAATACGGGTGCTCCTAGCATCTGTACTGTGATCACTAAACAAGATTTTCTACTGAAACAAGCCAGAGCTCCATAGAGAAATGGCTGATTCCAGAACTGGGGCAGGAAATGTACAAGAAGGTACTGGATCATCTTATCTTTCCAAAGGAAATGAGAAAAAAAAGGCTCCTGGGTCATGTCAGAGGGCTTGATGGCCTGCTTAAAGAGACTCCCTAGCCAGAGAGGGCTCAACAGTGGATTGAAAGACATCAGCTCTGTTAAAACCATGCACAGAAGATGTAACAACAGCAACTGGTTTCTTCTGAAGAATGGAGGGGAACCCGCTCACTATTCTGAAAACCAGCAAATAAAGGGAAAGAATCCAGCATTTTCCTGCCTTTATTTTATACTGTACCTCAGAGTAACCAAATGGTTTACTTGAGATTTCTCTTTAAATGGAAGTATTCCCACTCAATAATGATGACAGGATGATAGAATCAGAGTGTCCCAATTTTTCACCCTCCAATGCAATCACCGAACCATGCAGTCACCCGCAATGACTACTGGCATCACAAAAAGAGAAACTACCAGACATCTTACACCTCTTGATGGAAATAGATGACACCACTTGTGGAGTTTTCTAGCCAAAATACTGAACCTATAGAGATACACATTATATGGCACCACAGGGATGTGATTAGCAATATTTAAAATATAGGAAACTCTGACATCATCAACTAAGAAATAGCAAAGAAATTAAAGAGATGATTGAGAACCTATAGACAAAGAGATTTAAGAGGTATTAGCTAACAGCAAGGGATGGGTTTGTTTGGATCCTAATTTGAGAATAAGAATAAGGCAAGGTACAAAGAAAGAAAAAGAGGCCATCTGGGAAATTTTAATACTCACTGGATATTTAAAGATATTAAGAAGTTATTGTTACGTGTTATATGTAATGATGGTATTGTGACTATTTTTAAAAATGTTTATCTTTTGGAGATATATGCTAAATTATTTCTGGAAAGAATAAGCTCACTGGAACGCATAACAGATGCAGGCTCTTCTGCATGTTCACTAATTTTTTTTAGGTCCTTGGGATCTTTTCATTTTGAAGACTCAACATGAGACTTATATCTTTTTTTTTTAAGATCTTATTTATTTATTTGACAGAGAGCGAGCGAGAGCAAGAGCAGGAACACAAGTAGGAGGAGTGGGAGAGGGAGAAGCAGGCTTCCCGCTGAGCAGGGATGCTGGGCTCCATCCCAGCCAAAGGCAGACGCCTTCGAATGAGCCACCCAGGTGCCCCAGACTTATATTTTTAATGTTCAGAAATGGTCTATTATTTTACTGATCCTTGCCACATCTTCATTTATTCCGGTTCTGAATTCTGTAATTCCCTTGGGTATATAAGGTAACCTAGCCTGAGTCTGTTTCTCTTTTCTTCTCTAAATTCATCATTCCAGGATAATTTTATTACTTTGGATTAAGTGACGTTGATCCAAAGCAACTCTATCTGATATGGGATATGCCAGCAACTAGATTGTACATCAGCTACGTAATTCTGTAATGGAAAAGACTCTTCAAACATGAAAAAGAAAAGTTATATTTTATGCTATAGAGAAGCAGCCTGAGCAAGGAGCTTCAGAATCACTAGGAATAATATTAAGCATTTGAATCCATTACACAAAGGCAGCAAATAATTCTATTTTCTTGGGTCAACTACTAATTGTGCTGTAATGCTCTCAACACTTACATCTGTCATTGTTGGGAAATACTAATGGAATGCTTTAGAACAGGAATTTGAGAGAACTGTTGGTTAATGAAGACACAACTCCCCATGTGTACCTAAATGTATGAGATAGGACCAGGCTAATTTTAGAGTAAAGATGGTGGTTTCAGAACACTACAGATAAATACCTCCACAGTGTCTATAACTGTAAGACAGATAAATTGAATTTGTTAAAAAGGATTGCACTGAAACAGCCCAAACCATATTCCTGATCTAATTAACTTGTTTACAAAGCTTAATTGATTTATTTTCCCTAAAAGGTCTTTCTGTGAACTTCCCTACAGATACTGTTCTTAAAAGTCTTCCAGGTAGCTGTTACTGAAATCCAGTCCAAAAAATAGGTTCATTTTTCCTTTTAAAAGGGAATATATTTCCTCAGTGAATGGAATAAGCAGAGGCCAGCTTCTTAGGCAGGGTTGACCAGATGCACAGGGATGTCTTCAGGAATCTGTTCCTCTAGTCTCTTGGCTCTGCTGTTTTCTGTGTCAACTTCATTCCCTGGCAGACTCTTTCTACCCTAGTGGCACAGGAGGTCACCAGTAGCTTCAGCCACATCTTACCCAACTGAAAAGGCCCTAACTTTTTGTTTGCCTTACTTCTGTCACATTTGTATCCCTAAATACATCACTTAGCCAGGAGCATGTTGTCCCTTTGTCAAGTTTGGGTCCTCCATATAGCTCTGGAATCATATTATGGGTTCAACCCATAAACAGTGGAGGGTGGTTCTTTGATGGAACCTCATACCTTGCTACTTAGAAAGGGGAAATGCACGCCAGGCAGGCAAATGCCACATTGGACATCTATTGCAGAAGGTGAAGTCATTTTATATATACAAATCACTACAGGGTATTGATGTGGGAAACAAAGGGAGAGGAAAAATTATTAAATTTCCTTACTACTTACAGGTCACTGACAAGTCCTTGAAATAGGCAGAGTGACATTCCTCTAGGGACTTAACTGCCTGGATATTAACACTTTGCTAAGGGCAAAAGGCAACCTTGGCCTGACCCCCAGGATCCTGTAAGTCTTCTTTAACATGTAAAAATTCCTTGAGAAATTTCCTTTTATCTCTAAACCCCCCAAGATATGTGTTGGCAATCACTCCCCAAGCATATACACATCTGAAGGTTCTCAAACAAAGGTTTTTTTTAGATGGGAATAAATGACCTTTTCCCAACAATAGCTAGCTCCCTCAAGGTCCTGGAAACCGTGCTTCCAAAATTCCTTAGAGACTTAAGGAGACTCTAAGTCTCCTTAGAGACCTAAGGAAAGACTAACCCCCTCCCAACTTCAAAGTATATACTGGGCCCCTCCTCATGACCCCAGGGCCGCTCTTCCTGCCCACGGGTCCTGTCCCCATGCTTTAGTAACACCACCTTTTTGCACCAAAGACGTCTCAAGAATTCTTTCTTAGCTGTTGGCTTTGAATCCTCATGTCTTTTCCAACATTAATATGGCCTAACCTGGTCACTTGCAGGTTAAGGGAATGGTAGCAGGCCTGACTTTGGAAGCTTATGGAAGCTTTGCTGCTCTGTATTTAGAGGTAAGAGGAGGAGGGGTTTGATGAGAGCACAGGTGCCAAACTCTTGATCTGGTTTGTTTCTTCCTTGGAGGATGCAAAGGCAGTCTGTCAGATGTGCCTTTTCTGGCAGATCTTTAGTTTTTCTAAAGGCTTATAAAAAAGAAGCTTTTTGTTCTTTGAGATTTTAGCAATGTTAAAGCAAATCCCCACTAGATATCTTCCCTGAGGGGGAGCATTTGACAATTGCTTATTCATTCTTGCTTTGGCACTGTCAAAGGCTACCTGATGGAATGACTTACTGGAGAACATGAAAAATGCTGCACTATGACTTTCTACTTGGTCAAACAATGCCTGTGACACATCCATAAAGATATGGTCAGCCACCTGGGAAAGGTGGTATCTAAGTGATGTTTGAAGATAAGATGTTCAGTGAAGTGTCCTACAGGTGGGTAGTTTTAAGTCTAGTAAAACTTTAGCTCACATGTATTGAGTACTGACTATATGCTAAATGATTTGCTATGCATTGGGGATACAAATAGAAATATTATGAACGTGCACTGGTGCGATACAATGATTTATAATTATAAATATATATTTGGTTTTTCAGGCCCAGAGTTCCTAAAACCCTTGGAATTTCCTAAGTGTCTTTTGTTATGTTAATGAGATAGCTTTTGCACCTGAGAAGGGAGGGGCTGGCTGCCAGGGGAACCAACATTGTGATTCAAGGGTTGGAATGTTCAGTCCCACCCTTTAATCTCAGGAGAGGGGAGAGAGTGGAAGTCGAATCAATCACCATTGGCCAGAGAGTTAACTAATCAGGCCTATGTAATGAAGCCTCCATAAAAACCCAAAGGACAGGCTTGGAGTTCTTTTGGTTGGTGAACACGTGGAGCTGGGGAGAGTGGTGTGCTCATTGACAGCATGGAAGCTCCATGCCCCTTCCCATATACCTCACCCTATGCAGCTCATCAGTCTGGCTGTTCATGCATATCCTCTAATATCTTTGGCAATAAACAAGTTATTTATTTTAAAGATTTTATTTGACAGAGAGAGACACAGTGAGAGAGGGAAGACAAGCAGGGGGAGTGGGGAGAGTGGGAGAGGGAGAAGCAGACTTCCAGCAGAGCAGGGAGCCCGATGCGGGGCTCGATCCCAGGACCCTGGGATCATGACCTGAGCTGAAGGCAGGCGCTTAACAACTGAGCCACCCAGGTGCCCCTAAACCGGTCATTTAGTAAGTAAAATGTTTCTGAGCTCTGTGAGCTGCTATAGCAAATCATTTGAGCACAAGGAGGGTGTTGTTGGAACCTCCAGTTTGTAGTCCACCCAGGTTGGTCAAGTTTAACAACTTGGGCTTGTGACTGGCATCTGAAGTGGAGGAGGGAAGGGTGTCACACAGGACTGAGCCCTTCACATGGGGAATATGATGCTGTCTCCCAGTAGACACTGCCAGAATTGAGTTCAATGATAGGACACCACCCAGCTGGTGTCCTGGAGAATTGCTTAGGGGTGTTTTAGGGGGAAACCCCCCAACACAGACACTGGTTATTGGTCTCAGAATTGGGGTACAAATATATGGCTCCTGGTGTTAATAGATTCGGCCTGCTTATAACAGGTGACTCATCAGAATAAGTCAAAGGGGAACTTTTCGTGTTTAAACAGAGTTTTATTCCTAGATCTACTGATAGAGTGAAAAGGTTAAAAATATTTGATTTTAAGACTTTTGTCCTAAAGCACCTTAGTTCGAGAAGCACAGGTATAAATCTCTGAAAAGGGTAGTTTATTTCGTCTGATGTTATGTAGCATCAGGATAGTCTTTAATTGATGGCTTTTTTTTTAAAGATGTTATTTATTTGACAGAGAGAGACACAGCAAGAAAGGGAACACAAGCAGGGGGAGTGGGGTGAGTGGGAGAGGGAGAAGCAGGCTTCCCACGGAGCAGGGAGCCCGATGCGGGGCTCAGTCCCAGGACCCCAGGATCATGACCTGAGCCGAAGGCAGATGCTTAACGACTGAGCCACTCAGGCGCCCCCTTGATGGCTGTTTCTTTCTGTTTGACTAGAGACCAAGGTTTGCTGATGCTTCTGAATATCTAAAATGATTTCCATTTGGTATTTGGCTTGCTTATGTACAGAAATACATTATTTAATTGGGTTGAGAAAGACCAGACCATGGTGGTTCAAAAACCCTGGGGATGTGGCTTATGTTTGTTAGCACCCAGCTATCTCGGGTTCTTATACGCCAAGCTCACTGTCAACCTTCGACATAGAAGTCAGCAGGAAAATATTTACGTGAGTGTCAAGACCATTGTCTTTTTTTTCTTCAAATGTTTTATTGTCATGTTAATCACCATACATTACATCATTAGCTTTTGATGTAGTGTTCCATGATTGTTTGTGCGTAACACCCAGTGCTCCACGCAGAACGTGCCCTCTTTAATACCCATCACCAGGTTAACCCATCCCCCCACACCCCTCCCCTCTAGAACCCTCAGTTTGTTTTTCAAAGTCCATCGTCTCTCATGGATCGTCTCCCCCTCCAATTTACCCCCCTTCATTCTTCCCCTCCTGCTATCCTCTTTTTTTCTTAACATATATTGCATTATTTGTTTCAGAGGTACAGATCTGTGATTCAACAGTCTTGCACAATTCATAGCGCTCACCATGGCACATACCTTCCCCAATGTCTATCACCCAGCCACCCCATCCCTCCCACCCCATCCCCACTCCAGCAACCCTCAGTTTGTTTCCTGAGATTAAGAATTCCTCATATCAGTGAGGTCATATGATACATGTCTTTCTCTGACTTGACTTATTTCACTCAGCATAATACCCTCCAGTTCCATCCACGTCGTTGCAAATGACAAGATCTCATTCCTTTTGATGGCTGCATAATATTCCATTGTATGTCTTCTTTATCCATTCATCTGTCGACGGACATCTCGGCTCTTTCCACAGTTTGGCTATTGTGGACATTGCTGCTATAAACATTGGGGTGCACGTACCCCTTCGGATCCCTACATTTGTATCTTTGTGGTAAATACCCAGTAGTGCAATTGCTGGATCGTAGGGTAGCTCTATTTTCAACTGTTTGAGGAACCTCCATACTCTTATCCAGTGTGGCTGCACCAGCTTGCATTCCCACCAACAGGGTAGGAGGCTTCCCCTTTCTCCACATCCCCGCCAACATCTGTCGTATCCTGACTTGTTAATTTTAGCCATTCTGACTGGTGTGAGGTGGTATCTCATTGAGGTTTTGATTTGGATTTCCCTGATGCTGAGCGATGTGGAGCACTTTTTCATGTGTCTGTTGACCATTTGGATGTCTTCTTTGGATAAATGGTAAAGACCATTGTCTTAACATCTATGCCTGGTGCAGGGAAATCACGCATGTAATGGATCAGAAGACCTGTGCCAATTTAAAATTCTTTAGAAATGCCATTCTAATAAGCATTCTAACTACTGTGGATGATAAATTAATGTAAACATGGTCTTCCTTCTTTTTATTTACTTCCTTAAATCTCAGTGGGAGATTTTAGAATTGGTCCCTGTTGCTATCACATCAGGTACACAGATTTCTTTTATGTGTGGGGTGGAGGTGGGGATCTGATGCAGGGGCATTTAAGCCCTGTTTGACTAATGCAGATTTCCAAATTTGTGTTTACCAAAACTAAGACAAACTGCACTCCAGGAAGAAAGTTTTCAAGCAAATGGTTTCAGGACTAATCATTGGTTGCATCAGTACCACAGGACAACTCTGTGATCAAGGAAGTCTGGAGTCTTATCCAGTTCTCGAGGCTCCCAAAATATTGAAAAATAAAGGAACCTTGATTCAATATTATAAAAATTGGAATATATTTTAAATATTTGCATTGAACAATGCTTTTTTTTCAAAGCAACGTGCAATGACTATACATGACCTTCCTTGATGATGCATCTAGCAATTACTGGCTGGACATTTGTGAATGTGAGGCTGATACCATGAGAAGCAGAAGCACAGAGAGAGAGCTGGGTGCTTGAGTCCCTAATTGAATCACTGAGTCACACCTCCCCAGAAATCTGGTAGATGCCATGCTGCCGACTCTATATAGTTGAGCCAAACGATTCCTTTATTTTCTAAGTCAGGGCAAGCTGGGTGTTGGCTTGCAGCTGAAATTCTCCTCACTGATACAGACCTGGTCCACCTACTGCCCCTACCTTTCCTACTCAGCTCACACACAATACTAAGACTATCTTTATTTAATTGAGAAATTAATTATAGCTGGAGGTCTGTTGTATAGTATGTGGTTGTTTTGTTCTCTGTAACTGTAAACACATTTGACAAGTCCTCTTACTGACTTGACTAAAGGGATGGATTGCTGATATGACATAATTCTAGCTATTAACTGTCAATCCTTTCATCTTTAAATAGGCTGTCTTCTCTCTTCTTTACATTGATTTGACAATTTATACAGCTTGAAATGTTTCCACATGCATTATTTCACCTGATCATAAAGCCTTGCTTAGGGCGTATAGAAGAGGCATTTCCTGCTTTTTCAGAGAAGGAAGCTGAGACAAGAACCTGCCCTGGGCCAGTGTGTGAATAAGGTCCCAGGCTTCCCAGGAAGGCTGTATGCCCTCTATGGTTCCTCATTGGTTGACCAATCCAATTAGTATCCATGCATAAGTAAAAGAACACAGGGACTCAGGCCAATCTACAGAAGGACATTTATGAGGCTGCGCAACAGAAATCCAGAGGCAAATGGGATCTGGGCATGGACATCAGGAGCTTTTATCTGCATTTCTCTGGGCTCCCTTCCCTTCTGGGTATAGGCTTCATCCTCGACTGGACAGTGGCATGGCTATAGCTTCTTAGGCATCACACACAGACACAACAATGTCTGAAAAAAGAGGGACCGTTTCTTCCCCCTTTTCTTGGGGGTTTAGGGATTATTTTATATATATTATTTTATATTATTTATTATTTATATTGTGGTATTATTGTAGTGTATTTTTAAAAAATTTTTATGTTAATCACCATATATTACATCATTAGTTTTTAATGTAGTGTTCCATGATTCATTGTTTGTGTATAACACCCAGTGCTCCATACAGAACGTGCCCTCTTTAATACTCATCACCAGGCTGACCCATCGCCCCACTCCCTCCCCTCTAGAACCCTCAGTTTGTTTTTCAGAGTCCATCATCTCCCATGGTTCATCTCCCCCTACGATTTCCCACCCTTCATTCTTCCCCTCCTGCTTTTTTTTCCTTAACATATATTGTATTATTTGTTTCAGAGGTACAGATCTGTGATTCAACAGTCTTGAACAATTCACAGTGCTCACGATAGCACATACCCTCCCCAATGTCTATCACCCAGCCACCCCATCCCTCCCACCCCCCACCACTCCAGCAACCCTCAGTTTGTTTCCTGAGATTAAGAATTCCTCATATCAGTGAGGTCATATGATACATGTCTTTCTCTGATTGACTTATTTCACTCAGCATAACACCCTCCAGTTCCATCCATGTGGTTGCAAATGGCAAGATCTCATTCTTTTGATGGCTGCATAATATTCCATTGTGTATATATACCACTTGTCCTTTATCCATTCATCTGTCAACGGACATCTTGTCTCTTTCCACAGTTTGGCTATTGTGGACATTGCTGCTATAAACATTGGGGTGCATGTACCCCTTCGGATCCCTACATTAGTATCTTTGGGGTAAATACCCAATAGTGCAATTGCTGGATCGTATGGTAGCTCTATTTTCAACTGTTTGAGGAAACTCCATACTGTTTTCCAGAGTGGTTGCACCAGCTTGCATTCCCACCAACAGTGTAGGAGGGATCCCCCTTGTCTGCATCCTCACCAACATCTGTCGTTTCCTGACTTGTTAATTTTAGCCATTCTGACTGGTGTGAGGTGGTATCTCATTGAGGTTTTGTTTTGGATTTCCCTGATGCCGAGCGATGTTGAGCACTTTTTCATGTGTCTGTTGGCCATTTGGATGTCTTCTTTGGAAAAATGTCTGCTCATATCTTCTGCCCATTTTTTGACTGGATTATTTGTTCTTTGGGTGTTGAGTTTGATAAGTTCTTTATAGATTTTGGATACTAGCCCTTTATCTGATACGTCATTTGCAAATATCTTCTCCCATACCGTCGGTTGTCTTTTAGTTTTGTTGACTGTTTCTTTTGCTGTGCAAAAGCTTTTTATCTGGATGAAATCCCAATAGTCCTTTTTTGCCCTTGCTTCCCTTGCCTTTGGCGATGTTTCTAGGAAGAATTTGCTGCGGCTGAGGTCGAAGAGGTTGCTGCCTGTGTTCTCCTTTAGGATTTTGATGGACTCCTGTCTCACATTGAGGTCTTTCAACCATTTGGAGTCTATTTTTGCATGTGGTGTAAGGAAATGGTCCAGTTTCATTCTTCTGCATGTGGCTGTCCAATTCTCCCAACACCATTTGTTGAAGAGACTGTCTTTTTTTCCATTGGACATTCTTTCCTGCTTTGTCAAAGATTAGTAGACCATGTAATTGAGGGTCCATTTCTGGGCTCTCTATTCTGCTCCGTTGATCTATGTGTCTGTTTTTGTGCCAGTACCATACTGTCTTGATGATGACAGCTTTGTAATAGAGCTGGAAGTCCGGAATTGTGATGCTGCCAGCTTTGCTTTTCTTTTTCAACATTCCTCTGACTATTCGGGCTCTCTTCTGGTTCCATACAAATTTTAGGATTATTTGTTCCACTTCTTTGAACAAAGTGGATGGTGTTTTGATGGGGATTGCACTGAATATGTAGATTGCTCTAGGTAGCATTGACACCTTCCCAATATTTGTCCTTCTACTCCATGAGCATGGAACGTTTTTCCATTTCCGTCTTCCTCAATTTCTTTCATGAGTCTTTTATAGTTTTCTGAGTACAGATCCTTTGCCTCTTTGGTTAGATTTATTCCTAGGTATCTTATGGTTTGGGTGCAGTTTTAAATGGGATCGACTCCTTCATTTCTCTCTCTTCAGTCTTGTTGTTGGTGTATAGGAATGCTACTGATTTCTGTACATTGATCTTATATCCTGCCACTTTACTGAATCCTGAATGAGTTCTAGCAGTTTTGGGGTGGAGTCTTTTGGATTTTCCACATAAAGTATCATATCATCTACAACGAGTGAGAGTTTGACTTCTTCTTGGCCGATTTGGATGCCTTTGATTTCTTCTTGTTGTCTGATTGCGGTGGCTAGGACTTCTAATACTATGTTGAATAGCACTGGTGAGAGTGGACATCCCTGCCGCATTCCTGACCTTAGGGGCAAAGTTCTCAGCCTTTCCCCATTGAGAATGATATTCGCTGTAGGTTTTTCATAGATGGCTTCTAGGATATTGAGGTAGGTACCCTCTATCCCTATACTCTGAAGCCTTTTGATCAAGAAAGGATGCTGTACTTTGTCAAATGCCTTTTCTGCATCTATTGAGAGGATCATATGGTTCCTGTTCTTTCTTTTGTTAATGTATTGTAGCACGTTGATTGATTTGCGGATGTTGAACCAACCTTGCAGCCCAGGGATATATCCCACTTGATCGTGGTGAATGATCCTTTTAATGTAGTGTTGGATCCTACTGGCTAGTATTTTGGTGAGAATTTTTGCGTCCATGTTCATCAAGGATATTAGTCTAATTCTCCTTTTTGATGGGGTCTTTTTCTGGTTTGGGGATCAAGGTAATGGTGGCCTCATAAAACGAGTTTGGAAGTTTTCCTTCCATTTCTATTTTTTGGAACAGTTTCAGGAGAATAAATATTAATTTCTCATTAAATGTTTGGTAGAATTCCCCTGGGAAGCCACCTGGCCCTGGGCTTTGGTTTGTTGGGAGATTTCTGATGACTGCTTCAATTTCCTTAGTGGTTATAGGTCTCTTCAAGTTTTCTACTCCTTCCTGGTTCCATTTTGGTAGTTGATACATCTCTAGAAATGCATCCATTTCTTCCAGGTTATCTAATTTGCTGGTACAGAGTTGCTCATAATATGTTCTTATAATTGTATTTCTTTGGCGTTAGTTGTGATCGCTCCTCTTTCGTTCATGATTTTGTTGATTTGGGTCATTTCTCTTTTCTTTTGGATAAGTCTGGCCAGGGGTTTATCAATCTTGTTCATTCTTTCAAAGAACCAGCTCCTAGTTCCGTTGATGTGTTCTACTGTTCTTTTGATCTCTATTTCATTGATTTCGGCTCTGATCTTTATTATTTCTCTTCTCCTGTTGGGTTTAGGCTTTATTTGCTGTTTTTTTCTCTAGCTCCTTTAGGTGTAGGGTTAGGTTGTGTATTTGAGACCTTTTTGTTTCTTGAGAAAGGCTTGTATTGCTCTATACTTTCCTCTCAGGACTGCCTTAGCTGCATCCCAAAGATTTTGAAAAGTTGTATTTTCATTTTCTTTTGTTTCCATGAATTTTTTTAATTCTTCTTTAATTTCCTGGTTGACCCATTCATTCTTTAGTAGGATGCTCTTTAGCCTCCATGTATTTCAATTCTTTCCGACTTTCCTCGTGTGATGGAGTTCTAGTTTCAAAGCACTGTGGTCTGAAAATATGCAGGGAATAATCCCAATCTTTTGGTACTGGTGGAGACCTGATTTGTGACCTAGGATGTGATCAAGCCTGGAGAATGTTCCATGGGCACTAGAGAAGAATGTGTATTCCGTTGCTTTGGGATGGAATGTTCTGAATATGTCTGTGAAGTCCATTTGGTCCAGTGTGTCATTTAAAGTCTTTATTTCCTTGTTCATCTTTTGCTTAGATGATCTGTCCATTTCAGTCAGGGGGGTGTTAACGTCCCCCACTATTATTGTATTGTTGTCAATGTGTTTCTTTGCTTTTGTTATTAATTGCCTTATATAATTGGCTGCTCCATGTTAGTGGCATAGATATTTACAACTGTTAGATCTTCTTGTTGGATAGACCCTTTAAGTAGGATACAGTGTCTTTCCTTGTCTCTTATTACAGTCTTTGGTTTAAAATCTAATTTCTCTGATATAAAGATTGCCACCCCAGCTTTCGTTTGGTGTCCATTAGCATGGTAAATGTTTTTCCACTCCCTTTCAATTTGGGGGTGTCTTTGGGTCTAAAATGAGTCTCTTGCAGACAGCGTATCGACAAGTCTTGTTTTTTAATCTAATCTGATAGCCTGTGTCTTTTGATTGGAGCATTTACCCATTTACATTCAGGGTAACTACTGAAAGTTATGAACTTAGTGCCACTATATTGCCTGTAAGTTGACTGTTAGCTGTATATTGTCTATGATCCTTTCTGGTCCATGCTGGTTTTAGGTGCTCTCTTTGCTTAGAGGACCCCTTTCAATATTTCTTGTAGGGTTGGTTTTGTGTTTGCAAATTCCTTTAGTTTTTGTTTGTCCTGGAAGCTTTTTATCTCTCCTTCTATTTTCAATGACAGACTAGATGGATATAGTATCCTTGGCTGCATATTTTTCTTGTTTAGTGCTCTGAATATATCATGCCAGTCCTTTGTGGCCTGCCACGTCTCTGTGGATAGGTCTGTTGCCAATTTAATGTTTCTTCATTACAGGTTATATACCTATACCTATACTTCTTCTCCCGAGCTGCTCTCAGGATTTTCTCTTTGTCTCTGAGACTCATAAATTTTACTATTACATGTCGGGGTGTTGACCTATTTTTATTGATTTTGAGAGGGGTTCTCTGTGCCTCTCGGATTTTGATGCCTGTTTCCTTCCCCACATTAGGGAAGTTCTCTGGTATAATTTGCTCCAACATACCTTCTGCCCCTCTCTCTCTTTCTTCTTCTTCTGGGATCCCAATTATTCTAATGTTGTTTCGTCTTATTGTATCGCTTATATCTCGAATCTGCCCTCGTGATCCAGTAGTTGTTTATCTCTCTTTTTCTCAGCTTCTTTATTTTCCATCATTTGGTCTTCTATATCGCTGATTCTCTCTTCTGCCTCATTTATCCTAGCAGTTAGTGCCCCCATTTTTGATTGCACCTCCTTAATAGCCTTTTTGATTTCGACTTGGTTAGATTGTAGTTCTTTCATTTCTCCAGAAAGGGTTTCTCTAATACCTTCCATGCTTTTTTCAAGCCCAGCTAGTATCTTAAAAATCATGATTGTGAACTCTAGGTCCAACATCTTACTAATGTCTGTACTGAGTAGGTCCCTGGCAGACGGTACTACCTCTTTTGTTGTTGTTGTTGTTGTTGATTTTTTTCCATCTTGTCATTTTGTCCAGAGGAGAACAGATGATTGAGAGAACAAATTGCTAACAGGGTAACAATGTCCCCAGAAAGTATACTCAAAACAAATCAGAGAAGACCTGAAACCAGGGGAAAAGAAAGGCGAAGAAAGAAAAAAGAAACAGTGAAAAAAAAAAACGAAAAAGATAAAAACAAAAAGAGAACAAAACAAAACACAATATGATCAAATATGATCAGGCTGGTGCATAGATCAGTGCCACACACTAGATTTTGGGTGTATTTTGTTCCATTAGAAGAATGTGCCTTCCAAAATTTTAAAGAAAGAAGGACTTAAATATGTACAAAGGTTGATATGATGAAGGGATGGAATATGACTGTAATGAAAATATAAAAAAAATTTTAAAAGGAATTGATAAGAAGCTGTTTGAAAAAAGAAGAGGATTTAAAAAAAGAAAGAAAAAAGGGGGAGAGAATGTGATCAGGCAGGAGCCTAGAACAAAGGCATACAGTAGATATTTAGGGTATATTTTGATCTGTTAGAAGAAACTGTATCTCAAAATTTTAAGGAGAGAACATATATATATGCCAAAAATAAGGGTAACTACTATGAATGGATAGATTATGACTCTAGAAATTAAAAAGAATTTTTTTTAAAAAGGGATTGATAAGATGTTGGTTGGAAAAGGGAAAAAGTAAAATTAAAAAAAAAAGACAGTTAAAAAAATTAACACTGAAAGACTACAGAATCATGGTAAAAAAAACCATGAATTCTATGTGCAGTATTCCCCTAGTGCTGGAGTTCTGCCATTCTCATTGATCGGTAAACTTGGTCTTGGCTGGCTGTTTTTGCTGATCTTCTGGGGGAGGGACCTGTTGCCATGGTTCCCAAATGTCTTTGTCTGAGGCGGAATCGCCCCACCCTTTTCTGATCAGGGCTAAGTAATCTGCTCGGGTTTACTCTCGGGGAGCTTTTGTTTCTTGCATGCTTTCCGTACAGCTTTGTTGGATGAGAGTGAAAATGGCAGCCTCCCAATCTCTGCCCCGGAGGAGCTGAGAACTCGGGGCCGCTCCTCAGTGCGCCCCCAGAGAAAAGCAGTCAGTCACTCCCGTCTCCCTGGTCTCCGGCCGCGCTCCGTGCTCACCCAGCCTGTGACGGAGCGTTTCTATCTCTGGCACCCGACCCCGTGTGGAGTTTCCAAACCCAGCAGATCCCTGCGGTGCACTCCCGCGCCGCTCCTCCCCGGGGAGGAAGGAGAGTCTCCCCAGATCTGCCGCTCGTTGGGTCCCTGCTGGAGGAGCAGTGGCCCGACTGTGCAGCGGATCACGGTTTATGGGAACCCCCAGCTGAGAGCCAACGCCTTGGCTCCGTCTTTGCAGCCGGCTTCCTCGCTCCAATACCTGGGAGCTCTGCCACACTCGGGCACGCCCGGTCTTTCTGTGACCCGAGGATCCCGAGACCACTCTGTCCCGTGAGGGTTCCACCTCCCGCTTAGCCACTGGAGTGACGTCACTCAGCGGAGCTGACTTCTAAATGTTTCGATTTTGTGCTCTGCAGCAGAAGCGGCCGACGGAGGCCCCCTCCCCCGCCCTCTATCCTCCCGAATATCGCCTTGGATTCACTTCTCCGCACGTCCCACCTTCCAGAAAGTGGTTGCTTTTCTGTTCAGAGTTGTTGCCATTCTTTTCTTCGATCTCCTGTTGAGTCTGTAGGTGTTCAGAATGGTTTGATCACTATCCAGCTGAATCACTGAGACCAGATGAAATCCAGGTTTCCTACTCCTCCGCCATCTTGCGCCACCCTATTGTACTGTATTTATTGTATTTCCTACAAATACCCCCAGCAAACATTCCCATTTTGTCCTGCACTGGGTCCATGCCCACCCCTCAACCAGCCGTTGGAAGCAGAAGGTGTGTCCATGATCTGCTTACAACAATCAGCAGACCACAACTGAATGTTAGATAGTAAGTGTCAGTACTACCACTGCATTGGTTTAAAATAAAACGATTTAGGAGCCCCTGGGTGTCTCAGTCGGTCAAGTGGCCAGCTGTTGATTTCCACTCAGGTCATGATTTCAGGGTGGTGAGATGGAGCCCCATTTTGGGTTCTGCACTCAGTGCAGTGTCTGCTTGAGATTCTTTCCCTCTGCCCTCCCCCACTCTGTATGCGCGCTCTCTCTCAAATAAATGAATAAATAAAATCTTTAAAAAAAAACAGTAAAATGGTTTGAATATATAGTAGTTCAAGAGAATTGGCCTGGCGTCTGGTGGGTTGTTCCCATCATGGTTCCCCAGTTGCTCATGCCTCCCTGTATCCATGCACGTGGGTAGTCCCGTCCCACACCAACTCAGAGCTTGGCTACAGGACTCGTTTCGATCAATGAGAAAACAGTGAATGCTACCTAAGGGGCTTGGCTTCTGGTTGCTCTTGGGACATGTGGCAGACTAAACTTTGTCCTCCCCAAATTCATAGGCTGAAGCCCTGAGCCCCAGTGTGACTCTATTTGGGGATGGGGCCTTTAAGAAGGTACTTAAGGTTAAATGGGGTTATAGGGGTAGGGTCCTGATCCAATAGGGCTGGTGTGTTAAGAAGAAGAGGAGATGCCAGAGCGAGTACATTCTCTATGTGCAGGAGGACACAGTAAGAAGGCAGCTGTCTGCAAGCCAGGACTCGTGGTCTCACCAGAAAGCAACCTTGCCAGAACCTTGATCTTGGACTTCTAGCCTTCAGAACATGAGAGAATGTTTCTGTTATTGAAGTCACACAGTTTGTGGTATTTTGTTATAGCCAACGGAGGGGACTAATTCAGGAACCCCCTAACAGTCATGACGGGAACAAGCCAGGGCTAGTCTTCTGGACAAAGAAAGACACAAAAGCTAGTGACTTTCATTGCCTAAACCTGTAGCCAGCAAATCTGCAGGCATGTGAGTTAGGCCACTGACCACCAATTGACCACAGATGCATGAATGAGTCCAGCAGGTGTAACCAATATAAGAGCTATGTAGCTGAGTCCAACCCAAACTGCTGACCCAAAGAATGAAGAGCCAAACAGGTGGATGTTTTAAGCTACTGAGTTTTGGGAAGGTTTTGTTACACAGCAATAGATAAGTGATCCACATGGGAAATACAGAGTTTTCAGTCACACGCTTTTTTTGCTCCACGGGAGGACTTGATTACACATGCTCCTGCTAGTCTGATTTGGAATACAATTTATTTATCCACCTTACAGGTTAGAGCCTATTTGCAGGGATCAGGCAAAGCAAATGAGCAAGGCAGACTGGATACAAAAATAATCACAAAGCTTGAGTTTTTTTTTCATCTTTGGATAAAGACACAGATACAGAAATACTCTCATACCATAAGAAAACAGGGTAGGTGGGATGCTTAATGACAAGTGCATGCACAGTCTCAGTGACAGGAACACTCTAGGGAATGGTGGGGACTGGGGAATTGGAGTAGGCATACCCTACTAAAAGGGATGGTTACTTTTCAGCTCTGGCCTTGTTGCCATGTGGGCATGTGGGCTCAGTGTTTTGTTACTAGAACTTCCAAGTTTTCAGAAGAAACCAGAAGTATGGATTTTTATATAAACTCTAATTTTAAAACATTGAATTAACGGTAAAACACTGTACAAGCGAAATAAAGCTCATGTTAGCCTGGACTGCCTCTTTAGACTGGTCTACACACACTAGCTAACACAAAAGTTAGAAATCAGTAAAATACAGCAATGTCATGAAACTCGTTTGACAAAACTTTTACTTTCCCATTGACTGGGACTTGCATGTGTGCAGCAGACACGTGCAAATGGAACAGTCGGCAGAAAAGGTGGTCCTGAATCCAAAATATAATAGAAGATGAAACAATGAAAAAGTTACAGTCTGTGATTGCAGGTCTTTCTGCCTCCAAGCTCAGAGAAAACAAAAACAACCAAAAACCTAACATGGGCAAACCGAGAACAGAAAGTATTTCAAATTCAGAAGACAAATAAATGAGGGTTTGAGCCCCTGCATTTCAAAATAATTCTCCGCCAGATGGTGAATTTTTTTTGACATAAGGGGCCTGACTTTATCTTTGTTATCCTTGGAAGCTGGAAGCACCTAATCCAGGTTAGGTTAACAAACGACTATTCCTAATGGGTTTATAGGTGATTAACATAAGGGATGAGTATCAGCAAGTGGGCTCGTGTGCCTCATGAGCATGTAGTTAGTAGACCTGGCTTTTTTCTTGTCTGCTCTTCTGTTTTGAAAAGGTAGTTACCTAACTTCTGTTTCTTCATTCCTCATGTGTAAAATGAGGATAATAAAAAATACCTACCTCATGGTGTTACCAAGATAAAATGAAAAGCTGCTTGTAAGCTGCACAGCACAGCCTGAAATACAACATGGGTTCCCTGGATGTTGTTACCGAGCTTGATGGCCTAGTTAGCTTTAAACAGTGGATTACCAGGTGAGTTGATAGGAAGAAACGTAGCATATTTAACTCCTCAGGGACACAACTTTTGAATAAAGCAGTATGAATTTGGACTAGATTAAGTAAAAACGTTCTTTATATGGATTCTGGAGAATCAGCTCAGGTCACATCTTGGGCAGAGGCCTAAGGAATCTGGAAGGAAACCCAATGCTGTTTCCAAAGCATTTTCTACAGCAGAGGCCCAGATGCTGCCCTGGGGAATGATTCTTTGCTATAGAATTGGCCATTTTCAGCATCACACACTGATGTTGTAATGAGGGGGATAAAGCATGTGAGTCCACAGCGGCTGTTTATGGAGTACTCGGTATATTCTAGTTGTTCTTGAACGAGCAAAGAGAAATTGCATTCCCTACGCCGGTAGAAGCTTGTGGCTTTTCATTTTCTGCCTCTTTTTGGCTATTGTTGCTTTCCTTTTCACTTTGCCCTAATAAGGAATGTTCTCTCTAGAGCAAAATAGACGCCAATCTTAAGCATTTCTGAAGGAAGAGCTATTGTAGTTGGAAACTACTAAATAATTTTCAGAGTATTATTTTGCCATTATTACTAGGCTTTTACTATTATATCCCTGATGTTAGCTGGGACCTCCTAGTCCTCTGAGATGTGGGCAAGGTCAGTGCTGGCCCCAATCGCATACTCTGCAAAAGGAAAAAAACCCTCCTGTTGCCCAGCAGCTGGAGAGAGTGGTGAATGGGTGGGTCAGCGGTGGGGGTTGGGGGTGTTTATCCGGTGCCTTTGCCGCCTAGCTAGCAGTTTTAGTGAATGTGGGCTGTTCTGCTCCATGTTGATCCAGACGGAAAAAAACTTCTTTACCAGTTCCATAAACTGATCCTATTCACATACAGCATATGTGAATACAGCAAACTACTTTTGTTTTTAAATTTTTTTTTTTTAAACTAGAGAGTGGGGAGAATGCGGAAGCCCTCTGCATCATAGAATAATTAAAAATAACTTCCAGGGGCCTAGACAGACGGTCATTGCTCTTGGAATACCCACTGACCACGCCACTGGTCACTGGGGGGTTCCCCAAACACTCTCAGTATTTCTTGCCCCGTCCTCAGATTTGTCCTGGAATTCCCCAGCCCTGGAACACCTGCCTTCTCTGCACAGCTCCCCCCACCCCCCGAGACCCCGCAGCTGACCCATCCGGAGCCAGCCGGCAAACAGGCACCCCTTTTTCCTAGGCACGCCTCCCTCGAACGGCAGCTGAGATTCCGAGAGTAGTCTTTTCCTTGGGTTACATTTTCCCGGAGGGCGGCGGACCCTCTGGCTGACGCGTGTTGCTCCTGGAAAGCCAGGGAGCCCCGCGAGCTGTCCGGACTGCCCTGGCTGGACAGACACGTCACCCGGCCACCCCGCGTCCTCGCCGTCCACCGAGAGCGGGGCCACCTGCGCAGCTCACGCGTGTCTAGCAGCCCCGTCAAAACTTAAAAGCGAAAAGGCCAACGTAAGTACTGACACGATGTTTTAACCCCATACGTCCAAAATATTACCACTTCCACATGTCATCAGTATAAACAGAATTTAAGGAGACAGCTTACCGTTGATTGGTCTTGGGAATCCAGAGAGTGTCTCCGCCGCGGCGCACCTGCTCTGGGTCCGCGGGCCTCAGGACTGCACCGGGAGGTTCGGGGGCGGGCGCCAGGCCGCGGTGCCGGGAGTGGGGGCGAGGCCTGAGGCACCCTGCCAGGCCACAGCCAGCTCGGGGTTTCCAGAGCCTTCCGCTCTCGCATCAGGGACTCTGAAGGCACAGCGCCTCACACCCCGACCGCCGGCCAGCCAGCGCGGACGGCAGTGCCGTCGCGCAGGTGCAGAGAGTCACTTGGGCAGGCTGTGTCACGTGTCCAGAAATGGGCTGAGCTCATTGGCTCATCCGCGCTCCATCCGGGGATCTGGGGCGGAGCTTGTGGGCACGCGACGTCAGGAGTTGTCGCGGGAAGTTGCAGACGGGAGCACCGGGAGGGCTGGGAGACCCCGATACGGAGGCCAGTAGCCTGGGTAGGTGGCAGGGTAAGTAAGCAAAGGGACTTCCTTCTGAGGCCCAGCGTGGGCAGCCGGGAGATGAGGAGGTACTAACCCTGCCTGTGGAACCTCGACTTTACAGAGGTTCAACTGAGCTCGGGCACTACAGGGCCCACATGGTCTCCAGGCCACACGCTCTGTCACGTCTGAGTCCTTGGAAAGGCTCCCAGGGTGGGAAGGGTGGGTAGAGCCGCTTCCCAGGGACAGGGGCGGGGGGAGGAGCCTCAGATTCCCTGAGCGAGCATGGGGTCAGCCGGTGGGCGACGCCTCTCAGTGACCTCCCCCAGGACTGCGGGTGGGGGACTAGGCCACAGATGAAACTTGGGGTCCCCCGCGGCTCCAGCGAGCATTTGTAGCCTACCGTCAGGTTTACTTTTGAGCTTTGTTTTGGTTACCCATCCTCCTCTTTCAGACGTTTGTTTTATCTGCCCATTATTAAAGTTGCTATGAGGTCCTTCTGTGCCTCGTGAGGAGGGTGGGAGGATCCAAGACGGGGTCTGGGGCGGGTGGTGGGCGAGCCGTGAGGGCGGTACACGAAGGCACAGGTGCTGTGGGCGTTGTGGTGGGGGCGCCGGGTGGTCCTGGTGAACCCCGTGACCCTGGTGACCCCAGCGACCCCGAAGGCCTGGGCAATCCCGGAAGTCCCGGCACTGAGGGAGAGGCGGGCGCCGCTTCTGCCGGCGTGCCCCCGATGGAGCAGGCCCCCCGCGCGCCAGGGCCTGATGGAGCTGCGGCACCGGCGGCTGGAGGTCCTGGGGGCCAACCGCTCTAGATCGCCCTCACCGTGGAGGGCGGAGATTGCCCACTGGTTCCTGACTTCACATGCTGAACTCCGAGGGCCAGTTCGGCAGGAGCTCGATGTGAACGTCACCGTCCTGACTGTCCGATTGACTGCTGAGGACCCTGGCCAACTCCAAATGTCCATCACCTCCTGTCTTGACCAGGTTTCCCGGGTGATTCGGACCATGCAGCGCGTTGTGCCTCCCTTTTTTGCTAAGCCGCAGCAGGATAAAGGGGGCTAAACCCAACTGCCTGTCCCGTTCTAGGCACCTCGCTAGGGCACTGATGCCTGCAGTGGTTGCCACTTCATGACTAGGGCCTAATCTCTTGCCTGTACTGGCCCGTGGGTGCTTGGGATTCATGTGTTTTGTTTGGTAGTTAAATGTTTAATAAATACAGAAAATAAAACAACAAAAAAAAATAAAGTTGCTATGACCAGTCTGCCAAGAACAGTTCTTAATTCAAATAATTTTTCTTTTTTTAATTTAATTTCTTTTTTTTAAGATTTTATTTATTTATTTGACAGAGACAGCGAGAGCAGGAACACAAGCAGGGGGAGTGGGAGAGGGAGAAGCAGGCCTCCCGTGGAGCAGGGAGCCCGATGCGGGGCTCGATCCCAGGACCCCGGGACCATGACCTGAGCCGAAGGCAGACGCTTAACCGACTGAGCCACCCAGGCGCCCCTCAAATAATTTTTCTTTTAAGGTGTGTGCGTTTTCATTGTTCTTGTACGTATTCTTTTCAGTTCTTGACTCCACCGTGTCTTTCGTGTGTGAATGCTTCCAGATGAAATTCTGTGTTTTCCAAAATCACAGTTGTCTTCTGTATAAAATCCTGCTTCATTTGCAAGATTTTCACGTTTCCTTCAAAACCAATTTGTCTTATCCTTTTAGATGCTGCCAACATCTGCCTCTTAAGGAAGCAACTGGCTGAGAAAGACTTGGTGCGGTGGACAAGGGCAGGCGCTGAAAGTAAGTGGGCTGGGTTCCTTGAAAGGGGCTAATATTCTCCCAGGTGCTTGTAGGCGAATGTCTTTATGTTACGCTAACTCTCCCCGACACAACCTTGTAACTGGGGACTGGGTTAATGTATACTCAGCTAACAAGATCCTCTTGTATTCAGTTTGAAGTCTATTGCTGTAGAGAATCCCTGAATTTGCCACTGGAGGATCATCTTCCTACCCTTTAGCTCTTTGATTAGTGGTGTACATATGTGTGAAGGGGACAGTTGTCACTGAAATTACAGACAGCTGAATGGCGATTTGAATTGCATGAGCATTAAGGTCTTCCTTGAGAGCGATATGCAAAACCCGTGGTTAGAATGATTTTATTCACGCATCAGGAAGTATAGATAAATCCCCTAGACATCAACACAGCAGGGGACACTCTGAGAACCTAATTCTAATGAATATACATTTTGGCTTTTCTACTAGGAGGGAAGTAGGGCAGAGGATTTATTTAGATCTTCGTAATTAATAGCCTAGTATATTAGTCAGGGCCATTACAGGGCTCTTCTGTTTCTCCAGAGAAAAAGAACCCGTAGGAGATACAGATGTATATATGTATGTATGCATATGGTCACATATCTGTGTGCACAAAGAGTCACTGTAGGAATTCACTCATGTGATTAAAAAGTCCCACAATCTGCCATCAGCAAGGTGGAGAACCAGGGAAGCGGTGCAGTTCGGTCCAAGTCTGAAGGCCTGAGAACCAGGAGCACCAATGTCCAAAGGCAGGAGAAGATGGATGTCTCACTTCAAGTAGACAGACTGAATTTACCCTTCTTCTGCCTTTTTGTTCTATTCTGCCTCTCAGTAGAGTGGATGATGCCTGCCTGCACTGGCTAAGGCATCTTCTTTACTCGGCCTACTGATTCCCATGCTAATCTCTTCATGCGTACACAGACGGGCAAACGCGATTTTATAATCATGAAGAGGGAGGTAGAAATTGTTGCATTTTCTACTCCAGGATAAAAACACCTTCTCATGGTAAGCCAGGCATAAAAGCACATCATGGCAGGGGCATTGGGATTGTTCGTGTTCTGGGTGGAGTTGCACCTAGAGGCTTTTCAGATGCGATCAGAGCCTTGTCTGTAATGAAATGAGACATTTCTCTCGACTTAGTTCATTATCTTTGGGCAGCCTTTGACTATTGGGAAGGTCACTCCACTCATGTGTCAAGATATGCCTGTAGGGAATACAGGGAGGAGACTGGGCCCGTCTCAATCCCAGTGGCCCTGGAGAGGTGTTTGTGCAGGTAGTTGAGGTGTTTCCAACAGGAAGTCTCCAAAGGATTGATGTGGCAAAAGTGGTTGGCTAAGGAGATCCCGCTGAGCTCTCTGCTGACCACTAAGAGAACGTGCTGAGTGATATCAGATAGAACCCTCTGAAGCCATCATTTGTAGGTGGGTTTGTATGTCAGACACAGGGTTGGACCAGCACTTTCATCAGATTAAACTAATACTCTGTGGGAGTGTGATGTGCCCATGGTTGTTGCCAGCGTCCCTCGCTGTGTCTCCTGTGTGTCAGCTGGCGGGGTGGTGGCACCCCTGTGTGTGTCTGCGCTTACTGTCGCTGGTGCTGTCCGCTGTGCTGTACACGGGACTTGTGTGCACAAACGCAGGCCCACGAGAAATGTCATCTTTTAAAATTTTCTTTAAACAATTAAATGAGTCTGAGGCAATGTTCTGGTGGGCTCGAGGGAAATCCGATCACAGTTTGGGACCCCTTTACTCTTGGGGCACAAAACTTGTGGAGGTTTAGGTGAAATCAGAGGCAACCCTTTCTCTTTGGTCCGTGGGCTCATTTGCTGATACTCTCATTCCACGTACATTTTTGAACCAACTTGTCAGTTTCCAAAAAAAAAAAAATCTGGGATTTTGATGAGACTGGATAGAATCTCTAACCCATACATCAGTTTGGGAAAATTGGTATCAGTCCAAATACAAATTTGGACTGATATTAGTCCAAAAACAAAACCAGAAAGGCACAGGTTTCCAACAGCTCCTGTTGTGTGTTCTTTCACAAACTGTAACCACCAAGGAGTGTGCTTTCACAAGTGATTTTGTGTGAACATTTCCCACTGTGTCCCCGCAGGCCTCCCGGGTGACCGGTGAATGCTAGTTTCCAGGCTGTGATCCCTGTCTGGGTTGTAAGCTCCTCAAGAGCAGGAGCCAGGCCTGTCTTATTCACTGCCGCATCCCCAGAGCCCACAACACTGCCTCGTGCATAGCAGGTGTTTAGTGAATACCTGCTGGATGAATGAGTCCACGGGAAAAGCCCCAGGGCTGACTCAATCAGGAATTCTGGGGTTTTAGGAATAACCTGGATACAGGTCCTTCTGGAATGGCTGGTAGCCAACTTCAGTGGAGAAAACATGTCTGAGACCCAATTACCCTTTTCAGTGGAAAGAGGCCAGAGGGCTGACAAAATACCGGAAACAAATCCTATAAAGAATTATCAGTAAACTTGCTGCATGTAGTACTTTTGTATAAGTTATTACCGAAAGTAGAAGAATAAGATCTCTTTTTAAAAATGAATTTTAGGGGTGCCTGGGTGGCTTAGTGCATTAAGCATCTGCCTTCGGCTCAGGTCATGATTCCAGGGTCCTGAGATCAAGCCCCACATTGGACTCTCTGCTCAGTGGGGAGCCTGCTTCTCCCTCTCCCTCTCCGTCTGCTGCTCCCCCTGCTTGTGCTTGCTCTCTCTCTGTCAAATAAATAAAATCATTAAAAAAAAAAAAGAAAAGACAGTTACTTTAAAAAAAATAAAAATGCATTTTATTACAATATAACATGCATCCATAGATGTCTATGAATGATACTTGTAGAGTTTCGTGAACCTTCCCAAAGCACTTGAAAACGCCTCTCCCATGCCCCCCTCCCCCCATTACTACCTCAAATGGCAACCACTCTCAGAAGTTCTATCATTAGCGTTCTTTCGGATTGTTTTGAGCTTTATGTAAGTGTAATCAAGGAGGATGCTTTCTTTTGTGCCCGACTCCTTTTACTCATCATTATGTTTTTGGGAGGCGTTCATGTTCTGTGTGGTTGTCGTGGGTGCTGCACTGTGAGAAGAAACTGTGATGTATCCATTGTGGTGTTGATGGGCAGCCGGCATGCCTATTCTGATGAGCACTGCCATGAACTTGCTTATGTGTCTGTGGTGCACCTGTGCACACACTTCTGTCGAGTGGATTCCACTGAGGAGTGCACTTGCTGATTGTTTTAGGTCACAGTGCCCAGGAACAGAGCCTGAGAGGGGGTTGCTGTGCAGGTGATTTATGGAAAGATTGTTCTGGAGGAGCCTGTGAGGGAGTGAGGGAGGAGCAGGGCCAGGGGAAGGAGCCAAGCCAACCTGCAGATTTGATTGGAGTCCACCTCAGTCTGACTCCATGGGGAGCTCTGGAGGATGAATGGCGCCGCCAAGTCACCCCTAGAGGACTTTTATAACTTGTGATCAGCCAGGCATTGGTTGTGGACCTTCCCCAAGGGGTGGTCATCACATTGTGGGCATTTGCAGACGAGATGGCTCCCATCAAAAAGTCATTCTCTGGAAAAGGTGTGAGCCTTCATCAGTCAACAGACGGAGAAGGTGGGAGATGGGTATCCTGGCCTATAAAGTGATCTGCATGAGTCACCAGTTGCAGCCCCTATCCCAGGTCGAGGGGCGGTGTATGATCAGCTTTGGTGGGCAGTGCCCGTATACACATCCTTTAGCATCTTATGAGTGTTTCAGTCCCAAATCCTCACCAACCCTAGGCATCATCTGACTTTTCTGTCTTAGCCATTTGAATAGAACTACAGTAGTATCTCATTATAATTTTAATTTGCATTTTCCTGAGGACTAAGGAGGCTGAGCCCTTTTCTTACGTTTAGTGCCATGTGGATATTCTCTTTCAAGAAGTGTCTCAAGACTTTGGCCAATTTTTCTGTTGGGTTGTCTCCGTTTTCCTACCGTGTGAATTCTTTCTTCTGGCTAGCAGTTCTCGTCAGATATTTTTAGAACTATTTTCTCCAGCACAGTGGTTTGGCTTTTTACTCCATAACGTGCCCTGTGCTAAACAGAAGTTCTTACTTTTAATAAAGCCTGGTATACCATGTTTGCCCTCCGTGGTTTGTGCTATTGTGTGTCCTATTCAAGAAATCTTTGGCCCGAGGCTGTGAAAATATTCTCTTATGTTGTCATCCAGAAACTTTGTTTTAATTTCCACCTTTAACAGATCTATAAGTCATTTGGAATTGAGTTTTGTCTATAATATGAGGCATTGTTGCTTTTGTCATGAATCATGGAACTATGTATGTGTGGTCTGTTTCTCATTTTTAATGTAGTTTTATGGGCTGTTTTTGTCTACTCCAGTATTTCCTCCCTGGGGGTAATTTTACCCCCCCTCCCGGAGACATTTTGCAATTTCTGGAGGCATTTTTTTGTTGCCGTGACTCTGTGTGTGTGTGTGTGTGTTTGTGTGTGTGTGTGTGTGTGTGTGTGCACTACAGGCATCTAATGGGTAGATACCAGTGATGGAGCGGAACACCCTGCAGGACAGGGGCAGCCGCATGAGAGTGTCCCCCGGCTCCAGTGTCACCTCTCCCGAGGTGGGGAGACCTGCACTGTCCCCACATTGGTGCCACACTGTCTGAACTTCTTAGCTTCACCATGTTGCTACTCTTGGTCCTGTGAACCTACCATTTTCTGCATCTTTCCAAGTGTACCATGGCCCTTCTTTTGCTTTTGTTTTTCTACGTACATTTTTGAACCAGCTTGACAGTTTCCAAAAAAAAAAAAAAATCTGGGATTTTGATGAGATTGGATAGAATCTCTAACCCATACATCAGTTTTGGAAAATTGATGTCAGTCCTAAAACAAGTCTTATAGTCCATGAATATGATATATCCTTCTGTGTATCTAGCTCTTTTAAATGTTTTGTATTTTTCTTGATAGGTGTCTTGCAAAGCTTTTGTTAGATTTATTCCTAAACATTTCATATTCCTACTGATATTGTAAATATTATAAATTCTTTCCATTTTAACTTCTAGTTACTCATCACTGGTATACAAAATGCAGTTGCTTTTGTATATTGGCATGCACATGGCAATGATGCTGGATTCTCTTAGTGGTTCTATTAGCTTGTGTATTTATTTATTTTTTTTTACTTTCTACATATTAGTATTAAACACGAGAGATTTATTTTTTCCTTTCTAATTGTTTTATTGTATTTATTTATTGCTGATTGTCTTGCTTAGGACCTCCAGTACACTTTTGAATAGTGACTGTCATTGGCTTGTTTCCAGTCTTGGCAGAAAATTTTCTGTGTTTTGCCATTAATTTATCCCTGGTAACTTTTCTTGCTTTAAAGTCTGCAATGTCTGAAATTAGTATAGCTACTCTTGCTTTCTTTTGATTAGTATTAGCATGGTATATTTTTCTCCATGCATTTACTTTTAATTTTAATCTTTATTTTTAAATGTCTTTATTTTAAGTGTCTTTGTTTTTATTTTATTTTATTTATTTATTTTAAAGATTTCATTTATTTATTTGACAGAGAGAGAGACAGCGAGAGAGGGAACACAAGCAGGGGGAGTGGGAGAGGGAGAAGCAGGCTTCCTGCCGAGCAGGGAGCCCAATGTGGGGCTTGATCCCAGGACCCTGGGATCATGACCTGAGCCGAAGGCAGACGCTTAACGACTGAGCCATCCAGGCGCCCCAACTGTCTTTATTTTTAAAGTGGAGTTCTTTAGACAACATAGAGTTGAGTCTTGTTTTTTGATCCACTCTGACATTCTGCCTCTTAATTGGTGTATGCAGGCCATTGGTGTTCGAATTTGTTGTTGATATAGTTGGATTAATACCTATTGCATTTGTTACCGTTTTGTTTATTACTTATGTTTTTGTTCCCATTTTTTTCTTTCACTATTTTTCGGCCTTTTTTGGTTTTACCTGAGCATTTTATATGGTTCCATTCTCTCTCCTTTCTTAAAATATTAGTTACACTTTCTTTTTTACTTTTGTCAGTGGTTGTACAAGAATTTGCAATGTGCATTTACTACTAATTCAAGTCCACTTTCCAGTAACAGTAGATACTTCATGGATAGTGCAAATACCCTATAATGACAAAATAATCTCTTCTTCCTGTCCCCTGTATCATTCATTTCACTCATGCAGAACAGCACATAAGTATGTCTTGTGGAATGCATGATATATACAAGAGTATACATAATTGAGGACATGTTGCTATTATTTTGAACAAACTGTTATCTGGTAGATCAATTAAAAATTAGAAAAATAAAAATTTTTATTTTACTTTCACTTATTCCTTCTTCATTGCTCTTCCTCCCTTTCTGCACATCCCAGTTTCTGACCTACATCATTTTCCTTCTCTCTAAAGAACTTATTTTCACATTTCTTGAAGGCAGGTCTACTGGCAACAAGTTCCCTCAACTTTGTTTGCTTTAGAGAGTCTTTATTTCTCCTTCCCTTCTGAAGGGTAATTTCACAGAGTGCAGAATTCTAGATTGGTGGGTTTTTTTTCTCTCAACATTTGAAATATTTCACTCCATTCTCTTCTTGTTTACACAGTCTTGGAGGCGAAGTTGGATGTAATTTCTTTTTTTTTAAATCATGTTTTTAAAGACTTTATTTATTTATTTGAGAGAGAAAGAGAGGGAAGGGGCAGAGGAGAGGGACAAGCAGACTCCCTGCTGAGCAGGGAGCCTAATATGGGGCTCCATCCAGGACCCCGAGATCACAACTTCAGCCGAAGGCAGATGCTTAGCCGACTGAACCACCCAAGCGCCATCCTTTGGCTTCTTTTAGGATTTTTTCTGTTATCTTTTATTTTCTGTAGTTTGAAAATGACATGCCTACATATAGTTTTTTTGGCATTGTATACTGCTCAGTGGTTTCTGAGCTGCTTGGATATGTGGTCTTGTGTCTGCCACAAATTTGGGGGAAATTCTCAGTCATTGCTGTTTCAAATATTTCTTCTGTTCCTTTCTTTCTTCTTCTGGAATTCCCATTACAAGTATATTACACTTTTAAAGTTGTCCTTCAGTCCTTGATATTCTGTTCTTTTTTTTTTTTTTTTTTTTTTTTTCAGTCTTCGTTTTCTTTGCTTTTCAGATTTGGAGGCTTCTATTTGAGATGTCCTCAAGCTCAGAGATTCTTTCCTTAGCTGTGTCCACTCTACTAATAAGCCCATCAAAAGCATTCTTCATTTCTGTTCCAGTGTTTTTTATCTCTAGCATCTCTTTGTGGTTCTTTCTTAGGATTTCCATCTCTGCTCATGTTGTCCATCTTTCCTTGCATGCTGTCTCCTTTATCGCCTAGCACCCTTACCATGCTAATCAGACTTACTTCAATTCCCAGTCTGATGATTCCAACATCTCTGTCATGTCTGGTTCTATGCTTGCTTTGTCTCTTCACATTGTGATTTTGGCCTTTTAGTAGGCCTAGTAATCTTTTTCTTGATAGCAGGACAAAAAAGGAAAAAGGGGAAAGGAACTGCTGTAAATAGGCCTGTAGTAACATGGTGGTGGAGGTGTAGGGAGAAGGGAAGTGTTCCACATTCCTCTGATTGGGCCCTAGTCTCTCTGTGAGCCTGTGCATCTGAGCTGTGAGCTTCACAAGAGTTTTGGCCTTTTTTCTTCCCTCTTGGGCTAGAGTGGGCTGGAGGTGGGTGCTTTCCTTCCCTGGGTCAGTGAGGCTCTGATAAAACCCGAGCAGGGTAGGCTCTGGTGAACTGATCTCCTCTGAGGGCAGACCGTGTTGAAGAACAGAGAGCTCTGAGCTCTAAGGTATTTCAGAATGCTGCCTTCCCCTCCTCCTGCCCGAAACAGGAATGCATTGTTTTGTCCAATATTTATTGTGAATGTCTGGTTGTGCTGGAGGTAAAAAACGTGCAGAGCCTACCATGGCTGGGTATCCCTATTGCTGGGCCTTCCCGGGGTTTTGGCCACACCAAACTTCCAGCAATTCCTTACTTACAGTTGAGGTTTTCCGACTCCAGGGCTGGTTCCCACAGAGCGCATGAGTCTTTGCTCTGGAAACCTTGACTCTGTAGTCACCAGTCTGTCTGCAGTCTTGGAGGCAGCAGTTTGCCCCCGTGTCCTCCCCTGTCTTTCAGATCCAAGAAGAGTTGTTAATGTTTCAATCTGGTCCACTTTGTACTGCTTGTTAGAATGGAGTGGTGACTTCCAAGCTCTTTAAACATTGAATCAGAAATCAAATTCCCCAGATCTTTTCTAAGTCATGAATATTGTTGAATTTTAGCAAATATACATTGAGACAAGTATATAATGTTTTCCCCCTTCATTCTACTAATGGGGTCGAGTAGTGAAGAATTAACCTGACCCAAAGAGAGGTTTGCCCTCGGTTTTGGGGAGGTGATCTTGCACAACAGGAATATCCTTGTTTGCTGGGGGCTTTGGCCACTGGACAGTCCAGTGGTGTGATTTATGATGGGACCTTTAGGACACCTCATGTCAGTTTTGAACTGGGGGAACCTGCGGGCACGTGCGAGACTAGATGTCAGCCAAGTAAGCAGTGTGTGTTCAAGCCCCAGTTAGGACTCTGGACATGAAAGCTGGGGTGAGCTTCCCAGATTGGCTATACCCTGAAGCGTTGTTGTACATGGAAGCTTAAAGGGCCTAACAGTATTTGGGACTCCATGGGGAGAAGATCAGAAACTTTGCATTTAGACCCTCTCAGGCTCCACTTGATGTGTCCTTCCTTTTGGTTAGTTCTGATTTGTCTTCTTTTGCTATAATAAAACTGTAATTGTGAATGCAGCACTTTCCAGAGTTGCGTTGAGTCATTCCAGTGAATTACTGATTTAAGGTGTTTGTGGGAACTCCTGAATTTGTAGCCTGCAGGGCATAAGTGAGGCCCAGGGTGTGTTGGACATGCAGCTGTTGTCTGAGTGAGGGCAGCCCGTGGAAGACTGTCCCTAACGTGTGAAGTTTGGCCCACCTCTGAGTAGTTGGCACCAGAAGTCATGGCAGGATGAATTATGTAGATTTGTTTTCAATGTTAAACCAACTTTGCCTTTCTAGAATAAATTCAACTTGGCCACAATGCATTATTTTTATTATCCTCTTTATGTTACTGAAAAGATTTATTAATACGTGATAAGTGTTGTACATCTATGTTCATAAGAGGGATTGGCCTGAATTTTCCTTTCCTATAATGTCCGTGTTAGGTTTTGTTATTGAGGTTTTTCTGGCCTTATACGAAAGTGTTAGGAAGTATTCTTTTCCTGTTTTCTAGAAGAGCTTGTGTAAGATTGACACTTTCTGCCTTAACCATTTGGAACATTTTTACCAATAAAACTTTCTGGACCTAATGTATTCTTTAAGAGACGTGGGCTACTCATATTTCTATTTCTTATTCTGTCCATTTTGGAAAGTTTTGGCTTTTAAGAAAATTATCAATTTCATGTAAATTTCCATACTTACAGGGTAAAGTTATTCATAATATTCTCTGAATAATTTTTTAGAGTCTGCAGGTTCTCTAAAGACATCATCTCTTATATTATTGATATTGGTAATTTATTTCTTCTTTATGTTTTTTTAGATTGATTTTTGTGGGAATTTACCAATTTTATTAGTCTTCTCAAGATAGTAAACTTTGGCTTTGTTTGTTTCCCCTTTTTTTACATTATACATTTGTTTTCTGTTTGATTATGTTCTGCTTTTTCCTTTATATTCCTTTCCTTCTTCTTGGAATTTTCTGGTTTTTCAAATATAATTTCTTGAGATTGATGATCAGACCATTGATGTTTTAGTGTTTTTCTTTCTTCCAGGTACATTTAAGACCATATATTTTATTTTAAACATGGCTTAGCTGCGTGCCACACATTTTCATTTTGATGTATGTACATGTAAAATGTCTCCTATATATTTGAAAAATATGCAGATTCTGCAGTTGCTGGCTGCAGTGTTCATGCAAATTAGGTCAAGTTTGTTAATCACATTGCCAGAAGTGTCTGTATCCTCTTTGGCATTTTGTCTGCTTGTTCTATTATTTCCTGAGAGAGGTGTGTTAAAATCTATCAAAGCAATTGTAGATTTTTTTGTTTCCTCTTTTATTTCTATCAATTAATGCTGTACATATTTTGAATATATGTTAATTAGGTATATGCACATTTCACATTGTCACATCTTTGCGATAGATTCCTTTACCACCATAAGAGATCCCTGTGTATTTCTAGTAATGCTTCTTTCTTTAAAATGTCTTTGTACAGTATTAGTATAGTGTGCTGTCATTCTTTTGATTGGCGTGCGTGGATCTTTTCCTGTGCTTTGATGTCCAGCTTGCCGGCATCCATATGCAGAAAGCCGGTCTCTTTTACAGCATACACTGAAAAAACCCAATCAGGCATTGTTCACTTTAACTGCAGTATTTAGTCCATTCATATTTTATATAAGTACTAATAATATATTTGAGTTTATATTTACAGTTTTACATTTTGTTTTCTCTGTTGTGTGTTCACTTTTAATGTTCTATTTTTTCCTCTCTTGCTTTCTTTTATATTAATGAACATATTTTTGTTATTTTATATTCTCCCTTTTTAGCTTATTATGCACTCTGTTGCTATTTTCATGGTCTGACTAGATATTCTAACCTGTATCCTTGAGTCATTACAGTGTATCTGCTCAACTTAATGAGCACTTTCACAGCTTCCCAGATGATTTAATTACCGTACAATACTTTGCCTGTTTGGCCTCTCTCACCTTCTGTGTTACTTGTATACTTTATATCTAAATATGTTTTAGATGCCACAGAGCAGGATGATGATGGTGATGATATGCAGGTAATCTAAATAACTCTTGAGATTGACACATGTAGTCACACATTTATTTTTGTTCTCACTTCTTCCTGAATCTGCACTTCTGTATGGGATCACTTTGATCTCCCTGTAGATACCTTTGCTGATTTCCATTTATTTGGAAAAGTCTTTATTTGGTCCTCACCTTCAAATACAGTTTCACTGGGCATAGGATGCTTGGTTGGATCTTGTTTTTTTAGCCCCTTTGAAGGTGCCATTCCTTATTCTGCTGGACTCCACTGTCTCCGATGTCAGCTGTTACTGTCCCCGTTTGCTGCCGTGAAGGTGAGGCCTCTTAGCTCCTGGCAGCCTTGCTCTTTGTTTTGAGAATCTTGGCTTTCTTTTAATTTACCCTGGCTTGTCAATCTTGTTGTTACTTCTATGAAATAAGGTGGTTTATTTTGTCTGGTTGCTTTTAAGCTTTTCTCTTTGTCCTCGATTTCCTCCCTTCTTCCCTCCTTTTCTTTCTTTCTGTCTTGTAGGCTCCGTGCCCAGCGTGGAGCCCAGTGCGGGACTTGAACTCACGATCCTGAGATTATGACCTGAGCCGAGATCAAGAGTCAGACACTTAACCAACTGAGCCGCCCAGGCGCCCCTGTCCTAGATTTTCAGTGCTTTCATTAAGATGTCCCTGGCTGTGGCTTTTAAAAAATTTGCATTCTTAAGGTTCATAAAATTTTTGACAGATGACTCTGTATTTTGTATCAGTTTTGGAATATTCTTGCCATTAATTCTTAAAATTGGGGTTTGTCTCTGATTGCCTACTTCATCCCGCTGAGACTCTAGGGAGATGTACGCTTAATCTTCCAATCACGTGTGTGATTTCGTCTTGTGTCCCTGTTCTCACGTCAGTCTGGGCATGGTCCCCATCCCAGCCACTTACTTACTCTCCGTTCTCACCGTGATGGGTCTGTAGCCAGACTCATCTATCTATTCAAAAATGTAACTTCAGGTACTGCCTTTTTGAGTTCCAGAATGCCCATTTGCAAGCACTTTCTAGGTTCTAATTCTCCACTAAAATTCTTTGTTATTTTCCCGAATGCATTGTAGTTGTTTCCAAATCCATGCATTATGACTGCAATGTATAGATCACTGGTGGCTCTGTTTCCATTGTTCGTGTTTTCTCTGTGTCTTACACATAGTATGAATGCTGTTTTTAAAAAGTTTCTGATTGAATACTGGAGTAGGGCCTCTGTATGTTATTACAACCTCCAGAAAGGAACGTCACGTTTATTTTAGTTTGCAGCGGACAGTTGTGTCAGGGAGGGGCACCTCACGCCAGCCGGAATTTCTCTTACCATTCCAGGACCCCTGTTTGCCCCTTTCTGGGACTAGTCTGCGCTCATCTCAGCTGCACAGGGTGGCTGGAAGGGTGCTGTTTCTCTGGCACCGAGGACACTTTCTGCTTGTCTTCTTAGGCATTTGCGATCCCCACTTAGCAGTCAGCAGATGTCTCCGGGGAGCGTCAGAACAAAAGGTTGAACTGTCCGCGCTCCCTTTGTCTCCACGTGCATCCCACATGTAACACCAGCCTGTCTCTGGCTCTGTGCGCTCTGCCCAGCCCCCACTTCCTGCTGGCTTTCCGCCCGTGTTCTCAGCCCCCTGTCCACACTGCTGGCCTACTAGCGAGAACCTCAAGGTGAGAACATTGTAGAATATTGGCCTTCTCTACCTGTGTTTTACTTTTCTCTGGGACCTTGGGTCTTCCATCCTTGGTAGTTCTCTATCTTGAAAAACTAAGCTATTTATGTAAAATTCAACTTTTCTTTGTGTGTGTTTTATATAGTTTTTCTGTAAAAGATTTTTCTTGCTGCAGATTAGTCATTTATACCTTTAACCAGATGATAAAATTTATCATCGTAGTCAATTGGTTGCCTCTTATAAAATAATATCCTATGTATCAGTCAAAACGTTTTTTTTTTTTTTTTTTATAGTAAGAAGCAGAAACTGACCATGGTTAAATTAAGGAAATCAAAACAAAACCTTTCCTCTGGGATAGGCACTTCCATCACCTTCGACGTGGACCTGAAGGTCTGAGGTTCCGGAAGGTCAAATAGCAGATCACACAGATGGTAAATTGCAGAGCGGGCATTCAGACGGACGCTCTGGCTTTGAAATACTCTGAAACACCACTGTGTACTGCCATTCCCCAGTAATTACGTAGATTCCTGTGCAGTTGTTAAAATAATACAGAGAAATCCTTCCCTTCCTTCAGCTTCCCCCAGTGGTAACATCTTGAAAGGCTATGTAGTGCAACATTAGCCAAAATACTGACATTAATACAGTCAACCAGCTTTATTCTTACGTAACTCAACTGTGTGTGTGCATGTCATCCTATGTGATTTTATCCCATGTGTGGATTCCTGTGACCCCCCAGCACAGTCGAGATAGAAATCTTCCCACCCAAGGACCCCTCATGCTACTCCATTAGAACCCAGACCGCACTCCCCCCAACCAGACCCTGGCAACCACTAACCTGTTTTCTGTCTCTATAATCTCTCTAATCTTGTCGTTTCAAGAATGTTCTATAAATGGAATCATACAGTATGTAAACTTTTGAGATTGACTTGTATGATTCAGCATAATTCCCTTGAATCCCCTGCAAGAGTTTGCACGCACTAATAGCTTATTCCTTTATATTGTTTAGTGGTGTTGCACATGAATTAAAGTTTAAGGTTAAATAAGAGGTGGGGCGCCCGGGTGGCTTAGTCGGTTAAGCGTCCAAGTCTTGATTTCAGCTCAGGTCATGATCTCAGGGTCGTGGGATGGAGCCCTGTGTTGGGCTCCATGCTGGGTGCAGAGTCTGCTTAAGATTGTCTCTCTCGCTCTCCCTCTGCCCCTCCTCTCCCTCTCTCTTTCTCTCTCTCTCCCTCTCTTAAAAAAGGAAAAGATATCCTATGTGAATTGCTTCCCACAGTGACTGCCACATAGCAGGACACCCCGTATTTGAAGCTGGTGCTATTTCTCTGTGCAGAAACATGGTGTAATGTTTAAAACAGAGTACAGTTCCACAAGCCACTTTAGAAGTTTAAGTGATCCAAGCACACTTACACTGTCCTATGTGTTCAGGTGTGAACAGTGTTGGGAGGCCAGATTGAGGCACCGTTCTCATCCCCCAGAATTTAGCAATACTGGCCTAAGTTGGCCTCAGAAACAGAACACCACAGCCCGCTTAGGACGCTGGCAGGAGACTGGCTCAGCTGGCGCCTGATTGAATCTATTAACATATCTAAGGTGAGTTTGTGCAATTCAAAGTTTTGCTCTGTCAGGGAAGCAGAGCTAAGCAGGAATCCTACTGGCAAACACTGGAAGTTTCCTTCAGAGCCTCTGTGAGGGGTAAGGAGAACTTAGCCTTTGGAGCCACTTCTGCCCAGAGTGACAAAGCCTGTCATGTAAGGCTGATGCATCTTCTGAGCCTGATGACATTAACTCTTCAGTACCCCTAGCTTTTCCAGGATCCCCAGGGTACTGCTGATTATTTCTGAAGCCCCCGTGGGTCTGTCTGCTGGGAGATAATGCAGAAGTCATGGGGACTGTATGCCTTCTCTTCTCGGTCAGAGTTACTTTCCATTGTAAAATCCAACAAGTGATATTCTGAATATGATTTAGCGTCTGTGGTGAGAGAAAGCTTGGTCATGCAGAGGTGAAATTTTCCAATTACCATGATAATTACAGGGCGTTTTGATGCCCTTTATTGAATACTTACTAGGTGCTGGGCTCCCTATGAAACCTTTTGTGTGCATTAGCTTGTGCTGATCCTTACTTCAACCCCACAAGTTCTGATTACCCAGATTGGGAATCCAGGGAGCGTTTAGAGAGGTTGTGTCTCCCCTTCATCCGCAGCTAGCAAGTGGCAGAGCTGGGATTTGAACTCCAGGTGGTTTGACTTCAATCTGGGTTCTTACCCACAAAACTACAGAGCTGAATTACCATAGCTAAAACGTTGGCATTCAGGTCTTGCTCTTCCACTGTAAAAGCTTGGCTTATCTGAGTCTGTCCCTGGGAGAGGGATCAGCTCTCAAGGAGCTGGCCGAATCAGTCTTTGATCTATAAACCAAGGGCCACAGCCTGAACCAGAGGGAACTTGCAGGCTGAAGGGGAGAGCAGGAATCATGATAGTAATAACAGTGAGAAGAGTGAGAATAAAGCTACCGATGCTTAGGGAGTGAGTATTGGGCCAGCTCTGCACTCTGTGCTTTATGTGTGTTGTCACCAGTCTTTAAAACAAGCCTTTGAGAGGGGCACCTGGGTGGCTCCGTCGGTTGAGTGTCCAGCTCTTGATTTCGACTCAGGTCATGATCTCAGGGTTGTGAGATGGAGCCCCTCATCAGGCTACAGCTCAGCGGGAATCTGCTTGAGATTCTCTCTCCCTCTCCATCTGCTCTGACCCTAAAATACATAAATCTTAAAACAAGCCTTAGAGATAATTAAGATCATCAGCTGCATTTCACAGAGGAGGAAACTGAGGCACACTGGGTTTAGGTAGCTCCCCCGAGGTCACACAGCAGTAACAGAGCTGGGTTCAAACTGGACTGCCTGCGCCCAGAGCACACGCACTTCCCGCTTACGTGCAGCCAGGACAGAACTGAGGCAGCTCGGCCTGCCCCGGGTTGGGGGCCCATCTAGGCATCCTGCAAGGCAGGCGCCTGCAACCTCTCTGGCAGTGGGTGGAGATGAGGCGCCTGGAGGTGGCCTAGAGGGCTTCCAGCTGGCTTTTCCCAGGTGGGAAGGAATCATTTAATCAGGTCATCACAAACTCCGGTTCTGCAGGAGAGGGATCTAGTGGGAGCAGGTTCCACGGGCTTACATACTCAGCGGGGAAGCTGGAGAACCAGGCTGGATAAGGGGCGCCGTCCTGTGCAGAGCTGGGGTCTGGGGCACAGGAACCCCCATCAGGCCCCTCGGCTCTGTGCACCTGGTATGAATCAGGGCAACTTTCTCCCATCTCGTGTCATTCTGGTTAACAGAATAAAATATCTGGAGAGAGAGCTCACTGAGACTGTCCCAGCAGGTGTTCCAGTCCCCCCACCTACACCCCACTAAGCAGTGGCAAGGCACCTTGACTTAATGCCTGCAGAGGTAATTGCCCCAGACCTCAGAGAAGGGGACTCGGGCGTGGGGAGCCTCGTCTCCTGGTTGTGCGTGGCCTGCAGCCCCCACAGTGGAGGAAACACCAGAGGCAAAGAGCTGGGGCGGCGGCTGCAGGAAAGCGGAAACAGCCTGCCATGTTGCTGCCGGTTCCTCTGTGGAAGTTCGCAGTCTCCGTAGTGAACCTTGCAGGCCCTAGGAGAACTCAAGTTTCCAAAAATAATGTGGAAACAATGAAAGCATTTTACTAAACTTTGGGTGTATTAATTTGACTTTCTTTCAAGTAAAAAAAAAATAAATCCAGAATCATCGTTTATTTCCTCTTCCGTTACTTTTACTTTCCATGACCGTTTGTTCTCAAACGGGGTAAGATCCATCCAAGACGTCAATGAAGTGAGAGGGTCCTTGCTGGGTGTGTCTAATCAGACAGCGTCCCTTAAAATTGCCTTATCACCCAAGAGTTTACCCTAAAAATTGGGATGTCTCTGGAAGTTTAAGAAGGAAAGGTTTATCAAAAAGAAAGGCAAAAGGAGATGAAATGCTTCAAAGATACTTCAAAAGGAAAGAGCTTCAGATGAGAAGTATCCAAATGATTCCTTTGAGCATGAAGAAAAGGCTATTTGTGGGGAGCGGTCTGCAGGAGGCACTTGGCCCCTGCCTCCGCTGTGTTGAGGCAAAGTGTAGTACCTAAGGAGAGATGAGGTCATTGTGCATATTTATACCCACCAAAGGCAAGACCAGATATTTTACTGGGAGCAGCTGCTTTTAATTTTTATAAAGGCTTTGAAATCATAAAAAATGGGATGCTTTGCCTCAACGTGAAATGTTGTAGCGAAATTTGTAGGGAAAGTGTTCTCAAAGTAAAGTTCCCAAAGAGGATGAGCTGGGCTGGCCTCTGTCCACCGCCCTCCACGCCCCTCCCACCCCTGACCCCCGCCGGGAATTCCAGCAGGATTGGCTGGGGAGGTGGGAGGTGGCAGCAACTGTACTTGTGAGGCATAAGACTTCAATGAGTCTTGTAAAAAGAACTTTTAGTACATCGGTTTCCAGAAAAACAAAACAAAACAAAACAGTCCTGTGTAGTATTTTATTAAAAATGAATTGTCGGGGAAGGGAGCAAGATGGTGGAGAAGTAGGAGACCTGGATTTCATCTGGTCTTAGGAATTCAGCTGGATAGGGACCAAACCATTCTGAACACCTACGAACTCAACAGAAGATCGAAGAAGAGAGTAGCAACAACTCTCTGAACAGAGAGGCAACCGCTTACTGGAAGGTAGGACGTGCGGAGAAATGAATCCGAGGCGATATTCGGGAGGATAGACGGCGGGAGAGGGGGCCCCCATCGGCCGCTTCTGGCAAGTGCTAGAGCCGCGGAGCACAAAATCGGAACTTTTAGAAGTCGGCTCCGCTGAGGGACGTCGCTCCAGTGGCTAAGCGGGAGGTGGAACCCTCGCAGGACAGCGTGCTCTCAGGACCCTCGGGGTCCCAGGAAGACTGGGGGTGCCTGAGTGTGGCAGAGCTCCCAGGTATCGGAGCAGGGAAGCCGGCTGCAGAGACGGAGCCGAGGCGTGGGCTCTCAGTTCGGGGTTGCCATAAACTGTGATCGGCAACACAGTCGGGCCACTGCTCCTCCATCAGGGACCCAACAAGTGAGAGATCCCGGGAGACTCCCCTTCCTCCCCCGGGAGGAGCGGCGTGGGAGCGCATCTCAGGGATCTGCTGGGTTTGGAGACTCCACACGGGTCGGGTGCCAGAGATAGAAACGCTCGGTCACAGGCCGGGTGAGCACGGAGTGCTGCCGGAGACCAGGGAGATGGGAGTGACAGCTTTTCTCTGGGGGCGCACTGAGGGGCAGGGCCCCGAGTTCTCGGCTCCTCCTGGGAGGAGATTGGGAGGCCACCATTTTCACTCTCGTCCACCAAAGCTGTACCGAGAGCTTGCAGGGAACAAAAGCTCCCCAAGAGCAAACCCGAGCAGCTTGCTTAGCCCAGACCAGGAAAGGGCGGGGCAATTCCGCTTCCGCAAAGACATTTGGGAACCACAGCAACAGGCCCTTCCCCCAGAAGATCAGCATGAACAGCCAGGAAGCCAAGACCAAGTTTACTGATCAAGAACGGGAGAACTCCAGCGCTAGGGGACTACTGCACATAGAATTCATGGCTTTTTTACCATGATTCGTTAGTCTTTCAAAGTTAATTTTTTTAAACTGTCTTTTTCTTTTAATTTTTCTTTTTCCCTTTTTCAACCAACATCTTATAAATCCCCTTTTAAAAATAAATTTTATTTTTCATTTTTAGAGTCATATTCTATCCCTTCATAGTAGTTACCTTTATTTTTGGCATATATATATAAGTTGTTCTCTCTTTAAAATTTTGAAATACAGTTTCTTCTAACAGATCAAAATATACCCTAAATCTCTAGTGTAGGGCTTTGTTCTAGTCTCCTGCCTGATCACATTCTCTCCCCCCTTTTTTTTCTTTCTTTTTTTTTAATCCTCTTCTTTCTTTTTTCAAACACCTTCTTATCAATTCCTTTTTAAAATTTTTTTATAATTTTCATCTTTACAGTCATATTCCATCCCTTCATCGTATCAATGCTTATTTTGTACATATTTAAGTCTTTCTTTCTTTAAAATTTTAGGAGGCACTTTCTTCTAAAGACCAAAATATACCCAAAATCTAGTGTGTGGCACTGATCTATGCACTAGCCTGATCATATTTGATCATATTCTGTTTTGTTTTGTTTTCTTCTGTTTTTGTTTGTTTTTATCTTTTTTTTTTCTCTTTTTTTATTTCTTTCCCTTTCTTTTCCCCTGGTTTCAGGTCTTTTCTGATTTGTTTAGAGTATATTTTCTGGGGATGTTGTTACCCTGTTAGCATTTTGTTCTCTCATTCATCTCTTCTCCTCTGGACAAAATGACAAGATGGAAAAAATCATCTCAACAAAAAGAACAAGAGGTAGTACCATCTGCCAGGGACCTACTCAATACGGACATTAGTACGATGTCGGACCTAAAATTCAGAATCATGATTTTCAAAATACTAGTTGGGCTTGAAAAAAGCATGGAAGGTATTAGAGAAACGCTTTCTGGAGAAATAAAAGAACTACAATCTAACCAAGTCGAAATCAAAAAGGCTATTAATGAGGTGCAATCAAAAATGGGGGCACTAACTGCTAGGATAAATGAGGCAGAAGAGAGAATCAGCGATATAGAAGACCAAATGATGGAAAATGAAGAGGCTGAGAAAAAGAGAGATAAACAACTACTGGATCACGAGGGCAGAATTCGAGAGATAAGCAATACCATAAGAAGAAACAACATTAGAATAATTGGGATCCCAGAAGAAGAAGAAAGAGAGAGAAGGGCAGAAGGTATATTGGAGCAAATTATACCAGAGAACTTCCCTAATGTGGGGAAGGAAACAGGCATCAAAATCCGAGAGGCACAGAGAACCCCTCTCAAAATCAGTAAAAATAGGTCCACACCCCGACATCTAATAGTAAAACTTACGAGTCTCAGAGACAAAGAGAAAATCCTGAAAGCAGCTTGGGAGAAAAAATATGTAACCTATAATGGTAGAAATATTAGATTGGCAACAGACCTATCCACAGAGACCTGGCAGGCCAGAAAGGAATGGCATGATAAATTTAGAGAACTAAAGGAGAACAATATGCAGCCAAGAGTACTATATCCAGCTAGGCTGTCATTGAAAATTGAAGGAGAGATAAAAAGCTTCCAGGACAAACAAAAACTAAAGGAATTTGCAAACACGGAACCAGCCCTCCAAGAAATATTGAAAGGGGTCCTCTAAGCAAAGAGAGAGCCTAAAAGCAGCACAGACCATAAAGGAACACAGACAGTATACAGTAACAGTCACCTTACAGGCAATACAATGGCACTAAATTTCTGTCTTTCAATAGTTACCCTGAATGTAAATGGGCTAAATGCCCCAATGAAAAGACACGAGCTATCAGATTGGATTAAAAAACAAGACCCATCAATATGCTGATTGCAAGAGACTTATTTTAGACCCAAAGACACCCCCAGATTGAAAGTGAGGGGGTGGAAAACCATTTACCATGCTAATGGACACCAAAAGAAAGCTGGGGTGGCAATCCTTATGTCAGACAAATTAGATTTTAAAACAAAGAGTGTAATAAGAGATGAGGAAGGACACTATATCCTACTTAAAGGGTCTATCCAACAAGAAGATCTAACAATTGTAAATATCTATGCCCCTAACGTGGGAGCAGCCAATTATCTAAGGCAATTAATAACAAAAGCAAAGAAACACATTGACAACAATACAATAATAGTGGGAGACATTAACACCCCCCTAACTGAAATGGACAGATCATCTAAGCAAAAGATCAACAATGACACACTGGATCAAATGGACTTCACAGACATATTCAGAACATTCCATCCCAAAGCAATGGAATACACATTCTTCTCTAGTGCCCATGGAACATTCTCCAGAATAGATCACATCCTAGGTCACAAATCAGGTCTCCACGAGTACCAAAAGATTGGAATTATTCCCTGCATATTTTCAGACCACAGTGCTTTGAAACTAGAACTGAATCCCAAGAGGAAAGTCAGAAAGAACTCAAATACATGGAGGCTAAAGAGCATCCTACTAAAGAATGAATGGGTCAACCAGGAAATTAAAGAAGAATTAAAAAAATTCATGGAAACCAATGAAAATGAAAACACAACTGTTCAAAATCTTTCGGATGCAGCAAGGCAGTCCTAGGAGGAAAGTATATAGCAATACAAGCGTTTCTCATGAAACAAGAAAGGTCTTCAATTCACAGCCTAACCCTACACCTAAGGGAGCTAGAGAAAAAACAGCAAATAAAGCCTAAACTCAGCAGGAGAAGAGAAATAATAAAGATCAGAGCAGAAATCAATGAACTAGAAACCAAAAGAACAGTAGAACAGATCAATGAACCTAGGAGCTGGTTCTTTGAAAGAATTAATAAGATTGATAAACCCCTGGCCAGACTGATCCAAAAGAAAAGAGAAATGACCCAAATCAACAAAATCATGAACGAAAGAGGAGAGATCACAACTAACACCAAAGAAATACAAACAATTATAGGAACGTATTATGAGCAACTCTATGCCAGCAAATTAGATAACCTGGAAGAAATGGGTGCATTGCTAGAGATGTATCAACTACCAAAATTGGACCAGGAAGGAATAGAAAACTTGAACAGACCTATAACCACTAAGGAAATTGAAGCAGTCATCAAAAATCTCCGAACAAACAAAAGCCCAGGGCCAGGTGGCTTCCCAAGTGAATTCTACCAAACATTTCAAGAAGAAGTAATACCTGTTCTCCTGAAACTGTTCCAAAAAATAGAAAAGGAAGGAAAACTTCCAAACTCATTTTATGAGGCCACCATTACCTTGATCCCAAAACCAAAGACCCCATCAAAAAGGAGAATTACAGACCAATATCCTTGATGAACATGGATGCAAAAATTCTCACCAAAATACTAGCCAATAGGATCCAACAGTACATTAAAAGAATCATTCACCACGACCAAGTGGGATTTATCCCTGGGCTGCAAGGTTGGTTCAACATCCGCAAATCAATGAACGTGCTACATTACATTAACAAAAGAAAGAACAGGAGTCATATGATCCTCTCAATAGATGCAGAAAAAGCACTTGACAAAGTATAGCATCCTTTCTTGATCAAAAGTCTTCAGAGTATAGGGAGAGAGGGTACAAACCTCAATATCATAAAAGCCATCTATGAAAAACCTACAGCGAATATCATTCTCAATGGGAAAAACTGAGAGCTCCCCGCTAAGGTCAGGAATGCAGCAGGGATGTCCACTCTCACCACTGCTATTCAACATGGTATTAGAAGTCCTAGCCACAGCAATCAGACAACAAAAGGAAATCAAAGGCACCTAAATCGGCAGAGAGGAAGTCAAACTCTCACTCTTTGCAGATGATATGATACTGTATGTGGAAACCCAAAAGACTCTACCCCAAAACTGCTAGAACTCGTACAGGTATTCAGTCAAGTGGCAGGATATAAAATCAATGCACAGATATCAGTGGCATTCCTATACACCAACAACAAGACTGAAGAGAGAGAAATGAAGGAGTCAATCCAATTTACAATTGCACCCAAAACCATAAGATACCTAGGAATAAATCTAACCAAAGAGGCAAAGGATCTGTACTCAGAGAACTATAAAATACTCATGAAAGAAATTGAAGAAGACACAAAGAAATGGAAAAACGTTCCATGCTCATGGATTGGGAGAACCAACATTGTAAAGATGTCAACGCTACCTAGAGCAATGTACACATTCAAGGCAATCCCCATCAAAATACCATCGACTTTTTTCAAAGAAATGGAACAAATAATCCTAAAATTTGTATGGAACCAGAAGAGACCCCGAATAGACAGAGGAAAGTTGAAAAAGAAAAGCAAAGCTGGCGGCATCACAATTCTGGACTTCCAGCTCTATTACAAAGCTGTCATCATCAAGACAGTATGGTACTGGCACAAAAACAGACACATAGATCAATTGAACAGAATAGAGAGTGCAGAAATGGACCTTCAACTCTATGGTGAACTTATCTTTGACAAAGCAGGAAAGAATGTCCAATGGAAAAAAGACGATCTCTTCAACAAATGGTGTTGGGAAAATTGGACAGTCTCATGCAGAAGAATGAAACTGGACCATTTCCTTACACCACACACAAAAATAAACTTCAAATGGTTGAAAGACCTTAATGTGAGACAGCAGTCCATCAAAGTCCTAAAGGAGAACCCAGGCAGCAACCTCTTCGACCTCAGCCGCCGCAAATTCTTCCTAGAAACATCGCCAAAGGCAAGGGAAGCAAGGGTAAAAAGGACTATTGGGATTTCATCAAGATAAAAAGCTTTTGCACAGCAAAAGAAACAGTCATCAAAACCAAAGACAACCGACAGAATGGGAGAAGATATTTACAAATGACATATCAGATAATGGGCTCGTATCCAAAATCTATAAAGAACTTATCAAACTCAACACCCAAAGAACAAATAACCCAATCAAGAAATGGGCAGAAGACATCCAAATGGCCGACAGACACATGGAAAAGTGCTCAACATCGCTGGGCATCAGGGAAATCCAAATCAAACCTCAGTGATCTACACCTCACACCCGTTAGAATGGCTAAAATTAAGTCAGGAAACGACAGATGTTGGCGGGGATGTGGAGAAAGGGGAACCCTCTTAAACTGTTGGTGGGAATGCAAGCTGGTGCAACCACTCTGGAAAACAGTATGGAGGTTCCTCAAAAAGTTGAAAATAGAGCTTCCATAAGATCCGGCAATTGCACTACTGGGTATTTACCCCAAAGATACAAATGTAGTGATCCGAAGGGGTACGTGCACCCCAATGTTTATAGCGGCAATGTCCACAATAGCCAAACTGTGGAAAGAGCCCAGATGTCCATCGACAGAGGAATGGATAAAGGAGAAGTGGTATATATACACAATGGAATACTATGCAGCCATCAAAAGAATGAGATCTTGTCATTTGCAACGACATGGATGGAACTGGAGGGGGTTATGCTGAGTGGAATAAGTCAATCAGAGAAAGACATGTATCATATGACCTCCCTGATATGAGGAATTCTTAATCTCAGGAAACAAACTGAGGGTTGCTGGACTGGTGGGGGGTGGGAGGGATTGGGTGGCTCGGTGATAGACATTGGGGAGGGTATGTGCTAGGGTGAGTGCTGTGAATTGTGCAAGGCTGTTGAATCACAGATCTGTACCTCTGAAACATAATGCAATATATGTTAAGAAAAAATAAAAGGTAGTAGGAGGGGAAGAAGAAGGGAGGAAATCAGAGGGGGAGAAAAACCAGGAGAGACGATGGAGTTTGAAAAACAAACTGAGTTCTAGAGGGGAGGGGAGTGGGGGAGCTGGGTTAGCCTGGTGATGGGTTTTAAAGAGGGCATGTTCTGCGTAGAGCACTTGGTGTAATGCACAAACAAATAATCGTGGAACACTATATCAAAAACTAATGATGTAATGTATGGTGATTAACATAACAATAAAAAAATTTAAAGGAAAATAAATGAATTGTTCTGTGGTTGGGTAAGGGAACCCGTGTCACCCCCGTGTAGATTTGTATTCATCAGTACCGTAAGGTCTCTTAGAAACCCTGCACGAAAGACACTCGTTTCACTTTCTGAAACCCAGTGTTTTTTGAACTTGTTGGAAACACATTTCCTTTATTCCAAGGATTGTACGTTTTGGAGATGCTCTTTTCCTGGGTTTTGAATCACCAGTTGGGCCCCCCATCTAGAGAACGGAGTGCTGATGTCTATGGCAGAAGACTTTCCAAATCAGAATTTTCTTCTCTAAGTTGCCGTCTTCTTAAGTGGAGAGACTTCACCGCTTTGTGGAAAGGAAGTGTTTCCCCAATACACCAAGTCTTTTGAAGACAGAGGGTTGGCGAGCTCACTGGGTCTCAAGCAGGATGGTATAATGTGGCAGAACACAGGCCACTGCACCTCCCTTGTTTCAGTCTTGACAATACCATCAAAGTGAGTGCATTTGGCAGGACTTTTTAGGCAAAACAAACAAATAGAATCCAGCTCAAACAGGATTAGGCCAAGACAAGGGGCCATAATCGTCCACAGGCCTGGCCAGCCCAGGCTTCAGGCCGCTTTTCTGTCTCTACCATGATGCTAGTTTCACTTCTGGGATGCCTCCTACTTGGGGGATCTCTCCAAGTCATAGTAAAGGTGCTGCTAACAGCTCCAGGCTCACATCCTACCAGCCCAGCACCCGTACCAGAAGAAGAGCATAAATCTAGCAAACCGTTAGAGGATGATGTTCATATGTAACTGGATTTAGTGATGCGTCAACCTCTGAACTAATTTCTGTGACTGGATGTGGGACAGGGGACGTGTTCCTGGAAACGTGGTATGGGTCAGTTCTGAGATTGGCAAATAGGCAGGATCTTAAAATGAGGGCACAGCCGGAAGGAGGGGAACACTTGCTTGGCTGTGGGCAGAGACCTCTATTACATTAACACTGAAAAATGGAGGATGAACATGGGTCCAGGTGGCAAGAGAAGCAGGGATCAAGATTAAGTTCTCCCTACTGCTATGCATTTGGGGTGTCCCTGGGCCGGTGCTTCATAAGTCTTTGTGAAATATATTAGATGCAAAAATGATCGTAGGAACAGCTGATGGCAAACTGTATTGTCTCTAGCAAGGTGCACAGACGTTGACCACCTTCCACCTCACTGGTTTGGAAGTCAGAGGCTTTGACACCTGGGCTCCTTGGAGAGGCAAGGGGGGCGGTGCCAGAGTCTGGACAGAGTAGGTACAGTTCCCACAGGATCTGCCACAGTCCAACACTGGAACCCCAGACTGATCCAACCTTTGCCTTTGGAATGCTGTGGCCCTACTGGGCTTGGAGGGGCCCCTGTGTCTCCATGGTTCCCACGGGCCATGCAGAGCCCTGACAAGGAGATGGCAGCATTTGCAGGAGCCTCTCGCCAAGGCTCACTGTGGTTCCGGGCAGATAACTGCCGTCCTGACAAGCCTGCCTTGCCCTCGAGCCTTTCCACAGCCAGGGCGTTGGCTGCTGCAGTGACCTGACTTGCTGTGGACACAAAGCATTTTTTTAAGTGACCTATGGACAAGCAGGCTTTGGGTCTCCCAGACTCTGCTTTTCACCTGCAGGTTGCTCTATCCGTAGGTTCTTTTCCATCACTGCACTTCCACCTAAATGTGTAGACCTGGATCCCTAGCTGGAAGAACCTGCTTTCCTGCTTCTGCTCTTCCCGGTCTGTGTTTGGCTAAAGGAATGACGAGATGTGGCTCAGGACGGAAGGAGGCCAGGCCCCCAGGTCACTGACAAGTGGGCCCAAACCATAGCTTTGTTTGATGCCAACTGCTTGTCTTTGAGAGAGACAGACTTAATTTTTTTTCTATTTGTTTTTGGTCTTGGCAAACCTTTTATTGTAGAATAGTTTTGATTTACAGACTGCTAAGATAGGACAAAGAACTCTCATCTACCCCAAACCCAGTTTCCCCTATTATTAGCACCCTACATCAGTGTGATACATTTGTTACAGTTAATGAGTCAGTACTGATACATTATTATTTTTTTAAAGATTTTTATTTATTTATTTGAGAGAGAGAGAATGAGAGAGAAAGCGCATGAGATGGGGGGAGGGTCAGAGGGAGAAGCAGACTCCCTGCCGAGCAGGGAGCCCTATGCGGGACTCCAGGATCATGACCTGAGCCGAAGGCAGTCGCTTAACCAACTGAGCCACCCAGGTGTGCACTATTGATACATTATTAAAGTCCATACTTTATTCAGACTTTACTAGTTTTTTCCTCCGGTCCTTTTTCTGGTCCAGGATCCCACCCAGGACACCACATCACATTGTATTCATCATGTTTCCTTAAGCTCCTCTGGGCTGTGACAGTTTCTCAGACTTTCCTTGTTTTTGATGACCATGCAGCTGGGGAGAACTAGCCAGGGCTTTTGTAGACTGTTCCTTAGCTGGGATTTGTCTCATGTCTTTCTCTCTCATGATTATACTTTCATTTCTGAATCCTGATTTCTTTTCGAATTGGCTGATGTTCAGGGAGCATTGCTCTGAGCCAGCACATAGCAAATCCAGCCTTTCACCTGGATTATCTCACGTAATCCTCTCAAAACCTCACACCAGGTAGACACCATTGTTAAACCCATTTTACAGATGTGGAAAGTGAAGCATAGCAAGGACCAGTTACTTAGCCAAGATTGACAGCCGATGGACATGCAGCTGGGTGCCGAGTTCTCCTAGAACCCCTGCTATGATGGAGAATTGACCTTAACGCCCTAAAACTGCTCTCTAGACCTGCAAGGTGTATGAGCTCTAGGTTGAATTATGCCAGCTTCTGAGGTTCATACAAGGTGGTTTCCTCCAGGTGTGGAGCTGTGCTTGGTGGCCTGAGAACCTACAGCAAGGGGAAGGCCATCCTAGGCAAGGGGGCCAAAAGTTTTGTTGGCAAGATGGTGCCCATCCCGTGGACTGGGAATGGTGCCAAGCTGGTGGGTCCCAGCTCCAGGTGGAACGACGAGATGGGCCATTAAGGAGTGAGGGATTCCTGTTGGGGCAGAGGTGTGTGGTGGGCTGGAGGTGGTGGTGCAGAAGGGCCGGAGGACAGCCTGAAGCCGTTTCATTCAAAGAGCCTCAGTACAGGCCAATCCCGTCTGGTCTCCTTGCCCGCCATCTGTACTTGGCCTTGTCATGCGGTGGGGCTCTTTGAGCTCCTTTCTTCTCCATCGGCTGGCTTCCTTGGGGTCCCAACAACAGGAGACAGCACACCTGAAGGAGAAGGGGACACAGTCCTTTGCACTCCTGTCCCAACTCACACCACCATGGCACCGTCTTCTCCCTTCCATGCCCCAGAACTGGCCTCCTGCTGCCCCTGCAGAGGCTCCAGCACCAGCTGGGCACGGCCCCTCCCCCACCCTCCCAGCTTCTAGGTTCTGATGGCGAACAAGGAACATTTACCAGTTTACTGTCGCCCCGAATCTAGTCGTCTGTGGACCTTTAGATTTTCTCCAAATCCTATACCACAGGTCAATTACTTATTAATTTCATTCAATCTAACCATTCTAAATTTCAACATATTTATTTTAAAAGAACATTTTATATCATTACCTTCAGTGGAAAATCTTGCCGTAATTCATTTTAAACAACGTATGAGAATTAAATGAGTGTTTGTCCTCAGGATACCTAGAACCCCTCTTCTTCCATGGATGGTGGGTGGCAGGCTTGGGGACACCCCTGGGGTATTCAGTCAAATAGTGCTTATTGTGTGCTTCTGGGTGCAGATGCTTTTGTAATTGCTCTGAGGGGTTTTACAAAGGTGGCCTGGTCCCAGAGCAGCATTAAATCAGCCTCCGTCCCCATCTCCTCTCCACCCACAATGACCACACACAGGTTTGGCATCCTTTGAAATGCCCCAGGCAGGTGGCTTCTTTCTCTAATGAGCGAGACTGGTATGAAGAACCGGGAACCCCCAGTGAGAGTAGAGAGCTGAACTTGAATTACTCACATCACACATTAGTTGAAAACCCCCCAGAAGTTTAAAAGGACAGTATTTATTGTAATTTATGGAAATATATTAGAGAATTTCCTGATGTAACTGGAAAGGTCTCAATTATATTCAAAGGAGAATATTTAACGACATGTTAGAAGGTGCTATATTGGAAGCTATTTGTTAAAGTGCTCCCAATTTTGACAAACATATGTAGAAGTGATTTTGTTTTTTATCTTGAGGGAACAGAAGTAATATATGGATAAAAACTTTGAGTAATATTCACAAATGACATTGGGAAAAATAATTCAGCATCTGACGTGTTTTGCTTGCCTAATAAATCAGGCATCACTAGCTTATGTACATAATCATCAGAGCTCATTTTTATTAAACCAATAATGTTAAGTCAGGAATTTTTTTTTTAAGATTTTAAGTTAAACAGATGGTAAAAGACTCTTCCTTGTGCTGATTCATCTAATAAAAAACTCAGGATAAATTCATCTAATTTCATAAGATCAAGGCAAATAGAATAACTGCTCTGTGTATGTACACGTCTAAGCCTGTTTATTATATACATATATGCAGAGTGTATCACATTAGGTGCATTCAGAACAGTGTGCAGCCGTCACCACCTCCATCTCCAGAATTTTTCATCATCCCAAACAGAAGTTGTGTCCCATTAAACAGCAACTCCCTTTCCCTCCCTCGCCCAGCCCTGGAAACCCTCCTGCTCCTTTCTGTGTGGAGCTGACTGCTGCCTACACCTCCTGTAAGAGGGACCATGCATACAGTGTCTTTCTGTGTCTCACCTACTCCACTTAGCTTGTCCTCAAGGTCCATCCCTGTTGTAGCATGCTCATAATTTCATTCCTTTAGAGGGCTAAATGATAGTCCAGTGTATGCATAGCCCTTATTTTGCTTATCCCTTCATCTGTGGATGGACCTTGGGTTGTTTCTACTGTCAGGCCATCGTCACTCAAGCAGCCATGCACCGTGGTGTGCAGGTGTCTGCCTGAGCCCCCGCTTTTGCCTCTTTGGGCTACACACCTAGGAGTCCACTTCCTGGATCATATGGTAATGCTGTGTTTAACTGTTTAAGGAATGCTTTTGCCATATTTTCGTGCCAAATGAATTACCTGGGAATTGAATCTGCCTATCTGTTGTGAGAGTGTCCCTTACTTATTTCATTAAATAGCAGTGTTCTTTTCCTCCTTCACTTACTCATTTTCATGGAGCGCCTCCTGATCGTCATCAGGCTTCTAGACAGGGCCCATAGCAGAGAGCAAGATGCGGCCCTTGTTCTCCTGGAACATGCATTCTAATGTGCAAACATGAAGCAGGCAAAGAAGAAGTAGATGAGATCAGAGAGTGAGAAGGCCCTGCGAGGAAAAGCAGACCAGGAAGGGGGCTGGAGAGTGCACAGAGTTCCTGTGACCGCTGTGGGGTTTTTGGGAGGGCCCCTGTGGGGATGACATTTGAGCAGAAACCAGCAGTCATGCTGGGTGAAGCTGCAGGAAAAGGTGAAGGAGCAGTGAGTGTGGATGCTTGGAAGTGATCCTGGGAGGGTGTCCAAGGAGCATTAGGAAGGCCAGTGTGGTGGCAGCCACGTGGGGACAAGATGGGCTGGGGCACAGAGGGCCTTGTCAACCACGTTGAGAACTTTGGGTATCATCTTAAGAATGATGGGAAGCTGTCAACAGGTTTTGCGTTGGGAATGACAAGATCTGGCTCATGTTTTGAGAGGGTCTTTCTGCTTGTGGAGGGGGTTGGGGGATGGCCACAAGAGTGACCAAGAGTGGAAAGAAGGAGACTGACTTACTATGTGTGCCTGAGTACCAGTGACAGGGCGTTTCTTCCAGGCTTCTAGCGAATTCCTGAAGCGCATGTTGGAAATGGGACTTTGATTTGACATTGAGTTTGCTTTCAAAGAAATTACACTCTTTCCATGTCTGTGTTAGAAGTGTTGTTTGGACCGTTCACCTTGCATTTTCAATTGCTTGTCAGGATCATTGCCCAGTGTATTCTCGAGATTATGCACAAATGACCAGATAAAGAGCAAATGGCATCAATGGCTTCTTTATCATCTCAACAGCTGATGTTTGCTTCTTGCCCAAAGACACCGGAGACAGAAGGCTAGGTCGGGATGCTCCTTCCTAAGCTATAACCCAGGAAAAACAGCCTGTGAAATGAATGCTTGCTTTTTTTTTTTTTTTTTTTTTTTTAATAATGCTTTCTTTCTGTGAGCTTCTCTTGTGCTGTCTGGAGAACACTGAATGTGAACGAGGAATTCAATAAGAAATCTGAAAGTCTCACCATGCAGAACTCTATGGCACGGCAACCAAACCCAACTTTTGGGTTTAACATGAAGATTACCTTGGGTTGTAATACAAAAGAAAAAACTTAGGCTTTGAAATACTTTGTTTATTTAGCAAGGTTTTATAAACTTAGGCTTCAGATGTTCTTTACTACTGAAGGAGGGGGAGGAAAAAAAGGAGGAAAAAGATTAATTGGTTCATTTTGAGTATATGTTTCTTTTGACAAGTGAAGAGTTATTGCCAAATTTGATATAAAATAAGTTGTTATAACCTGACATTTATCATTTGGATTTATTTGAGTTACTGCCTTCTCCAAATTCAATAATGCTAGGAAGCAGAATTAAGCTAGGTGACTCCATGAAGTGCCCTTTAAACCCATTGGGGGATGTCGACGAGAGACTCCACACTTGGAGGTCAGTGATGATGATCTTGTGCATTTTCTTGCCTTCTTCACATTGAGGAAGCTATATAACCACAGGGATATTATTTTTTTTACATATTAAATCCCATTCTGTAACATATGGAAAACCCAAAAAGATATTTTAAAAACCCAAACAAGATAAAGAGACAGCAAAGGGCCAGAAAGTATTGAAAGATAGAAAGCAAATAGAATCAGACATTCAGAGAAATAAGACTAGAGGCGGCACAGAGGGAGGCAGCTGAGAAGGTAAGAAATGAGCTGAAGGTCCTGGAGATGCGGGGGGGGGGTGGTTCCTGGGATTGACTGAGGGTCTTAATTAGTTAATAAATTAGGTGGGGTGACCCTTCCCCTTCTCCATGTGTTAGGTGGGAGTGGGCATTCCCTGAGGCCAGGGCAGTTGGTGAGGGCTCAAGGTCAGGGAGCTCCAGGCCTGGGGAGGGCCAGGGAGCCCCACACCCTGGCAGTAAGATCTTCAGCCTGCCACGCATCAATGAATGGGATAGACAACAATCCAGGGATTGACAGAAAGATAAGCAGATAATTCACACATTAGCACACACTCAGGGGAATCATCTCTAGGCACGTGTGGCTCCAAGGCACCAGGTAGAAAAGCTAAAACTAACAAAACAGGGGTCACACGGCAGAGGAGAACCCAGAATGAACCTGACTAGACTCACGGAGGGGTTCCCAGAGATGCAGCATCTCTGATGTGAACGCCAACCAGAGCTGCGCAAGTTACCAGTGAAGCTCTGAAATTGGAAGCTCCGTTGTGGGCAGCAGAGCCTGAGGGGATTCCAGCACGCAGCAGAGGTGTGGGACCAGGAGAGGAGGGGCGGGGGTCCGCAAGTGTGGCCTCCAGCCAGAGAATTCTGGCAGCCCAGACCAGGGCCCAAGTCGAGGACAAGATGGAAATAGACGAATCCGTGGAAATCCCCGAGGTGAGAGCCCTGCCTGGACGACGCACCCCCCCGCTCCCCACCCCAGGATGTGCACTGGACCTTTAGAAAACCAAGGAGGCGCAGAATGCCTGAAAGCCTGGACACAAAAATGATGTTTCCTGCTAAGGAGCAAAAATCAGACTGGCCTTCATCCTCTCACTTCCAGAGTGCTGTGCGGAGAGACCTGAGTAGCAGCCTCCCGGCTCCCAGCAAAGCAGACCACATGTGGAATCTTCAGCACGGGGGCAGTAGCATGGGGTGCGGGTGGAACGAAGGCATTTCAGATACGCAAGGATGAAGGTTTGCCTTCCAGAGATACTCAGAGGATCGCCTGGGTATGTCCTCGAGCAACACGTAGAATAAATCCAAAATGAGCCTATGTTTGCAACACAGTCAGATAATGATAGAAACATGTCAAGTGGGAAAGTGAAATGTCTTCATTGTCCCCTTCTTCTAGGACACAGTCACTAGAAAGGGAATATTCTTCCACATACTTCCTGTGTATGCGCCAACAGTTCACTCATAGGTGTTATGTTCATGAACATGTAGCTTTACAAAAAGGCTGCGTTCCACATAATATTGGCAAAATTGTTTCCGTAACTTGACATTTTGCTGTGGAAATCTGTCCTGCTTTACCTACAAAATTCCCTTGTTCTTTGTAAAGATTGCTTGGCTTCTGTGCATTGGAGGGCCCTAGTTTATTTGAACAGTCCCCTTAGCAAGTGTTTAGATTGCCTTTATATTTCACTATGAAAGGAGTATTGCCGCGGATATCCCTTGGACTTTGAGTCCAAGTCAGAGTATTTGCTGGACCACAGGGAGTGGGCAGCTGACTCTAATGGACCTTGGTGCCCTCCGCCCAGCACCCTCCTCACCATTTGTCCTGTAGGTGAGGGAGCCCTGCATTTGCCCTTGGGGCAGGGAGGTGGGAGGGGAGGGGTGCTGCTACTGAAGCTGACCAGGGCTGTGATGTTTGTCCTGCAGGTGGGGCTGCCTTCTGGTGCTCTTGCCACTCGTGCCCACAGGGAAGCATCCTAATTATAGAACAAAAAGAAATTAAACTGCTCGCAGAAGCGGACTGCGGCGTTTTTAATGTTTATGACGAGACAGCCCAGATCTACGTTGCCTTACCTTCCAGACTGTAAAACTCAGATAACTTTGTGATCCACTATTCTTCAGAAGAAAAAAGCAAAGATTCTATTTGACCATCTTTTTTGAAATCTTTAGAATTTCATCCTTTGAAAATAAGTCTTTGAGAATTTCCAACAATGTGCATCCAGTCAGTGTATTTCAGGAGAGAAGAAATAATTTAGGTTTCAACTTTTAGTTTTTTTTTTTCCCATCTCTTCCTTCCAAAAAAAAGAGGGGGGGGGAAAGGGGGCGGGATCGCTCTTGATCCAAAAAGAACAAATGGAGAACTATATGATGATTTTGCAGAATTAATGAGCATTTCAGAAGGCATTGGCCCCTATGGTCCTGTGCACACTGGTGCTTAATCTCCAGGGCTAAAGCCCAGTGATGATGGGAGTGAGGGGTATTCAGTCTGTTGGGCAAGGGAGGGAGGGTCACTCCTGGCCTTTTGGCTGTGTCTCCTCCAGTGTGCGGGGTGACAGATCCCGGTTGGTAGTGAATCAGAGTGCCTCTCTCCCCAGGCAGAAACTGGGGTGGCGTTGGGGAGTAAAGTGGGTAGGTTTGCACAGTCAGGCTCCTGAGCTGGGGACGGCTCCAACATGCTTGGTGGGAGTGGCCAACCCAGAGCAAAGGCGATCAGCACAAGGCACAGACAAGGCACAGCAGACCCGCTATGGCCCAGATTGCCCTCCCTTTCAGCTCAAAGCAAAGCACTAGGCCCTGTAGCAGGTTCCGTCTTCAGAGCACTGGTAAGCTGGGACTTGCTCTGGAAGGGGAGCGAACACCGGCAGGGAGGGATCAGCAGATGACGCTCTGCCTTCAGAGATTTTTATTTCATGCATCCTTTTAGAGGTGAAGTGCACTCACACGTTCCTCTCAGCACAGAGGGTTCGGGGATGCAGCAACCTTAATGGTCACTCAGGGGTAATGAAACCCAGACAGAGAGCAAGCCCCTGTCTGGTTGCCATCCTTTGGGGGTCTCTATGTGGGCTGTCTCAACTTCTTCCTACTGAGGCTCCCCTGGTCTACAAGTACAGATGTGCGGTTGATTGGTGGTCCAGTGTACATCAGCCAGAGCTTTGCTTTGTCGGCATTATTAAAAGTTAATTTGTTTCTTTGTGTAAATGCTTATTCTACTGAAAGGGAGCTTCTTGGTTGTTACTATAGTCTTAACACAAGCAGAGGAAGCACTCTCAATACCTTGAAAACGTGATGCTTGATACTTCTGCTTGATACTAAACCTGTCAGAAAATCAGAGGGATTTTAAAGGGTGGGTGTTCCCAGAACTGACAGTGGCTGCAAGGTGCTGAGCAGGCCCTGTGTGTGTGTGTCCAGGGTGGTACTGTGTCTCATTTCAGACCCCCTTTCAGCCCAAGGTCATAGATGGCAAAGGTGGACTGATCTCAGAGTATCACCTAGAATGTGAGGTGCAGGAGGCAGGGTTGGCCCCATCTGAGGACCCTGGGCTGGTGTCCGGGAGTGGACAGCTTGAGGTCATGTCTGAGTTTGGCCAGAGGTCAGGAGTAAAGAAGTGTTTTAGGAGCCTAGATTTCAAGACCAAGGACAGCAAACTCCAGGTCTGGGAGGCAGGAGGTCAGCAAAGCAGGAAGGAAGGGGGTGTAGCCAGGTGATCCTGGCCAAGATCCTGGAGGCAGCCTGGTGACAAGGCCGGAGGAATGAAAGGGTAGGGTGATGCCACACCAGCCCTCACTGCTCCTGGGCCATGTGGCATGGGGCATCCCTCCCGGCTTCCCACGGTTTCCTTATTTACTGCTCCAGCATTGGCTGGAGTCCGAGCTCAGTGCTGAGGAGTCAGGCAGCCTTGACAAGGGTTCACAGCCAGGCCCGAGTTGGAACCCAGGTGCCCCGACTCCGGACAGGACTCCCATCCCAGCCGCCAGACCCCGAGGGGCCCAGGCTCCCAGCCTTGGCCGTGCTGCTCTGCCCCTAAGCCTGGCACCCAGGCAGGTTCTCGTGTTCTCCTGCTCCGAGTTCCCAGTCCCAGGTAAGGCCTTTCCCGACTTCTGAATCTCCACCTTCAGTCACACCAGATCCTTCCCCTTCTGCCTCCAAAGTGTTCCCCGGCCTCAGCCTCCGTCCGTGCAGTGTCTGGCGGCTCCTGGGGCGATCTCGCTCATAGGAGCTGCTCTCTGCCTGCCTTCCCTGTCCTTCCTCTGCCCTACTTTCCCCTCTGCTGCTTGCTCTAACCCAGTCTCTCCATTGGCCAGATTTTCCAAAGCACTGACAAGCTAAATGCTCCTCTAAGAAGCAGCAGTGACGTCCCCTTTGACCCAACTCTCCAATGTAGCCTTGCTTCCTGTCCTTGTTCCGGCTCTTGTTGGGGAGGCTGCTGGAGCCCCCAGAGGAGGAATCCCAGGCTGGGTCAGAGCTCCCTGGAGCCAGGCCATGGTTGACTGGTAATGCCTGCCAGGGACACAGACATGGCGAGTGGGGGTTGGGCCAGTCTATCCTTGTCTCTCTCGGACTACTTGTGGTCACTTGAATGTGCTGTGTGCTGTTGTGTGAGTTTTGCAAATGTTCCTTTCATTTCGTGGGATGCTCTTCCCTTATTGGATCGCCTTGCAAACTCTTACTTGCCCTTCGAGACTCTGTTCTGCAAAGTCACTGCTTTGAGACTTCAACTGACCCCACTAAATGTTTTATCCCGGTTGCTGCCATAAGCCTTTGTATATCTATCTCTTGGCCCTCCCTTCCTGTCTTATGACTGTCCCCCACCCCTCCCCGTAGTTTCTGTGAGTCTCAGAGAGCAGAGGAGGTTTTAGAAATTGCATATCCCCAGTACCTGGCACATAATCAATTTTCAAAAATGAGTGTTGAATTTTAGAAATCTATGTCATTTATATCTCCTTTAAAATCAGCACAGGTTGGCACAGTTACACAGAGTTCATAGCTCATTGTATAATTGCATCTTTTACCCGGCTCAACTCTTAGGAAAGACTAAGGGGAAAGAAATTAAAATAAAAGGAGAGCAGGAATTTGACTAAGGAGAAGTGAACTTCCAGGTAGGTTCTGCCCTTCCCTTGGCTTCAGCTCATCTGCGATTAGCAAGCACCTGCTGTGTGCCCACCCTGTGATGGTGGCTTCTGTTCTTCCGTGACACAGTGTCTTGGGCGACGAGCACTGATTCCTTGTCCTGGTCTCAGGGTTCCGGGGGTGTGGTGCTGTGGGAACGGGAGTGGGCTGGACCCCAGGTGACATGGGCATGAGCACCAGGCACCCCTAAACAGGTGGAGCTTGCTCATGCACAGAGTGAAGGAGGCGATGCAGGCACAGCTAATCCAGACTGGGCACTCACTGTTTTCACCCCTTTTGTCGCACACTTTCTATGGATTAGCCCATTTAATCCTCAGGACGGCTCCACCAGGGAGGCCTATTACTCTCCCCATTTTATGGATGCAGACTGAGGCTCAGGTTGGTGGAACTGCTCTGTCTTCTTTCTGAAATGCAGCATGTAGAATGGTTTTGGCAACCACGTGGAGGTCACTGTCATTCATTCATTCGGCAAGTCGTTACCAGTCAGCTTTCTTTGCTTGGGGGTCAGGTGCACAGGTCTCAGAGTCCAAGGGGGACAGGCGCTCAGGAAGTGGCCTCAGCCCTGGGCAGTTACTCCTATCTGTGCTCTCACACCTCCTCACACCCCCTCTATGTGTTTGCTCCAGGATTTTCCCCATTCTGCCTTAACACACACTTAATGCTGTGCACATCTGTCCTCATCATAGGGGAGAAAGTTCTTTGAAAACAAGGACTATATGCTTTTCATCTGTGTCTGGCATGATGCAGAATAGACCACATGTAGTTTCAGAATCAGATGACAAATTTAACTCTATCACTGCAGGTGTGATTTTGAGGGCATTTGGGGGAATACTGTCTTCTTCAGGAAGTAAATCAGTATCACATACATTTATTGAGCACCGGCCGTGGGCCGGACCCTGGGGTATACAAGGAGGTGAATATCACATCATCCCCACCCCTCAGAAGGTCACAGCTAGAAAGGAAAGCAAGTGCTTCTTTCTAGTCTGTGTTGAAGGATCTCTGTTTCTGAGGTGTTGGATGAATATGCATACCAGGCATCCAGGCAAAAGCTTCTACCGATTTTTCACGTAGTAAAGACCAAGTACCAATAGCTGGATCCTGGTCAGTAGATTTTGTAGCTGCTAAGGGGAGACTGTCTGGGGGAAGTTGCCGTGCGTGGGTAGGTGATGTGGGAGAGAAGGAAAGAGCTCGGATTATGATGGGTGGGGAGGATCCTGGATGACCAGACCCTGATCTTGCTTCAAGTGCTCAGGAGAATTTGCCGTGGTGCGGGGCTGCTGGGTGGGGCTGCATACCATGCTGACCAAAGTGAAGTGTGATTTTGAGTCCAGACCACAGGTGAAGCCTGTCTGTGCGACATTGGGTACGTGACTTAATCTCTCTGTGCCACAACATCCTCATCTGTAAAATGGGATTGGATCATGCTCCTACCTTCGGGGCTTAAGGAGATGCTCATGTGTGTGAATCCGTGGCTGGTGGTGGCTCAGTGGCTGACCCGTATCCAGACAGCTGTCCTTACTGATAGGCTACGGTGTCACTAGTGCCTGGCAGCCCATCATTCCCACAGCCGGCTGATCCTCAGTTACCTGGGGAACTTGGACAAGGTACTGATCGTCCACTCTGCAGCCGTGGTGGAAGTAGATCTCTGTATGCTAACATGGCGCGATTTCTGGAGTGTGTAACTGGATGAGGAAGCAAAGTGCCGTTGAGTGTGTAGGGGTTTCTACTTGTGCAGAATAGTGGCCAGATACAGGTACATGCTTGTTCATACATGTTCACACTGTTTCCGGAAGGATCCACATGGAACTGTCACAAAGGAGCCCACAGGAATAGGGGACTGGGATTGGGTTGGAGGGGCGGCTTTAATGACTTTACATTATAACTGAAGAGCTCATCTAAATACAGTCTCCTGGATCCTGTTTCCAGAATTCTGACCCTATCGTTTTCAAGTGGAATCTGGGAATGTGTTTTTTTACAAAGTTCCTTCCCTAAGTGGAGTGTATGACCCACTGGCCTCTGGAGCCCCTGCTTTAGGGGTAAGGGTTGCCGGATAGTGGTTTGGAATCAGCAGCTGCTCTTGCAGGTAGCAGTTTGCAGTCTTGTGTTTGTAGAAAGGAAACTGAGGCTGCTGCTTTAACAAACCTGACATCATTCCCAAGCCCCTTCTCCCTTCTCTGTCTGCCTCAGAGGCTGAAAAGGGAATGTGCACTTTCTCAGAATCCTAAGCATTTAGAAGAGGCCATATATAAGAAACACAAGTGTTTTGGGCAATTGCTGCAAAACTTTGGCTTTTGGGAGAGAAAGGACTTATTTAGATACTTCCCTTTCCTTTTCTTTCTGGCCTTGACCATCTACATGATGGCTGGAGTTGTGGCAGCCATTTTGTACTCATGAAGGAAGGCAAAGGAAATTGCAGAGACCCCAGCCCTGATATCCTTAGACCTGTGGAATGATGTCAGCAGTCACCTTTGTAGACTTCTTGTCGCGCAGGTAAAATTAGCCTTTACTGAAGTTGAGTAGGTTTTCTGCTATTTCTAGCAGATAGGGGCCTAAGATGTGGGCACTGAATTAGGGAAGCAGTAGATTTGGGTCCTCGCCCTGGTTATTTTGGATTTGCTGAGTGGCCTCAGGCAGGTTTTTTCCTCTCAACCTCTAAAGTGTGGCGGTGGGGACTTGAAGACACCACCCGTCCTTCATGACTTAGGCTGTTTGTAAAATAACTCAGGGGTGATGCTGCCCTTCTTCATCTGAGAAGCACCTTCTAGATCCATTAGGTTCACTTGGTGGCAAACAAGAGAAAGCTGCTTTGCCAGGTTAGGCAGGAAGATAGTTTATTTGAAGAATAGCAGGGACTACACTGAATTAATCGAGCCACCGTTGGAGGACTGACCTGGGGAAGGACAGACTCAGCACAGATGCGACGGTCCAGGGCAGGGGTTCAGGACCGAGGGCCAGCTGTCTGTGTTGTAAATACACTGGAAGAGAGCCGCCCCCATTTGTCCATGTGTGGCCAGTAGCTGCCTTCACGAGGGCAGAGTTCTGACGGGCACACCCTGCGAAGCTGGAAACAGCTAATCATTTGACCCTTTACTGACAAAGGTTTGCTACCCCTGACCTAGGGGGTTGAACCCACCCCTGAGTCTCAACAGGAAATGCAAAGGAGGAAGGAAGATCAGGCCCCACTCCAGTGCCCCCTCTGCATGCGGGGCCTGGGGGGGGTCCACCCTGGGGCTCCCGCACGGCGCCCCCTCAGTCCCTGCCCCTTCTTACATCTGCTGCTGCTTTGTTGTCATAAGCCAACTGCTACCTGAGGAGACATGGTGTGTCCTTCTGTTTGTTCCCTGCCGCCCACTTGGAAGTGGCAAGGGCACCCGCCTGGCCCCTTCCCCCCTGTGCACCCTCAGCCCCTGGAATGGGTCTGGCATGGAGCAGGTGTCAGTGAGTACAGTGAATATTTGTTGAACAAATAACTAAGTTCTAGCTGTTCTTTAGCTACACTGCCCCATTTCCCACGACCAGGAGAGAGTCTGTCTGGTCTCATTCGGATCATGTTTGGTTTGCAAACCATCACTTTGGTTTACAAAGATGAGCACATCAGGAGAGAGACAAGTCCCCCGAGGAAGCTAAGTTGCTGTTATAAAGGAGGGAGCAGTAGGTGATGGATGCGGAGAGTCTGTAAAACGACAAAGATTGACGATAGAGGAACTTGGTCTTTGGGAATTGCTTGCACATGGCTGCCCTGTGACAATTTCTTATTGTGTTCTTAGGTAACCGGCCGTGAGGTGGTGTCTTCCTTCCTTCTAAGGGCAGGGAGGCTGGGTACCTACCTAACACTTCTTGGTCTCCCATGGTGGGGAGAACGCTCCGTGCCTAGCACACTGCCTAGCAGAGATGAGGGGCTAAGCCAATAGTTTGGGCAGAGATGAGGGGCTCAGTCAATAGTTTGGGCTTGGTGCATTTTAATAGTGACAGGATTGTGCATGCATTTATGTGTCAGCTTTTTGAGCTGAGAAGGCAGAGTTCTGGGGAAAACAACAGGTTGGAACCTCATTATAATCCAAGACATGTCTAGCTGGTGTATGACTCCATCTGCAATGACTGTTTTTATAAAAGTATTCCATACTGGAGGCTCCATTCTTTTTGAATGTACAGATTAATCAATACCATGACTATTTCCAGAAAGCTCCTTGCTGAATTTTGTAATGGTGTGTGTGGGCTTCACGGCTACAAAACATGATCTTCTCGGTGAAAGAAGATGAATAGCTTCAGAGAGAAAGGTATTTCTCCCTTCCTGCCCCTGGAAAACATGACCAGATGATGAAGAAAAATGACTCATGACCTGTCTCTACCTCCTGCGAAATGTTCCACTCCTTGAGCATTTTATTCAGCCAGAGTCAGCCTGGCACAGTGCATTAACACCACAAGCTTCTTGTGATGTTTTCTGGCTGATCATACTTTCCTCCTAAGTTCTCTGTAGAACTAAAGCAGTAACAAGGAAAACAGGGCATTTCTTTGCTCCTAAAAATGCTCTCACTGTCTGATTTCTTGAACTGGGCAGAATCTTCTTAGTTTACATGATGATCTCCAGGGAAAGGGTGGGATGGGGCATCTTAAAGCTCATGATTTAGACAGCCGGACTCAGAAAATTGGGTCGAGACCACGGGCCCAGCAATAGGCCGGAAGTCAGGAAACCTGGCTGCTCATCAGCCACAGGGCCTTGGGCACCAGCATCCTGTCGGTTTTCTGTCAGCGGAGCAGGGGTAGCATGGTTCCTTGTGTGTTGGGGAGCTGCGTCCCTGGCCTCTACCCACTGGCCAGTATCAACCCCCGGTTGTGACTCCAGGCATCTGCCGATGTCCCTGGAGCCGGAAGGCAGCGTTGGCCCTGCCGCTGACCTTGCAGTCGAGATGGTGTGGTGATAGGTGTAGAGGAGGGAGTTCAGGGTCTGTCATGCCCTCCATGTCCTGCAGCTCCTACTTATTTCCAGGGCCCCTTCGTCTCCACCTGAGAAGCCATCCTGTGTTCCTTCTGAGAGAGGCCACAGACGGAACATGTCCTTACCCAGCTTTGTGATGTCTACGTTTTCACTGACGAGTGACACACGGACAGAAGTGCACACATTGGAAGTTCACAGCGCGGTGAATTTTCACAGGGCAAACAACCCCTGTGAATGTAACTAGCACCCCAATCAAGCAGCAGGTTTGGAACAGGAGCAGCACCCCTCCACACCCCAAATTCACCACTGTCCTGACTTCAAACATCACAGATTGGTTTTGCCTGCTTTGTTGAACTTCATAACACGGACTCATAAAGAAGAATATGATGTTTTTGCACCTGGCTCCTTTCCCTCTACGGTACTTGTGTCAAGTTCACTCGTGTTATTGTGTGTACTTCTAGCTTGTTTGTTTTCATCAGCTAGCATTCCGTCACCTGAAAATACAGCAACTTATTGATTGATTCCATTGGCCGGGGGCTTTTGGGCAGCCTCCAGCTTGGGGATCATAAGTTGCGCTGTGAACATTTTATCCGTGTCTTTTGGCGAATGTGTGTAATTATTTCTGTTGGGTATGTACCCAAGACTGGAGTTAATGGCAGTATAAAAGCACATGACTAAACAAACAATCGTCTTACTGTTTAGTGTGGTGAGTGAGGGTGTCTGAGGCAGGATGCTTCACCGGTGGTGGTTATGGAGAATGTTGTCTTTGAGAAAGCCAAAAGGGCGAGCAGGAGACAACTATTCGTACACAGGAGCAATGCCAAGCAGAGGAGACAACCTGTGCAAAGGCCCTGAGGCAGGGCTGAGCCCACTGTTTTCCAGGAAGTGAAGGAAATTGACTGAACGTGTCTGGGAGAAGTACGTATGAGGGCCAGGTCATGCGGGGCTGTGAAGTGGGCAGGAGGGGCTTGGGAAGGGCAGTGGGGGATCATTGCAGGGTTTGAAACAAGGGAGGGAGCATAATGTGGCAAGTGTTTTAGGTTTGTTCCTCTTTCTGCAATGTCAAGACTATACTGGAGGGACTGGCGTGGAGGTAAAGGGACCATTTGGAGAATGTCTGAGAGGCTGGCAGTGATGGCAGCCCAGATGAGGGTGATGGAAAGGCAGTGTATGCATTAGAAGTACAAATACAGCAGTCATAAGAAAGCACTGTTATTACTATAGCAACTAGTACTTGTTGGTTCCCCACTGTGTGCGAGGCAATGTGCTAGCTGTCTCATCTGTGTTTAATACCTGATACAACCCCATGAGGTAGGTACCCGCTATCATCCACATCTTATGGCTCAGAAGACAGAAGCTTATAGAAATTACTGCTGCATCTGTCATTGATACAAGTGTTACTGAATCTGAGAGAGTCGGCCTTGCCAGCCTGTATCACTGACACGGTGGGATCTGGACTCATGGGGTCATGAGAGGCCCCATCCTGTCGCTTACCAGCGTCACGGTGCACGCGCCCATGGTCTCCCAGCTGCTTTTCCCCAGTGGGGCTGGGATTGGAGGCGAATTTGTTCTCAGGTCATATACAGTCTTTGTAAATGCAGAAGCAGTGCTCAAATTTGCATCATTACTAGAGAAGATAAACCACCAGTCCCAACAGACTCAGTGCAGTTTTCTTCTGGAGAAACAGGCTCCAGAACAGGAACGGGTGTTTCATCCAGAGACTCTTGTACCCGGAGAATCCCAGAGGGAGCACAACCAGGAGTTCCTTTTTCCTGAAACTAGATGGAACATCGCAGCTTGGGTTTGAGGTCTGCTCTGCCCCCCCAACCCCCGTCCATTATAGCCTCCGGTATATTCTGAGGCTTCATTAGTCATGGGGTACCGGCGGTGCCCAGATGCACCGTGCCCTTCCCACCTTCCTAGGGCGTTTGGGAAGTGAAGTGGCCACTCCTCATTCCTGCCTTCTCTGCAGACCTTGCCTTGACCAAAGCCACCCCTGATGTCTCCCCCACCCTGTCTCCTCCCTGCTTCTCCTCATCTCCCTTTGTGCTCTGCCCGTGGATAATCGCCAGCATTTAGGAAGTGCTTACTCTGTGAAAACACTGTTTTAAGAGCACTGAAAGCGCTGCTTCATTGGGCCCTCCCTCACAAGACGAGTTGTCATCACGCTCCATTGCCAGACGAGGAGACTGAGGTCCAGAGAGCTTTCAGAAATTGGCCGAGGCCGTCACGCTGGCGAGAGGTGCCCTGGGACTGAGCCCACATCTGTCCACCCTGCTGCTGCCTGCCTGTGAGTTCATCTGCCTTCTCCGTGAGGTTGGGCCCCTTCATTCCTGACCCTCGTTAGTGTGGTGCTGGGCGTGTCGTGGGCCCCCGGTATACACTTGCTGACTTGAGCTGAGAGCTGGAGAATGTTTGGTTGCCATGGGATGTTTGAGCTCTACTGGAAATGACCCCATGGAATCCCATGACCATGACCTGATGTGGTGGCTGCGCACAGAGCTTAGAAAATTCTGCTTCTGACAATGACAGCAGTACGTCATGGCTGAGCGTTTTTTTTGTGCCAAACACTGCAGAGCGCTTTAGGGTCGTGTCCCCTACTCCTCATCCCAGTCCTCTGTGCAGCCGTCCCGCTCACCACAGCTCAGAAAGCTACAGTGAAGGGCATCGCCGGGTTGTGGAGGCTGTACCCCCCTGGCCTGTCAGCATTGCCATCGCGGTCTGCACCATCGAATGCCTGGGGAAAGGTCGCCCCCCGCGGCAGCGGCTGAGGATGGACCACAGATGATCCAGTCGTATGTGATCACTACCTTTCACTTCCCTTGTTCCATCATCAAAAAGGCAAGTGGCACTCTGGCCATTTGGTGTCACAAGTTCTGTTATCTTTCATTATTCTGTGTTTGAGTCCCAAATAAGAAGGAGGAAAGGAGCTGGAGGAAGCAGGGAAATGTGCTGAGTGGTCTCAGATCTCCAGATGTCCTCCCGGTTAGGGGGCTCACCAGGCTGGCTAGGGAGGAGGCAGGTGCGGTGGTTTGGGGAGGTGAGGTCTACCGGCCAGGATCTGCGGGCATGTCCTTGCATTAGAGTGGGGACGTTTCTAGGTCAGATCCCATGTGTATCCAAGGACTGGGGGTTTGTAGAGGTGGCATTGTCTGGGTCTGTGTGTGGGAGACACCTGTGTGGTCGTGAGTGTGACTGGAAGTACTCACTCCGTGGGCCTGGAACGTTGGTCTGGACCCAGCTGAGGGTCAAGGGAGTGGCCCCAAAACTCCACTTCCTCGCTGTCACAGGGGACTGGGAGCTGGAAGCACATGGACCACCAACAGGTCCCATGTAGGAACGGATTGTGAGAGCTCGCTCCATGCCCCTCCGCAAGCTAGCCACTTTGTAATGAGGAGCAGTACCCGGATGAAGCAGCTGGGAAGGGGCAGTGGCCTCTGAGCCCGACCTTGGAGCCAGCCTTGCGTGGCCTCTGTCTGTTGCCTGTGTCTGTTCTCCGGAGCATCCAGGGTGTGCCGTCACCTGCTGTTCTGGGCTGATGTGAATCTACAAAGCACTGCTGTATCACCCCTGACTGGAAGGAGCCCCAGACCTGAGGCCAGCCAGGCCCTGGGCTGCACGTGGAGATTTACCCGTTCAATGCTGGCATGGCCTTCTTTGTCCATTGGCCACTCCCCCGCCCCCCTGCCCCCCTGCACCTGCTTTGCTGCCTCACCACTGTGAAGTAGAGGCAGTTTGGTCCTGGAATGGACCTTTGACAGCTGTGGACTGCAAGAGTTTGGTGTCAGACTCCACATTGTTCAGTAGGAACCTTGGGTGAATTACTCATCCTCTTTGAGCTCCAAGGCTTGTCTCTGCTGATTCGTGAGGAAGCTAGCATTGCTGAACTGGGGATGAAGAACATGATCATGATGGTGACTCTAGTAAGTGACATTTAGTTTAGACTCACTGTGTGCCAGGCACTCTGTTAAGCACCTTTTATATATTTGTGTATATATACATACACGTAACCTGAACAGACTTTCAGAATCACCCAGGAATTGATATCCTAATTTTCTAGATAAAGAATCAGTGCTAAGAGGGGTTCAATACCTTGCTTCTGTCACTAAATACTAGAAAGAAGCTATAATGAGTTAAGTGGTGATCCTCCGGAAGGTATGGCCACCAGGAACCTGGGAATGTGACCTTAGGTGGGTTTTTGCAGATGTCATTGAGTTAAGGGTCTTGAGATGAGATCATCCTGAACTATCCAGGTGGGCCCTGAATCCAGTGACCCCTGTCCTAATGACAGAAGAGAAGGCAGAGAGACACACAGAGATGAGGGCCACATGCAGGTGGAGACAGGATGGGAGTGATGCAGCCACCAGCCCGGGGGCCTGGAGCCACCAGAAGCTGGGGGAGAGCAAGAAGACATTCTCCCTTGGAGTCTGCATCCCTGTTGACATCTTGATTTCAGACTTCCAGCCTCCAGAACTGGGAGAGAATACAATTCTATTGTTTCATACCACCCTGTCTATGGTCCTTTGTTGCAACAGCCTCAGGAGACTAAGACAGAGGCACAGCCAGGACTGAATCTCAGACCATCTTCTTTTGGGAGGTGATGTACATCTGTCAGACATGTAGCTCATGCTCAGTTATGTCTCAGTCTCTGTGCGTGAGTCTTGCTAGTTGTCTAGGGAGACTTCTTCCCTTGATGTGCTCTCTGATGCTCTGGAAGACTGGGAACTCTTCCACAATGAGATGAATCCTATTCGTTGTCCATTGCACACCTGAGGTCACAGCTGTCGGCACACGAGGAGACCCTGTGTGCAGAAGTGGGACATGGAGCGTTGCCGCCAGGAGACCTGTTTCTGTCTCCACCTTGACCAACCCAGAGACTTAGGTTTGGAGGTTTCATCTGGGTTTTTGGTCAAGCATGGCCGAGAAAAGTGTTTGTTGGAGTCAGCCAGACCTGGCTGCTGCTTCTGGCAAGTTCTGAGATGCTCCTTGGTGTTAGGGAGTGGGCCTTGAGGTTGTGCAGGTAAAGCACTGAGCACAGAGCCCAGAATAGGAGAAACAAAAGTATTTAATAATATAGTATATATTCACATATTTGTGTGCATATAAAAATATATGGGTATTCATAACATATAAATAAATATGTAAAGCAGAAGAGTATTAGAAACATTGATTTTAAAACTTTTTTAAATTTTTTATTGTTATGTTAATCACCATACATTACATCATTAGCTTTTGATGTAGTGTTCCATGATTCATTGTTTTAAAAACTGTTTTTAATCACAAAAGTTACACTGTTAATAATGAAGATTTAAATTTTTGAAATAAGATATACAACTAGGAGAAGGGTACATATAAAACTAGTTAGAAATAAACACAGTGAATATTTAGTGTATAGTTTTTGCATATTTTCTCTTTCCTGTATTTTTCCTTAAAATGTGGATCTTATTGAACATAATGTTTTGAACCCTTCTTAAACAATGTACTGTGAATGTTTTCCCCCGTGGTTAAACATTTGTCTTCAAAGTGGTGTTTAATGGCTCATTATGTTCTGTGTGGGAGTTTCTGTGGGGCTCCGATGGACTGACTGATGCCTACCGATGTGGGGAGAGAGAGAAGGCTTTTTGATGGCAGACTGTGCAGAAACTGTCTAGCGGAGATGGTGAGAGGTAGGGTGGGCGAGCTCCCAGCGGCTCCCCCAGGATGCACAGCTGCCAAAGCGTTGCTCCTGTTCACGTTCCCATATTCCCCTGGCATGGTGTCAGACTGCCCTCGGCTCACGGCTTTTCCGGCAAGGTACTGTCGAAGTACACATTTTGCTGACCTGACTGTGGGGAAGTTATATCTTATTACTTCATTTGCATTTTCCATGTTGCTCAGAAATGTGAGCATAGTTCTCCCGCTTCCCCTCTGTCACCTGCTGGTGTTCCTATTGGCCTGGGTGCATTTTTCTCATTAATTTTTAGTTCTAATGTTTTTTAGATTTTATTTATTAGAGAGAGACAGAGAGATAGAGCAAAAGTGGGGAGGAGAGGGAGAAGCAGGCTCCCCGCAGAGCAGGGAGCCCAACATGGGACTCGATCCCAGGACCCCAGGATCATGACCCAAGCTGAAGGCAGATGCCCAATCGACCGAGCCACCCAGGCGCCCAAGTTTTAGTTCTTTGTGTAGTCTAGATGCTATTTTTTGTTCACTGTGTTGCATTCCAAAGACTTTTTTTTTAGACTACAACTTGTCTTTCATGTGGCTTATGGTGTCTTATGTCAAAGATTTTGAAGTTAACCTAGTCCCACTTACCCATCTTTTCTCTTATGGCTTGTGCTTTGGGTGTCTTGTTTATGAAGTGCATACCTGCTCCCGCTCTGTAGAGTCCCCTGTATTATATAGAGCACTGTGCTGGTAGGCCACAGTACCTAGCGACTCTGTGACTTGGGTGAGACCTCTCTCTGGACCCCACTTTCTCCTTTATAAAATGGGGATAATAGTGTTGGCTTCATTGTTTTTCAGATTTAGTGTAATCTCCTTGAAAGAGTGCCCAGTGCCTGAAAATCACCCAGGAAACATTAGGTGATCATTGTTGTCCCAGAAATTTTGCTTTTCCTTTTAACATTCATGTGTTAAGTCCATGTGGAATTTAGTTCTGGTGCAGGATGGACATCCGTATGGCTGGCTTGCTGTCCCTGCACCAGTAATTGACCAATCCATCTTTTCACCCTGAGATAGTAACACTACTTCTGTCCCGTAGCAGCTTCCCAGATGGTCGTCTCTGTGCTCTCCTGTTCCAAGGTCTACTTTTCTATCCTTAGGACAATAATGTGTCTTAAGTTAGTGTGGTCTTAACTGATGAGGACAGAGTTCAGTACCTCCTTTACATTCTTCTCCAAAATTGTCATGGCCATGTCGTTTATTTATCCATGTGGATTTCAGGAACAGCTTATTAAGCTTCACGAGGACCCTAAGACTAACATGCGACCACAGGACCTTTTCTCCCAGACACACCACACGGCTCCTATTAGAACATTTCCTGGGCATTTCTGTTTGTGTAATAAGTTCTTGATTTTGAAGATGTTCAGTTTAGTAAACCTTCCTGTGTATCTACCCCAGCAGCTGCGTGTTTCTGGTGCAGACACTGAGGCTGTGCTCTGAGGCCAGCGTGGTTGACCCTTTCAGACCGTTCCTGAAGTTCACCTTCGCCAAGGAATTTTAAAGCTTTGGCTTCTCAGAGGTGATCTCCAGTTTTGGAGCATGTTGGGGACTTCCTTCCAGGCCAGGCCATATGTGGCTTTGCCAACAATCCCTGGTTATCAGCGGGGTTCTTTTTCGGCCTAGTCTCAGGTTGACCACTGGGCCTTTGTCTTGCTCAGCCACGTTTCTGACATTTTTCTTCTTCCCATCTTTTCACATCCATCTTTTCTGATGTTATTTCAGCTCCTTTAAGCAGCATATGGGTGGATGAATCCTATCTCAAAATCTGTCTTTTAACTGTAGTATTTTATCCGTTTGCATTTACTGTGATGACTGATGAATTCAGACCTAGTTCCAACAACAGTATTTTGTACTCTCTATTTATTGCAGTTTTCTTTGACATTTTTTTCCCTTCTTTTCAGTCTCCTAGCACAGACTGAGTAACTGATCAAAGTTCCTTTATTCCCTTTACTTTTGCTGCTGGTATGGAAGTCCCCCATTCAAGTGCAGTTCTTTTCATGGCCGACCGTAAGCTTTGACGTGCACACTTGCTTTAGTGAACTCTGGACCTCAGGACTGTGCCTGCTACCCCCCCGCCCCCAACAGCGTGAAGACATTGAAACCTTGCAGTTTGACCACTTACTCTATTTTCCAACATGCTGTTTTCAGTATTTTACTTTGGCCTTATCTTTAAACCTCCCTAAATTAGTAATCCTGGTTATTTTTATTACAAGAACTAGTTCTCCATATGTTTACTGGTATTTTGATCCCTGCCTCTTGATTCTCTGCCTTTGCTACTCATTTCTTATTGGTCAACAGCTTCTTTCCAAAAGTCTTTAATGCTGTGAGTGGTAACATTTCTTTCAATCTTTATTTGTCTGAAAATGTTTTAATTTTGTCTTTACTTTTGAACAGTAGTTTATTGTAATGTAGAATTTTAGATTTTCTTTCCTCATTGGTCCGTAAAGATATCGTTCCATTCCCGTGGGCTTTTATTATGGCTGAGGAGAAGTTGCTCTCTGCTCTGATTATTGTTTCTTTGTAGAGAATCACTTGCTCCTCGGCTGCTATTACACTTTTCTCTTTTTCTTGGGCAATATTCATTTTACTGTGTTGCATCTGGTAATGGGTACATTTCACCTGTTTTCTGTGTTGAGTTTGTGTACATCCCGGTGGGTGTAGACTTGGGTTAGAATTTCTAGCAAGGCTTCCTTTCTTCATTCACAGCCAAGCTACACTAAGCTCTCTTGCTGTTTCCCTGGCCTAGCAGAAGTGAAATTGCTGGAGCAAGGTGTCTGAGGAAGTTCAAGACACATTGTCACATTGCCCTCCAATTAAAATACTACTCTCACCAGGAGTTCATAAACACAATTTCCCAGTTTTCTTGTTAACCTGGACAAGTGGTTTTCAACTGGGGGCAATTTTGCTGCCCAGGAGACATTTTGCAATGTCTGGAGACATTTTTGGTTATCTCAACTGGGGATGGGGTACTACTAGAATCTAGTATGTAGAAAAAAAAAAAGAAAAAAGAAAAATAGGAATGCCTGGGTGGCTCAGTCGGTCAAGCATCTGCTTTTGGCTCAGGTCATGATCCCTGGGTCCTGAGGTCAAGCCCCCCATCAGGCTCCCTGCTCAGTGGGAAGCCTGCTGTACCTTCTGCCTGCCACCCCCCCGGCTTGTGAACTCGTGCTCTCTGTCTGGCAAGTAAATAAATAAAATAATTTAAAAAATTAAAAAGTTAAAAATAGAGCTACCTATTAAGCTTCAATGTATTTATTTAAAAAAAAGGTATTTATCCAAAGGATACAAACATAGTGTTTTGAGGGGCACCTGCACCCCATTGTTTATAGGAACAATGTCCACAACAAACTATGGATGGAGTTCCGATGTCCATCGACAGATGAATGCATAAAGAAAATGTGGCATGTATACATACAACGGAATATTACTCAGCCACCAAAAAAATGAAATCTTGCCATTAGCGACGACATGGTTGGAACTAGAGGGTATTAATCTAAGTGAAATAAGTCAGCCAGAAAAAGACAAAATGCCATATGATTTCACTGATAGATGGAATTTAAGAAACAAAACAGAGGAATATAGGGAAAGGCAAGGAAAAATAAAAGAAGAGGAAAACAAGAGAGGGAGACAAAGCATAAGAGACTCAACGATAGAATACAAACTGAGGGTTGCTGGAGGGGAGGTGGGTAGGGGATGGCGTAAACTGGGTGATGGGCATTAAGGAGGGCATTCGATGTCATGAACCCTGGGTGTTATATGCAACTGACAAATCACGGAATTCTTCTGGAAATTATTTTATTTCTTTATTTGAGAAAGACAGCATGAGAGAGTGAGAATACAAGCAAGTGAGAGGGGTAGAGGGAGAGGCAGGACCAGACTCTGTGCGGAGCAGGGAGCTGGATATGAGATTTGATCCCAGGATGACCTGAGCCCAAGGCAGACTGACTGAGCCACCCAGGTGCCCTGAATCACTGAATTCTACCTCGAAACTAATAATACAGTATAAGGTAATTAAATGGAATTTAAATACAAAATTTTAAAAGAAAAATATATATATTGCCTTGTTTTGTATGTTTGATTGGGATATAGAATGTAAACTGATTTTCTTTCCAGTGGATATAAATTGGTCTTTTTTGGTGGTTGCGGGGGGCAAGTCTGTAGCTTCAGAGGAGTTTTCTTCATTTCTTTAAAATCTATTAGTTCTGGGGCACCTGGGTGGCTCAGTTGGTTAAGCAACTGCCTTCGGCTCAGGTCATGATCCTGGAGTCCCGGGATCGAGTCCTGCATCGGGCTCCCTGCTCAGCAGGAGTCTGCTTCTCCCTCTGACCCTCCTCCCTCTCGTGCTCTCTCTCTCTCATTCTCTCTCTGTGAAATAAATAAGTAAAATCTTAAAATAAAATCTTTAAAAAAATAAAATAAAATCTATTATTTCTATGAGGATAGGTCTTAGTGTTGACTCCTCTGGTTCCGTCTCCCGCAGGCATCCAGGAATTTCTCTCTGATCCTATCTCAGTATCTTCTGTTCATTATCTGGTCTCTTGGCTGCTTTCTTTTCAGTATTCAATGTCCACTATAATTTTGCACCAGTGTTGCCCTTATGCATCTTGTGGATCAGCCTCTTTTCCCGAGAATTTTTCTTCAGTTTTTTCCCAGTTTTTACAATTCTCGTTTCCCATTTCTTGTTTCTTGCCCACTGCTCTTTAGAGTCATATGTTTAAGGGAACTTGTACCTTTTCACGGCTACAAATGCTTGTTCGTACATTTCATTCAGGTCAGGATGTCATTTTACAGTTTTCCTATGTTTTGTGATTGATTTCAGGGGGGTTCTTTACTGAGCTGAAATGTTTGACTCTCTATTTCTGCTTGTTTTGTTTTCTTCTGTCACCTTGGAACACCGGTCTGCTCTATCATTTTCCCTTTAACACACCTGGGTTTGCTGGAATGAGAAACAAAAGTTCCACATAAGAACGAATGAGTGCTCTGAGTAGCTTCGTGGATGCCTGAGGTCTGGATCCCTCTCTTTGGTGTAATTATTCCAAGAGATGTAAATATCTGGGGATGGGGCCATTTGTCTTCTGCTCCTGGGATCCTGTTTTCTTCCAGTAGGTCCTTTCATTTCTACCAGTGGCTTCATTGTCTTTACCACAAGCCTCCAAAGGACACTACCTTCATCCAGGTCTGGCCCTCCCCCGAGGGCCGCCTCTGTCCTCCACACCATGCAGCCCCTTCCTTTGGATCCAAGTAGCCGAAGCTGGAGTCAGCAGGTCTCAGGCACCCTCTGAGCTCTTCCCACTCTCTTTCTGCCATCATTCACCTGTGTTCCCCGCTGAGAAGCCCTCCCTGAAGTCCTCTCCTCTAAGTGCCTGCCTGGTCTGTGCTGACTGCCCTGCTGTCTCTGGCTCCCAGACCCGGCTAAGTACTAACCATCTGGAGTCCACACTTCTCTCTGGCCCCTGGCTGTTTGGGGACAGGGTTATGAGCTGTGTTACTGACTCTCTAGGTTAATCCCTAACCCTTTAAAGTCATGTGTTGAGAGATTCAGCTGCCATTATCCTCAGTGGACTTGTACTCTTTATCACTCTTTTCTAGATGCAGACTGTCAGTAGCACACACACGTAGACAGAATTGTAGAACAGAACATCCCCGTCCTCACCAGCCAGGTTCAACAGTTATCAACTTAGGGCTGAACTTGTTTTAATACAATCCCATCCACTTACTTTGTCCTGTATTATTTAAAGCAAATCGCAGACACCATATTTCATTTGCAGTTGTATCTGTATGTTTCCCTAAATGAGAACCCTTTTAAGGTATTATCATCATAACCTTGTAAATATTCATAAATTAATTTAAAATATGTAATATAAAATACATAGTGTTCAAATTTCCCATTGTTGTTTTTAAGTTGTTTTCTCTGTATCAGGATCCAAATAAAATGCACACGCTCCCATGAGTAGGACCTGCCTTCAAGCCTCCTAGCAATGTGTAGATTTCTCCTCAGGTTCTCCCTTTCTTTACATCGAATGCCCTCCTCCCTCCTTCCCTCCCCCTCCCTCTGGCTCTCACTCTCTGCTTCTCCCTCTCCAGCTCTTGTTCTCTCCTTTTTTGTTACTCATTTTTGAAAATACTTAGGTGTTTGTTCGGGAGCATGCCCACAGAATGCATTATAGCCAGATATACTTTAACACAGTCCATCATACTTCCTCTCAGTTCGTGGAGGAATCTCCACTGTTCGTGGAGAACAGTGCTATTACAAAGAAAATGCAAGCCACACATGGAATTTAAGATTTTCTGGCAGGAACGTTGAAAAGTAAAAAGTATAAGCGCAAAACAATCAAAAATAATTTTGCATCTTGCCGCTTAATACTTCACATTAAGGGAAACCGAATTCTGCCAGAGTAATAAAGATGCGATTAATAGAAAAAGAGTCTGTATTTCTTCAGGTTTTAAGTTTACATTTAAGTGCGCTGTAAATGAAATATAATTAAAATGCACTTCTAAGGAAAGAGGTCCTGCTAACTGCATTCCAAATATTATCGGAACGACTGCTGTGTCGGACCTGGCAGATATAGAAACTGATCAGTTTCAGGTTTGACATGTTGGCAAGACTTCCTCTCAAGTGCTGTGTGCTCTTCCATCTGGAAGCACCTCAGGTCGCCTTATGTTCAAGGCCCATCCATCCATTGATCCTGTGGAGCAAAATGATGATCCTTCATCATCATGGTTTGGATCCTAGAAGCCTTGTATGAACACCTGCAGGAAGAGAAATTTCCCCCCAATACTATACACCTGGCGGTACAGTTTGTAAGGAAACCCTGGTCCCCTAGCATCTCTAACGGGAACCTGTAAGTTCCTTTCTTTTCCTCTTCATTTTCTTATTTTTACTGTGTTAATATGAAAGCAAGGCTTCAATCATATCGAAGTGTTTCAAACCACTGTATTATGGACTTATGAGTGCTCCATTTATCCTCTCTTTTAGCAGTGAAAGTGATTTCGGGTTGGCTTCCATATCCTTTTGATAAGACCCTCATAATTTTGAGAACTTTCCTAATATCAGTATGATGAGGTGTTTGTGTCTCATGTAGAAGTTTTGCTGCGTCTGGCCTGGTCTCAGTCATTTCTCTAAGAATCTATGGTTTTGTTTCCTGGGAAGGCATAATCCCAGATCAAAATGTGTCTCCTTGGGCTTCTCATTGCAATTGGTTTATTTTTAGGCCTTTCCAGTGGACAGAGCGGGGAAATGGCTTATTTGTATTCATATATATTCATACATTCACATACACTCACAACCACTGCCAATTCCAGACTGTCATGATCTTCCTCTTTGTGTCTTCTTTATTTTTTTTCTCTATCCATTAAAAAGTATAGGGCAAGAGGCAGAGTATTACACTAAGTGAATAAAATATTAATTTTTCAAAATGTTTTGTCCTGACTCTCTCAATATTCTTCTGGCTGTATACCTATGTTATGAGACGTCTTATGCCTTACTGGGACAGCATTTGTGGCTTTTCAATAAACTGATATTGATATCCCTATGTCCCAGACTCCTCCACTATGTGTGAACTGTTTTCTTTGTTGTTTTTGTAATGTCACTAAACACCACATTTTATGTCACTTAGGGATTCATTCGCCTCTCACAAGAGATCTTTTGAAATTGTCAAATGAATAATTTATGCATTAGTAAGATGCATAATATATATAGTGACCACTAAGTTTGGACAGATTGTAACCTCGATGCTATGTTGTTGTGTTTATTTGGTTCACCCTCGTATTTAACAGAAGAGAGATAAAGAGCCATTTTATGACAATCAACCAAAGTAGAAGGCAACGTACTGAATGGGAGAAGATATTTGCAAATGACATATCCAATGAATGGTTAGTATCCAACATATATAAAGAGCTTATACAACTCAACACCAAAAGCCACAAATAATCCAATTTAAAAAGAGGCAGAAGAAATGAACAGACATTACTCCAAAGAAGACATCCAGATGGCCAACAGACACATGAAAAGATGCTCGACAACACTCATCATCAGGAAAAAGCAAATCGAAACAATAAGATAGGGCACCTGAGTGGCTCGGTCCATTACACGTCTGCCTTTGGCTCGGGTGGTGACCTTGGGGTCCTGGGATCGAGTCCCACATCGGGCTACGTGCTCGGGGGGAGCCTGCTACTCCCTCTCCCCCTCCCCCCACTTGTGCTCTCTCTCCTTCATTTTCAAATAGGTAAAATCTGGAAAAAAAAAAGAACCAATGAGATATCACCTCACACCTGTCAGAATGGCTAAAATCAAAAATACAAGAAACAACAAGTGTGGGCCAGGATGTGGAGGAAAAGGAACCCTCTTACAGTATTGGTGGGAATACAAACTGGTGTAGCCATTGTGGACAACAGTATGGAGGTTCCTCAAAAAGGAACGATTATGATCCATTAATCCTACCACTGGATATTTATTCCAAAAATACAGAAACAGTCATTTGCAGGAATACATGCGCCCTTTGTATAGCAGCATAGACAAATTATGGAAAGAGCCCAGATGTCCATCAACAGATGAATGATAAAGACAATGTAATACACACACACACACACACACACACACACACACACACACACACACCATGGAATATTATTCAGCCATAAAAAAGAATGAAATCTTGCCATTTGCAAGGATACAGATGGAGCCGGCATGTATTATGCTAAGTGAAATAAGGCAGTCAGAGAAGGATAAATACCCCATGATCTCACTCCTGTGTGGAATTTAAGAAACAAAACATGTAAGCAAAGGAAATAGAAAAGGGAGAGAGACAAACCACGAAAAAGACCCTTAACTATAGAGAACAAACTGATGGTTGCCCGAGGGGAGGGACGGTTGGGGGATGGGTGAGGTGATGGGGATTAAGAAGTGCACTTGTGGTAATGAGCACTGGGCAATGTATGGAAATGTTCAATCACCATGTTATATACTGGAAACTCATGGAACACTGTATGTTAACTATACTGGAAATATATTTTTTAAAAATTTGAAACAATTTTAAAAGGATGGAACATGGCTTGCTCGATTTCTTTGAGTTGACCTCATGCCATTGACCTGGGGTTGTATTCCTGGAAGCAAACATGGGCAGTTCGAGGTCATGGGTCATTGATGGATGAAGTACAGTGGTGTTCAGTGACATAGAAGCTGAGGTTGAGGAGAGAGAAACAGGCAGGCAGGGGAAGTGGTGCCTGAAGCACCTCTTCACTTCTTCAGCACAGGTTCCCCTCTAGATCTTAGGAGCCAGAGACTTAGGAGGTCGCTGTAGCACTGATAAAGGCAATTGTCCACCTTTAATATTTGTGGGTCCTGCACCTGGGCTCCCAAGAAAGCGATGCTTTCACATTTACCAAGGTCAAAATGAATCCACAAATCTCAATGCATGGGCTCTATTTCACCCCAAGCGCACATTGTACATCTGCTTTATGAAAGAAAAGAACCCAAAGGAGCATTCTGGAAAAGATAAGAAAAAGGAAGACACTTCCCTGGTTCCCATAACATTAAAGCCATACAGCCCTACATGTACTAGAAATTTAAGACCGGGAAATGCAGTGTCTTTCTACAATGTCTTTTGTATAAAAATTTGTAACTTTTTATGTAAAAAAAATATATTTTGGTATATAACTCTATATCAAATTTCCTTTGTCAGGACACTCTCTCCTGTGTAAAGATTGCCTGTCCCATGCAGCTGTACTAATTGGGGCTCAGGTAAAACTCTCACCCTTTTTTTTTTTTTTTTGAGTTCGAGAGCCATGTGGTATGCAGAGATTACTTAAAAAGAAAATAATTGAAAAGAAATAAAATTAAAATAAAAAAATTTTTTTAAATGTATAGGTGTATCAGGAAATTTTTTACTCTCTCTCACATTGATTTATTTACATTGTGTTACTTACACCATTAAGAGCACCTTAATTACTATAGCTTTACGGTGATTTAAAATTTAGTAAATTTCTCCAATTTAATTCTTCAAGGTTGTCTTGGCTATTCTAGGTATGTTGATCACCATATATATTTGAGAATTAGGTTGTAAATTTGCCCCCAAAGTGCAAATGCAGTATGACTCAGAATAATGCTGATTTGATGTTCCAACAATTTTGAGTGGTCTAGTCCATACATGTGGATACATTTTTTTCTAATTATTTAGATTTCCTTTAATTTATTTCAGCAAGAGTTTTCAGGGATCTTTGTTACATGTGTTCTCATACATTAAATGAAGGTGGATGTGAATCTCCACTCTGTTTATTGAATTTCATTTCCTTTTTCTAAAAATTTCATTTTCTAAATGCTCCCTGCTAGTATATGGAGAAATATAGTAGATTATTACATGAATGTTACTGAGGTATAATTTAGGTACAGTAGAATGCATCCCTTTAAAGTGTACAATTAAGGCTGTACTTTCAGAGATCGTTTCTTTTTTCTTTCTTTTAATTTAATTTTATTTTGTTATGTTAATCACTATACATTACATCACTGGTTTTTGATGGAGTATTCCATGATTCATTGTTTGCGTATAACAGCCAGTGCTCCCTTCAATGCTGCCCTCTTTAATACCCACCACCAGGCTAACCCATTCCCCCACCCCCTCCCCTCTAGAACCCTCAGTTTGTTTCTCAGAGTCCATCATCTCTCATGGTTCGCCTCCCCCTCCAATTTCCTCCCCTTCATTTTTCCCTCCCTACTAGCTTCTCTCTCTCTTTTTATTTTTTTATTTTTTATTGTTGTGTTAATCATCATATTACATCATTAGATTTTAATTTTTATTGTTATGTTAATCACCGTACATCAATAGTTTTTGATGTAGTGTTCCATGACTCATTGTTTCTGCATAACACCCAGTGCTCCATGCAGAATGTGCCCTCTTTAATACCCATCACCAGGCTAACCCATCCCCCCACCCTCCTCCCCTCTAGAACCCTCAGTTTGTTTTTCAGAGTCCATGGTCTCTCATGGTTCCTCTCCCCCTCTTATTTCCTCCTCTTCAGTTTTCCCTTCCTACTAGCTTCTCTGTCTCTTTTTCTTTAAACATATAATGTATTAGTTGTTTCAGAGGTACAGGTCTGTGATTCATCAGTCTTACACAATTCACAGCGCTCACCATAGCACATACCCTCCCCAATGCCCATCACCCAGGCACCCCATCCCTCCCACCCCCACCACTCCAGCAACCCTCAGTTTGTTTCCTGAGATTAAGAATTCCTCCTATCAGTGAGGTCATAGGATACGTGTCTTTCTCTGATTGACTTAATTTCACTTAGCATAATACCCTCCAGTTCATTTCTACAGTTTGTTACTAGAGAAGTTTCTCTGAACGTGTAGAGGACCTGAAACCTCAAGGAGGAGGCATATTGTTCTCTCCTGAGATGAACCTGGTTTTAGGTGTTGTTTCCACAGCTGCCCATTGCCACTGATGATCGTTCTTCTCCTCCTTTGGAGGAGTAAGAGAGAGAGGACGCAGTGTGAGTGCTTTCTCAACAAATAAAAATTAAAAAAGATAAACTGTACAACTAAATGCATTTTCACAGATGTACATACAATTGAAACTACTGCTCCATTCAGGACACAGGGCATTTCCTCTACCTCACAGCTTCCCTTGGGTGGTTCCATTGAAGTCTCTCACTGCCTTCACCCTCAGTCCCAGGCAACCACGGGTATCAAAGTCGGCTTGCATTTTTAACCACGTTATGGAAATGGAACTCTTTTATGCCTACATTCCTTCCTGCAGCCTAGGGATTCTTATATCTATCCATATTATTAATGGATCGCCAGTTCAGAATTTTTCATTGTTAAGGAGTATTCCTCCGTATGGATATATTTGGTCTGTACATTCACCTATTCATGGCCATCTATGCAGTTTCCTGGGTTTGGCCATGGGGAATAAAGCTATGATGAATATTCATGTGCAGTTTGCTGTGTGGCCATATTGTGTAAATCCTTAGGAGAGGAATGGCCGTTCACGTGATTGGTAAATGTTTACCTGTGGTTCAGTTTTTCTCGGTGGTTGGACCATTTTTCATTCCCACAAGTGTATGAAACGTCTAGTTACTTTACATTCTCACCACATATGTTTTCGGTCTTCGTAATTTTAGCCACGGGGATGGATGTGTAATGGTAACTCACTGTAGTATTAATTTATCTTCCCAATGGCTGAGTGTGCCGTCGAAAACTGACCTCTGTGCTTCAGAGCCAAAATATAAGACGAAGACAGAGTTTGGAATATTGAGGAACAATAGCTTTATTGCTTTTCGGGGCACAGGGGTCTAGAACAGGCCAAGGCCCTCAAAAAGGGTAAGTCCCTTCCCCCTGGAGGAAGGGGCAGGGGGGTGGTATATTTTCACAGAAATTGTGTGTCTGCTGCCAGCCTCCTTCATCATGTCTTTAGGGTGGTACCAGGATCCTGAAACAAAAGGCTTAGAAGAGAGGAGCAGAGGTTTGCAGAAGAGAAGGAAAAGGTTACTTAGTTTAAGATGGAGCCTTGCGGAGACATTCATGAAGCCCTTTTGATTTATGTTCAACTTCATGCTTTTCAATGGTTTCAAGTGGAGCATCTTTTCAAGTGCTTTTTGGCCTTTTGTGTATCTTCTTTTGTGAAGCATTTCTTCTTCAATTCTTTTGACCAGTTTTCCTACTGCATTGTCTTATCAGACACAATACGTGTCAGAATATTACACTGAAAACTACAGAGCATTACTTCCAGAAATTAAAGAACTAAATACATGGGGAGATAAAATTTGTGGTGGATTGGAAGACTCATTATGGTTTAGAGGTCAATTCTTCCCAAATTGATCAACAAATCTAATACAATGCCAATCAACCTTCCAGCAGACATTTTAGTAAGTATTTCTAAGCTGATCCAAATGTTTATATGGAAATGGAAATGATCTTAAATTATCAAAGCAATGTTAAGAAGAAGGAGAAAGCGACAGACTTACATTGTCTATTCCAGAATTACTGTATAAATCTTTTGTGCAATTTAAAAGTGATTTGTCCGATTATTATTCAGTATAAGAGTTTCTGCACATTCTCACTGCAGCTTGGAAGTTGTTTTACCCCTTTTTCACTGTAGCTACTTGATCGAAACTTTAGCCAATAGTTCCACAGTTTTTAAGTGGAGAGACAATACTGAAGCTAGAAAGTATTTCACTTAACAGAGAGAAAGACTAATCCCTGATCATTAGGGCAAGGATGACCCTACAAGTCTTAGTGAACTCGCCTCTATTTTCCAGTTGGCCAAGACAAAGTGGGGAGCTACCCATACCAGCAGTTTCCTCTGCAGACCTTCATAGTGTTGACTGCTTTGGGTTAACATGGAACCTAGGTGTTGGCTGTGTCCTGAGAGGCTGAAATTGAGTTGAGGCCCAGGGTCCCTGGGTCAGGACAGGTCATCCAGCTGTTGGAAAACACAGAGGGAGACCAGGCCATCCCCAGGCAGCACTGGCCACTTCCTCCAAGGAATCCACCACCACTACACTTTTCATGACTTCTGGTAACTAGACTGAGAGCCCCACGACAATTGGGATAATGTTTTACTCATCTCTGTACTCATGACTCCTAGGACCAAACCAAGCACTGAGGAAGCTCTCGGAGACGTTCCTTCACGGATCTGATAAAGGGGGTGGCAAATCTCTAATCTCAACTACATTCCTGCCCCAAATACCTGCACGAACGCTCTCTGTTTTCTGCCAGGAGGCAACAAATACCCTTCCTTAAAGTGGAGCCTGCCCTACACTCTCAATGCCCCATGACACTCCCCTGTGGTGAGCTCTGATGAAGAGGGACTGTCCTCTTGGATTCCTCTCAATGGTTCTGTTATTAGGAAGAGATGTCTTCGGCCTAGCTCCCTCCCCCCTCCATCCTCTGCACTGCCACCATATGCCAGGTTAGGAGAGCTACAACAGTTTTGAAAAAGATTTTATATATTTATTTGAGAGAGAGAGAGTGAGGGAGAAAGCAAGAGTGAGAGAGAGACAGAGAGAAAGAGAACAGCTGGGGAAGGGACAGGGAGAAGCAGACTCCACTGCTGAGCAGGGAGCCACCCCCCTCAATGGGGCTTGGTCCCTGGAGCGTGGGATCATGACCTGAGCTGAAGGCAGACTCTCGATGAACTGAGCCACCCAGGTGTGCTGAGCTACAAGATTTTGTTTGCATTCTTCCTCTCACTGCTTTGACCTCCTTAGTGAAATCTTATTGATGTCAGAATTCCAAGTTCTTAACAGAGACTAAGGAAAATGAAACACTCAACACACAGTCAAGACAAATGTGTGTAAAGTCTTTGACAACCATAAATTCAGAAGAATATAATTGGTATCACTGCCTCAGAGGCAAGGGTCTCCTACCCTGGCCCTTCCTGACCTTAGGGTAGAACTCTTGCAGTAAGAATGGACAAGTCCAACCTTTATCCATACATCACTGATCCCTCTAAGCCCACACTGACTTGGAGAACATCCACCATGAGGGCAGCTCTGAGGTCAAAGCTAGGGGTCTGGGGCAGAGGCTCATGGTCACATCGTCCTCCTCTTTTTTTTTTTTTAAGATTTTCTTTATTTATTTAAGAGAGAGGACATAGCGAGAGAGGGAACACGAGCAGGGGGAGCGGGAGAGGGAGAAGCAGGCTTCCTGCCGAGCAGAGAGCCCCATGCGGGGCTCGATCCCAGGACCCTGAGATCATGACCTGAGCTAAAGGCAGACGCTTAAGGATATAGCCACCAAGGTGCCACTCCTCCCCCTCCTCCTCTTGGAACTGGTGCTTCCCTGAAGTACAAACCAACCCAGATCCATTCTGTGGGGCTCCTCGGCAGGTGCACAGGTTCACCGTGGACGAAGTTACTCTCCTCGTTCTCCTTGCTCAGCTCAGGCTGCTCCTTGCAGAGTTGGATGCCGCTGTATGCATTCCTCAGTTTCCCCTGATTTTTCTGGACCCAACTTGTCCTTCTTCTTACCTCCTTTGGGCAACCACCTGCTCCACCATTGCCTTGTCCTTCTTTGCGTTATTCTCATCCTCCAAACCTGCTGATTTTCTGTCTCCCAAATGCTCCCTCTGTTCTCTGTTTTCAGTGTGGGCTCAGCTCAGGCTCCTGCAAGAGACACACAGTGAAGGGACCAAGTCAGGTCTCAGCTGCAGTCCCCAGGGCTGCTTCAAAGGCACCGCAGACCCTTGTGCACTCACAGAATCATAGCAGGAAGGGACCGTGGAGAATTTGATTAACAACCTTATCTTATACGTGAGGAAGCTGAGTGCAGAGAGATGAAGAGATTTTCCCAAACTCCTTCATCACTTGATGGCAGCACGGCCCCCACACAGGACTTGGTTGTGAGCTTTCCTTTCAAGGCTCCTAACATACCCTCTGGGAAGGCACATCCGAATTTCAGGGGACACTGAAATTAGAAGTTCAACTTAAAAATAAATAAATACTTTTCAGGAGACTTTGGATCAAATGTAGATATTTCCACTGTTAAAAATACCAGAAAGTCCTTCCTGGGGACAAATCTTTCTCCCAGGTATATAATTCTCTTACTTCTTTCCTTTACAAATCATTGGCTAAGATACTAGGATTACAGAAAGGGTATGCAAGGAAGGAGAAGTTCCTCTGTTACCTGTCCTGGTCTCCCAGCTTAAGTAAGAATTAAGTTTCACTGAGTCATTGAATACGCATGGAGAACGGATATTGAAATGGAGACCCTTAAAGAAATACAAAGTATTAAGGCAGACAGTTTTTATGCATTCTAGACAAGGAGAAAATACATTTCTCAGGGATTTTGGGGAGTTTTAATTTAGAGAGTGTCTAGACCAAATTTAGAACCTCTGCTTTAAAGGCCCTGGTGAGAAGGATGTCTTTTTACTTCTTAGTACAGGGGGTGCCTTTTTCATATGGGAGATTGGATTCCTGCTTTCAGGGAGACAGAGGAAGGTTTGAGTGCCCTTGCACCGGTTTCTTTTCGGGTAGCTTCAATTCAAGATAATCAGTATTGTCGACATCAGAGAGTCGGGGACCTGGGTTGGCGAAGGAACTGAGAAAAAGAGACTACAGTGGTGCCTGGGTGGCTCAGTTGGTTAAGCGACAGCCTTCCGCTCAGGTCATGATCCTGGATTCCAGGGATTGAGTCCCGCATCGGGCTCCCTGCTCAGCAGGGAGTCTGCTTCTCCCTCTGGCCCTCCCCCCTCTCATGCTCTCTCTCTCTCTATCTCATTCTCTCTCTCAAATAAATAAATAAAATCTTTTAAGAAAAGAAAAAGAGACGACAGTATAGCGAGGCACAGGGGACCCCGAGCAAACAGCCCGAGATCCTGAGGTTTATTTTCCATAATCTAATATACCTTCTACAGTGATATAGATCTATAATGATTTACAGCAGGGGCTTAGTAAGGCGCACCTTCCACGTACACAGGATTTGTCAAGTGAAGTAATGGCAGTGGAGAAGGAATAAAGAAATCTGCAACTGGCTGTGATCAATTAATTGTAAACACCATTGTACTCGGACCTTAACACAGGATAAGAGAACAAAAAAGGGAATGCACAGTGTGTTGTTTATCGCTGGCTTCCTATCTACAAAACATCTTCTGCTGTGTACTTTAGAACAGACCACACACATCCCAAGGGCATTTCACTCTGATCCTTTCGGATTATTTTTAACCCTGCAATCTCGAGTTTTCTCAGAGATCTCGGAGTCTGAAGGAACATGCACCAGTGGTGGTTGTGGCATTCTGTTTCGCCCAAATATGCCATTGTGGTACATTTTGTGCAATTTGACCTTGGCGCCTATGGGTACCATGGTTTCTCTCAGCCTTGCTCATTACTCAGTGCCTATTTCAAAGAGAAAGCTAAACATATTATTCTTAGATATACCAAGGTGGCTCACTCGGTCAGCGTCTGACTTTTGATTTCAGTTCAGGTCATGATCTCAGGGTCATGCGATTGATCCCCAGTTTTGTCTTCATGCTCAGTGCAGAGTCAGCTTGGGATTCTTTCTTCCTGTCCGTCTGCCCATCACCCCTGTTCTAAATAAATAAATAATATTTAAAAAAGAAATACAAAATAAATACCATGACCTTATGTGAAACTAATACAATGCCGTATGTTAAGTGCACCAGATTAGTTTAAAAATTATTTTAAAGCGCACCTGGGTGGCTCAGTTGTTTAAGTGTCAGTCTTTGGCTCAGGTCAGAATCCCAGGGTCCTGGGATAAGCCCGTATGTCCAGCTCCCTGCTCATTGGTGAGTCTGCTTCTCTCTGTTCCTCTTCCACTCCCCCACCACCGCTCCTGATCTCTCAAGTACTCTGTCTCAAATAAGTAAATTAAAAAATTTAAAAAATCAATGCAATGGTCCTCTCTGGAATCAACCCACTTATAAGCATGCTTTCTTTTTGCTGCACCCCTGTCCCCCCTTTCTCCTTATTACCTATCTGACCTACATCTTTCCCGCAGTGATGGAGATGGATCAGATGCACTGCTTAACCTGGTGATGGGGCCAAAGAGAAGTGCACACATGGTTAGAATGGGCTGCCTTGAGAGTCAGCCGTAACGTAGCTACAGGCAGTTAGAAACAAGCCTAAAGTACCATTAGGAATAAGCACTGCAACATTTAGCGGTACAGATTTTAGGTGTGGTATTCATATCAACTTCCTTGTACAAATGTGTTTAGACTCAAGCATGAGACTATGGGATCAGACAAAATGAAAGAAAACTCTGTCACGTGTGAAGATAGTAAGTTACCAAAGTTACTCTGAGTTGTATAATTAGTTTGTCCCTTAGCCCCTCATTTCCACCTGCAGAACCTAGAAGACGTGCAACAGAGTCTCCACTTGCCATCAAAGTCAATCTGAGGACACAATAATTTAAACTGTTAACCCAAACTTTCCATTTTTTCTTAACCTGTGTTGAATACCAGGCATTTCGATTGCCCATTCCCATTTTCAGGGAGACTGCAGTGAGGACAGAGAGTAATGTGTTGGATCCAGGTAATAGTCTGTTTCTTGGTCTGCTTCTGTGCTCAGCATGTCAACTTTTGTCTGCCAGTGGACCTCTAACCACACAGGGGAAACCCAACAAATATTAAAAGTGTAGGTTCTTTAGGTTGATGTACATTTAGGATTCTGTAGTGCTCAGAATGGCTCTTGAACTGCAAGGACCAAGGTAGATGCCCCCTCCTTACCTTAGGGGGAGTAATTCTGATTCCTGAGGCATGCACCTCTTTGTTTTCTATTTATTATTATTTTTTTAGAGTTCGGCTAGGCTCCATCACTAACGTGGGACTCTATGCATGACCCTAAGATGAAAGATGTACGCTCTACTGACCGAGGCAGCATGTGTCCCTCCAGCACCTTTGATGCAGGCACATACCATGATTTTCATGTTGAAAAAATAGTGCAAACTCTGGGACATGCCTTCAATCCGTTCCACTCCTTCTGGGCATGTTTCCTGAGTTCCGGCTGTGTGCGAATTCTCTTTCCCACCCACCCATAGAAGGACATATATATGGAAAATGTGCCCACCCATAGAAGACCCTCTAGGATCCCAACCCAGATCCGCTGGGATCCCTGTGGTCTTTTCTGTGTTATTCTCTCCTGCTCTCAGTGTGTTTCTGCTTCTAAAGACACCTGTGAGCAGGACTGCCCTGGGGCTCCTGGAGCTCCTTTGTACCCAGACCCAGAAACCAGGGAGTACATGCTGTATATGACCACAGCCCCATTTATCTCCCCTCCCCAAAGGCACTCAGCCTTTCACTAACAGGTGCAGCACGGTGAAATCTCCATTCCTGGCCCAGGGGTGACTATCTCTGAAACACAAGTGTCCCTCAGGCTGTCCTGCACCTGTCAGGACAAAGCTCCCCCACAGCTGTTGCTGGAAATCACACCTTACACAACAATGAACTCAAAATGGTAACAGATCTATGTATAAGAGCCAAAACTATTGTGCAAGAGGAATACATGGGAGAAAATGGTCAGGAATTCACAGTAATCAAAGAGTTCTAAGTCACTACGGCAAGAGCACGATACGTAAGAGAAACCTGAAGATGAAGAACTTTTTTGCTACAAACTTTGTCACTGAGAAAAGGAACAGAGGAGCCACTGATTAGGAGAAAATATTTGTGGATTAAATACCCAATGAGGACTACCATTCACCAGAGACAAGAGGACTTTGAACTCTCTCAATGGGCAGAAGCAACACACTTGTTTAAGGCAGTATAAGAGTTGAATACACATGTACCAAAGGAGACACATAAAAAGGTAATCAATGTTATTAGTAATATGTTATTAGTCCTCAAAGAAATGCAAGGAAAACCAGGTACCATTTTACACCAACTAGTGCACTTATTTTCCAAAGACGATACCAAGTGTTGCTGAGGATGTGGAGAAACTGGACCCTCCTATATTGCTGGTGGCAACGTAAAATATAAGAGCCCTGTGGAAGCCACCTTGAGAGTTCCTAAGAGTTCAGCACAAGCTTGCCATAGGACCCAGCCATTCCACAACTAGGAATCTATCTGAGAGAAGTAAAAACATATGTCCGCTCAAGTCTCGGTCAGAAATGTTCCGGGCAGCGTTATTCACAATGGGCAAAAACTGACAGCAACACAAAGGGCCATCGGCTGGTGAATGGACAAACCAAATGTGTCCTATCTGTACCATGGCATCTATTGGGCAACAAAAGGCACAGAAATCTGATCCAAGCTACAGCATGGAGGAACCTCAAAAGGATGCTAAGTGAAAGAAGCCAGTCACCAAGAACTACAGACTGTCTCATTCGGCTTATGTAAAATGTGCAGAAAGGAGCAATGCACAGAGACAGAAAGCAGATCAGTGCTGCTTGGGGCTGGAGGAGGGAGTGGAGACTGTCTGCAGAGGGGCTGGAGGGAGTGTGGGAAGGTGAACAAGACTCTGAAACATACTAGGGCACTAGCTGAACAGCTCTGTCTTTGTTTACAATGGGTGAAACTTATTGTATGTCAGTTTCACCTAAAAAAAGAAAGAAGGCGACCGTTACACATCAGTGGGACCTGGGGCCCCCAGGCAAACACTGCCTAGTGAGGGGCCACATCCTGGAGTCCCAGCAGGTGGTGGCTCAGAGCCTGGTTTCTGACCTCCCAGCTGGAGTCAGGGATTCAGTGCCTGTGCCTTCAGCCTCAGGCCCCGGCAGTTCCCCTGGAATCCACCAGGCAGCAGACTACTTAAGGGAACAGACCTTCAGGTTGCCCAAGGACACCAGGGGGAAGCAGGCAAAGACAGGGGCAGCAGCTGGCTGGAGATACGTAGAGGAAGTCAGGGCTGCAGGACCCATGGAAGCCGCTGGCAAGATCTGGATGGATCTTAAGTAGGTTTGGTCCCCTGGGTGGGCTCTAAGCACTAACCTTTAGGTTAACATCCAAAGGTTCCCTTTGATGCTCCCTCCTGCACTGGCACTGAGGCTCCCCCCTGCCCCACCGCTCAGCATAGGGAAAAGAGCCTGTGCTGCTATTCACCTTCTTCTGAGTCTAAATGGAACACTTTGGGCTGGGTTTAGGGGAATCTGCCCTTTTCTGGCCCTCTATGTAGGGCTAGCTCCTGGGGACTGAACCATCCCTGCGGGGGCCTAGAAGAAACACTCTGGTCCTTCACATTGGGGCTGGGCTTGCAAAGAAGGGTTCCTGTTAACCCATATTTCCCTGGCCTTGGCTGAACATCCTGGTCCAAGATCAGGGGCTGCAGTGACCTAAAATAGGGAACTTCCTATATGTTACTGCCCCTCTCTGGCAAAATCCAAAGAAGGCCCATGGTAGTGGTGGGGGGAGGGGAGGGCATAGAAACCTACACTCTGTCAAAACATCCTCTACAGTGAAGATTTAAAAAAAAATGTTAGAGGACAGATCTCATATTACATAGTCGGAGGTGCAGTAAGAGATCTGCGTGGTTAGAGTGGGAGCTACACTAGTAGTCAGCCTAACATAATTTATAGAGTCGCCCAATCCCTGTGATGCCATGTGAAACTGATGTCACATGGGGAATCAGTTATGAATCAATTTTGAAAAAACCTGAAGGTGAGCGGAAAACTTACTCTCCTAGTTCTCCTTGCTCAGCTCAGGCTGCTCTTTCCAGAGTTAGATGCTGCTGTATGCATTCCTCAATTTCCCCTGATTTTTCTGGACTCAACTTCTCCTTTTTCTTACTTCCTTTGGCAACCACCTGCTCCACCATTGCCTTGTCCTTCCTTGGGTTATGTTCATCCTCCAAACCTGCTGATTTTATGTCTCCCAAATGCTCCCTCTGTTCTCTGTTTTCAGTGTGGGCTCAGCTCAGACTCCTGCAAGGGACACACATTGAATGGACCAAGTCAGGTTTCAGCTGAAGTCCCCAGGGCTGCTTCAAAGGCACTGCAGACCCTCGTACACTCACAGAAACTGAGCAGGAAGGGACGGTGATAATTTGATTAACAACCTTATCTTACACATGAAGAAGCTGAGGCCCAGAGAGACAAAGAGATTTTCCCAAACTCCTTCATCAGTTGATGGCAGCACTGCCGCCACACAGGCCTTGGCTCTGAGCTTCCCTGTTGAGGCTCCTAACATATCCTCCGGGAACCCGAATCTGAATGTCAGGGGACAGTGGTCAATCCATATTCCCACTGTTCAAACAACAATGTCCAGAAGGACTTTTCCTGGGAATACTCTTTTGTCACAATTATACAGTCATACTTGTATACTCAGTTGGTTTACACTCCTGGTTGAACTTCAGTCCACTCTCAAGATGGGAGAGCAGACAGGCCCTGGGGTGGCAGCTGCACCGGGGTTAGGGGTGTTTTTTCTTTTTATGTTTCATAGATTATGGGTCACAGCCAGGGTGGTTTCCAACTGAAGATGTTTCCAATCATCTAAGGGACTCAGCCTAATGGTTGATAGGGGGAGTTTTTGGCCCTAAGTAAGTTCTTCCTGGAACTGTCAAGGCCATTTTCCCCACTGGGGGATGGAAACCGCAATGTAAATATATTATAAGGAAGCCATAGGTTATTGTAGGACACACGCTGTTAAGGAGAGCACAAGCTCTGCACCTGCTGGTCTGGATCTGACAGTCCAGCAGGTGGGAAACCACGAAAGCACTGTGTACCACCCTCCTTGCCTCCAGCTCAGATCTAGCTGCCTACTCTACCAATTTAACACCTGGGACAACCCATGCAGGAACAATTCCTTTTGACCCATTTTGAAATGGGAAATGGAGCCACAGGAAATTCAAGATACTTAGTCCAAGTCTCATTTTCCCACTCAGGTTTGCAGCTACAGCTTGGGAGACCAGAGGGCTCTCTTTTCTTGTTCTCTGTTTTAGGGATTTCCAGGGACAAAGAACAATCCCAGCCTCCGATGCCCTGAACTGCTCTGGCACTCCCAGCCTGGCTGTTTTGTTCCCATGTGTGAAATAAATAATCTTACATGCAGAATATCAACCTCAGACAAGATTGCTTTGAGACCTTGATGAAATGGGACAAAACAAGGCTATTCACAATACTGTTAAGACCTACATCCAAAAATCGACCTCCCTCCCTAAGGAAACGCATATGACTTCTTTACCACAATCAAAGAATTGTCCGTGCTGCCAGTGTTCAATATAGAACAAACCCTGCCTATTTCCATCCTTCCCCATATCTCCCAACTAAAGCCCAAATCCTATAAGAGATCCTCTCACTGAAACCTTGGCGTGTATTCTTTCTGGCTGTGAGGAATAAAAAAGCCAATCAGTTTAATCTGGCTTAAAGGAATTCACACCAAATTTCCAGGAATGAACAGGTGTAAAAACCCACTCTTAGGAAGAAAGGTCATATTGTCTATGAGATACCTAGGCTCTAGAAATCCAGAACTTGTTTTTATCCTAAAAAAAGAAAGAAAGAAAGAAAAAAGACTCTTTCTACCAACCCCCTAATAACTAAAAGGAACTTTAGGTGTTCAGGCAGGATCTTCCCACCTCTGATTTAAACTAGCGATTGCTGGGGCACCTGGGAGGCTCAGCCGGTTGAGCGTCTGCTTTGGCTGAGATCATGATTCCAGGGTTCGGGAATCGAGCCCCACATCGGGCTCCCTGCTCAGCGAGGAGTCTCCTTCTCCCTGTGCCTCCCACCATGCTCTCCTGCTCGCTCTCTCACTCTCTCTCAAATAATTAAATAAAATTGTTTAAAAAAATAAAAATAAACTTGATATTGCTCTTGATCTTGGGATTGTGAGTTCGAGCCTCACATTGCATGTAGAGATTCCTTAAAAATAAAATCCCTGAAACATTTAAAACATATGGGGCACCTGGGTGGCTCAGTTGGTGAAGCTTTCAACTCTTGGTTTTGGCTCAGGTCATGATCTCAGGGTCCTGAAATTGAACCCCAGGCTCAGTGCAGAGACCTCTTCAGATTCTCTCCCTTTGCCTCCCCCTCTGCCCCTCCACACCGTTTATAGGCTTGCAGGGGCATGCTCTCTCTCTCCTAAATAAATAAATAAATAAATAAATAAATAAATAAATAAAACTTTTAAAGCTTTAAAAACAAAAATAAAATAGATACTGAGGATAAGTCAGGGAAGAAGCTAGCTAAGAAAGAATGTTTCGCACAGTATAGCTTAGTAAGGCCTCGGATCAGTTATAACCCAGTATTCCCAGCTGGGCTGGAAGCTCCAACCTTCAGTTCACAGGGGAGCGAGCTCTCTGATTACCCAGCCAGAGGCGAGCGCGGGTCCTCTCTGGGGGCTCTCTAGCCCTAAGCTGCCACTCTGGACTCTTCGGCCTTGTCTAACTGCATCGGCTCGGAACACATTGAGCCCAAAAATCATGTCACGGTATCCACAACGATGTGGTGTCATAGAATCGGAATCTTGTGTTGCCGACAAAATGACAGGACTCTCGCATGCCACATTCAGAAGGAAATGCTACTTTTCTTGTCATGGAACATGTCATCACCCCCCCACACACACACACAAACACTTAAATGTTAGCTGTTGGGAATGTATTTCTTTGGAATCTGTGGCAAAGGCCGAGCTCCCAGTTTTGGTGCCCGGCGGTCTCCGCCAAACGCATCCAGGACTTGGCCGGCTCTGTCGGGTCTCCTTCCACATCGGTGCCTGGCCCTGCCCTCCCTCGCCCTTCCCATGACCCTGTGGGGCGCTGGTCCCCACGCCTTCCCGCTGCTGAGCGGGACACTCGCCTAACATCTCTTGCTCCACTTGAAATCCTGTTCCGCACATCTGGCCTTACCAGACACACCTTTTGGGTGTAGCTTCTGCTTTTGTTCTCTTACAGTTTTGGCTCTGATTTCCAGTACAGATCCTTCGCATGATTCTGCGAATCTATTTATTGTTGTTCTTAGTCCTACGATGATAGTTTTCATTTCCAAGAGATATTTTGCTACACTGCTCTCCCAACGAGGCCTGAGAACCCATAGGAGGCCTAAATCCAGGGGGTGTGGACGTCACTTCCTGTCCGGTCACAGGCTGGCCATTGCCCAGGAGGTGGGGTGGGTGGGGAAACACGTGGCGGGGCATGGATCAGAGGGCCCGTGACAAAGAAGGGAGCCACGCAACAGGTGTGTCTTCTATAGAAAAAGCAGGGACAGTGGCTCCTGTTTAGGCATCTGTTGCTCACGGGCTCTGGGCCCTACTACTCTAGGACTGGCTCCTGATTTGATCACAAGTCCTATGTAGATGGACTGGAGGAGTGTGTGTGTGTGTGTGTGTGTGTGTGTGTGTGTGTGCGCGCGCGCGCGTGCACGTGCGCATCCTAGAGACCCTGAATGTGCAATGTAAAGCCTACAAGGCTCCAGGGCAGCCCAGGCTAGATTTCTGCATATGCTACCTTGAGTAATCAAAAATGCCCATGTTTTTTCAAGGTAAGATGGCTCTGCTCCGCTTCATATTTTCTTGTTCAGTCCTCTCCACTTGTCATGAAAGGTATGTTAGCAACATATTTGGTATAAAGGCTGCTGAATATTTAGCCCACCAAGGTCCTAAATCTTACCTAGTATGAAGTCTTCCTCACATTTTTGAGGGTAACATTGGGAGGCACGAGCAAACCAATGGCCAGTATGAGTCCTCAGCACTGTTTGCAAGAATTTTTTTTATTTTTTAAGATTTTATTTATTTGACAGAGAGAGACACACTGAGAGAGGGAACACAAGCAGAGGGTGTGGGAGACGGACAAGCAGGTTTTCTGCTGAGCAGGGAGCCCGATGCGGGGCTCGATCCCAGGACCCCAGTATCACGACCTGAGCGGAAAGCAGAGGCTTAACGATTGAGCCACCCAGGGGCCCCCTGACATTCATTTTGAGGAGGAAGTCTAAAATGCAGTGAGAAGAAAGGAGGGTGATTTTTTTCCCTCCATTTCCAAGCCCCAAAGCAGGTCTAATTTAGATTTAATGTCAGGGATGAACTTGAAAAGTTCGTTCTAATCAAGAGGAGACTCAAGAATCCGTCTCTAGGTATGGAATTCAATCCTCGGCCAAAATACTATTCAAAACTAAAAGTGAGAAAAAAGAGTGGGGAAGGAAGAAATAAAACTATGGTTGACCTTGTACAACACAGGTTGGAACAGCACGCGTACACTTATATGTGCATTATTTGATAAACACAGTATACTACTCCAAATATATGTTCTCTTCCGAATGATTTTCTTCATAACATTTTCATTTCTCTAGCTTACTTTATTAGAAGTATACAGTGTAGAATAAATATAACTTGCAAAACATGGGTTAGTGGACTTTATGTTATCAGTCAGGCTTCTAGTCTACAAGTGGCTATTAGTAGTTAAGTTTTGGGGGAGTCAAAAGTTATAACACAGGTTTTTGATCTTGAGAGTCACCATCCTTACCCCACATTGGTCAAGGGTCAACCTGTATCTCTATTTACAGAGGACATGCTCCTAAAGATAGAAAAACCTCAAATCATCCACACACAAAAATATTAGAGTCCATAGACTCATTCTGTAAAGTTGCAGGGTACCATATATACAAAATCAGTTGTGTTTCTATGCACTAGTAATGAACAATCTGAGAAGGAAATTTAGAAAGCAATTCCATTTACAATGGCACACAATACAGTAAAAGTGTCAGGTGTAAATTCATTCAAGGAGAGCAAGACTTGTTCACTGAAAAGCATAAGAAGCATTGCTTCTGCAAGAGATAAAAGACCAAATGGGGGGAAAAAAGAACAACTGTATGCATGCATTGGAAGATTTAATGTAGTTCATATCTCAATACTACGCAAATAGATCTATAAATTCAATACAATTCTATCAAAAATTTTTCTTCTGCATTTTCTAAATTCTGTCAATCCCTTGTAGTACATTTGCTTTCAGACATTGTAGTTTTCATCTCTTAAAAATAGAGAGGGTCTTGTTTATATTTTCTATTTATCGGTTTAACATTTACAACTGATGGAAAACTTATACTAAAAGCTTTCATATCCTTCTCTGGCGGTTCTCACATGTGTCAGCTCTGGGTTATTTTCAGATGACTGATCTGGCTCCTTATTAGGAGTTATTTCACCTGCAAGAGCTCCAGGTCCTGCTCCCTCTACTGCTTTCAAATGATTGCCCCCTAACTTGGTGGCCTTTCCTCCCATGGAGGCCCTGAGCAGGACCTCACTGCATGCCACACCAGTGACCCTGCACAACTCTGGTTAGGTGACTTTCCTCAGACCAGCTGGTTTGTCCCACATCACCTTTCCCTTTTATTCCCCAGGAATCCCAATTTGGCTGGTAAAATACCTGGCGCTTTCTATTTTTTAGGTTAACCAGGCAGTGTGTCTCTTTGCCCGTTCCAGCTCCTAGAGGCCCCTCCTCCATGCTCAGCCCCAGCCCCAGTCCCAGCAGGCAGAGTCCTCCTCACACAGCCTCCATCTGACCTCTTTCTCTGCCTCTTTGTGTTTTAGGACCCCCTTGTCATTGCAGGGCGCCGCCTGGATAATCCAGGATCATCTCCCCATCTCAAGGTCCTTAACATAAGCACCTGTGTAGGGTCCCTTTTGCTGCAGGGTGGAACATGTGCACAGGTTCCTGGCATTAGCCTGGGCAGCTCCTAGGGAGGGCGCGTTATTCTACCCAGCAGCACACTATTGATCTCAGGTGACAACTAAAGTTGGACGCCCCCTCTCCACCCTCCAATCTTTTCTAATTTAAACATTCCGGGAAAAGTAAACCACTACCTCAAGGCGCAATCAAGACAAGGCAAATCAGAACCCTAGGGCGCTCCATCCATGACCATACAAGTACCCGAATCTCTTCAAAGTAGTTAGTCTGTTTAGTTTTCCAGACCTGGCTGTATTCCCTCCAAAGGCCGACCTTGACTGTAGAAATCCCCTCCAGGGGGAAGCGCCCAGCGGTGGAGGGAGGGAAGGCGGTGGCAGAGTGGGGAGCCTAGGACGACACTAAACCCCTGCTGAGAACTCTGAGCCTGGTCCAAGCAAGTAGAAGGGGTGGTCTCCTTTGGCCCTGCCCTCAACTGCAGGATCCTTGGGCTCCTCCCCGCGCGGCCACGAGGGGGCGCGCCGTCCCTGTCCTAGGAGCCCGCCTGGGGAAGAAGCGGGCCCCAGAACGTGTTCAGCGTGTGGGCTGTTGTGGGCAGGTGTCAGCCCGAGGACCCAGGGGTTGCGGAGTTTTGGTCCTCCCGTCCCCCCCGCAGTGTCCAGGCCTGGGGGAGGCGGTGGGGACTGGTTTGAGCTGCACAGGTGCGGCCATGGCACTCCGTGTCCTCCAACCCGGTTCTGAAGAGAGAGAGCTAGAGAGAGCAAGAGTCAGAGATGTATCTGCGCTTCGCGGGCTGGTGGAAAGTCCTCCCTCATGTTTCTCTCTGGATGGCACAGCCTTCCCTGTGCTGGGAGGTGGGGGAGGGTTGTGTAGGGTTTGGGGGGGCCAGAGCTGCAGGGAGAGGAAGGAGGAGTGGTAACCAAATCAGGAGATGGAGGAGACTGGGCAGGTGAGGAAGGAAGCCAGGGCAGGGGGAGGGAGAAGGCGGGAAGGGGAGAGGGGGAAGGGGGCAGGGGTGGCTGGAGGAGGAGAAGGAGGAACACCAGCACTGAAATCTAAGTTGGGAGGGGAGCTGGGGGCAGGGATACAGGGTGGGGGTGGGGACTGAGGTGAAGCCCTTGAAGTCACGGACGGGGCGTGTCTGATGCAAACCAGGTAACGTTGCTGTGCGGTTCTGCCCCTTAGAATTCGCAGCACTGAGGAGGTAGCAGCGCTGTTGCTTCCATTGTATTCAGAAGCGTCGTGTGGAGGGTGAGGGTGCTTGCGACAGGAGTGGGTGCCTAGGGTGTTGGGGTGCGCCTAGGCGAGTGAGCGTGTGTGTCTGGTGGAAGGCGGGTGAGACTGGTGTGGGGTGGAGGCGGAGCGATTCACACTTACCCAGCAGGGGAGATGGGGATCAAGCAGGTGGTTTTCCCCCCGCGAGGCCCCTCCATCGCACCGCGGACGTGCTGACCCCAGGGATTTCCCCGAGTGTGGACAACTCCTCTGCATTATTTGTGGCAGTGGCAGTGGGGGGCTGCTTTTGCTTTTTCACCTGTTGTTGGTTGTTTAAGAATAGCCTTTGTTTTCTTATTCATTTTTCTGTTTGTTTGTTTTGTCTTTTCCCTGCCTTTGGCTGATGGCATTGGCTGAAGAAGAAGCTCACTCAGGCGACACCAGGACGCTGAATAAAACACCTCTGCTTTTAAGGGCTGCTTTCTTGAGAATCTGGGTTTGGCTCTTTCTCAATCAAAAGCATGCAGGACAGTTTCTGTCCACTGGTCATATATCCCACCTTGGCTGTCGGGTTTCTTTTTCTGTTTTTCGCAGAGCAATGTCTCTGCTTATATTTCAGTGGGTGGTTTGCAGTCCCTGATCCAGCAAAGGTGCTTTCTTTTCATTCCCTGGGGAACATGGGTCAGCGTCCCTTCTCCTTCTTCCCTCCCCTCCCCACCTATCCCCCCAGGCACCCTGCAAAGCCTCACCCAATCCCTAGACTCCATATCCTTGATTAGGCCACTTGGTAGCCTACCTAGTTTAGCCTTGCTCCAGAGGACCCTTCCGAGACTAGAGACGGTCCAGCTTGATGTAGTTTATTTATTGTAAGTTTATTTGTTGAAGTAATCCCTACACCCAAAGTAGTGATAGGGGTCATGAAGCCAGATGGAGACTCCCCTGCTCTCCTGACTGAGCCAGCCAGGTGCCCCCTGACAGGCTTTTAAAGAGGCACCTCTGTCTACTCACAAAGAACCCGCTGGGTTTGGCACCACAGACCTTTCCCAAACAGCAGGTTAGCTCTAGGACAAAGGTCCTTGTGGCTTCTGCAGCTCTCGGGCTCAAGCAAAACTGTCCCTACTGATATACCTGCATTGTTTTGTCAATCCGAGCTTGAAGGGGTTTCTGGCTTCAGCTTTCACCAGAGCTGGTGTTTTTTTTTCTCTACTCCCTAAAGGCCTCTATTCAGAATCTACAACTGACGGTTTTCCAACTTTTTCTTTTTTAATTTTTTATTCTTACGTTAATCACCATATATTACATCATTAGTTTTTGATGTAGTGTTCCAGGATTCCTTTTTTTGTGCATAACACCCAGTGCTCCACACACAGTGTGCCCTCTTTAATACCCATCACCAGGCTAACCCATCCCCCTACGCTTCTCCCCTCTAGAACCCTCAGTTTGTTTTTCAGAGTCCATCGTCTCTCATGGTTCATCTCCCGCTCTGACTTACTCCCCTTCATTCTTCCCCTCCTGCTATCTTCTTCTTTTTCTTTTTTCTTAACCTATGTTGCATTATTTATTTCAGAAGTACAGATCTGTGATTCAACAGTCTTGCACAATTCACAGAGCTCACCATAGCACATACCCTACCCAATGTCTATCACCCAGCCACCCCACCCCTCCCACCCCCCACCACTCCAGCAACCCTCAGTTTGTTTCCTGAGATTAAGAATTCCTCATATCAGTGAGGTCATATGAAACTTCTGTTACACTCAAGATACACGGCATTTCCACTACCTCACAACTTCCCTTGTGCCCCTTTGCGGTCCATCACTGCCTCCAGCCTCACACCCAGGGAACCAACGATACTGGAGATCATTGCAGTTTTAACAACTTCATATAACTGGAAATACATATATATACTCTTTTATATCTGCTTTCTACCATACAGTGCAGTGCAATGATTTTAAAATTCATCCATATTCCAGGGCACCTGCGTGGCTCTGTCAGTTAAGCGTCTGCCTTCAGCTCAGGTCTTAATCTCAGCATCTTGGGATCAAGCCCCGTGTGGGGTTCTCTGCTCCCCACGGAGCCTGCTTCCCCCCCTCTGTCTGCCACCCCCCCACTTGTGCTCTCTCGCTCTATCAAATAAGGAAATAAAATCTTGAAAAAAATAAATTCATCCATATTCCTACATGCACCAATACTTCATGACATTTTTATTGCTGGGCAGGATTTCAAGTGTTTCGTCTCTGTTTATACATTCATCTGTCACTGGACTTTTGTGTCACTTCCAGTTTGGGGCAGTCATAATTGGGGCATAATAATAAAGCTATTACACACATTCATATGCTGATAATTCTGTAGACATACTGTGTAAATACCTAGGAATGGAATGACTATCCATAGGATTTGTATTTGTTTAATCTTATAAGTAACTGGAAGTCAGCTTTTCAAAGTGGTTGTACTATTTTTCATTCCCACAGCTATATGAGACATCCAGGTGTTTTGTGTGAGATTTCAGACTTTCTGACTTTAGCCATACCAACAGATATGCCATGATACCTCATTGCAGTACTGACTTTTTACCCTCATGACCAATGCATTGTGCATCTTTTCATGTGCTAATGAACCATTCCCATATCTTGTTTCCTGAAGTTTCTATTCAAATCTTTTGACCAATTATTGTATTGTGTTCATTATCTTATCAGACTATATGATATCTAATTCTAGAGAATGGTCCTTTGTAGGAGATAAACATACTTCTATACTGTGGCTTCCCTTTATGTCCTCTTAAGGTTGTCTTTCTTCGAGAGTTACATATAGAAAGATAAAGATAGATCAATTCATTTTCATATCCAAAGAAATAATTCATTGCCACTTTAAGCTTGCAAAAACATACGGTTGAACTTTTTGGAAAATATAAAATCATTTATTGAATTTCCGGGTATGAAATTTTTTGTTTTTATAATTTAAACTGTTTCAATGGGCATATTGAGATATAATTTACAAGCAAGAAAGTTTATATAATTTAAGTCTAAAGTTTAGTCCGTTTGAACATATATATGCATCACCCACACAGTGGATATATCTATCACCCCAGAAAGTTTCCTTGTGCTCTGGCCAATTCCTCCCTCACATTCCCACCTCAGGAAACCACCGATTGGCTTTCTGTTACAATAGAATTATTTCCAATTCCTAAGGTTTTATATTTTGAAATCATATGCTATGGACATTATTTTGCTTGGATGTTTTTTTTGCTCAAAAATTATCTGAGCAAAAAATAAAATCTTTACCAATTTTGTTATGTATGTGAAGAGATTACTCTGCTAAACCAAGGAGTATTCCTTGAACTGGATATGCCACAACTTCTTTTGGTCATTTACCTGTGAATGGATTAGAATGGCAATTAAAAATAGAGTTTCTATCAATAGATTTTTATGAATATATCACTCTTTTTTTTCATTTGAGTGGAATGGTGGTGGCCTATGCCAGGGGGTTTGGTAGAGAGGTTTAATATTTTGAAGCAGGTCGCAGCTGTTGGGGTGCTTGGGTTGCTGAGTCGGTTAAGTGTCTGATTTTGGCTCAGGTCATGATCTCCTTGGTGATGAGATGAAGCCCCAAATAGGGCTCCATGCTCAGTGGGGAGTCCGGTTGAGATTCTGTCCCTCTGCCTCTCCCTCTGCCCCTCACCCCACTCACTTTCACTCCCTCTCACACAAAGAAATCAACCTTGAAAAGAAAAAAAAGATTTCCAAACTATTTCCTAGAGGAGTTGTAGAATTTAACATTCCTATCAGCAGTGTATGAGAATTTCAGCTCCTACACATCTTTGCCAATACTTGGAATGGAAATTCTTTTCATTTTTGCCATTTTAATTGGCAGATAGTGGTTTAAGTTTACATTTTTCTAATGACTAATGATGTAGATCTTGTCATGTTCTTACATGCCTTCCATATATGTTCTCGGCTGAACTGTCTACAAATCTTTTACCCAAATTATTTTCTTATTTTCTTACTTGAAAGAGAGAGAGAGAGCAAGAGCGGGGGTGTGGGGTGGGGTGGGGAGGGCAGAGAGAGGAGAAACACACTCCCCTGTCAGTGGGGAGACTGACAGAGGGGGGCAGGGCTAGATCCCAGGTCCCTGAGATAAAGACCTGAGCCAAAGGCAGCTGCTTCACCAACTGAGCCACCCAAGTACTTCTCTTTTACCCATTTTTAAATTGGATTGTTTGCCTTCTTACTATTGTCTTTGGAGAGTTCTTTCAGTGTTCTATTAGGAGACCTTCATTAGATATGTAATTTATCAATATTTTCTCCCTATGTGTGACTTGACTTTTCATCCTCTCACCAATGTCTTGTGAAGAACAAAAGTTTGAAATTTTAACTAAGTCCAATGTATCCATTTGTTCTTTCATCAATCACAATTTTGGTGTCATATCTAAGAGATCATTGTCCCAGGGCTCCTGGGTGGCTCATTCTGTTGAGTGTCTGCCCTCGACTCAGTTCAGGATCCCAGAGTCCTGGGATCTAGCCCACCATCGGGCTCCTTGCTCAGCGGGGAGCCTGCCTCTCCCTCTCCCTCTGCAGCTCCCCTGCTTGTGCTCTCTCTCTGTCAAATAAATAAATAAAATCTTAAAAAAAAAAGAAATCATTGTCCAACTTAAGGTTATAAAGATTTTTTTAACGATTTATTTACTAGGGAGCCGGGGGAGGCTTGGTTCATTATGCATCTGCCTTTAGCTGAGGTCATGATCCCAGGGTTCTGGGATTGAGCCCACCGGCAGGATCCCTGCTCAGCAGGGAGTATGCTTCTCCCTCTCCCTCTGCCTGCCCTTCTGCTTGTGTTCTCTCTATCTCCAATAAACAAATAAAATCTTTGTTTAAAAAGATTCTATTTATTTAATTTTAGAGAGAGTGACAGAAAGAGAGCAAGTGCGGGACAGAGGGAGAGAGGGAGAGAAATTGAAGCAGACTCTCCACTGAGTGCACAGCCAACTCTGGGCTTGATCCCACAACCCATGAGATCAGGACCTGAGTCAAAATCAGGAGTCAGATGAGCCACCAACTGTGTCACGCAGGGGCTCCTAAAGATTTTTCTACTATGTTTTCTTGTAAAAGTTTTAACATTTTAACGTTTCTACTTAGGCCCTTACTCTCTCCTAGGCTAATTTTGGGGTGGTGTGAGTTATGGATCCAATTTTATGTATTTACTTATTTTCATATGCACACGCATATGTCATATCCATATCCATGTGTTGAAAAGATTATACTTTACCACTTGCTGAAAGGTTATACTTTTTTTTAAAGATTTATTTCTTTATTTTGGGGTGGAGAGGCAGAGAGAGAGAGAGAATCCCAAGCAGAGTCCCTGATGAGGATGGAGCCAGAAGGTGGCTCGATCCCAGGACCCTGAGATCATGACCTGAGCTAAAATCAAGAGTCAGACATTTCACCAACTGATCTGATGTTCTGATCACAGAACACAAAAGTGTTAAATAATATTTACCATAGTCACAAATAAAAGGCACTTCGATGATTATCTATAAAATATCTGACTCCTGTGCTAAAGTTCTTTTTCCTGAGAGCTGGCACTGGGTCTGCCTGCTCACCCCATGTCCCCCGTGCCTCCGAGAGACTGCCAGGTGAAACATTCAGTAAATACTTGTGAAGCAGATAGATAAAAGTTACCAGCAATAACGAGCTTTTACTGATCTCCAGTCCCAACCATCTTTCCATTCAAACCCAATCCCGGTTCTGGGCCGAAGCAATAGAAGCACAGCCTTCAGAAAAGCATTCCAAGATGCCAATAGCAGCTTCACCACATGTCCCATATGCTTTCGTGGATCATTTAATTATCTCTTTGAGCATATTTATCTCGTGTATGATAGAGAATGTAGAATATAACTTCGAGAAGGCAGCATGGACCGCTGGAATGTTAGACGGGAAATGGGGTATCATGCAGCAGACAGGGGTCCCGTCCCTGGGCACCAGCTGCAGAGCTAAAGAACACCTTCATCAGAGTCATTGTGTGCCTCTTGGAATGCCCTGGGGATAAGGCCCACGAATCTGCATTTCTGACAAAAGCTCCAAGGAGATTCTCACGTATGGAAAAAGCCCGTTTTAAACAAAGAGCCGAGGAGGCAGACTCTGAAAGACCCAGTGCTCACACCCTTCAACCAAAGTGGCTTTCAATGGAGAATGGGGACATTTCTGGGAAGGGCTCCTACTTGATCTGTGTCCTGCTTCCGTGATTTTGGTTTTTAGGCCCTCCGTTTGCCTGTAGGTTTCCTCCTCTGCTCTAATTGCTGGGGAATGTCAGCCCTCATGGGGGTCATTTCTTTATGAAGACCTCTGTCATTTATTCTCCTCCTGGACAAGGGACAGCAGAGATCAGGTCTGGGGTTCCACAGTTCTAGCATTCCTCCTAAGCCACCTGGCTAAGCTGAAAGCATCATGACAGATCGAAATGAGGTCAGGGAAGAGGATCCCAGAGGAGTGAGATGCTGAGGGCAGGCCCTCTTCGGAGAGAGAACCACTACAAGGTCACTATCAGACCTGTTCAGGTGGGGGACGACTTACTGACCAATTCCGTGAGCAGAGAACCCACCCTCGTCATTCCAAACTCCTGAGCCAAAGGACTGCAAGATAACACATGTTGGTTGCTTTAAACCACTGCTTTTCTAATTGTTAATATGCATCAATAGAGAACTAGTTCAGATGCTTATCTCTACTTCCCCGGGTTTTTAATGTTTAGAAACATGTATGCTAATCTCTATCAAGGAAAAAAATTTGAGAATGCACTGGGAGGGCGGGTAGGCGGGTGGGGGCAGAGCCACGGCCAGAAGTAGAATAGTGGAGGCAGTGGAAGCTCTGGCAGCTCAGGACTGAGAGCAAATCAGAATTACCCTGATGCTTCAGAGGCTCTTCAGTTTCTCCTCTCTCATTCGGTCTGCAGTCTCAGTTCATTTGAGGAGCGACACTGGTGTTACCGCGGTGGCATTTAATAAAGAACTTGGTCCTGTACAGAAACTCATCGTGGACAAGATTAGAGAACACAGAACTAAACTATGGGCATCTGGAGGACCCGTTGATACTGGCCCAGAGCACCAGCAAGACCTAGGGAGGGAGCTTCTGAAGCTTAAATACACATATGTTAAAACAGACATGAATACGTTCCCAGACTTCACATTTGAAAATCCTAAATTTGAAGTCATCGAGAAGCCCCAGTCCTGGAAAACCCATGTAAAGTTTATTTGGAAATTTCACCTAGATTAGTTGTACAACTGGATCAGAATAAACAGTTCTCAACTGTCAAATGTTCTTTTGAATTCTGATTCCAAATAAATTATTTGGTGATGTTGGATGTAGAAAAAAAAAAACACAAAAATCCAATAACCACGGTAAACATCTGTTCGTCACCTTCACGTGATGTTCCCTAGCCCTTGTCACATGAAGGACACTGTGAAGGGCATTTCCTATCTACAATAGGTTCTTTCTAACACCCTCTTCCTGAGACCATGAGGTGTGTTCTTTCTGGCCGCAAGGAATAAAAACCCCAACTTGCTTCATGGGAGGTGTGTTCCTTTTGATTTAGCTTAAGGGAATTACCGTCAGCTAAGGTTATGCTAGGTCTCAGGGTTCAATTTTTCACTCGTGTGTGGTGGCAGATTTCCCAAAAATGACGTAGGTTTTCAAGGTAAGATTGCTCCCTGTACTTCATCTTTTCTTATCCCTGCTGTCTTCCTAACTATGGGAAATTGTATAAAACAAAATAGTGATATAAAACAATATACACAATATACACAAAACAATAGTATATAAAACAAAAGATAGACAGGATTTGGGATTTAATAAGAGCTGTTGGGGCACCTGGGTGCCTCAGTCGGTTAAGCATCTTCCCTCAGCTCAGGTTATGATCCCAGAGTCCTGGGATCCAGCCCCACATTGGGTTCCCTGCTCGGTAGGAAGCCTGCTTCTTCCCCACCCTCTGCTGCTCCCCCTGCTTGTTTTCTCTCTCTGTGTCTCTGTCAAATAAGTAAGTAAAATCTTAAAAAAGATAATGAGAGCTGTTATAATCCTGAACTTCTGGGGAATTGATGACAAGGACCCCAGGGTAGCAGGGAACAATGGCTTTGGGCTTTTGGAGTTGCAAATGGGCATGTGCCAAAGAACAATACATGGTTTTGGGAGATACCTTAGCAACAATTTTGGCCATAATGGCCACAAAATCCATCATCCACCAGTCACTCTGTACACAGGTTATCCAGGTTTAATTTTGGCCAATGGCAACTATTTCAAGAAAGACCAGATAATTGCATAAGAGCACATCCAACAAATATGGGGATGATGTAAAAGGTTGCATTGCCAAATCAGGCCCCACTAATCATAAGTCTTACCCAGGATCAGGTTTTACTCACATTTTCAAAGAGAAATTGTGAGGTACCAGCAAAGCAACTGAGACCACTAACACTAACTGCAAGAACCGATTTCCCACATGAGGACATGCTCTGACCCAGGCAAAACATACATGGTCTCTAAATGTTGTGTGAGGTTACCACACAAAGTGGAACTCTTTGGGTTGATTTCCCATGGCTATGCTTACATAGCTGATGTGACTTTTTCTTGCGAATAAGGCCATATTAATCCACTGATTCTTAGTTTGTTTCCCTAAATAGTTCTATACACAGCAAATCACCCTCCTGAAAGCATGTCAGGGACGGGCCTTCCCAACATTCACCACCATTTGGGTGTTCACCAACAGATTCCTCACGAGATGTTTACAAGGAAAATTGACCAGGACACTTTCTTCCCTCCCTCCTTCCCCCTTTCTTTTTTGTCTTTCTTTCTCTCTTTTTCTTTCTTTCTCTCTCTCTCTTTCTTTCTTTACGTTCTTTCTTGCTTTCTTTCTTTCTTTCCTTCCTTCCTTCTTCCTTCCTTCCTTCCTTCCTTCCTTCCTTCCTTCCTTCCTTCCTTTCCTTCTTTCCTTTCCTTCCTTCCTTCCTTTCTTCTTTCTTTCTTTCTTATTTCCAGGCAGATCCACTGAAGGGAAATGACCAAATGAAAGAACACAGTTTCCCTTCTTTTCCACACATTGTTTAGGTGGAGTTTGTAAATCAGCAAGAATCCAATAATTTCCCTAGGAAAATATATGCAGGGAAGGACAAGTTCCTCCATTACCGTTCAAGGTGTTCCAGCTTACCTAAGAATTAAGTTTACCTGAGATATTGAATATGCATGAAGAACTGATATTGAAATTCAGACCTTTAAAGAAATAGAAAGTATTAAGGCAGACATTTTTTATACATTTTAGACAAGGAGACAATACATTTCCGAGGGACGTTTGGGAGCTCTAATTTGGAGTGAGTCCTATGCAGAATTCAGACCCTCTGCTTTAAAGGCCTTGGTGAGAAGGATGTCTTTTTACTTCTTAGTACAGGGGGTGCCTTTTTCATAGGGGAGATGGGTTTCCTGCTTTCAGGGAGACAGAGGAGGGTTTGAGGTCCTTGCACAGTTGCTATTCAAAGAGCTACAATTCAAAATAATCAATATGCCATTGTGGTACATATTGGGCAATCTGACCTTGGCCCCTATGGGTACCATGGTTTCTCTTAGCCTTGCTCATTACTCAGTACCTCTTTCAGAGAGAAAGCTAAACATATTATTCTTAGAAATACCAAGGGGCATCCAGGTGGCTACGTCGGATAAGCATCTGACTCTTGATTTTGGCCCAGGTCATGATCTCAGGGTCGTGGGAACCCCACGTTTGGGCTCTATGCTCAATGCAGAATCTCCTTGGGATTCTTTCTCCCTCTCCCTCTGCCCATAATCCCTGCTCTAAATAAATAAATAAATACATACATACATACATACATACATAAAATCTTTAAAAAAAACAAATAAAAAATAAATACCATGATCTTACCTGAAACTAATGTAACGCTGTATGTTAAGTATTCCAGAAATTTTTTAAAATTATTTTAAGGGTCACCTGGGTGGCTCAATTGGTTAAGTGTCAGTCTTTGGCTCAGGTCAGGATCCCAGGGTCCTGGGATAAGCCCCATGTCCAGCTCCCTGCTCAGGGGTGAGTTTGCTTCTCTCTCTCTCTCCCCCTCCCTCCACCACTCTGCTCTCCCAATCGCTCTCTCTCAAAGAAGTAAAGAAAATAGTTTTTAAAAAGCAATATAATGGTCCTCTCTGGAATCAATGCACTGATAATTATGCTTTCTTTTTGCTGACTCCCAGTCCCCCCATTTCTCTTTATTACCTGTCTGACCTACGTCCTTCCCCCAGTGATAGAGCCCTCTCAGGTGCACTGCTTAACCTGGAGGTGGGGCCAAAGAGAAGTGCACACATGGCTAGAATGGGCTGCCTTCAGAGTCAGTCATAACGAAACTACAGGCAGTTAGAAACGAGCCTAAAGTACCATTAGGAATAAGCACTGTGATATTTAGTGGTATGGATTTTAGGTTTGCTATTGATATCAACTTCCTTGTACAAATATGGTTAGAATCAAACATGACAGCAGGGCATCAGACAAAATGAAAGAAAACTGTGTCAAGTGTGAAGGTACTAAGTTACCAAAGTTACTCTCAGTTGTAAATTGCTTTGTCCCTCAGCCCCTCATTTCCACCTGCAGAACCTAGAAGACGTTCAACAGAGTCTCCACTTGCCATCAGATTCAATCTGGGGACACAATAATTTAAACTGTTAACCCAAACTTTCCATTTTTTCCTAATGTGTGTTGAATACCAGGTATTTCGATTGCCCATTCTCATTTTCAGTGAGGCCGCAGTGAGGACAGAGACTAATGTGGTGCATCCAGGTACTATTCTGTGTTTTGGTCTACTCTGTACTCCGTGTGTCAACTTTTTTCTGCCAGTGGACCTCTGACCATACACGGAAAACCCAACAAATACTGAAAGTGTAGAATCTCTGGGTTGATCTGAGGAAATATCAAGCAACTTTTAGGATTCTCTAAGGCGCAGAATGGCTCTTGACCTGCAAGGACTAAGGGAGCTGCCCCATCCTTTCCTTAGGGGGAGTAATTCCAGATTCCTGACGCATGCACCTGTGTATTTTTTATTTATTATTATTATTTTTTTAATTTCAGCTAGGCTCCATGACCAACGTGGAGCTCTAACTCATGACCTTGAGATGAAGAGTTGCACGCTCTACCCACTGAGGCAGCATGTGTCCCCCGAGCACCTTTGATGCAGGCACACACCATGATTTTCATGTTGGAAAAAGAGTGCAAACTCTGGGAAATGTCTTCAATCTGCTCCACTCCTTCTGGGTATGTTTCCTGAGTTCCAATTGTGTGGGAGTCCTCTTTCCCACCCACCCACAGAAGACCCTATCGGATCCCAACCCAGATCCCCTGGGATCCCTGGGGTCCTTTCTGTGTTAGCCTCTCCTGCTCTCAGTGTGTTTGTGCTTCTAAAGACACCTGTGAGCAGGACTGCCCTGGGGCTCCAGGAGCTCCTTTGTACCCAGTCCCAGAGAACGGGGAGTACATGCCGTATATGACCCCAGCCCCACGTATCTCCCCTCCCCAAAGGCACTCAGCCTTTCACTAACAGGTGCAGCACGGTGAAATCTCCATTCCTGGCCCAGGGGAGACTAACTCTGAAACAAAGGTGTCCCCCAGGCTCTCCTGTACCTGTCAGGACAAAGCTCCCCCACTGCTGTTGCAGGAAATCACACCTTACACAGCAATGAACTCAAAATGGTCACAGATCTAAGTATAAGAGCCAAAACTATTGTGCAAGAGGACTACATGGGAGAAAATGGTCAGGAATTCACAGTAAGCAAAGAGTTCTAAGTCACTACGGCAAGAGCACGATATGTAAGAGAAAATTGAAGATGGAGAAGTTTTTTGCATCAAACTTTGCCACTGAGAAAAGGAACAGAGAAGCCACTGATTAGGAGGAAATATTTGTGGATTAAATACCCAGTGAGGACTCACATTCACGAGAGACAAGAGGACTTTGAACTCACTCAATGGGCCGAAGCAACACACTCGTTTAAGCCAGTATAAGAGTTGAATACACATGTACCAAAGGAGACACATAAAAAGGTAATCAAGGTTATTAGTAATATGTTATTAGTGCTCAAGGAAATGCAAGGACAACCACGTACCATTTTACATCAACTAGTGCGCTTCTGTTCCAAAGACGATACCAAGTGTTGCTGAGGATGTGGAGAAACTGGACCCTCCTATATTGCTGGTGGCAACGTAAAATATAAGAGCCCCTGCGGAAGCCACTTTGAGAGTTCTTAAGAGTTCAGCACAAGCTTGCCATAGGATCCAGCCATTCGACAACTAGGAATCTATCTGAGAGAAGTAAAAGCATATGTCTGCTCAAGTCTCGGTCAGAAATGTTCCGGGCAGGGTTATTCACAATAGGGAACACCTGACAGCAACACAAAGGGCCATCGGCTGGTGAATGGACAAACCCAATGAGGCCTATCTGTACCATGGCATCTATTGGGCAACAAAAGGCACAGAAATCTGATCCAAGCTACAGCATGGAGGAACCTCAAAAGGATGCTCAGTGAAAGAAGCCAGTCACCAAGAACTACAAACATTCTCATTCGGCTTATGTAACATGAGCAGAAAGGAGCAATGCACAGAGACAGAAAGCAGATCAGTGCTGCTTGGGGCTGGAGGAGGGAACGGAGACTATCTGCAGAGGGGCTGGAGGGAGTGTGGGAAGGTGAAGGAAGCCTCTGAAACACATTAGGGCACTAGCTGAACAACTCTGTCATTGTTGACAAGGGGTGAAATTTATTGTATTTCATTTTCACCTAAAAAAAAGAAAGAAGGTGACCTTCGCACATCAGTGGGTCCTGGGACCCCCAGGCAAACACAACCTGCTGAGGGGCCACATCCTGGAGTCTCAGCAGGTGGTGGCTCAGAGCCTGGTTTCTGACCTCCCAGCTGGAGTCAGGGATTCAGTGCATGTGCCTTCAGCCTCAGGCCCCGGCAGTTTCCCTGGAATCCACCAGGTGGCAGACGACTTAAGGGAACAGACCTTCAGTTAGCCCAAGGACACCAGGGGGAAGCAGGCAAAGACAGGGGCAGCAGCTGGCTGGAGATACCTAGAGGAAGTCAGGGCTGCAGGACCCACGGAAGCCGCTGGCAAGATCTGGATGGATCTTAAGTAGGTTTGGTCCCCTGGGTGGGCTCTAGCCACGAACCTTTAGGTTAACATCCAAAGGTTCCCTTTGATGCTCCCTCCTGCACTGGCTCTGAGGCTCCGCCCAGTCACCCCGCTCAGCATAGGGAAAAGAGCCTGTGCTGCTATTCACCTTCTTCTGAGTCTAAATGGAACACTTTGGGCTGGGTTTAGGGGAATCTGCCCTTTTCTGGCCCTCTATGTAGGGCCAGCTCCTGGGTGCTGAACCATTCCTGCGGGGGCCTAGAAGAGGCACTCTGGTCCTTCACATTGGAGCTGGGCTTGCAAAGAAGGGTTCCTGCTAATCCATATTTCCCTGGCCCTGGCTGAGCATCCTGGTCCAAGATCAGGGGCTGCAGTGACCTAAAATAGGGAACCTCCTATATGTCACTGCTCCTCTCTGGGAAAGTCCAAAGAAGGCCCATGGTAGTGGTGGGGGGAGGGGAGGGCATAGAAACCTACACTCTGTCAAAACATCGTCCACAGTGAAGATTTTAAAAAAATGTTAGAGGACAGATCTCATATTATGTAGTCGGTGGTGCAGTAACAGCTCTGCGTGGTGACAGAGGGTAGCTACACTAGTAGTCAGCCTAACATAATTTATAGAGTCGTCCAATCCCTGTGTTGCGACGTGAAACTGATGCCACACGGGAATCCGTTATGAATCAATGTTTAAAAGACCTGAAGGTGAGGGGAAAACTTACTCTCCTAGTTCTCCTTGCTCAGCTCAGGCTGCTCCTTGCAGAGTTGGATGCTGCTGTATGCATTCCTCAGGTTCCCCTGAGTTTTCTGGACTCAACTTGTCCTTATTCTTACCTCCTTTGGCAATCACCTGCTCCACCATTGCCTTGTCCTTCCTTGGGTTATGCTCATCCTCCAAATCTGATTTTCTGTCTCCCAAATGCTCCCTCTGTTCTCTGTTTCCAGTGTGGGCTCAGATCAGGCTCCTGAAAAGGACACACAGTGAGGGGACCAAGTCAGGTCTCAGCTGCAGTCCCTAGGGCTGCTTAAAAGGCACCGCAGACCCTCATGCACTCACAGAAACTGAGCAGGAAGGGACCGTGGAGGATTTGAATAACAACCTTATCTTACACATGAGGAAAGTGAGGCCCAGAGAGAAGAAGAGATTTTCCCAAACTCCTTCAACAGTTGATGGCAGTACGGCCGCCACACAGGCCTTGGCTGCGAGCTTCCCTGTCGAGGATCCTAACATATCCTCCGGGAACCCACATCTGAATGTCAGGGGACAGTGGTCAATCCGTATCCCCACTGTTCAAACAACAATGTCCAGAAGGACTTTTCCTGGGAATACTCTTGTTCACAATTGTACAGTCCCACTTGTATACTCAGTTGGTTTACACTCCTGGTTGAACTTCAGTCCACTCTCAAGATGGGAGAGCAGACAGGCCCCGGGGTGGCAGCTGCACTGGGGTTAGGGGTGTCTTTTCTTTTTATGTCTCATAGATTATGGGTCACAGCCAGGGTGGTCTCCAACTGAAGATGTTTCCAATCATCTAAGGGACTCAGCCTACTGGTTGATAGGGGGAGATTTTGGCCCTAACAAAGGTCTTCCTGGAACTGTCAAGGCCATCTTCCCCCACTGGGGGATGGAAACCGCAATGTAAATATATTGTAAGGAAGCCATACGTTATTGTAGGACACACGCTGGAAAGGAGAGCACATGCTCTGCACCTGCTGGTCTGGATCTAACAGTCCAGCAGGTGGGAAACCACGAAAGCACTGTGTACCACCCTCCTTGCCTCCAGCTCAGATCTAGCTGCCTACTCTACCAATTTAACACCTGGGACAACCCATGCAGGAACAATTCCTTTTGACCCATTTTGAAATGGGAAATGGAGCCACAGGAAATTCAAGATACTTAGTCCAAGTCTCAGTTTCCCACTCAGGTTTGCAGCTACAGCTTGGGAGACCTGAGGGCTCTCTTTCCTTGTTCTCTGTTTTAGGGATTTCCAGGGACAAAGAGCAATCCCAGCCTCCGATGCCCTGAACTGCTGTGGCACTCCCAGCCTGACTGTTTTGTTTCCATGATTGAAATAAATAATCTTACATGTAGAATATCAACCTCAGACAAGATTGCTTTGAGACCTTGATGAAATGAGACAAAACAAGGCTACTCACAATACTGTTCAGACCGACATCCAAACATCGACCTCCCTCCCTAAGGAAACGCCTATGACTTCTTTACCACAATCACAGAATTGTCAGTGCTGCCAGTGTTCAATGTAGAACAAACCCTGCCTCTTCCCATCCTTTCCCACATCTCACAACTAAAGCCCGTATCCTATAAGCGATCCTCTCACTGAGACCTTGGCGTGTGTTCTTTTTGGCTGTGAGGAATAAAAAAGCCAATTCCTTTAAACTGGCTTAGAGGAATTGACACCAACTTTCCAGGAACGAACAGGTGTAAAAACCCATTCTCAGGAAGAAAGGTCATATTGTCTATGAGATACCTAGACTCTGGAACTCCAGAACTTATTTTATCCTAAAAAAAGAAAGAAAAAGAAGAGACTCTTTCTAACAACCCCCTTAGTAACTAACATGAACTTTAGGTGTTCAGGCAGGATCTTCCCACCTCTGATTTAAACTAGCGATTGCTGGGGCACCTGGGAGGCTCAGCCGGTTGAGCGTCTGCTTTGGCTGACATCATGATTCCAGGGTTCGGGAATCGAGCCCCACATCGGGCTCCCTGCTCAGCGAGGAGTCTCCTTCTCCCTGTGCCTCCCACCATGCTCTCCTGCTCGCTCTCTCACTCTCTCTCAAATAATTAAATAAAATATTTTAAAAAATAAACAAAAATAAACTAGATATTGCTCTTGATCTCGGGATTGTGAGTTCGAGCCTCACATTGCATGTAGAGATTCCTTAAAAATAAAATCCCTGAAACATTTAAAACATATGGGGCACCTGGGTGGCTCAGTTGGTGAAGCCTTCAACTCTTGGTTTTGGCTCAGGTCATGATCTCAGGGTCCTGAAATTGAACCCCAGGCTCAGTGCAGAGTCCTCTTCAGATTCTCCCCCTTTGCCTCCCCCTCTACCCCTCCACACCGTTTATAGGCTTGCAGGGGCGTGCTCTCTCTCTCCTAAATAAATAAATAAATAAATAAATAAATAAATAAATAAATAAAACTTTTAAAGCTTAAAAAACAAAAATAAAATAGATACTGAGGATAAGTCAGGGAAGAAGCTAGCTAAGAAAGAATGTTTTGCACAGTATAGCTTAGTAATGCCTCGGATCACTTATAACCCAGTATTCCCAGCTGGGCTGGAAGCTCCAACCTTCAGTTCACAGGGGAGCGAGCTCTCTGATTACCCAGCCAGAGGCAAGCACGGGTCCTCTCTGGGGGCTCTCTAGCCCCAAGCTGCCACTCTGGACTCTTCCGCCTTGTCTAACTACATCGGCTCGGAACACATTGAGCCCGAAAATCATGTCACGGTATCCACAACGATGTGGTGTCATAGAATCGGAATCTTGTGTTGCCGACAAAATGACAGGACTCTCGCATGCCACATTCAGAAGGAAATGCTACATTTCTTGTCATGGAACATGTCATCACCCCCCCACACACACACACAAACACTTAAATGTTAGCTGTTGGGAATGTATTTCTTTGGAATCTGTGGCAAAGGCCGAGCTCCCAGTTTTGGTGCCCGGCGGTCTCCGCCAAACGCATCCAGGACTTGGCCGGCTCTGTCGGGTCTCCTTCCACATCGGTGCCTGGCCCTGCCCTCCCTCGTTCTTCCCACGACCCTGTGGGGCACTGGTCCCTACACCTTCCCGCTGCTGAGCAGGACACTCGCTTAACATCTCTTGCTCCGCTCGAAATCCTGTTCTGCACATCTGGCCTTACCAGAAACACCTTTTGAGTCTAGATTCTCCATTCGTTCTCTTACAGTTTGAGCTCTGATTTCCAGTACAGATCGTTCACATGATTCTTAGAATCTGTTTATTGTTGTTCTTAGTCCTAAGATGATAGTTTTCATTTTCTTTCTTTTTTTTAATTTTATTTATTTATTTGCGAGAGAGAATGAGAGAGAGAGAGAGAGAGAGAGAGCACGCACATGAGGGGGGAGGGGCAGAGGGAGAATCAGACTCCCCCTGAGAAGGGAGCCGGATGCGGGACTCGATCCCGGGACTCCAGGATCATGACCTGAGCCGAAGGCATTTGCTTAACCAACTGAGCCACCCAGGCGCCCGATAGTTTTCATTTTCAAGAGCTATTTTGCTACACTGCTCTCCCAAGGAGGAGGCCTGAAACCCACAGGAAGCCTAAACCCAGGGGGCGTGGACGTCACTTCCTTTCAGGTCACAGGCAGGCCATTGGCCAGGAGGGTGGGGTGGGTGGGGAAAGACGTGGCGGGGCGTGGATCAGAGGGCACGGGACAAGGAAGGGCGCCGCGCAACAGGCCTGTCTTCTGTAGAAAAAGCAGGGACAGCGGCTCCTGTTTAGGCATCTGTTGCTCACGGGCTCTGGGCCCTACTACTCGAGGACTGGCTCCTGATTTGATCACAAGTCCTACGGAGATGGACTGGAGGAGTGTGTGTGTGTGTGTGTGTGTGTGTGTGTGTGAGCGCGTGCACGTGTGTGTTCTAGAAACCCTGAATGTGCAGTGTAAAGCCTACAAGGCTCCAGGGCAGCCCAGGCTAGATTTCTGCATATGCTACCATGAGTATTCAAAAATGGCCATGTTTTTTCAAGGTAAGAATGCTCTGTTGCACTTCATATTTTCTTGTTCAGTCCTCTCCACATGTTATCAAAGGTACGGTAGGAACATGTTTGGTATAAAGGCTGCTGAATATTTAGCCCACCAAGGTCCTAAGGCTTACCTAGTATGAAGTCTTGCTCACATTTTTGAGGGTAATATTGAGAGGCACGAGCAAAGCAATGGCCAGTCTGAGTCCTCAGCACTATTTGCAAGAACTTTTTTTATTTTTTAAGATTTTATTTTTTTATTTGACAGAGAGAGACACGATGAGAGAGGGAACACAAACAGAGGGTGTGGGAGAGGGAGTAGCAGGCTTTCTGCTGACGCGGGGCTCCATCCCAGGACCCCAGTATCACGACCTGAGCGGAAAGCAGAAGCTTAACGACTGAGCCACCCAGGTGCCCCCTGACATTCATTTTGAGGAGGAAGTCTAAAATGCAGTGAGAAGAAAGGAGGGTGATTTTTCCCTCCATTTCCAAGCCCCAAAGCAGGTCTAATTTAGATTTAATGTCAGGGATGAACTTGAAAAGTTCGTTCTAATCAAGAGGAGACTCAAGAATCCCTCTCTAGGCATGGAATTCGATCCTCGGCCAAAATACTATTCAAAACTGAAAGTGAGAAAAAAGAGTGGGGGAAGGAAGAAATAAAACTAGGGTTGACCTTGTACAACACAGGTTGGAACAGCACATGTACAATTCTACGTGCATTTTTCTATAAACACAGTATACTACTCTAAATATATGTTCTCTTCCGAATGATTTTCTTAATAACATTTTCATTTATCTAACTTACTTTATTAGAAGTATACAGTGTAGAATACATATAACTTGCAAAATATGGGTTAGTCATCTTTATCTTATCAGTCAGGCTTCCAGTCAACAAGTGGCTATTAGTAGTTAAGTTTTCGGGAGTCAAAAGTTATACACAGGTTTTTTTTTTTTTTTTTTTGGCATTTTGTGATCAAATTTATTTTTTGTTTCAATTTCATTTACTTTGTTTTACTGTAATTTACACAAGAGACTGCCAAGTAAACTAGGTATTTTACATTCACCACGCATTCCCTCAAATCTCCACAGTTGTTAGGAAAACATTAGAATCCGTGCGCTGAGCATGGATTTCCATGTGCGCCCAAACTCCCAACGAAGCTACAGATGCCAGTGAGAGTTTAGTCCATTAAAAGGAGAGAGTGAGACTCTTTATTTCACAAAATTAGCAATAATCTTCCTTGCAGCAAACATTTTGCAGACAATGATTATGCTTTGACAACACCTGTCTTATAACACTGCCCAGAGAGTAAACATCAGTCTTGATCCTGAGTACACGGAGGACATATTCGACGTGGGGTTCGGAGCCAAGGCTAAGAGGGCATCGCGGTGCGGCAGTGATCCTCAACACCTTCGTCCGAATCACTGCCACCACCTCAGTGGGGACATGGCGTGTGGGAAAACGAGGAGCAGGGTGGGCAGGACTGTCAGCAAGTCAGATTACAAACGTGATAGGACTACAGGAGCCAGCGTGTTGCAGGAAGGACGAGATTAAAGGAGATAGTTTGTGACCGGAAGGCTCCAACAATATCATTCTGGTCAAGCTTCCAGGACTGACAGGAGAAAACCTGGATTTGGACAGAGAGAGCTGATAAAAATCTTACCTAGCTATGGTGCCTTTCTTAAAGAAGGAGGAGGAGGAGGACAAGGTGGCAGCAGCTGCTAACAGCACGTTCCTGATGCTCACTCGTGACAGGTTCCAGTGGTGTCCTCCCCATGGGCGGTGGAGCACTGGCCTCTCAGCAGGGCCTCCCAGGCAAGGAGATCAGCCTGTGCTGCCTCTGAAATTCCACTATCTCAAAGGCAGCTTCTCCCCCTTGGGGTGTATTTCAATATGAAAAGCACAAAACAAAAACAAAACCATCACCACTATCTGTATTCTAGCCTGTCAGCTGTGAGGAATCTAGATCATTTGCATAGTTTCCAAGCTCTAATTTCAGAAAACAGTCATTTCAGAAACAAGACTCCATGGAAGTGCTCGACTTCCGGAAAGTTTCCTACAGCCTACGATGCTATTCATTTCTTCATCAATTTCTTTGTTTGCCTAAGAGTAGCCTGAAAATTGTATAGTGCTTATTATAAATCACAAACCATCATCTCCATTTTTGCTAGGTTTGATGTAGAAAAATATTGAAATTTAAAATACAAAAATCCAATAAAAACCAGAATTTTTTTTTAAAGGATTTTTTCCCTCAGGGCAAACAGGTAAAAATTGGCTGGTAACTATACTCCTTACTAATAGACAGTGTCCAATTTGAATTTAAGATAATAACCATCCAGAAATAAATCATTATAAATACATTCAGAGTTCACATTCCAGATTCACTGGAATACCAAAAGATTTTGAATAAATTTTTCTGTGGGAGTCTGTTGCTTATGGGACTAAAATAAAAATTTGTAAGATTTAAAAGAACAGGAAGTTTTAAAAGAACAGAAAAGTTATAAAAGGCTAAATATATTGGTCCACAATTTGACATTTATGAAACATACCAGCTAGTATTACATTGCAGTCAATTTGTCCATCAATGGTATTACTCTGATAATTATTAAAATCTGTTCCAGGTATATATATTGAAAATATTTTCTTTTGCATTCTTGAAGATAGGTACAGTACTTTGGAGAAATTGTACTAAACCTTTCAGTATGTTTGTATGTACATATATACACAAGTGTGTGTATCTTGATCTGTAGCTCTACATGCGTTTTATATGCAGCCACAGACAGACACACACACACACACACACACACACACACACACACACACGTGGTTGGGAACCTGTGAGTATGTCATCACAAGCACACATCTGGGAAACGTCAGCACTGCCAGATACTGGTCAGATCCTTCTTCACTCATCACTGGCTGCACTTGTTCCCCTCACTTGACCTTGATTACATAAACAGTTTGATATTGTCTCTGACCCTACACGGGACTCATCTAGACATCAGCAGCCGACGTCCCTCGGACGGAACCCTTCTTACGCATTGTTTCTAGTTCTTTCTGAGTTTCATCCTCCATTCTCCTAATGTCTTCCATTGTCAGATCATTCCACTTGTCAATCCAACAAAAAAGCTGGCGATGAACTTTGTAAATATCCTTTTCTCTTGCTTCTGAATGAAGTTTTCCTTTGCTTTGCAGTCCCCACCACTTGAATTTGATGGTCACCAGCTTGTAGGCACACATCTGAGGACAGTCAGAGTTGTTTGCCAGCTCCTTCTTCCAGTTGGGTCCCAAAGGCCCTCTCTTGGTCTTGACTGACTGGAATAATGCTGGGTCTTCATCAGCTTTGTAGTCTGCTGGTTCAACTTGACTTCGATCTGCAATATCTATGCGGACAATTTCAACAGTTTTCCATGTGTTCGGATCTAAACCGTGTACATTTTCTAATGTTCCCAAGTCTGGTTTGTGCCATGTTTCAATTTTAATGAAGAAATCATCTTTCATATATACATTCGTTACAACTGAGGCATAATGGTTTGTTCTACAGTAGGGGTATGCGTTCCAGGCTTTCTCGTGAAACACCAAGGAGCCCTCCGGAGCAATCATCCTGACGAATGCAGGAACTTTGCTCCTGAACAGAACATGGCAAAACCACACAGAATTCCTTAATCAGCACCATCTTCCTGGAACCCCCTCACAGCTACCGCCACTATCACCACCACCGCCGCTGCTACCGCCCCTCACGGCGCCTCTATACACAGGTTTTTGATCTTGAGAGTCACCATCCTTACTCCGCATTGGTCAAGGGTCAACCTGTATCTCTATTTACAGAGGACATGCTCCTAAAGATAGAAAAACCTCAAATCATCCACACACAAAAATATTAGAGTCCATAGACTCATTCCGTAAAGTTGCAGGGTACCATATATACAAAATCAGTTGTGTTTCTATGCACTAGCAATGAACAATCTGAGAAGGAAATTTAGAAAGCAATTCTATTTACAATGGCACACAACACAGTAAAAGTGTCAGGTGTAAATTCATTCAAGGAGAGCAAGACTTGTTCACTGAAAAGCATAAGAAGCAATGGTTCTGCGAGAGATGAAAGACCAAATGGGGGAAAAAAAACAACTGTATGCATGCATTGGAAGATTTAATATAGTTCATATGGCAATACTACGCAAATAGATCTACAGAGTCAATACAATTCTATCAAAAATTTTTCTTCTGCATTTTCTAAATTCTGTCAATACCTTGTAGTATATTTCCTTTCAGACGTTGTAGTTTTCATCTCTTAAAGATAGAGAGGGTGTTGTTTATATTTTCTAATTCTCGGTTTAACATTTACAACTGATGGAAAACTTATACTAAAAGCTTTCATATCCTTCTCTGGCGGTTCTCACATGTGTCAGCTCTGGATTATTTTCCGATGACGGATCTGGCTCCTGATTAGGGGTCATTTTGCCTGGGAGAGCTCCAGGCCCTGTTCCCTCTACTGCTTTCAAATGATTGCCCCCTGACTTGCTGGCCTTTCCTCCCATGGAGGCCCTGAGCAGGACCTCACTGCAAGCCACACCAGGGACCCTGCACAGCTCTGGTTAGGTGACTTTCCTCAGACCAGCTGGTTTGTCCCACATCACCTTTCCCTTTTATTCCCCAGGAATCCCAATTTGGCTGGTAAAATACCTGGCGCTTTCTATTTTTTAGGTTAAGCAGGCAGTGTGTCTCTTTGCCTGTTCCAGCTCCTAGAGGCCCCTCCTCCATGCTCAGCCCCAGCCCCAGCCCCAGCAGGCAGAGTCCTCCTCACACAGCCTCCTTCTGACCTCTTCTCTGCCTCTTTGTGTTTTAAGACCCCCTTGTCATTGCAGGGCGCCGCCTGGATAATCCAGGATCATCTCCCCATCTCAAGGTCCTTAACATAAGCACCTGTGCAGGGTCCCTTTTGCTGCAGGATGGAACATGTGCACAGTTTCCTGGCATTAGTCTGGGCAGCTCCTAGGGAGGGGGCATTATTCTACCCAGCAGCACACTATTGATCTCAGGTGACAACTAAAGTTGGACGCCCCCTCTCCACCCTCCAATCTTTTCTAATTTAAACATTCCGGGAAAAGTAAACCGCTACCTCAAGGCGCAATCAAGACAAGGCAAATCAGAACCCTAGGGCGCTCCATCCATGACCATACAATTGCCCAAATCTCTTCAAAGTAGTCTGTTTAGTTTTCCAGACCTGGCTATTTTCCCTCCAAAGGCCGACCTGACTGCAGAAATCCCCTCCAGGGGGAAGCGCCCAGCGGTGGAGGGAGGGCAGGCGGTGGCAGAGTGGGGAGCCTGGGACCCCACTAACCCCCTGCTGAGAACTCTGAGCCTGGTCTAAGGGAGCAGAAGCAGTGGTCCCCTTTGGCCCTGCCCTCAACAGCGGGATCCTTGGGCGCCTCCCCGCGCGGCCACGAGGGGGCGCGCCGTCCCTGTCCTAGGAGCCCGCCTGGGGAAGAAGCAGGCCCTGGGATGTGTTCAGCGTGTGGAGTGTTGTGGGCTGGTGTCAGCCCGAGGGCCCAGGGGTTGCGGACTTTTGGTCCTCCCCTCCCCCCCGCAGTGTCCAGGCCTGGGGGAGGCTGTGGGGACTGGTTTGAACTGTACAGGTGCAGCCATGGCACTCGGTGTCCTCCAACCAGGGTCTGAAGAGAAAGAGAGAGAGAGCTAGAGAGAGCAAGAGACAGAGTTGTATCTGCTCTTCGTGGGCTGTTGGAAAGTCCTCCCTCATGTTTCTCTCTGGCTGGCACAGCCTTCCCTGGGCTGGGTGGGGGGGTTGTGTAGGGTTTGGGGGGCCATAGCTGCAGGGAGAGGAAAGAGTGGTAACCAATTCAGGAGACAGAGGAGACTGGGCAGGTGAGGAAGGAAGCCAGGGCACAGGAAGGGCGAAGGGGAAGGGGGACTGGAGGAGGAGAAGGAGGAACACCAGTACTGAAATCCAAGTTGGGAGGGGAGCTGGGGGGCCGGGAGATGGGGTGGGGTTGGGGACTGAGGCGAAGCCCTTGACTTCAGGGACTGGGCTTGTCTGATGCAAACCAGGCAACACGGCGGTGGGGTTCTGCAACTTAGAATTCGCGGGGCTGAGGAGGTAGCAGCGCTGTTGCGTCCATCCTATTCGGAAGCGTCGTGTGGAGGGTGAGGATGCTTGCGACAGGAGTGGGTGCCGAGGGTGTTGGGGTGCGCCTAGGCGAGTGAGCCTGTGTGTCCGGTGGAAGGCGGGTGAGACTGGTGTGGGGCGGAGGCGGAGCGAGTCACACTTACCCGGCAGGGGAGACGCCGGGATCAAGCAGGTGGTTTTCCCAGGGGAGGCCCTTCCATCATACCAGGGACATGCTGACCCCCGCGATTTCCCCGAGTATGGACAACTCCTCTGCATTATTTGTGGCAGTGGCAGTGGGGGGCTGCTTTTGCTCTTTCACCTGTTGTTGGTTGTTTAAGAATAGCCTTTGTTTTCTTATTCATTTTTCTGTTTGTTTGTTTTGTCTTTTCCATGACTTTGGCTGATGACATGGGCTGAAGAGGAAGCTCACTCAGGGGACACCAGGACCCTGAAGAAAACACCTCTGCTTTTAAGGGCTGCTTTCTTGAGAATCTGGGTTTGGCTGTTTCTCAATCAAAAGCATGCAGGACAGTTTCTGTCCACTGGTCATACATCCCACCTTGGCTGTCGGGGTTTTTTCTGTTTTTCGCAGAGCAATTTCTCTGCTTATATTTCAGTATGTGGTTTGCAGTCCCTGATCCAGCAAAGGTGCTTTCTTTTCATTCCCCAGGGAACAGGGGTTTGCATCCCTTCTCCTTCCTCCCTCCCCTCCCCACCTATCCCCCCAGGCACCCTGCAAAGCCTCACCCAATCCCCAGACTCCGTATCCTTGATTAGGCCACTTGGTAGCCTACCTAGTATAGCCTTGCTCCAGAGGACCCTTCCGAGACTAGAGAGGGTCCGGCTTGATGTACTGTTTATTTATTGTAAGTTTATTTGTTGAAGTAATCCCTACACCCAAAGTAGGGATAGGGCTCATGAAGCCAGATGGAGACTCCCCTGCTCTCCTGACTGAGCCAGCCAGATGCCCCCTGACAGGCTTTTAAAGAGGCACCTCTGTCTACTCACAAAGAACCCGCTGGGTTTGGCACCACAGACCTTTCCCAAACAGCAGGTTAGCTCTAGGACAAAGGGCCGTGGGCCTTCTGCAGCTCTTGGGCTCAAGCCAAAACTGTCCCTACTGATGTACCTGCATTGCTTTGTCAAACTGAGCTTGAAGGGGTTTCTGGCTTCAGGCTTTCACCAGAGCTGGTGTTTTTTTCTCTACTCCCTAAAGGCCTCTATTCAGAATCTACAACTGAGGGTCTTCCAACTTTGATTTTCACTTAGGGGAGCCACACCAACTGGGACTCAGCAACGGGTTACTCTTCTGCCAGAAACAATTAAACAAAAGAGCAACAGCGTCACACAAGATGCGCGAAGTGGAGATTTCCAAGATCCTGGGCATCAGGCAAAGGGGACAGCCATCCCGGACACATGGCAACACAATGGTGAGCAGAGCCCTAGAGCTGCTCAGAGGTACTGGCTCTAGAGAGTTTCCAAGCAAGGCACTGGGGGGAGGGGAACTTGAATAGGAGCCCCATGGAGCTCCTGGAATGGAGGACACTGATCTGAGAGAACCCAGGACTGAGTCTCAGGGAGGACAGAGCTGCAGGAAGTCACCTAGCCAGAGCTGTGGAGGGGCCCTGGGGAGGCATGGACAGCAAGTCAGGGGGTAATCCTTTGCACAGGGCCTGGTGCTCACACGGTGCTGGGAATAGTGCCTGTGTCCAACAGATAGACTAAGCAAAAGTAACCCTCTTAATTTGTGAGGAATAGGGTGGAAGACAGGGGGAGGGCTTGCTACAGTACCTGGAACTCATGGTGAGTCCTCCACGGAGCCCTGCTCTGGGCCACTGAACTATGCATTGAAGCAACAGCAGAAATGTTTCCAAGTAACTTCAGTGCATCCCTGAACAAAGCTCAATATTATAGAAAACACAAAAATATCCAGCAAACAGCAAGGTAACATTCACAGTGTCTGGCGTTCCATCCAACAGTTTGAGGTATGCAGACAAAGGGGGGAAATGAGCCCTCCTGAAGAGATGGATCACTCATCTGAAAATGACCCAGAGCTGACAGCAAGATGGGAATCACCAGAGCACAAGAAAGCATTTGTTCTAACTGCATCCCATTGGTGAAAACATTCAGCAGATACATGGAAAATGTTAAAAAAAAAAAAAAAAAAGGACCCAATCTCACATGAAGAGATGAAAACCACAATGTCTGAAAGGAAATGTACTGCAAGGGGCTGATGGTGATTAGGGAAGGCAGAAGAAAAACGTTCAATAGGAATCCAAAAGAATCTGCAGATCCTGCTGTTGCCTTCTGAACCACCTTAACCATTCCAATCCATGAACACAGGATGTCTTTCCACTTGTTGAGGTCTTCCTTAATCTCTTGCAGCAATATTGTGTAGTTTTCAGTGTACAGGTTTTGTGCCTCCTTGACTCAATTATTCTTCGATACCATTCGGGTGGGTGCTGTTGTCCATGGAATCGTTTTCTTAATTGACTTTCCCGGTGTCCATTCCTAGGTTATAGAAACACCTGATTTGTCTGCCTTGTACGCTGCAACTCTGCTGAAATAGGTTATGGACTCTAATAGTCGTGGTTTCTGTGTGTGTGTATTTGGTATTTTTCTGTATACAGGAGTATGTCATTTGCAAATCCAGATACAAATTGTCCCTTGAAGAACCTGGGGGTTAGGGGTACAGAGTCCCACAATTGAAAATCTTTGTATAACATTTGAGTCCCAGAAAACATAGCTACTAATAGCCTACTGAAGTCTTACAGATAACAAAAATGGTTGATTAATACATATTTTGTGTGTTACTTGAATTATGTACTTTATTCTTTTGATACAGTGAGTTAGAGTGAAAATATCATTGAGAAAATCATAAGGAAGAGAAAATGTATTTCTACATTTGTACTAGACTGTATTTGTAAAAAAAAAAAAATAATCAACCCATGAGTGGACCGACATTGTTCACTAAAATTCAAAGCCATGTTGTTCCCCAGTCAACTATAGTTTTATTGCTTCGTGTTCAAATGTTTTCCCCTCACCTTCAGGTTTTTAAACAATTGAGTCATAACTGATTCCCCATGTGAGATCAGTTTCACATGGCAACACAGGGATTGGACGACTCTATAAATTATGTTAGGCTGACTACTAGCGTAGCTACCCTCTTTCACCTCGCAGAGCTGTTACTGCACCACCGACTACATAATATGAGATCTGTCCTCTAACATTGTTTTTAAATCTTCACTGTGGATGATGTTTTGACAGAGTATAGGTTTCTATGCCCTCCCCTCCCCCCACCACTACCATGGGCCGCCTTTGGACTTTCCAGAGAGGAGCAGTGACATGTAGGAAGTCCCTATTTTAGGCCACTGCAGCCCCTGATCTTGGACCAGGATGCTCAGCCAGGGCCAGGGAAATATGGATTAGCAGGAACCCTTCTTTGCAAGCCCAGCTCCAATGTGAAGGACCAGAGTGCCTCTTCTAGCCTCCTGCAGGGATGGTTCAGCACCCAGGAGCTGGCCCTACATAGAGGGCCAGAAAAGGGCAGATTCCCCTAAACGCAGCCCAAGTGTTCCATTTAGACTCAGAAGAAGGTGAATAGCAGCACAGGTTCTTTTCCCTATGCTGAGCTTCCACGGGGGGAGCCTCAGTGCCACTGCAGGAGGGAGCATCAAAGGGAACCTTTGGATGTTAACCTAAAGCTTAGTGCTTAGAGCCCACCCAGGGGACCAAGCCTACCTAAGATCCATCCAGATCTTGCCAGCAGCTTCCATGGGTCCTGCAGCCTTCACTTCCTCTAGGAATCTCCAGCCAGCTGGTGCCCTATCTTTGCTTGCTTCCCCCTGGTGTCCTTGGGCCACCTGAAGGTCTGTTCCCTTAAGTAGTCTGCCGCCTGGTGGATTCCAGGGGAACTGCCAGGGCCTGAGGCTGAAGGCACAGGCACTGAACCCCTGACTCCAGCTGGGAGGTCAGAAACCAGGCTCTGAGCCACCACCTGCTGGGACTCCAGGATGTGGCCCCTCACCAGGCAGTGTTTGCCTGGGGACCCCAGGACCCACTGATGTGCGAAGGTCACCTTCTTTCTTTTTTTTTTTAGGTGAAATTGACATAGAATAAATTTCACCCATTGTCAACAATGACAGAGTTGTTCAGCTAGTGCCCTAGTTTGTTTCAGAGGCTTCCTTCACCTTCCCACACTCCCTCCAGCCCCTCTGCAGACAGTCTCCGCTCCCTCCTCCAGCCCCAAGCAGCACTGATTTGCTCTCTGTCTCTGTGCATTGCTCCTTTCTGCACATTTTACATAAGCCGAATGAGACGGTCTGTAGTTCTTGGTGACTGGCTTCTTTCACTTAGCATCCTTTTGAGGTTCCTCCCTGCTGTAGCTTGGATCAGATTTCTGTGCCTTTTGTTGCGGAATAGATGCCATGGTACACATAGGAAACATTTGGTTTGTCCATTCACCAGCCGATGGCCCTTTGTGTTGCTGTCAGTTTTTGCCCATTGTGAATAACGCTGCCCAGAACATTTCTGACCGAGACTTGAGCGGACATATGTTTTTATTCTCTCAGATAGATTCCTAGTTGTGGAATGGCTGGGTCCTATGGCAAGCTTGTGCTGAGCTCTTAAGAACTCTCAAAGTGGCTTCTGCAGGAGCTGTTATATTTTACGTTGCGACCAGCAATATAGGAGGGTCCAGTTTCTGCTCATCCTCAGCAACACTTGGTATCGTCTTTGGGACGTAAGCGCACTAGTTGGTGTAAAATGGTACCTGGTTTTCCTTGCATTTCTTTGAGAACTAATAACATATTACTAATAACATTGAATACCTTTTTATGTGTCTCCTTTGGTACATGTGTATTCGACTCTTATACTGGCTTAAACGAGTGTGTTGCTTCTGCCCATTGAGTGAGTTCAAAGTCCTCTTGTCTCTCGTGAACGTGAGTCCCCATTGGGTATTTAATCCACAAATATTTTCTCCTAATCAGTGGCTTCTCTGTTCCTTTTCTCAGTGGCAATGTTTGATGCAAAAAACTTCTTCATCTTCAATTTTCTCTTACGTATCGTGCTCTTGCCGTAGTGACTTAGAACTCTTTGCTTACTGTGAATTCCTGACCATTTTCTCCCATGTAGTCCTCTTGCACAATAGTTTTGGCTCTTATACTTAGATCTGTGACCATTTTGAGCTCATTGCTGTGTAAGTTGTGATTTCCAGCAACAGCTGTGGGGGAGCTTTGTCCTGACAGGTTTAGGAGAGCCTAGGGGACACTTGTGTTTCAGAGTTAGTCTCCCCTGGACCAGGAATGGAGATTTCACCCTGCTGCACCTGTTAGTGAAAGGCTGAGTGCCTTTGGGGAGGGGAGATACAAGGGGCTGTGGTCATATACGGCACGTCCTCCCCGTTCTCTGGGACTGGGTACAAAGGAGCTCCAGGAGCCCCAGGGCAGTCCTGCTCACAGGTGCCTTTAGAGGCAGAAACACACTGAGAGCAGGAGAGCATAACACAGAAAAGACCCCAGGGATCCCAGCGGATCTGGGTTGGGATCCTAGAGGGTCTTCTATGGATGGGCACATTTTCCATGTATATGCCCTTCTATGGGTGGGTGGGAAAGAGGACTCGCACACAGTCGGAACTCAGGAAACATGCCCAGAAGGAGTGGAGCGGATTGAAGGCATGTCCCACAGTTTGCAGTATTTTTCCAACATGAAAATCATGGTATTTGCCTGCATCAAAGGTGCTGGGGGGACGCATGCTGCCTCGGTCAGTAGAGCGTGCAACTTTCATCTCAGGGTCATGCATTAGAGTCCCACGTAGGTGATGGAGCCTAGCTGAAATTTAAAAAAAATAATAATAAATAGAAAACGAAGAGGTGCATGCTTCAGGAATCAGAATTACTCCCCCTAAGGTAAGGAGGGGGCATCTACCTTGGTCCTTGCAGTTCAAGAGCCATTCTGAGCACTACAGAATCCTAAATGTAGATTAACCTAGAGAACCTACACTTTTAATATTTGTTGGGTTTCCCCTGTGTGGTTAGAGGTCCACTGGCAGACAAAAGTTGACATGCTGAGCACAGAAGCGGACCAAGAAACAGACTGTTACCTGGATGCACCACATTATTCTCCGTCCTCACTGCAGTCTCCCTGGAAATGGGAATGGGCAATCGAAATGCCTGGTATTCAACACAGGTTAAGAAAAAATGGAAAGTTTGGGTTAACAGTTTAAATTATTGTGTCCTCAGATTGACTTTGATGGCAAGTGGAGACTCTGTTGCACGTCTTCTAGGTTCTGCAGGTGGAAATGAGGGGCTAAGTGACAAACTAATTATACAACTCAGAATAACTTTGGTAACTTAGTATCTTCACACTTGACACAGTTTTCTTTCATTTTGTCTGATCCCATAGTCTCATGCTTGAGTCTAAACACATTTGTACAAGGAAGGTGATATCAATACCACACCTAAAATCTGTACCGCTAAATGTTGTAGTGCTTATTCCTAATGGTACTTTAGGCTTGTTTCTAACTGCCTGTAGCTACGTTTCGGCTGACTCTCAAGGCAGCCCATTCTAACCATGTGCGCACTTCTCTTTGGCCCCACCACCAGGTGAAGCAGTGCATCTGAGCTGTCTCCATCGCTGGGGGAAGGATGTAGGTCAGATAGGTAATAAAGAGAAAGGGGGACTGGGGTGCAGCAAAAAGAAAGCATACTTATGTGTGGGTTGATTCCAGAGAGGACCATTGCATTTCTTTTTAAATTTTTTTAATTTACTTATTTGAGAGAGAGTACTTGAGATATCAGGAGCGGTGGTGGGGGTAGTGGAAGAGGAACAGAGAGAAGCTGACTCACCACTGAACAGGGAGCTGGACATACGGGCTTATCCCAGGACCCCGGGATTCTGACCTGAGCCAAAGACTGACACTTAAACAACTGAGCCACCCAGGTGCGTTTTAAAATAATTTTTAAACTAATCTGGTCCACTTAACATAGGCATTGTATTAGTTTCACATAAGGTCATGGGATTTATTTTGTATTTCTTTTTTAAATATTATTTATTTATTTAGAGCAGGGGTGATGGGCAGACGGAGAGGAAGAAAGAATCCCAAGCTGACTGCACTGAGCATGAAGACTAAACTGGGGCTCAATCGCATGACCCTGAGATCATGACCTGAGCTGAAATCAAGAGTCAGACGCTGAACCGAGAGAGCCACCTTGGTATTTCTAAGAATGATATGTTTAGCCTTCTCTCTGAAATAGGCACTGAGTAATGAGCAAGGCGGAGAGAAACCATAGTACCCATAGGCGCCAAGGTCAGATTGCCCAAAATGTACCACAATGGCATATTTGGGGGAAACAGAATGCCACAACGACCACTGGTGCATGTTCATTCAGACTCCAAGATCTCTGAGAAAACTCGAGATTGCAGGGTTAAAAATAACCTGAAAGGATCAGAGTGAAATGCCCTTGGGATGTGTGTGGTCTGATCTAAAGTACACAGCAGAAGATGTTTTGTAGATAGGAAGCCAGCTGTAAACAGCACACTGTGCATTCCCTTTTTTGTTTTCTTATCCTGTGTTAAAGACCGAGTACAATGCTGTTTACAATTAATTGATCACAGCCAGTTGCAGATTTCTTTATTCCTTCTCCACTGCCATTGCTTCACTTGACTAACCCTGTGTACGTGGAAGATGCGCCTTGCTAAGCCCCTGCTGTAAATCATTATAGTACTATATCACTGTAGAAGGTATATTAGATTATGGAAAATAAACCTCAGGACCTCGGGCTGTTTGCTTGGGGTCCCCTGTGCCTCGCTATACTGTCGTCTCTTTTTCTTTTTTTAAAAGATTTTATTTATTTATTTGAGAGAGAGAATGAGATAGAGAGAGAGAGAGCATGAGGGGGGGAGGGTCAGAGGGAGAAGCAGACTCCCTGCTGAGCAGGGAGCCCGATGCGGGACTCGATCCCTGGAATCCAGGATCATGACCTGAGCGGAAGGCAGCCGCTTAACCAACTGAGCCACCCAGGCGCCGCGGTAGTCTCTTTTTCTCAGTTCCTTCGCCACCCCAGGTCCCCGACTCTCTGAGGTCGACAATATTGATTATTTTGAATTGAAGCTACCCAAAAAGAAACTGGTACCAGGACACTCAAACCCTCCTCTGTCTCCCTGAAAGCAGGAAACCAATCTCCCATATGAAAAAGGCACCCCCTGTACTAAGAAGTAAAAAGACATCCTTCTCACCAGGGTTTCTAAATTCGGTCTAGACACTCTCTAAATTAAAACTCCCCCAAATCCCTGAGAAATGTATTTTCTCCTTGTCTAAAATGCATAAAAACTGTCTGCCTTAATACTTTATATTTTCTTTAAGGGTCTCCATTTCAATATCCGTTCTCCATGCGTATTCAATGTCTCAGTGAAACTTAATTCTTACTTAAGCTGGGAGACCAGGACAGGTAACAGAGGAACTTCTCCTTCCCTGCATACCTTTTTTGTGATCCTAATATCTTAGCCAATGATTTGTAAAGGAAAGAAGTAACAGAATTATATACCTGGGAAAAAGATTTGTCCCCAGGAAGGAATTTCTGGTATTTTTAACAGTGGAAATATCTACATTTGATCCAAAGTCTCCTAAAAAGTATTTATTTTTAAGTTGAACTTCTAATTTAAGTGTCCCCTGAAATTCAGATGTGCCTTCCCAGAGGGTACGTTAGGAGACTCCACAGGGAAGCTCGCAGCCAAGTCCTGTGTGGGGGCCGTGCTGCCATCAAGTGCTGAAGGAGTTTGGGAAAATCTCTTCATCTCTCTGCGCTCAGCTTCCTCATGTGTAAGATAAGGTTGTTATTCAAATTCTCCACGGTCCCTTCCTGCTCAGTTTCTCTGAGTGCACAAGGGTCTGCGGTGCCTTTGAAGCAGCCCTGGGGACTGCAGCTGAGACCTGACTTGGTCCCTTCACTGTGTGTCTCTTGCAGGAGCCTGAGCTGAGCCCACACTGAAAACAGAGAACAGAGGGAGCATTTGGGAGACAGAAAATCAGCAGGTTTGGAGGATGAGAATAACGCAAAGAAGGACAAGGCAATGGTGGAGCAGGTGGTTGCCCAAAGGAGGTAAGAAGAAGGACAAGTTGGGTCCAGAAAAATCAGGGGAAACTGAGGAATGCATACAGCGGCATCCAACTCTGCAAGGAGCAGCCTGAGCTGAGCAAGGAGAACGAGGAGAGTAACTTCGTCCACGGTGAACCTGTGCACCTCCCGAGGAGCCCCACAGAATGGATCGGGGTTGGTTTGTACTGCAGGGAAGCACCAGTTCCAAGAGGAGGAGGAGGAGGAGGGGCACCTGGGTGGCTACATCTTTAAGCGTCTGCCTTCAGCTCAGGTCATAATCTAAGGGTCCTGGGATCGAGCCCCGCATCGGGCTCTCTGCTCGGCGGGAAGCCTGCTTCTCCCTCTCCCGCTCCCCCTGCTTGTGTTCCCTCTCTCGCTATGTCTCTCTCTGTCAAATAAATAAAGAAAATCTTAAAAAAAAAAAAAGAGGTGGACGATGTGACCATGAGGTTCTGCCCCAGACCCCTAGCTTTGACCTTGGAGCTCCCTCACGGTCGATGTTCTCCAAGTAAGTGTGGGCTTAGAGGGATCAGTGATGTTTGGATAAAGGTTGGACTTGTCCATTCTTACCACAAAGAGTTCTACCCTAAGGTCAGGAAGGGCCAGGTTAGGAGACCCTTGCCTCTGAGGCAGTGATACCAATTATATTCTTCTGAATTTATGGTTGTCAAAGACTTTACACACCTTTGTCTTGACCGTGTGTTGAGTGTTTCATTTTCCTTAGTCTCTGTTATGAACTTGGAATTCTGACATCAATAAGATTTCACAGAGGAGGTCAAAGCAGTGAGAGGAAGAATGCAAAGAAAATCTTGTAGCTCAGCGCCCCTGGGTGGCTCAGTTCATCGAGAGCCTGCCTTCAGCTCAGGTCATGATCCCAGGCTCCAGGGATCAAGCCCCATTGAGGGGGGTGGCTCCCTGCTCAGCAGTGGAGTCTGCTTCCCCCTGTCCCTTCCCCAGCTGTTCTCTATCTTTCTCTCTGTCTCTCTCTCACTCTTGCTTTCTCCCTCACGCTGTCTCTCAAATAAATATATAAAATCATTTTAAAAACTGTTGTAGCTGTCCTAACCTGGGGTATGGTGGCAGTGCAGAGGATGGAGGGGGGAGGGGGCTAGGCCGAAGACATCTCTTCCTACTGAGAGAACCATTGAGAGGAATCCAAGAGGACAGTCCCTCTTCACCAGAGCTCACCACAGGGGAGTGTCATGGGGCATTGAGAGTGTAGGGCAGGCTCCTCTGGAAGGAAGGGTATTTGTTGCCTCCTGGAAGAAAGCAGAGAGCATTCGTGCATGTATTTGGGACAGGAATGTAGTTGAGATTAGAAATTTGCCACCCCCTTTATCAGATCCATGAAGGAGTGTCTCTGAGAGCTTCCTCAGTGCTTGGTTTGGTCCTAGGAGTCATGAGTACAGAGATGAGTAAAACATTATCCCAATTGTCGTGGGCCTCTCAGTCTAGTAACCAGAAGTCATGAAAAGTGTAGTGGTGGTGGATTCCTTGGAGGAAGTGGCCAGTGCTGCCTGGGGATGGCCTGGTCTCCCTCCGTGTTTTCCAACAGCTGGATGACCTGTCCTGACCCAGGGACCCTGGGCCTCAACTCAATTTCAGCCTCTCAGGACACAGCCAACACCTAGGTTCCATGTAAACCCAAAGCAGTCAACACTATGAAGGTCTGCAGAGGAAACTGCTGGTATCAGTAGCTCCCCACTTTGTCTTGGCCAACTGGAAAATAGAGGCGAGTTCATTAAGTCTTGTAGGGTCATCCTTGCCCTAATGATCAGGGATTAGTCTTTCTCTCTGTTAAGTGAAATACTTTCTAGCTTCAGTATTCTCTCTCCACTTAAAAACTTTGGAACTATTGGCTAAAGTATAGATCAAGTAGCTACAGTGAAAAAGGGGTAAAGCAACTTCCAAGCTGCAGTGAGAATGCGCAGAAACTCTTATACTGAATAATAATCGGACAAATCACTTTTAAATTGCACAAAAGGTTTATACAGTAATTCTGGAATAGACAATGTAAGTCTGTCGCTTTCTCCTTCTTCTTAACATTGCTTTGATAATTTAAGATCATTTCCATTTCCATATAAACATTTGGATCAGCTTAGAAATACTTACTAAAATGTCTGCTAGAAGGTTGATTGGCATTGTATTAGATCTTTTGATCAATTTGGGAAGAATTGTCCTCTAACCATAATGAGTCTTCCAATCCACCACAAATTTTATCTCCCCATGTATTTAGTTCTTTAATTTCTGGAAGTAGTGCTCTGCAGTTTTCAGTGTAATGTTCTGACACATATTGTGTCTGATAAGACAATGCAATAGGAAAACTGGTCAAAAGACTTGAAGAAGAAATGCTTCACAAAAGAAGATACACAAATGGCCAAAAAGCACTTGAAAAGATGCTCCACTTGAAACCATTGAAAAGCATGAAGTTGAACATAAATCAAAAGGGATTCACTAATGTCTCTGCAAGGCTCCATCTTAAACTAAGTAACCTTTTCCTTCTCTTCTGCAAACCTCTGCTCCTCCCTTCTAAGCCTTTTGTTTCAGGAGCCTGGTACCACCCTAAAGACAGGATGAAGGAGGCTGGCAGCATGCACACAATTTCTGTCAAAATAAAACACCCCCCCGCCCCTTCCTTCAGGGGGAGGGGACTTACAGTTTTTGAGGGCCTTGGCCTGTTCTAGCCCCCTGTGCCCCGAAAAGCAATAAAGCTATTGTTCCTCAATATTCCAAACTCTGTCTTCGTCTTATATTTTGGCTCTGAAGCACAGAGGTCAGTTTTCGACGGTACACTCAGCCATTGGGAAGATAAATTAATACTACAGTGAGTTACCATTACACAACCATCCCCGTGGCTAAAATTACGAAGACCGAAAACATATGTGGTGAGGATGTAAAGTAACTAGACGTTTCATACACTTGTGGGAATGAAAAATGGTCCAACCACCGAGAAAAGCTGAACCACAGATAAACATTTACCAATCACGTGAACGGCCATTCCTCTCCTAAGGATTTACACAATATGGCCACACAGCAAACTGCACATGAATATTCATCATAGCTTTATTCCCCATGGCCAAACCCAGGAAACTGCATAGATGGCCATGAATAGGTGAATGTACAGACCAAATATATCCATACAGAGGAATACTCCTTAGCAATGAAAAATTCTGAACTGGTGATCCATTAGTAATATGGATAGATATAAGAATCCTTAGGCTGCACGGAGGAATGTAGGCATAAAAGAGTTCCATTTCCATAACGTGGTTAAAAATCAAGCCGTCTTTGATGCCAGTGGTTGCCTGGGGCTGAGGGTGAAGGCAGTGAGAGACTTCAATGGATCCACCCAAGGGAAGCTGTGAGGTAGAAGAAATGCCCTGTGTCCTGAATGGAGCAGTAGTGTCAATTGTATGTACATCTGTGAAAATGCATTTAGTTGTACAGTTTATCTTTTTTAATTTTTATTTGTTGAGAAAGCACTCACACTGCATCCTCTCTCTCTTACCCTCCAAAGGAGGAGAAGAACGATCATCAGTGGCAATGGGCAGCTGTGGAAACAACACCTAAAATCACGTTCATGCTCAGGAGAGAACAATGTGCCTCCTCCTTGAGGTTTCAGGTCCTCTACACGTTCAGAGAAAATTCTCTAGTAACAAACTGTAGAAATGAACTGGAGGGTATTATGCTAAGTGAAATTAAGTCAATCAGAGAAAGACATGTATCCTATGACCTCACTGATAGGAGGGATTCTTAATCTTAGGAAACAAATTGAGGGTTGCTGGAGTGGTGGGGGTGGGAGGGATGGGGTGCCTGGGTGATGGGCATTGGGGAGGGTATGTGCTATGGTGAGCGCTGTGAATTGTGTAAGACTGATGAATCACAGACCTGTACCTCTGAAACAAATAATATATTATATGTTTAAAAAAAGAGAGAGAGAGAGAAGCTAGTAGGAAGGGAAAAATGAAGGGGAGGAAATCGGAGGGGGAGATAAGCCATGAGAGAAGATGGACTCTGAGAAACAAACTGAGGGTTCTAGAGGGGAGGGGTGGGGGGATGGGTTACCTGGTGATGGGTATTAAAGAGGGCACATTCTGCATGGAGCACTGGGTGTTATGCACAAACAATGAATCATGGAACTCTACATGAAAAACTAATGATGTAATGTATGTTGATTAACATAACAATAAAAAATTTTAAAAAATAATAAAAAAGAGAGAGAGAAGCTAGTAGGAAGGGAAAAATGAAGGGGAGGAAATCAGAGGGGGAGACGAACCATGAGAGACGATGGACTCTGAGAAACAAACAGAGGGTTCTAGAGGGGAGGGGGTGGGGGGATGGGTTAGCCTGGTGGTGGGTATTAAAGAGGGCAGCATTGAAGGGAGCACTGGCTGTTATAGGCAAACAATGAATCATGGAACACTACATCAAAAACTATTGATGTAATGTATGGTGATTAACATAACATAATAAAATAAAATTAAAAGAAAGAAAGAAAGAAATGATCTCTGAAAGTACAGCCTTAATTGTACACTTTAAAGGGATGCCGTCTACTGTACCTAAATTATACCTCAGCAACATTCATGTAATAATCTACTATATTTCTCTATACTAGCAGTGAGCATTTAGAAAATGAAATTTTTAAAAAAAGGAAATGAAATTCAATAAACAGAGAGGAGATTCATGTCCACCTTCATTAAATGTATGAGAACACATGTAACAAAGATGCCTGAAAACTCTTGCTGAAATAAATTAAAGGATACTAAATAATTAGGAAAAAATATATCACATTCATGGACTAGACCACTCAAATTTGTTGGAACATCAAATCAGCATTATTCTGATTCATACTGGAGAAGGCAATTTGGGGGCAAATTTACAAGCTAATTCTCAAATGTATTTGGAAATCAACATACCTAAATAGCCAAGACAACCTTGAAGAATTAAATTGGAGAAATTTACTAAATTTTAAACCTCACCGTAAAGCTACAGTAATTAAGGTGCTCTTAATGGTGTAAGTAACACAATGTAAATATATCAATGTGAGAGAGCAGAGAGTAATAAAATTTCCTGATACGCATATACATTTTTAAAATTTTTCTTTTAATTTTACTTCTTTTCAATTATTTTCTTTTTAAGTAATCTCTGCATCCCACATGGCGCTCAAACTCAAAAAAAAAATAAAAGGTTGTGAGTTTTACCTGAGCACTGATTAGTACAGCTGCATGGGACAGGGAATCTTTACCAGGAGAGAGTGTCATGACAAAGGAAATTTTGATAAAGGGTTATATACCAAAATATATTTTTTACATAAAAAGTGACAAATTTTTATACAAAAGACATTGTAGAAAGTCACTGCATTTCCCGGTCTTAAATTTCTAGTACATGTAGGGCTGTATGGCTTTAATGTTATGGGAACCAGGGAAGTGTCTTCCTTTTTCTTATCTTTTCCAGAATGCTCCTTTTGGGTTCTTTTCTTTCATAAAGCAGATGTCCAATGTGTGCTTGGGGTGAAATAGAGCCCATGCATTGAGGTTTTGTGGATTCATTTTGACCTTGGTAAATGTGAAAGCATCGCTTCCTTGGGAGCCCAGGGGCAGGACCCACAAACATTAAAGGTGGACAATTGCCTTTATCAGTGCTACAGCGACCTCCTAAGTCTCTGGCTCCTAAGATCTAGGGGGGAACCTGTGCTGAAGAAGTGAAGAGGTGCTTCAGGGCACCACTTCCCCTGCCTGCCTGTTTCTCTCTCCTCAACCTCAGCTTCTATGCCACTGAACACCACTGCACACATCTACTGTGGACATCATCCATCATTGACCCATGACCTCGAACTGCCCATGTTTGCTTCCAGGAATACAACCACAGGTCAATGGCATGAGGTCAACTCAAAGAAATCTAGCAAGCCATGGTCCACCTTTTTAAAATTGTTCCAAATTTTTAAAAAATATTTTTCCAGTATAGTTAGCATACAGTTCCATGAGTTTCCAGTATATAACATGGTGATTGAACATTTCCATACATTGCCCAGTGCTCATTACCACAAGTACACTTCTTAATCCCCATCACCTCACCCATCCCCCAAGCCCCCCTACCCTCGGCAACCATCAGTTAGTTCTCTATAGTTAAGGGTCTCTTTCCTGGTTTGTCTCTCTCCCTTTTCTATTTCCTTTGCTTACATGTTTTGTTTCTTAAATTCCACATAGGAGTGAGATCATGGGGTATTTATCTTTCTCTCACTGACTTATTTCACTTAGCAGAATACACTCTGGCTCCATCTGTGTCCTTGCTAATGGCAAGATTTCATTCTTTTTTTTGGCTGAATAATATTCCATGGTATAAATAGATAGATAGACAGATAGATAGATAGATAGATAGATAGATAGATAGATAGATAGATATAGATATGTGTGTGTGTATATATATATATATATATATACACACACACACACAACGTTGTCTTTATCATTCATCTGTTGATGGACGTCTGGGCTCTTTCCATAATTTGGCTATGCTGCTGTACAAAGGGCCCATGTATTCCTGCAAATTAGTGTTTCTGTATTTTGGGGATAAATATCCAGTGGTAGGATTAATGGATCTTAATCGTTCCTTTTTGAGGACCCTCCATACTGCTTTCCACAATGGCTACACCAGTTTGTATTCCCACCAATACTGTAAGAGGGTTCCTTTTCCTCCACATCCTTGCCCACACTTGTTGTTTCTTGTGTTTTTGATTTTAGCCATTCTGACAGGTGTGAGGTCATAGCTCGTTGGTTCTTTTTTTCTATTTCCTGATTTTACCTATTTATTTGAGAATGAAGGAGAGCACAAGTGGGGGGAGGCGGAGAGGGAGAAGCAGGCTCCCCACTGAGCAGGTAGCCCGATGTGGGACTAGATCCCAGGACCCCAAGGTCACCACCCGAGCCAAAGGCAGACGGGTAACGGACCGAGCCACCCTGGTGCCCTATCCAATTGTTTCGATTTGCATTTTCCTGATGAGGAGTGTTGTCGAGCATCTCTTCATGTGTCTGTTGGCCATCTGGATGTCTTCTTTGGAGTAATGTCTGTTCATTTCTTCTGCCTCTTTTTAAATTGGATTATTTGTGGCTTTTGGTGTTGAGTTGTATAAGCTCTTTATATATGTTGGATACTAACCATTCATTGGATATGTCATTTGCAAATATCTTCTCCCATTCAGTACGTTCCCTTCTACTTTGGTTGATTGTCATAAAATGGCTCTTTATCTCTCTTCTGTTAAATATGAGGGTGAACCAAATAAACACAATATGGCATCGAGGTTACAATCTTTCCAAACTTAGTGGTCACTATATATATTATGCATCTTACTAATGCACAAATTAATCCTTTGACAATTTCAAAAGATCTCTTGTGAGAGGTGAATGAATCCATAAGTGACATGTAATGTGGTGTTCAGTGACATTACAAAAACAACAAAGAAAACAGTTCACACATAGTGGAGGAGTCTGGGACATAGGGATGTCAATATCAGTTTAATGAAAAGCCACAAATGGTGTCCCAGTAAGGCATAAGACGTCTCATAACATAGGTGTACAGCCAGAAGAATATTGAGAGTCAGGACAAAACATTTTGAAAAATTAGTATTTTATTCACTTAGTTTAATACTCTGCCTCTTGCCCTATACTTTTTATGGATAGAGAAAAAAAAAATAAAGAAGACCCAAAGAGGAACATCATGACAGTCTGGAATTGGCAGTGTATGTGAGTGTATGTGAATGTATGAATATATATGAATACAAATAAGCCATTTTCCAGCTCTGTCCACTGGAAATGCCTAAAAATAAACCAATTGCAATGAGTGCCCGAGGAGACACATTTTGATCTGGGAGTATGGTTTCCCAGGAAACAAAACCACAGATTCTTAGAGAAATGACCGAGACCAGGCCAGACGCAACAAATCTTCTATATGAGACACAAACACCTCATCATACTGATATTAGGAAAGTTCTCAAAACTATGAGGGTCTTATCAAAAGGATATGAAAGCCAACCTGAAATCACTTTCACTGCTAAAAGAGAGGATAAATGGAGCACTCATAAGTCCATAATACAGTGGTTTGAAACACTTCGATATGACTGAAGCCTTGCTTTCATATTAACACAGTAATAAAAGAAAATGAAGAGGAAAAGAACGGAACTTACAGGTTCCCGTTAGAGATGCTAGGGGACCAGAGTTTTCCTTACAAAATGTACCGCCAGGTATATAGTATTGGGGGGAAATTTCTTTTCCTGCAGGTGTTCATACAAGGCTTCTAGGATCCAAACCATGATGATGAAGGATCATCATTTTGCTCCACAGAATCAATGGATGGATGGGCCTTGAACATAAGGGGACCTGAGGTGCTTCCTGATGGAAGCGCACACAGCACTTGAGAGGAAGTCTTGCCAACAATTCAAACCTGAAACTGATCAGTTTCTACGTCTGCCAGGTCCGACAGAGCAGTCGTTCCGATAATATTTGGAATGCAGTTAGCAGGACCTCTTTCCTTAGAAATGCATTTTAATTATATTTCATTTACAGCTCCCTTAAATGTAAACTTAAAACCTGAAGAAATACAGACGATTTTTCTATTAATCGCATCTTTATTACTCTGGCAGAATTCGGTTTCCCTTAATGTGAAGCATTAAGCGGCAAGATGCAAGATTATTTTGGATTGTTGTGCGCTTATACTTTTTACTTTTCAACGTTCCTGCCAGAAAATGTTAAATTCCATGTGTGGCTTGCCTTTTCTTTGTAATAGCACTGTTCTCCACGAACAGTGGAGATTCCACCACGAAGTAAGAGGAAGTATGATGGACTGTGTTAAAGTATATCTGGCTATAATGCATTCCGTGGCCATGCTCCCCCACAAACACCTCAGTATTTTCAAAAATGATTAACAAAAAAGGAGAGAACAAGAGCTGGAGAGGGCGAAGCAGAGAGTGAGAGCCAGAGGGAGGGGGAGGGAACGAGGGAGGAGGAAGGAAAGGGAGAAACTGAGAAGAAATCTACACATTGCTAGGAGGCTTGAATACAGGTCCTACTCATGGGAGCATGTGCATTTTATTTGGATCCTGATACAGAGAAAACAACTTAAAAACAACAATGGGAAATTTGAACACTATGTATTTTACATTACATATTTTAAATTAATTTATGAATATTTACAAGGTTATGATGATAATACTTTAAAAGGGTTCTCATTTAGGGAAACATACAGATACAACTGCAAATGAAATATGGTGTCTGCGATTTGCTTTAAATAATAAAGGACAGGGGCGCCTGGGTGGCTCAGATGGTTAAGCGTCTGCCTTCGGCTCAGGTCATGATCCCAGAGTCACGGGATCGAGCCCCACATCGGGTTCCTGGCTCAGCGAGGAGCCTGCGTCTCCCTCTGCCTCTCTCCCTGCTCATGCTTTCTCTCTCTCTCTATCTCTGTGTCTCAAATGAATAAATAAAATCTTAGAAAAAAAAAAAGAAAGAAACCCCAACCTTTAAAAAAATAATAATACAGGACAAAGTAAGTGGATGGGATTGTATTAAAACAAGGTCAGCCCTAAGTTGATAACTGTTGAACCTGGCTGATGAGGACGGGGATGTTCTGTTCTACAATTCTGTCTACGTGTGTGTGCTACTGACAGTCTGCATCTAGAAAAGAGAGATAAAGAGTACCAGTCCACTGAGAATAATGGCAGCTGAATCTCTCAACACATGACTTTAAAGGGTTAGGGATTAACCTAGAGAGTCAGTAACACAGCTCATAACCCTGTCCCCGAACAGCCAGGGGCCAGAGAGAAGTGTGGACTCCAGATGGTTAGTACTTAGCCGGGTCTGGGAGCCAGAGACAGCAGGGCAGTCAGCACAGACCAGGCAGGCACTTAGAGGAGAGGACTTCAGGGAGGGCTTCTCAGCGGGGAACACAGGTGAATGATGGCAGAAAGAGAGTGGGAAGAGCTCAGAGGGTGCCTGAGACCTGCTGACTCCAGCTTCGGCTACTTGGATCCGAAGGAAGGGGCTGCATGGTGTGCAGGACAGAGGTGGCCCTCGGGGGAGGGCCAGACCTGGATGAAAGTAGTGTCCTTTGGAGGCTTGTGGTAAAGACAATGAAGCCACTGGTAGAAATGAAAGGACATACTGGAAGCAAACAGGATCCCGGAGCAGAAGACAAATGGCCCCATCCCCAGCTATTTACATCTATTAGAACAATTACACCAAAGAGAGGGATCCAGACCTCAGGAATCCACAAAGCTACTCAGAGCACTCATTCCTTCCTACATGGAACTTTTGTTTCTCATTCCAGCAAACCCAGGTGTGTTAAAGGGAAAATGATAGAGCAGACCGGTGTTCCAAGGTGACAGAAGAAAACAAACAAGCAGAAATAGAGAGTCAAACATTTCAGCTCAGTAAAGATCCCCCCTGAAATCAATCACAAAACATAGGAAAACTAAAATGGTTAAAATGACACCCCGACCTGAATGAAATGTGCGAACAAGCATTTGTAGCCGTGAAAAGGTAAAAGTTCCCTTAAACACACGACTCCAAAGAGAAGTGGGCAAGAAACAAGAAATGGGAAACGAGAATTGTCAAAACTGGGAAAAAATTGAAGAAAATTTCTCGGGAAAGAGGCTGATCCACAAGATTCATAAGGGCAACATTCGTGCAAAATTAGAGTGGACTTTGAATACTGAAAAGAAAGCAGCCAAGAGAACAGAAAATGAACAGAAGATAGTGAGACAGGATCAGAGAGAAAGTCCTGGATGCCTGCGGGAGACGGAAACAAAGGAGTCAACAATAAGACCTATCCTCATAGAACTAATAGATATTATTTTATTTATTTTATTGTTTTTTAAAGATATTTTTTAAGATTTTATTGATTTATTTGACAGAGAGAGAATGAGAGAGAGAGAGCATGAGAGGGACGAGGGTCAGAGGGAGAAGCAGACTCCCTACTGAGCAGGGAGCCCGATGCGGGACTCGAACCCGGGACTCCAGGATCATGACCTGAGCTGAAGGCAGTTGCTTAACCAACTGAGCCACCCAGGCACCCCAGAACTAATAGATTTTAAAGAAAAAGAAGAAATCTCCTCTGAAGCTACAGACTTGCCCCCCGCCAACCACCAAAAAACCCCAATTTATATCCACTGGAAAGAAAAACAGTTTACATTCTATATCCCAATCAAACATACAAAACAAGGCAATATATATATTTTTCTTTTAAAATTTTGTATTTAAATTCCATTTAATTACCATATACTGTATTATTAGTTTCAGAGGTAGAATTCAGTGATTCAGGGCACCTGGGTGGCTCAGTCAGTCTGCCTTGGGCTCAGGTCATCCTGGGATCAAGGCTCATATCCGGCTCCCTGCTCCACAAAGAGTCTGCTTCTCCCTCTCCCTCTACCCCCTCACCTGCTTGTGTTCTCACTCTCTCATGCTCTCTTTCTCAAATAAAGAAATAATTTACAAAAGAATTCCGTGATTTGTCAGTTGCACATAACACCCAGGGTTCATGACATCGAATGCCCTCCTTAATGCCCATCACCCAGTTTACGCCATCCCCTACCCACCTCCCCTCCTGCAACCCTCAGTTTCTATTCTATAGTTGAGTCTCTTATGCTTTGTCTCCCTCTCTTGTTTTCCTCTTTTATTTTTCCTTGTCTTTCCCTATATTCCTCTGTTTTGTTTCTTAAATTCCATCTATGAGTGAAATCATATGGTATTTTGTCTTTTTCTGGCTGACTTATTTCACTTAGTATAATACCCTCTAGTTCCAACCATGTCGTCGCAAATGGCAAAATTTCATTTTTTGGTGGCTGAGTAATATTCCATTGTACGTATATACGCCACATATTGTTTATCCATTCACCTGTCGATGGACATCGCAACTCTATCCATAGTTTGTTGTGGACATTGTTCCTATGAACATTGGGGTGCAGGTGCCCCTTCAAAACACCATGTTTGGAAGAAAAGGTGAGTATGGCAGAGGGGGAGACGAACCATGAGAGATGATGGACTCTGAAAAAGAAACTGAGGGTTCTAGAGGGGAGGGGGGTAGGGGGATGGGTTAGCCTGGTGATGGGTATTGAGGAGGGCACGTTCTGCATGGAGCACTGGGTGTTGTGAATAAACAATGAATCATGGAACACTGCATCAAAAACTAATGATGTAATATAAGGTGATTAACATAACAATAAAAAAATTAAAAAAAACACCATGTTTGTATCCTTTGGATAAATACCTTTTTTTTTAAATAAATAAATTGCAGCTTAATAGGTAGCTCTATTTTTAACTTTTTAATTTTTTAAAATATTTTATTTATTTACTTGCCAGACAGAGAGCACGGGTGCACAAGCAGAGGGGATGGCAGGCGCAAGGTACAGCAGGCTTCCTGCTGAGCAGGGAACCTGATGGGGGGCTTCACCTCGGGACCCAAGGATCATGACCTGAGCAAAAAGCAGATGCTTGACCAACTGAGCCACCCAGGCATTCCTATGTTTCACTGCTGGAGGAAACGTCAAAGTGTTTCCCAGAGTGGCTGCCCCAGTTTGCATTCCCACCAACAGTGTGAGAGGGTTCCCCTCTCTCCCTCTTCTTGCCAACATCTGTTGTTTCCTGAGTTGGCCATTTTAGCCATTCTGACTGCTGTGAGGTGGTATCTCACTGTGGTTTTGACTTGAATTTCCCTGAGAAAGCACTCTATTTTTAAAGCTCAGTCAAAACTCATTGTGCCAGTACTTTCTAATCAGCTAGATGTCCATGTACACAGGCAGGAGAAACAGTGTCCGATACGCAACCCCCAAGGAGTCCTGATTCCATCCCTAGGAGACCTTCGAAGGTGAACTTCACCTGACGAGAGATGACTGAGGAAATTTCGACTTTCAAACAGCTGATCACTGTTGAAGCTACTTAACTGTGGATCTAAAACCAAAATCTGGGGGTGGAGCGTGTGGGAAAAATAGGATGTAAATGGCATCTGTTTGGCTGGTTTCCACCCAGTGAAAACAAGAGCATAAGAAGAGGCAGGTGAAGACAGAAGGAAAGAGAAAATAGAATAATGTCAACGGTTTGAGGTTAAGAGATCACTTAAAACTTAGAGACTGAATGTGAAAAGTTTCAGAAGCTAATAAGGAACCAGACATGTCCAAAACCTTTGGGTGCAGGGCTCAGCCCTACCTACACAACCTTCCTAAACCCCAGACTCACATATAGACACACATAGGTGCACACACAGGAAAGAAACCCCGTACCACAGAGAGACAAACACAGCCAAAATTAGTTCCCCGTAGGGTACGTTTAGCCGAAAAGAGACGGAGACTCAGCATTAAATATGACGAAGAGAACCAAGAATATTTCCATTACTGTGTATCCAGATCCACCAAATCACCACGATAGGAACAGATTAGAGCATCCAATGTAAAAAAATCATGAGTCCATGGGATTGTCAAAACAAAAACTTTAATGATAATGAACAGGGAGGGAATGTTCTTTTCCACATCACATTGCCAGCAAATACGCGTTGTATAGGAATGGCACGGTTAGAATTCTTCCAATGTACAAACACACACAGGGTTAGGACACACCGTCAGGATCCTTAAAGGATGGCGACGTTTTAGAGAAAGACTGTAGAGAAGAGGGTCTGCATACATTCTCAGAGTATCACTTACCAAATCACTAATTTTATAAAGAAAATCAGGTGTCTCGCTCTGCACAGATCTGATAGGCCCTTCCCTAGCAAAGTAAGCAGTGCTGCTATCACAAGAATGGTGGTGGGCCCACGGGACACTCGTGCTCTCGGGGTAGGCTGAGCTAGGACACACACAGCGGGAACTATGCAGTGTCCTGGCCAAAGGGTTAGGCTGAATTTAATCAGGAGGACATGATCAGACAACTTCAGGATGTAGGCCATTAAGCTGGACTTTTGGCCTGTCCCCTACAAACAAGGGAATGTCACCATCACCACAGACAGCCACCTAAAGGTGAGGAGATGTTTTGCGTTCAAAAGGACTAAATAAATACAGTCACACGTTCTTTTTACTCCTTTGAAACCCAAAATATCTCTTCTCCTTTTGGTTGTTTCTTATTTGTGGTGACATTGACTGTTTGAAGACACAGGCCAGTCATCTTGTTCAGTGGTCTACATTCTGAACTTGTCTGATAACTACCTCGTGCTCAAATTCAAGCTAAAGCTCTCCAGCAAGAACACTGCATCGTTCACGCCGGCTCCTCATAGCGCAGCCCACCTGGTGGCCCAGAGTGTCCAGTCTGACATGTGGTCTTTTTCCATGGTGCTCCTGACTCTGATTCTCTGTAGGATGAAATTTAGAGCAGCGAGACTTATGGTCTCTCAAAACTGTGTGTGATCTACTCAGGCATTGGTCTCCTTCGCTATCGATCGCAACTGCAGCTGAAGGGCTAGAATTTCTCTCCTCAAAGCGGTCTTTTGTAGCCAACGTCATACAGAATGGCTTGTGATCGTGCTGTTGATTCTCAGCAAAGGATCCCTCCTGTGCTCTGTTTGGCCTTTAACTTGATGTGCTGCTCTAGATTTACTTCATCAAGTGGAAAATATGGGGTTTTATGATGGGGTTTTATAATGGGGTTCCATTCAAGTGAAGAATCTCTTTTCTTCATTTCTGAAGTACTTGGTATCTGAGAGAGGAAGAGAGAGAGAACTCAACTGTGAGTCTTGCTCAGATCCTGCTGATAGCTGAGCCTGGAGGGGTGGCTACATGGTGACAGAGGCCAGGTGCAACTTGAACCCTTGTCCAGAGAAGAAGCTGAAGGGGGAGCCGCAGGTAGGCTGAGCGGGAGAGTGAGAGCCACAGGTCAGAAGCAATACCTCACCAAACTGACAGGCAGCCTGTGTTGCAGGATCCAGGGACCCCTGTGCTCCCCCAGCGGGAGCCTGGTGATATCACAGCTCAAGGCTGCTGTGAGCTTTTGCCAGATCCCAAGTACCTCTCCCTCAGCAGCCACTTCACTCTTGAGCCCCCTTCATCAGAAGCCAAGTGATGGCTTTCTCACGCCTCCCAGGGAGGGATGCACCTAGCACCCACACATACGTTCAAACACAGAGTGCTGTAGGAAGGAGGGGACCCTTGGCAGACAAACACACCCCCTTCTCACCCTTGTCCCGGTCTCCTGAGAAGAAGTCCAGGCTACGGAATGAGTCCCAGACTGTGAGAGCCAATAGGGGCCTCTGAATATCTCCAAGTTCCTTTCTGCCATGTGCAGATGAGGAGCCGTGGTCCAAGGACTAAGGACCCCCTAAAGCCATGTGACCTGTGACTGAAACCCCTGGACTGGAACTCAGGCTCAGGCCCTGTGCAAACATGTGGGTGAAGGGAGAGCAAAGCCTCTGATCTGGAGTCGTGGGCCGGCAGGAGACACTGTTGGTCACTTGGCTGGACAGGAACAAGGCCAGAGGGGCTGAGGGAAGAACCCAAGAATGAGAAACTCAAGGGCGAATCCACAAAAAGAGAGCAGGGGTGTAACCATGGCCCTAGTCATTTTCACTCAGCGACACCCACATCCTCGGAAGGTAATCTCAGCAGGATAGACCTCAGGGCATTTCTAGGAATATGCTCATTACCTAGACTCGCAAACGCGGAAGTGAAAATGAGAAAGCATTAGTTTGAGCTCTCTAGGGCCTCATCCCTTCTTTTCCAAACTTTTCCGAAGGAAAGAGCCTCTCAGTGTTCACTAGTGTAAAGAAGGGCCTGCAAATGGATTAATAGGGGAGTGAGACCTAAGCTTCTTTACTGAGATGGTGGAAAAGGACAAATTTGGAATAAAATATTGTCTTTCAGTCTGCACTGAACCTGTCAGGGGCTGTGCAATCCACTCAGTGACCAGGGAACTGTCGTTTGCATTGTCGTAGGAGGAAAGAAAGCACTCAATTCCTTCACCTTTGATCAGGGAAGGGATTAGGTTTTGGACAGTGGCTTTTTATGCAATATGTAATTCTCCTGTATCCTATATTAGAGGGGCTGAGGAGAAACCTGACTCCAGCGGGTCCAGTGTGGCACTCCCAGCTGTGACTTGGGTTCTCATTTAGACTTTGTAAGGGGGGCTCTTTCTCCTCAGCTTTAACACTTCTTATTCACATGGAGAAGTTGAGGGTTATTTGTCCTCCTAGGTCAGATTTCCCGATAGACCCCCGAGGAGAATCCTTGTGCAAGGCACTCATTAAGACAATGCTCCTGGGAGAACAGGGCCTTGGAGTTGGGGAAGCAGGGAAGGAAGGCAGAGGCCAAGGAATTATGCGATTTCCCGCAAAGTCCCACTTGCGCGGCGACCTGTGTCAATGATGCCGCTCGGCTGAGGACGGCCAGCTGCAACCAGGTGATGGAGATGGAAGGGCCTTTGGGCCACTGGTTTCTGATGAAGGGGGCTCAAAGGCGAGGAGGCAGCCCCGTGGGAAACAGAGGTGGCACCAGCTGTGAGAGTGTCCAATCGAGGAAGAGAACAGTGTGTGTGTTTGGGGGTGGGTGGAGGTAGAATCAGAAGGAGAGCAATAGGAATCCATGCCCCAGAGCTACAAATGTGTGATTACCTCTGTGCCCTAGCGTGAAGGCCACGGAATATGCATGCGAGCCTCCACTTGCGAAACTGCACTTTTCTCTTGATAATCTTCCGTTTCATGGCACCGAGGGCTTTCATTGGGCTAAAGACTTGACACGCACACTGGCTGTCCTTCGATCCCTCTGTAGTATCACCGTCCGGCATGGGAGGGTTCTTCATGCAGATGGAAGCTTCCAAACCCAGCTCTGAAAAGAAAAGCACATTAACAGGATGCGCTGTTATTCATGATCTTTCTGAGCCTCCACCTGCACTGATGCCAAAGAAGGACGGTGGGCAGAATGAGAAAGGCCATCCGACAGGACACAAGAAAGGAGAAGCCAGTGGACAGACTTTGATTATTTCCTGTTTTCTTCTTCTCTCTCACACTAGTCTGTAAGGATAAGAGTGCCACGAGGCCAACGTGCTCACAATCGACAAAAGTGAAATCGAGCGAAACAGAATTGGTAAAGAGAAGTAGTTCCGGGGAAGAGAAGACAAAGGCAAGGAAATCATGCTGGAACGAGGCTGTACAATTGGAGGGAAGAGATTATAGAGACCATCCAAAGACCAAGTTGAAAGGAAGCCTTTGGGGAGCAACCAGGGAAGAGAAAGCTGGGGAATTTACACAGCACGCCCCAACGTGTGGTACATTTCCTATAGGAACACCGGGTATAATATATGTCATGTATGTGACTAAAGATATAAAGGTGTGTGTCTGTATGTACGTATGTATCTAATGGAGAAAATGATTAAATAGAGGTTGGGGGACATGGAACATGACATTCTAACCCCCTTCCTGGTCAGCTGAAAGTGGAAAAAATACACAAATTCAAGAAGAATGAGAAAAGCAGTGGTGAGAAACAGGTGACCTGTTCAACACCATGGATGGATTTCAGGGGGAGCAGGTGGGAACAAAAGAGAGTAAAACCACCTGCCACAGAGAGATAGTTTGTATTCACCCCCATTTCATGAGTTGAAACCTATGTGATGTGATTGTAATGGGATGGTGTTGTGGGGTGAGACTTTGGGAGACAGATCATCCCATAAACGGGACTCATGCCCTACAAAAAGGCCCCACAGAGCTCTCTGTCCCCTCCGCCCTGTGAGGACAGAGCAAGAAGGTGGCCACCTCTGAACCAGGAAGGCAGTGTCAACAGCCCCGAATATGCACCTAGGTGGTTTGTGGATCTACCGCGCCTGCAGAACTGTGAGCTATTGATTTCTGCTGTTGACAACTCAGCCTGTCTGTGGCATTTCTGTTATAATCGCCGGAAAGGACAAAGAACCTCGCATGGAGCCTGGTTTCCTGCTCAGGCCTCCGTGGAAGGTGAGTCACCGGGAGAGGGACTGAGCCAGCAAGGTGAGTCGGGACCCGGACCGTGGGCGACAAGGAGAAGTGACAGAGAGGCTCAAGGGGGAAGACGGTAAGTAGGTCCCGTTCAAAGGCCCTTGTTGGGGCTGTGCATCCCCGAAAACTCACTGAGCTCTTTCTCGGGGGCCTCTCCCTGGTGCCACCGAGCTGCTGCTTATGTCTCCGCCACGTGGGAACGGCGCCTCCCCATTTCTCAGGTAGTTCGGCGCCTGACAGAGGAGTCCCGGGCCACCCCAGGCTCCAGGAAGGGACACTGAGTGCGGGAGGGTAAGGAAGACACGACCCAGGGGAGGGTGGAAAAGCTCAGACGTCAGGAAATCCGAGCAGAGGCGGATTCTGATGAGCAGGAAGCTGGGAACGAGGCCCCAGAGATGAGGGGAGATGACGAACTAGACGGAGGATCAGAGGAGAGAGTGACGTGTGCACTTTATGTAAGAAAGTGGCCCCTTATTTGTTTAGAAAAGGGAAAAAACAGAAATAAGCCGGAGACCAGTATTTCTATTGTGAATGTGAGCGCCAAACAGAGAAGATGGGCTTGGAGATGCTGACGGAGAGAAAATCGGGCACAGGAGCCTTCCTGAGAAAGCCAGTGGAGATGGGGTCCGGGGAAGTGGGGCCAGTAGGAACCGCTCCACCCCCATGAATCATGCCCTGACACCATTTTCCAAGTGTGCAAGCACCACAGAGACCCCAAAATTAAACATGACAAATTCATAGATGTTATCAAGCAATTGTTGTTGAATCAGCCCCCCTAGCAACGATGTGGTTTCATGCTCCCAGCATTGATGGAACGGAGATACCATCTGCACAGGTTCCGATGAGGGGACCGAGGGGACAATACGTAAGAAGATGACTAAGTTAAACAGCCAGGAAGTCGCAAGCCCAGGCCCTGGGACACAGCTGCCACTAAACACAGGCTCTTGCTCACCTCGCTGTATTGGAGCATCGTGGGGTTCGACCTCACCCCACTGCGGCCTCCAGCCATGAGCCGGTGATGACCAATGCGGGGACCAGAACGGCCTACTCCTGTCCCCACTCACCTTGGAAGGGCGGCCATTGGTTCCCAGGACCCAACTCGGCGTCCAGGCTCCCGAGGGTGCAGGAGAGGCCGAGCCTGGCTCTGTTGTCACCACAATCCAACTGCTGGTCCAACTGCAGTGGCAGAATATTGGCCACCTGGGTGCTTGGCTGTGTCCGTGCTCCTGAAGTCTGCACCTCTGCCCTTTGGAAAGTCCAGTTTCCGCTTGATGGCCCTTGGTGACAGGGAGCCTGCATCGGAGCTGAAGCAAGAAGAGATCTCAATGGGCTCAATCCCCGGGCTCCTTAGCTGAGCACTCCCAGACCACCCATGTCTGATGTCCCCGTCTGCCTTTAAGACCACACTGTGAGGAAGCACAAAGGCACACATGATATGTATGAAGGAGATGTCACCATTATGTCCCAGCCTGGGGATGCTGGGATGGCAGGTTCCAAGCCAGCAAAGTCCCTGAGGTGAAAATACCCCCTTGACGCCACCGGGCCTTTGGATGGGCACATGAGTTCATGCCTATCATTCAGTTAGTAGTAACCTTGGTCCTACAGCCTAGGGAGAAGATCCTAGAGAGGCCTCAGGGCATGTGGAGAAGGAGTTGTCGGTTGTTTCCCCCTCAAGAAAACGAACAGGGAAACAAGTTCGACCTCCAGGCTTCAGGTACCACTAGAGAAGGGAGTTGCGAAGGGTACCTCTAGATGCTTTAGGTACCACTAGAGACGGGACCACGGACCAAGTTATGGGAACATTTCACAGCTCTGGAGCCTTTTGAGGTTTCTTATCTGCAATATCTGATTGCTTTCCCCCCACCCACACATCTGTATGCGATATATTCTATTGCCATTGGAGGAGGGGCTAACAGCTCTGAGTAACGTAGCAGCGGTCTGAGTCCCTTTGGAAACTTCCAGGCCAGAAGTACTATAGGATCAGACTTGTGGGTCTTCAGGGAGGGCATACAGCACCCAGTCCTCGCATCACACACCCCTCAGAGAGGTGTGGACCGCACTCCGTAATCAAACCCGCTCAGATTGCGACTGTGAAGGGAGTCCGTGTTCTCAGAGAGGGGGCTAACCAGAGACGTGCCACAGCCTCTCGCCAGAGCAGGTCAGCCTCAGCGGGGCCTGGCGGCTCCCTGCCAAGATTCCTGGTCCCTTGTGTGCATCTCATTCTCCCTAGTCTTTTCATCTGTCACTACAAACGATTCCATGAGTCTGTGACTGTTTAGCCTCCCTGGCAACGCCCTGTATCTCCTCTCACCGTGCGTTCTCCCACCTCCTTCTATCTGCTCTTTCCTGCCTGCGCTAGCAACGCCCCCAAGTCCTGTCCTCCCAAACGCCCACCGTGCTGGGGAACGCTCAGTCCCCTCTCTGCTGCACACACTCTCCACACCTCACCCTGCCTCTGGGGTCGCTTGGTCCTCTGGTCCCTCTCTGTCCTCCAGAATCACTTCTCCCCACCCCACACCAGGTGCCTCCCCAGCTCCCAGGGCTTCTGCCCCAAGCACGTCTCTCAGATGGGTAGGCCTTCCATCATTCCTCGAGGCACACTGTCACCAGTCATGGTTAAGCACAATTTAGGACATGTCATATGACTTTATGATACTTCCTACTGGGGGAAAGGCTAAATCATCTGCAATTAGCAAATCTGGTTGGAGAAGGAGTTGTCAAAACCAGGTTCCCCATTCTCAAATGTTATCTTGAATGAAGGTCTAAGTGTGCTTAAAGTTATGACTCCTAATTTCCTCACGTTCTTTTATGGCTCTTTTCTCAACTACCAGGGTTCATTTAATCTACTCAAACAATGTGCTTTGCACATGCAGAAATAAAGGGAAAATATTTTATCAAACTCTGAAGGACCGTCCACTATTTTTAGTTTGGCTAGTGGGGAAAAGCCCTGGATGAAAGCTAAGGTTGGCACTTCCATGAGTTTGGCCTGTTTCTACAAGGGTTCTCCCTGTGCAGGCAGGATGGGCCTGAGTAGCCCTCCTGCGGCCCTGTTGCTGGAATCACAGCCTATGCACACTGATCACACGCTGCCGTCACAACCCCTACCCTGGACGGGCCGTGTATAATATAGACGCTGCATTCACTCATCTCAGCCCATCCACGTGGCTGAACGTTGCCCCCATGGTCCAGGGTGAATGGAAGGCCGTATCACACACACCTGCCTTCTGAGACATGTGTCTGAACCTTTCTCATCCCACTGCCCATGGGAACCCACACTTGGCCGTCAGCATCTCTGAGGGAATGTGCAGCCTTACAAGGGTGACAGGCAGCCAAGTGAGGAGCCTCCATGGGACCCCTGGTGAAAACAGAAAAGCCTGGGGACCTCTAAGCCCTGATTGCTTTGGGATGGAGAGCCTCTTTGAGACCTTGATCTCGCAGAGGGGCTGGACGAGCCGCTGGTTCTGCTTACACCACAGAGTGACACACAGGGTAGGGGTTGGCAGATGCATGGCTGAGTCACAGGGGTCTTTGGGACAGTCTTGCAACATTTTTGTTTACATTCACAACTGTTTCAAATAATTTGGTACAAAAGCAGAGATGAAAGTGTGAGCTCCATCCCCACCTACACCCTGACAGGACTGAGTTGAGATCAATGGACAGCCTGATCTGGTGAGTCTGATGTCCCACTACCCACTGGCCAGAAGTCTTGGGCAAGTGACGTGACCTTGCTGAGGCTCAGCACCCTCAGCTGTCACAGGAGGTGCCACATGGACTCGAGAGTGTCCCTGTGAGGACCCGATGCTTCCAGAGAAATAGAGGTGCTGCTGAGTGGGCACGGGAAGGGGCATGGTAGAGCACAAGAGTAAATAACTCTGTGTTTCATTTCTGCTTCCTGAATTGCTGTAACCCCTAGGAAGCCTTGGCTTCCTTACCCCTCGGGGAGGGATAGGAAACAGGGGAGAAAGTGGTCCTAGTGTGGAAAGGCTGTTACTGACCAAATAAGGTGAGGGACAAATCGTTTCATGGCCAATTTCACTATACAACATTGACACGGCAAGGAACATCTTATACTCCTTGCTGCTCCTTCAAAGTGATTTGATGAGCAAAGAAAGACTCCTAACGATGCCAATGCTTCTCTCAGAAGGGAAGGCCGAAAAATACCCTGAGTGGGAAGAAAGGGAAATTGGGTTTTAGCCTGCACTCCTGTGAGAGTGTGGCCCCAAGGGGGTCTTGCTCAGCAGGCAGCATTTTCTGAAGAATCTGGAGAGGGGAACAACTCTGCTTTGCTCCTGAATGAGGCCACGCCCACGTCAGGTGCACGGGCCATTGATCATTGATAGGACATTATGCCACTGAGCAGACACTTGACTGAAAACATATCCACATGGGGGAAAAGTCACTGACGCTGCAGGAAGGGTAAAAAGCACGCCATCCGTGGAGGATGGAAAACCGGGGCTAGGGCTCTGGCTTCACTGAAACCATGGTGCACAGACAGGATTCGAGGCTGAGGATTTTCGATCTATATTCTCCAGAGGAACGTAGGCACCCCAGGAGCAAAAACTTTAAAATCAGCAACAAATGCTGATTTCCGATGCTACAAATATGGAGCTGACTGGAAACCTGTGTGGAGAGCCAGAGACTTTGCAGGAAGCACACAGGAAATAGAACTGGCAACAGAATTTCATGGGTAGCACAGAATTCTTCTTGCAAGAAATAAAAAGAGGTCTGTGACCCAGATGTCTCCAGGTGAGATAGTGGTGGCTGAGTTTTTGCCCTTTTCCCTCCATTTCTCCTCTCCAACCTGACTTGGTACCAACAGCCTGCACTTGTGAGGGGGCCGGGTGACAGAGGGTAGTCTGAGACAGAAGGAAAGGAAATTTGTCTGATTCAAAACACACTTTTTTTTTTTTGAAGTAGTCTCCACAACCAGTGTGGAGCTTAACCTGGGGCTTGAACTCACAACCCTGAGATGAAGATCTGAGTGGACATCAAGAGCTGGATGCATAACCAACTGAAACACCCAGGTGTCCCAGTGTTTTCAAAATTAACTCCAAGGGCAAAGTTCAAACCAGTTTGAGTCTACAGGGCCTGTTGCCACGGGTGCATGTCTCAACCTATTTAGGTGGTTGGATACAGAGAAGACAGGCTTCCTTGGAGCCCCCGCCCCAGGAACCTTGTGCCCCTCACGTGGGAGTACTTACCATCTACATCCAGACCCAAGAAAGTTTCCAGAGTATCAAATATGGATGAGGCACTTGTATACGGCCTCCAGGTGTCTGGTAGGCCATGGCCAACTGAAGAAGTCAAACAACATTCGTCCAGTGAGTCCTGTGGGACTTCATTCTCTTCTGCTACTGGCAGCTCCCTGGGGAACCTGGTGTTACAGGGAGGACAGGAGATGCAACGAGAAGGTTGAGTCAACACGGAGTCCCAGCTGGTTTTGGTGGGGGGGGGAGGGACTGGTCACAGGAAACCAATGGGAAGTCCCCATCAAGGGAGATGAACCATTCTGCCTCTATCTGGGGCCAGAGTGTGGCTGCACTGGGGATAGATTACGGAGGCGGGGAGGGAGCGAGAGCAGGAGGAGCTCAGAGCATGGACAGAATGGGAGCTTAAGGGAAGGAGCCTGAACCAGCCCTGTGCACAACAGTCACAACACATAGCACACTCAGAAAACAATAAAACCGGCATCAACACTTTTGCATACATTTTGTTGAAATTTACAGAAATCACCAAGACAACCCCAGATTGGCAGCATTGTAGATTCCTAGAAAGCTCGTATGTCCAAGGCCTACTTGTCTAAATACTGAGACATGAATTTTCGTTTTCCTAAACACTTCCCTTGCCATGAGTTCCTGCCAACATCATAATGAGAAACCAGCAACGACAGATGGGCATTTTGGATGGATCCAATACAAAGTGTCCCTGTGACTGCTTAGGATACCTGCATCAATGGACAAGAGGTTCCTGCTTTTGGGGGGGGATTAAGAAAGGGGCCTCTAGAAGTACCACAGTGAAACAGAGAACACTGCTAACGGAAGATTTTGTGGGTGGCTGAATGGGTAAAATAGGTACGTTTAGCACTTTCTAGATTTGCCTAGATCTGAGATCACGAGATGTCACCATTGAATTAAAGCCCATGATTCTTCAGAGTTACCTGGGGCATATCCGGTCTTGGTCTTCCTCCAAAAGATCATTATGATTTTCTACAAACAAATACAGACCGGTCCAGTCACATAAACAGAACATTTGTATGTTAAAATTAAGTATCCAATACAACTAGTGCATGGGCATAATTACCCTTAGTGGGGCAGCAGGATACTCTGAGAGAAATCCTCCTGGAGGCCTCAGGTAGTACCTTGGGATTGTGCCTTGGTTTGCTTTCCTATACCATTGGGCATGAGCTCCCTAATGTGATAGGGCCACATCTCTAGTGTCTGTGTACAGAGTGAAACATCTGTTTTACCACAGATTCTGGGGAACAGCTTACATGCATTCTAAAACCTTACTGCAACAATCTCTCATTCCCTTATAGTATAGTATGAGATGCTCTAGGTGTGAGGGTTTAAGGGAATTTAGACACAAAGACCAGGCTGATGGATGGAATCTGCAAACCCTCACAGCAAAAGGAATCTATTGTGTACAGTCCTTTGTGCTACACAGACATATGAGCCATGCATGGGGAGGGGCGATGCCCAGGCTCAGCTTTGCTTCGAGGAAAACATACAAGGAGGCTGATGGTAGAAGCGTTGATGTGCAATACTCCGACGATGACTCAGTGTAGACAGACAACACAGAGGATACAGACACTGGGGATCGGTGCAGTGAAAGCAGGGAAATGACAAATCCAAAGATACAGGTAAGGCTGACAACATCTTTGGACAGGCACAAAAATTCAAGGGATGTTTTTCGGGTCTACAAAGGAGAGCAGTGCAGATAAGGAGAGGCATTTAAAGGAAATCAGGAACAAAGACAGACACCTCTGCATATGCAGCTCAAGTGAGAGTGAGTTCGTCACATCTGCCTTGACTCCAATGTCCTAACTTCTGTCAGGAGCCGTAAGCATGGCCGGAGATGAGGAACAAATGGTAGGTCCCTGACTCACCTGATGTCTATGGTGAAAAGTCTATCCTGGGGCCTGACTCAGATCCCTATGTCTAGCGGGCTTCTACACAGCGATGACACATCTCAACGGAACCAGAGGTTGGATACCAAAAATAGTGGGGCAACTTGAGAGGCCAGTTGGAGGTTTATCACATTGATAGTGGAGGACTCACGAGCGGCTTCCAGAGGAGAACAGATGTCCAGATTTTGGAAAGAGTGAATGTCAGCCCTCCTAGAATTCCCGTGGGGGTCAGACAGGCCAGGAAATGCTGAGGAAATCATATAGCATTCATCCAGTGAGTCCCATGGGTTGTCCTGCTCTTCCACCACTGGCAGCTCCCTGCTGAACCTGGTAGGGTGGGGAGATCTGAACATTAAGACAAGAAAGGTGGACCTCCCACCATCCTAACGGTTTTGATGGGCAGCTGGGAATTACACTCATAAAAAAGGGGCACACCAATTTTTGACAGGAACAACTCTGCTCCTGTTTCAGGCGGCAGTGTGGTGCTGTGGGGGCAGTAGATATAGAGAACGGAAGGTGCTCAGGGCAGTGGCCACAGAACTAAGCTTCTGAGCAACAACCTGAACTAGTGTGGAAAGGAAGTCATGACTCACAGCCTGCATGGATAATCCTAAAGGTGACTTCAACACATTTACGTAAATGTTGTCGATACTACCTTCACTGACCAAGTGAACGCGGGTGTTAAAAGGCATCTTCAAAATGGAGACATCTTGTGTCTTCAGTGTCTCTTTCTCTAACTACTGTGACAGGAGGTGTTCTTTTCCTATAATATATCCTCAATGTGGTAACACCAAAGAGTTAGAGGCAGATATGCCTCTCACTCTGGTTTTACCAAAAAGAGAAGAGGGGAATGCGGAGAATCCCTGTGAAGGATTAGTTCACAAAGTTCAACTGACTGCAGGTTATTGAAATGGAGGGGTCAATAAAAGGAACGTAACCGTGTTACAAGGTGAAGACATACATCAAAGTTAAAAGAGATACTTTGTAATTGGAGAATGGATGCAATAGATGTGTTCGGCCATTTCTATTTTTTCCTCGAGATGTAATCCTTCAGTTTAACCACTGAAATAACAACCCATGATTCATCAGAGTTACCTGGGGCATGCCTGGTCCTGGTCTTCTTCCTCCTCATGGTGGAATTGATTTTCTGTAATTATATAGAGACAGGGCTGGTCATGAATGAGATCCTTCTCGGTACGTTAATAATCCAGAGTCTCATGTTACCCACACACTCAGATACGTTCCATGTGAGAACAGGTTCAGTCAGAAGAATATGTCAGGGTGCCTCCGATATTGTCATGTGATAACTGGCTTGATTTCCCGGCCTGAGCCATTTGGAAAAATTTATTCTATCTAGGAGATTAACATCACAGTCTTCCCTGTCGTCTGTGCAAGCACTTGAACTTCTCTCTTTGACACAGATTCTGGGGAGCCAGCCTCCCTGCATTCTAAAAGGATCGCTGCAGCATTCACCCTTCTCTCGTCAGATAGCCTGGTTGTTGAAGGCTCAGTGGAATTTGTACACTGAGACTGAACAGATGGAATGCAACTACAGACACTCAAATTCAAGTGAGTCTTTGGTGCTACTCAGAACATTGGCCTGATTCATGTGGTGGGAGAATGCCAAGGCACAGCTCTGCTTCTGGAAACACACAATCAAGCTATGAGTAGAGACACTTAGGGTGGGTTTTCAGACAACTGTTTAGGAAGACAAGCCAACCTAAAGGAAACAGAGAATGGGGCTAAGAACAGCAAAACCAGTTAACCCTGGACAAGAATGCCAAGTGACTGCGGCAGGCACAGATTCTTAACGGACCCACCTCCGAGATGAAACGTAGAGCTTATTAGAGGTGAAAAGAGACATTTCATCCACATTAGGCCTGACAGACAGGTTTTATGGTCGTGTTGCGGAGGTGAGTTGAGCTTGTCGTGCCTGCCTTGGCCCAACAACGAAGTGACAGAGAAATCAAGGTAACATGGGCATGCCCTGGGACTAAGAAGAGAGCAAATGTGCCTCGCCCACCTGATGTCTGTGCTTAAAACTCAATCCTAGAGCCCAGTTCAGATCAGTTTGTCTCTACAGGGCCTGCCCAGAGGGATGACCTCTCTCGGCACAGCAGAGGTCTGGGGTACAAAGAACAGGAGATCTTTGTGGGTGTCCAGGTGGAGCTTGATCACCTGGACAATGGAGTACTCACTGGTCACTTCCAGAGAGGAACAGACTTCCAGTTCCTCGGGTAGGATGATGGTGGTGCTCCTGTAAGGCCAGTAGGAGTCAGACAGGTCGGGAAGAACTGAGTATGTCAAGTAGTGTTCATCCTGAGAGTCCCTTGAGATGTCCTGCTGTACCACCTCTACCAGCTGTCTGCTGAATCTGCAGGGTAGGGACAAGTGAAGATTAACCTAAGAGGGATCTGAAGTCATAAGTCCTGTCAGGCTTTGATGCAAGGCGGAAAGGAGTGGTCAAGAAAGTAAAGAGGGGAAGGACCCATTAAGAAGAGAAACGATTCTTGTTTTTGGGGGATACGTTGTGTTTCACACAGGGGCAGCTGTTCGAAAGGAAAGTAAGTGCTCGTGCACGGGCCAAATACCAAGCTTCTGATGAAAGAGACTGAATTATCTCTGTGCCGTCCACTTATGACTCATACCACACGAGTCCCACAATGGTGGCCTTTCCCCTTCCATGCAAATGGCATTGAGTTCTGCATCTAGTGGCCAAGCACGGGCAGCTCTGGGGGCAGTGGACTGTCACAGAAATCTCATGCCAGGAAGCCCTCTTTCTCTCAACCTTGTGGCATCATAGAACATGTTTGTCTACTTGCTATGATATTTTAATGTTATGAACACTTGTCCACACGAAATCTAAAGACAGAGAGCAGATGTGCATGGCTCTCTAAAGCACACAAGAATGAGCAAGCACCGTGGTCCCTGTGACATATTTGTTCACCCGGGTCAGCGGACTGTGGCTTACTCAACTCGAGAAGTCATTAAGAAATGGGAAGCAATGCCAGTACAACGGTGAAGACAGAGAACATTGTGAAACTGGTAATTTGTCCTGGACCGCATGGATAATACCGTGCTCATCAGCACTTTCTGCTTCTCCCCGGGTGCCACTTTTCAATCCCCAGCCCCCGAGTGTCCAGAATTACCTGGGGGCAGCCGGCTCTTGTCTTCCCAGACCCTCCTGATCAGTTCGGTCTTCTGCAAATAATGAAGAGAAAGAATTACGTTAAGCACATTCGCCTTCACAGATGCCCACTCCTATATCCTGCATAGCACAGGACAGACATATAAGCACAGCAATACCAGGCAACTGTGAGTGTAAACATCCAGGAGCGCTTAGGTAAGGCCTCGCGGGCAAAAATTGGGATGGTACTCTTGAGTCATTAAACCAATATCCCTGATAAAACAAGCCATCCTCATAGCATCCTAAATCTTGAGTCTAGGCAAACAAACCGATTCTGTTTCTCAGAGATCCTGGGGGAACTCCCTGGCTGCTTCCTAGACAGTTGCTGCAATATTGAGGCTTTTTCCATCTGAAATTCCAACAGGTGAATGGTTTAGAGGAATCAGCCATGCAGATTAAACCAATGAATGGATTCTACACGCCATCAAATCAGAACAATCTTGAAAGCTACAAAGAAACAGGGGACACTCATGGGGTAGGGAAGTTTCAGGACCCTGCATTGCTCCAGAGAAACATACACTGTCCCATAGCAGTGGTCCAGTTCGGGTTCTCAGCTGACTTGAGATGAGATAAGACAAATGAAGACATAGACGAAGTGAAGAGCGTGAACCAGGGGAGTGCCATCTCCAGAGATATAGAAAAGGCTGCCAACAGCCTTGGCAGGCATCGAAATTCAGGGGCATGTTTCATGAATGGAAATTAGAGCGCTGCAAGAGAGGACTCGAGCTGAATTCATAATTAGGAGGTCTGGCAGTGACCTCGTGTGCCTGGGCTGGAGAGGTGTATGAGTCTGGCAGGGTGTGAGGAACAAGGAATATGGACACCACCTGGGGGACCACGTGGAGTTATAGCCCCTTTGGAATGGGAGCATTCATAGGCCATATCCAGAGTAGACCCAAATTCAGGTTCATCAAACAGGAATTTGCCATCACGGTAAGACTGGCCGCTGTCACGCCTTTCTTGCACATTTGAAGGAGCCAAAACACATTCATCCACTGTGTCCTGTAGGAATTCCTTCTTTTCAACATCCTGGGGCTCCATGCTATGCCGGGGGAGACAACAATGATAGAAGATCAAACCAGGAGGATCAGACACCATGGCTTCCTAGCTGGTGTTGATGGGTGTGATAGCGAGTGGTCCCAGAAAGCAATGGGGCTGTCCCCTTGGAGGGAAAATACTATCCCCCTATATAAGGAGCAGAGTGCGGCCTCCGATATGAGGAGCAGTGGGAGACAGAGCAGGAGATATTCTGTGCACTGGCCTCATAACCAGGTGACGGAGGAGGTGACTAAAATATCCCTGTCATACTCATGTCATAATTATGACTCCCAACACACAGAGGTTATCAAAACAAGTGGCTTCAACCCTTCTGCATACATTGCATTGACTTGTACATGCAGTGTCCAAGGGACTAAATATCCTGAGGCCTTACTGCCTCTCAGACATTCTGACTCCAAGGAATATTTTCTCAATATTTTGATGGGACATGCATTTATTCTTCAATTTCCTCTCTTGCTATCCAAAATCCTCCAACATGATGATGTCAAACAGACGCAAAATTAATACGCATCTCACTTTGGTTTTAACCACACAGGAGAAAACAGCTGATTACCGGAATCCCTGGGTATGGTCAATTCATGTGTGTCCACTCTCTGTAGGTTATTCAACATGAAAGGGAGTAAGAAAGTGACACCTACACAACTACCACATGAAAATAGATGACATGGTTAAAGGGCATATTCTGCTATTGACTGAATGGATGGAATAGTTCTAGGCAGCACTTTCTCTCTATCCCTGGATGTGAGCCAGCGAGGTGAGTCGGGACCCGGACCGTGGGCGACAAGGAGAAGTGACAGAGAGGCTCAAGGGGGAAGACGGTAAGTAGGTCCCGTTCAAAGGCCCTTGTTGGGGCTGTGCATCCCCGAACACTCACTGAGCTCTTTCTCGAGGGCCTCTCCCTGGTGCCACCGAGCTGCTGCTTATGTCTCCGCCACGTGGGAACGGCGCCTCCCCAATTCTCAGGTAGTTCGGCGCCTGACAGAGGAGTCCCGGGTCACCCCAGGCCCCAGGAAGGGACACTGAGTGTGGGAGGGTAAGGAGGACACGACCCAGGGGAGGGTGGAAAAGCTCAGACGTCAGGAAATCCGAGCAGAGGCGGATTCTGATGAGCAGGAAGCTGGGAACGAGGCCCCAGGGATGAGGGGAGATGACGAACTAGACAGAGGATCAGAGGAGAGAGTGACATGTGCACTTTGTGTAAGAAAGTGGCCCCTTATTTGTTTAGAAAAGGGAAAAAACAGAAATAAGCCGGAGACCAGTATTTCTATTGTGAATGTGAGCGCCAAACAGAGAAGATGGGCTTGGAGATGCTGACGGAGAGAAAACCGGGCACAGGAGCCTTCCTGAGAAAGCCAGTGGAGATGGGGTCCGGGGAAGTGGGGCCAGTAGGAACCGCTCCACCCCCATGAATCATGCCCTGACACCATTTTCCAAGTGTGCAAGCACCACAGAGACCCCAAAATTAGACATGACAAATTCATAGATGTTATCAAGCAATTGTTGTTGAATCAGCCCCCCTAGAAACGACGTGGTTTCATGCTCCCAGCACTGAAGGAACGGAGATACCATCTGCACAGGTTCTGATGAGGGGACCGAGGGGACAATACGTAAGAAGATGACTAAGTTAAACAGCCAGGAAGTCGCAAGCCCAGGCCCTGGGACACAGCTGCCACTAAACACAGGCTCTTGCTCACCTCGCTGTATTGGAGCATCGTGGGGTTCGACCTCACCCCACTGCGGCCTCCAGCCATGAGCCGGTGATGACCAATGCGGGGACCAGAACGGCCTACTCCTGTCCCCACTCACCTTGGAAGGGCGGCCATTGGTTCCCAGGACCCAACTCGGCGTCCAGGCTCCCGAGGGTGCAGGAGAGGCCGAGCCTGGCTCTGTTGTCACCACAATCCAACTGCTGGTCCAACTGCAGTGGCAGAATATTGGCCACCTGGGTGCTTGGCTGTGTCCGTGCTCCTGAAGTCTGCACCTCTGCCCTTTGGAAAGTCCAGTTTCCGCTTGATGGCCCTTGGTGACAGGGAGCCTGCATCGGAGCTGAAGCAAGAAGAGATCTCAATGGGCTCAATCCCCGGGCTCCTTAGCTGAGCACTCCCAGACCACCCATGTCTGATGTCCCCGTCTGCCTTTAAGACCACACTGTGAGCAAGCACAAAGGCACACATGATATGTATGAAGGAGATGTCACCATTATGTCCCAGCCTGGGGATGCTGGGATGGCAGGTTCCAAGCCAGCAAAGTCCCTGAGGTGAAAATACCCCCTTGACGCCACCGGGCCTTTGGATGGGCACATGAGTTCATGCCTATCATTCAGTTAGTAGTAACCTTGGTCCTACAGCCTAGGGAGAAGATCCTAGAGAGGCCTCAGGGCATGTGGAGAAGGAGTTGTCGGTTGTTTCCCCCTCAAGAAAACGAACAGGGAAACAAGTTCGACCTCCAGGCTTCAGGTACCACTAGAGAAGGGAGTTGCGAAGGGTACCTCTAGATGCTTTAGGTACCACTAGAGACGGGACCACGGACCAAGTTATGGGAACATTTCACAGCTCTGGAGCCTTTTGAGGTTTCTTATCTGCAATATCTGATTGCTTTCCCCCCACCCACACATCTGTATGCGATATATTCTATTGCCATTGGAGGAGGGGCTAACAGCTCTGAGTAACGTAGCAGCGGTCTGAGTCCCTTTGGAAACTTCCAGGCCAGAAGTACTACAGGATCAGACTTGTGGGTCTTCAGGGAGGGCATACAGCACCCAGTCCTCGCATCACACACCCCTCAGTGAGGTGTGGACCGCACTCCGTAATCAAACCCGCTCAGATTGCTACTGTGAAGGGAGTCCGTGTTCTCAGAAAGGGGGCTAACCAGAGACGTGCCACAGCCTCTCGCCAGAGCAGGTCAGCCTCAGCGGGGCCTGGCGGCTCCCTGCCATGATTCCTGGTCCCTTGTGTGCATCTCATTCTCCCTAATCTTTTCATCTGTCACTACAAACGATTCCATGAGTCTGTGACTGTTTAGCCTCCCTGGCAACGCCCTGTATCTCCTCTCACCGTGCGTTCTCCCACCTCCTTCTATCTGCTCTTTCCTGCCAGCGCTAGCAACGCCCCCAAGTCCTGTCCTCCCAAACGCCCACCGTGCTGGGGAGCGCTCAGTCCCCTCTCTGCTGCACACACTCTCCACTCCTCACCCTGCCTCTGGGGTCGCTTGGTCCTCTGGTCCCTCTCTGTCCTCCAGAATCACTTCTCCCCACGCCACACCAGGTGCCTCCCCAGCTCCCAGGGCTTCTGCCCCAAGCACGTCTCTCAGATGGGTAGGCCTTCCATCATTCCTCGAGGCACACTGTCACCAGTCATTGTTAAGCACAATTTAGGACATGTCATATGACTTTATGATACTTCCTACTGGGGGAAAGGCTAAATCATCTGCAATTAGCAAATCTGGTTGGAGAAGGAGTTGTCAAAACCAGGTTCCCCATTCTCAAATGATATCTTGAATGAAGGTCTAAGTGTGCTTAAAGTTATGACTCCTAATTTCCTCACGTTCTTTTATGGCTCTTTTCTCAACTACCAGGGTTCATTTAATCTACTCAAACAATGTGCTTTGCACATGCAGAAGAAAGGGAAAATATTTTATCAAACTCTGAAGGACCGTCCACTATTTTTAGTTTGGCTAGTGGGGAAAAGCCCTGGATGAAAGCTAAGGTTGGCACTTCCATGAGATTGGCCTGTTTCTACAAGGGTTCTCCCTGTGCAGGCAGGATGGGCCTGAGTAGCCCTCCTGCGGCCCTGTTGCTCGAATCACAGCCTATGCACACTGATCACACGCTGCCGTCAGAACCCCTACCCTGGACGGGCCGTGTATAATATAGACGCTGCATTCACTCATCTCAGCCCATCCACGTGGCTGAAAGTTGCCCCCAAAGTCCAGGGTGAATGGAAGGCCGTATCATACACACCTGCCTTCTGAGACATGTGTCTGAACCTTTCTCATCCCACTGCCCATGGGAACACACACTTGGCCGTCAGCATCTCTGAGGGAATGTGCAGCCTTACAAGGGTGACAGGCAGCCAAGTGAGGAGCCTCCATGGGACCCCTTCTGAAAACAGAAAAGCCTGGGGACCTCTCAGCCCTGATTGCTTTGGGATGGAGAGCCTCTTTGAGACCTTGATCTCGCAGAGGGGCTGGACGAGCCGCTGGCTCTGCTTACACCACAGAGTGACACACAGGGTAGGGGTTGGCAGATGCATGGCTGAGTCACAGGGGTCTTTGGGACAGTCTTGCAACATTTTTGTTTACATTCACAACTGTTTCAAATAATTTGGTACAAAAGCAGAGATGAAAGTGTGAGCTCCATCCCCACCTACTCCCTGACAGGACTGAGTTGAGATCAATGGACAGCCTGATCTGGTGAGTCTGATGTCCCACTACCCACTGGCCAGAAGTCTTGGGCAAGTGACGTGACCTTGCTGAGGCTCAGCAACCTCAGCTGTCACAGGAGATGCCACATGGACTCGAGAGTGTCCCTGTGAGGACCCGATGCTTCCAGAGAAATAGAGCTGCTGCTGAGTGGGCACGGGAAGGGTCATGGTAGAGCACAAGAGTAAATAACTCTGTGTTTCATTTCTGCTTCCTGAATTGCTGTAACCCCTAGGAAGCCTTGGCTTCCTTACCCCTCGGGGAGGGATAGGAAACAGGGGAGAAAGTGGTCCTAGTGTGGAAAGGCTGTTACTGACCAAATAAGGTGAGGGACAAATCGTTTCACGGCCAATTTCACTATACAACATTGACAGGGCAAGGAACATCTTATACTCCTTGCTGCTCCTTCAAAGTGATTTGATGAGCAAAGAAAGACTCCTAACGATGCCAATGCTTCTCCCAGAAGGGAAGGCCGAAAAATACCCTGAGTGGGAAGAAAGGGAAATTGGGTTTTAGCCTGCACTCCTGTGAGAGTGTGGCCCCAAAGGGGTCTGGCTCAGCAGGCAGCATTTTCTGAAGAATCTGGAGAGGGGAACAACTCTGCTTTGCTCCTGAATGAGGCCACACCCACGTCAGGTGCACGGGCCTTTGATCATTGATAGGACATTATGCCACTGAGCAGACACTTGACTGAAAACATATCCACATGGGGGAAAAGTCACTGACGCTGCAGGAAGGGTAAAAAGCACGCCATCCGTGGAGGATGGAAAACCGGGGCTAGGGTCTGGCTTCACTGAAACCATGGTGTACAGACAGGATTCGAGGCTGAGGATTTTCGATCTATATGCTCCAGAGGAACGTAGGCACCCCAGGAGCAAAAACATTAAAATCAGCAACAAATGCTGATTTCCGATGCTACAAATATGGAGCTGACTGGAAACCTGTGTGGAGAGCCAGAGACTTTGCAGGAAGCACACAGGAAATAGAACTGGCAACAGAATTTCATGGGTAGCACCGAATTCGTCTTGCAAGAAATAAAAAGAGGTCTGTGACCCAGATGTCTCCAGGTGAGATAGTGGTGGCTGAGTTTTTGCCCTTTTCCCTCCATTTCTCCTCTCCAACCTGACTTGGTACCAACAGCCTGCACTTGTGAGGGGGCCGGGTGACAGAGGGTAGTCTGAGACAGAAGGAAAGGAAATTTGTCTGATTCAAAACACACTTTTTTTTTTTTTTTTGAAGTAGGCTCCACAACCAGTGTGGAGCTTAACCTGGGGCTTGAACTCACAACCCTGAGATGAAGATCTGAGTGGACATCAAGAGATGGATGCATAACCAACTGAAACACCCAGGTGTCCCAGTGTTTTCAAAATTAACTCCAAGGGCAAAGTTCAAACCAGTTTGAGTCTACAGGGCCTGTTGCCACGGGTGCATGTCTCAGCCTATTTAGGTGGTTGGATACAGAGAAGACAGGCTTCCTTGGAGCCCCCGCCCCAGGAACCTTGTGCCCCTCACGTGGGAGTACTTACCATCTACATCCAGACCCAAGAAAGTTTCCAGAGTATCAAATATGGATGAGGCACTTGTATACGGCCTCCAGGTGTCTGGCAGGTCATGGCCAACTGAAGAAGTCAAACAACATTCGTCCAGTGAGTCCTGTGGGACTTCATTCTCTTCTGCTACTGGCAGCTCCCTGGGGAACCTGGTGTTACAGGGAGGACAGGAGATGCAACGAGAAGGTTGAGTCAACACGGAGTCCCAGCTGGTTTTGGTGGCAGGGAGGAGGGACTGGTCACAGGAAACCAATGGGAAGTCCCCATCAAGGGAGATGAACCATTCTGCCTCTATCTGGGGCCAGAGTGTGGCTGCACTGGGGAGAGATCACGGAGGCGGGGAGGGAGCGAGAGCAGGAGGTGCTCAGAGCATGGACAGAATGGGAGCTTAAGGGAAGGAGCCTGAACCAGCCCTGTGCACAACAGTCACAACACATAGCACACTCAGAAAACAATAAAACCGGCATCAACACTTTTGCATACATTTTGTTGAAATTTACAGAAATCACCAAGACAACCCCAGATTGGCAGCATTGTAGATTCCTAGAAAGCTCGTATGTCCAAGGCCTACTTGTCTAAATACTGAGACATGAATTTTCGTTTTCCTAAACACTTCCCTTGCCATGAATTCCTGCCATCATCATAATGCGAAACCAGCAGCGACAGATGGGCATTTTGGATGGATCCAATACAAAGTGTCCCTGTGACTGCTTAGGATACCTGCATCAATGGACAAGAGGTTCCTGCTTTTGGGGGGGGATTAAGAAAGGGGCCTCTAGAAGTACCACAGTGAAACAGAGAACACTGCTAACGGAAGATTTTGTGGGTGGCTGAATGGGTAAAATAGGTACGTTTAGCACTTTCTAGATTTGCCTAGATCTGAGATCACGAGATGTCACCATTGAATTAAAGCCCATGATTCTTCAGAGTTACCTGGGGCATATCCGGTCTTGGTCTTCCTCCAAAAGATCATTATGATTTTCTACAAACAAATACAGACCGGTCCAGTCACATAAACAGAACATTTGTACGTTAAAATTAAGTATCCAATACAACTAGTGCATGGGCATAATTACCCTTAGTGGGGCAGCAGGATACTCTGAGAGAAATCCTCCTGGAGGCCTCAGGTAGTACCTTGGGATTGTGCCTTGGTTTTCTTTCCTATACCATTGGGCATGAGCTCCCTAATGTGATAGGGCCACATCTCAAGTGTCTGTGTACAGAGTGAAACATCTGTTTTACCACAGATTCTGGGGAACAGCTTACATGCATTCTAAAACCTTACTGGAACAACCTCTCATTCCCTTATAGTATAGTATGAGATGCTCTAGGTGTGAGGGTTTAAGGGAATTTAGACACAAAGACCAGGCTGATGGATGGAATCTGCAAACCCTCACAGCAAAAGGAATCTATTGTGTACAGTCCTTTGTGCTACACAGACATATGAGCCATGCATGGGGAGGGGCGATGCCCAGGCTCAGCTTTGCTTCGAGGAAAACATACAAGGAGGCTGATGGTAGAAGCGTTGACGTGCAATACTCCGACGATGACTCAGTGTAGACAGACAACACAGAGGATACAGACACTGGGGATCGGTGCAGTGAAAGCAGGGAAATGACAAATCCAAAGATACAGGTAAGGCTGACAACATCTTTGGACAGGCACAAAAATTCAAGGGATGTTTTTCGGGTCTACAAAGGAGAGCAGTGCAGATGAGGAGAGGCATTTAAAGGAAATCAGGAACAAAGACAGACACCTCTGCATATGCAGCTCAACTGAGAGTGAGTTCGTCATATCTGCCTTGACTCCAATGTCCTAACTTCTGTCAGGAGCCGTAAGCATGGCCGGAGATGCGGAACAAACGGTAGGTCCCTGACTCACCTGATGTCTATGGTGAAAAGTCTATCCTGGGGCCTGACTCAGATCCCTATGTCTAGCGGGCTTCTACACAGCGATGACACATCTCAGCGGAACCAGAGGTTGGATACCAAAAATAGCGGGGCAACTTGGGAGGCCAGTTGGAGCTTTATCACATGGACAGTGGAGGACTCACGAGCGGCTTCCAGAGGAGAACAGATGTCCAGATCTTGGAAAGAGTGAATGTCAGCCCTCCTAGAATTCCCGTGGGGGTCAGACAGGCCAGGAAATGCTGAGGAAATCATACAGCATTCATCCATTGAGTCCCATGGGTTGTCCTGCACTTCCACCACTGGCAGCTCCCTGCTGAACCTGGTAGGGTGGGGAGATCTGAATATTAAGACAAGAAAGGTGGACCTCCCACCATCCTAACCGTTTTGATGGGCAGCTGGGAATTACCCTCATAAAAAAGGGGCACACCAATTTTTGACAGCAACAACTCTGCTCCTGTTTCAGGCGGCAGTGTGGTGCTGTGGGGGCAGTAGATATAGAGAACGGAAGGTGCTCAGGGCAGTGGCCACAGAACTAAGCTTCTGAGCAACAACCTGAACTAGTGTGGAAAGGAAGTCATGACTCACAGCCTGCATGGATAATCCTAAAGGTGACTTCAACACATTTACGTAAATGTTGTCGATACTACCTTCACTGACCAAGTGAACGCGGGTGTTAAAAGGCATCTTCAAAATGGAGACATCTTGTGTCTTCAGTGTCTCTTTCTCTAACTACTGTGACAGGAGGTGTTCTTTTCCTATAATATATCCTCAATGTGGTAACACCAAAGAGTTAGAGGCAGATATGCCTCTCACTCTGGTTTTACCAAAGAGAGAAGAGGGGAATGCGGAGAATCCCTGTGAAGGATTAGTTCACAAAGTTCAACTGACTGCAGGTTATTGAAATGGAGGGGTCAATAAAAGGAACGTAACCGTGTTACACGGTGAAGACATACATCAAAGTTAAAAGAGATACTTTGTAATTGAAGAATGGATGCAATAGATATGTTCGGCCATTTCTATTTTTTCCTCGAGATGCAATCCTTCAGTTTAACCACTGAAATAACAACCCATGATTCATCAGAGTTACCTGGGGCATGCCTGGTCCTGGTCTTCTTCCTCCTCATGGTGGAATTGATTTTCTGTAATTATATAGATACAGGGCTGGTCATGAATGAGATCCTTCTCGGTACGTTAATAATCCAGGGTCTCATGTTACCCACACACTCAGATACGTTCAATGTGAGAACAGGTTCAGTCAGAAGAATATGTCAGGGTGCCTCCGATATTGTCATGTGATAACTGGCTTGATTTCCGGCCTGAGCCATTTGGAAAAATTTATTCTATCTAGGAGATTAACATCACAGTCTCCCCTGTTGTCTGTGCAAGCACTTGAACTTCTCTCTTTGACACAGATTCTGGGGAGCCAGCCTCCCTGCATTCTAAAAGGATCGCTGCAGCATTCACCCTTCTCTCGTCAGATAGCCTGGTTGTTGAAGGCTCCGTGGAATTTGTACACTGAGACTGAACAGATGGAATGCAACTACAGACACTGAAATTCAAGTGAGTCTTTGGTGCTACTCAGAACATTGGCCTGATTCATGTGGTGGGAGAATGCCAAGGCACAGCTCTGCTTCTGGAAACACACAATCAAGCTATCAGTAGAGACACTTAGGGTGGGTTTTCAGACAACTGTTTAGGAAGACAAGCCAACCTAAAGGAGACAGAGAATGGGGCTAAGAATAGCAAAACCAGTTAACCCTGGACAAGAATGCCAAGTGACTGCGGCAGGCACAGATTCTTAATGGACCCACCTCCGAGATGAAACATAGAGCTTATTAGAGGTGAAAAGAGACATTTCATCCAAATTAGGTCTGACAGACAGGTTTTATGGTCGTGTTGCTGAGGTGAGTTGAGCTTGTCGTGCCTGCCTTGGCCCAACAACGAAGTGACAGAGAATTCAAGGTAACATGGGCATGCCCTGGGACTAAGAAGAGAGCAAATGTGCCTCGCCCACCTGATGTCTGTGCTTAAAACTCAATCCTAGAGCCCAGTGCAGATCAGTTTGTCTCTACAGGGCCTGCCCACAGGGATGACCTCTCTCGGCACAGCAGAGGTCTGGGGTACAAAGAACAGGAGATCTTTGTGGGTGTCCAGGTGGAGCTTGATCACCTGGACAATGGAGTACTCACTGGTCACTTCCAGAGAGGAACAGACTTCCAGTTCCTCGGGTAGGAAGATGTTGGTGCTCCTGTAAGGCCAGTAGGAGTCAGACAGGTCGGGAAGAACTGAGTATGTCAAGTAGTGTTCATCCTGAGAGTCCCTTGAGACGTCCTGCTGTACCACCTCTACCAGCTGTTTGCTGAGCCTGCAGGGTAGGGACAAGTGAAGATTAACCTAAGAGGGATCTGAAGTCATAAGTCCTGTCAGGCTTTGATGCAAGGCGGAAGGGAGTGGTCAAGAAAGCAAAGAGGGGAAGGACCCATTAAGAAGAGAAACGATTCTTGTTTTCGTGGGACACGTTGTGTTTCACACAGGGGCAGCTGTTCGAAAGGAAAATAAGTGCTCGTGCATGGGCCAAATAGCAAGCTTCTGGCGAAAGAGACTGAATTATCTCTGTGCCGTCCACTTATGACTCATACCACACGAGTCCCACAATGGTGGCCTTTCCCCTTCCATGCAAATGGCATTGAGTTCTGCATGTAGTGGCCAAGCACGGGCAGCTCTGGGGGCAGTGGACTGTCACAGAAATCTCATGCCAGGAAGCCCTCTTTCTCTCAACCTTGTGGCATCATAGAACATGTTTGTCTACTTGCTATGATATTTTAATGTTATGAACACTTGTCTACACGAAATCTAAAGACAGAGAGCAGATGTGCATGGCTCTCTAAAGCACACAAGAATGAGCAAGCACCGTGGTCCCTGTGACATATTCGTTCACCCGGGTCAGCCGACTGTGGCTTACTCAACTCGAGAAGTCATTAAGAAATGGGAAGCAATCCCAGTACAACGGTGAAGACAGAGAACATTGTGAAACTGGTAATTTGTCCTGGACCGCATGGATAATACCGTGCTCGTCAGCACTTTCTGCTTCTCCCCGGGTGCCACTTTTGAATCCCCAGCCCCCGAGTGTCCAGAATTACCTGGGGGCAGCCGGCTCTTGTCTTCCCAGACCCTCCTGATCAGTTCGGTCTTCTGCAAATAATGAAGAGAAAGAATTACGTTAAGCACATTCGCCTTCACAGATGCCCACTCCTATATCCTGCATAGCACAGGACAGACATATAAGCACAGCAATACCAGGCAACTGTGAGTGTAAACATCCAGGAGCGCTTAGGTAAGGCCTCGCGGGCAAAAATTGGGATGGTAGTCTTGAGTCATTAAACCAATATCCCTGATAAAACAAGCCATCCTCATAGCATCCTAAATCTTGAGTCTAGGCAAACAAACCGATTCTGTTTCTCAGAGATCCTGGGGGAACTCCCTGGCTGCTTCCTAGACAGTTGCTGCAATATTGAGGCTTTTTCCATCTGAAATTCCAACAGGTGAATGGTTTAGAGGAATCAGCCATGCAGATTAAACCAATGAATGGATTCTACACGCCATCAAATCAGAACAATCTTGAAAGCTACAAAGAAACAGGGGACACTCATGGGGTAGGGAAGTTTCAGGACCCTGCATTGCTCCAGAGAAACATACACTGTCCCATAGCAGTGGTCCAGTTCGGGTTCTCAGCTGACTTGAGATGAGATAAGACAAATGAAGACATAGACGAAGTGAAGAGCGTGAACCAGGGGAGTGCCATCTCCAGAGATATAGAAAAGGCTGCCAACAGCCTTGGCAGGCATCCAAATTCAGGGGCATGTTTCATGAATGGAAATTAGAGCCTTGCAAGAGAGGACACGAGCTGAATTCATAATTAGGAGGTCTGGCAGTGACCTCGTGGGCCTGGGCTGGAGAGGTGTATGAGTCTGGCAGGGTGTGAGGAACAAGGAATATGGACACCACCTGGGGGACCACGTGGAGTTATAGCCCCTTTGGAATGGGAGCATTCATAGGCCATATCCAGAGTAGACCCAAATTCAGGTTCATCAAACAGGAATTTGCCATCACGGTAAGACTGGCCGCTGTCACGCCTTTCTTGCACATTTGAAGGAGCCAAAACACATTCATCCACTGTGTCCTGTAGGAATTCCTTCTTTTCAACATCCTGGGGCTCCATGCTATGCCGGGGGAGACAACAATGATAGAAGATCAAACCAGGAGGATCAGACACCATGGCTTCCTAGCTGGTGTTGATGGGTGTGATAGCGAGTGGTCCCAGAAAGCAATGGGGCTGTCCCCTTGGAGGGAAAATACTATCCCCCTATATAAGGAGCAGAGTGTGGCCTCCGATATGAGGAGCAGTGGGAGACAGAGCAGGAGATATTCTGTGCACTGGCCTCATAACCAGGTGACGGAGGAGGTGACTAAAACATCCCTGTCATACTCATGTCATAATTATGACTCCCAGCACACAGAGGTTATCAAAACAAGTGGCTTCAACCCTTCTGCATACGTTGCATTGACTTGTACATGCAGTGTCCAAGGGACTAAATATCCTGAGGCCTTACTGCCTCTCAGACATTCTGACTCCAAGGAATATTTTCTCAATATTTTGATGGGACATGCATTTATTCTTCAATTTCCTCTCTTGCTATCCAAAATCCTCCAACATGATGATGTCAAACAGACACAAAGTTAATACGCATCTCACTTTGGTTTTAACCACACAGGAGAAAACAGCAGATTACCGGAATCCCTGGGTATGGTCAATTCATGTGTGTCCACTCTCTGTAGGTTATTCAACATGAAAGGGAGTAAGAAAGTGACACCTACACAACTACCACATGAAAATAGATGACATGGTTAAAGGGCATATTCTGCTATTGACTAAATGGATGGAATAGTTTTAGGCAGCACTTTCTCTCTATCCCTGGATGTGAGCCAGCGAGGTGAGTCGGGACCCGGACCGTGGGCGACAAGGAGAAGTGACAGAGAGGCTCAAGGGGGAAGACGGTAAGTAGGTTCCGTTCAAAGGCCCTTGTTGGGGCTGTGCATCCCCGAACACTCACTGAGCTCTTTCTCGAGGGCCTCTCCCTGGTGCCACCGAGCTGCTGCTTATGTCTCCGCCACGTGGGAACGGCGCCTCCCCAATTCTCAGGTAGTTCGGCGCCTGACATAGGAGTCCCGGGTCACCCCAGGCTCCAGGAAGGGACACTGAGTGTGGGAGGGTAAGGAAGACACGACCCTGGGGAGGGTGGAAAAGCTCAGATGTCAGGAAATCCGAGCAGAGGCGGATTCTGATGAGCAGGAAGCTGGGAACGAGGCCCCAGGAATGAGGGGAGATGACGAACTAGACGGAGGATCAAAGGAGAGAGTGACATGTGCACTTTGTGTAAGAAAGTGGCCCCTTATTTGTTTAGAAAAGGGAAAAAACAGAAATAAGCCGGAGACCAGTATTTCTATTGTGAATGTGAGCGCCAAACAGAGAAGATGGGCTTGGAGATGCTGACGGAGAGAAAACCGGGCACAGGAGCCTTCCTGAGAAAGCCAGTGGAGATGGGCTCCGGGGAAGTGGGGCCAGTAGGAACCGCTCCAGCCCCATGAATCATGCCCTGACACCATTTTCCAAGTGTGCAAGCACCACAGAGACCCCAAAATTAGACATGACAAATTCATAGATGTTATCAAGCAATTGTTGTTGAATCAGCCCCCCTAGCAACGATGTGGTTTCATGCTCCCAGCATTGATGGAACGGAGATACCATCTGCACAGGTTCCGATGAGGGGACCGAGGGGACAATACGTAAGAAGATGACTAAGTTAAACAGCCAGGAAGTCGCAAGCCCAGGCCCTGGGACACAGCTGCCACTAAACACAGGCTCTTGCTCACCTCGCTGTATTGGAGCATCGTGGGGTTCGACCTCACCCCACTGCGGCCTCCAGCCATGAGCCGGTGATGACCAATGCGGGGACCAGAACGGCCTACTCCTGTCCCCACTCACCTTGGAAGGGCGGCCATTGGTTCCCAGGACCCAACTCGGCGTCCAGGCTCCCGAGGGTGCAGGAGAGGCCGAGCCTGGCTCTGTTGTCACCACAATCCAACTGCTGGTCCAACTGCAGTGGCAGAATATTGGCCACCTGGGTGCTTGGCTGTGTCCGTGCTCCTGAAGTCTGCACCTCTGCCCTTTGGAAAGTCCAGTTTCCGCTTGATGGCCCTTGGTGACAGGGAGCCTGCATCGGAGCTGAAGCAAGAAGAGATCTCAATGGGCTCAATCCCCGGGCTCCTTAGCTGAGCACTCCCAGACCACCCATGTCTGACGTCCCCGTCTGCCTTTAAGACCACACTGTGAGCAAGCACAAAGGCACACATGATATGTATGAAGGAGATGTCACCATTATGTCCCAGCCTGGGGATGCTGGGATGGCAGGTTCCAAGCCAGCAAAGTCCCTGAGGTGAAAATAACCCCTTGACGCCACCGGGCCTTTGGATGGGCACATGAGTTCATGCCTATCATTCAGTTAGTAGTAACCTTGGTCCTACAGCCTAGGGAGAAGATCCTAGAGAGGCCTCAGGGCATGTGGAGAAGGAGTTGTCGGTTGTTTCCCCCTCAAGAAAACGAACAGGGAATCAAGTTCGACCTCCAGGCTTCAGGTACCACTAGAGAAGGGAGTTGCGAAGGGTACCTCTAGATGCTTTAGGTACCACTAGAGACGGGACCACGGACCAAGTTATGGGAACATTTCACAGCTCTGGAGCCTTTTGAGGTTTCTTATCTGCAATATCTGATTGCTTTCCCCCCACCCACACATCTGTATGCGATATATTCTATTGCCATTGGAGGAGGGGCTAACAGCTCTGAGTAACGTAGCAGCGGTCTGAGTCCCTTTGGAAACTTCCAGGCCAGAAGTAGTATAGGATCAGACTTGTGGGTCTTCAGGGAGGGCATACAGCACCCAGTCCTCGCATCACACACCCCTCAGTGAGGTGTGGACCGCACTCCGTAATCAAACCCGCTCAGATTGCTACTGTGAAGGGAGTCCGTGTTCTCAGAAAGGGGGCTAACCGGAGACGTGCCACAGCCTCTCGCCAGAGCAGGTCAGCCTCAGCGGGGCCTGGCGGCTCCCTGCCATGATTCCTAGTCCCTTGTGTGCATCTCATTCTCCCTAGTCTTTTCATCTGTCACTACAAACGATTCCATGAGTCTGTGACTGTTTAGCCTCCCTGGCAACGCCCTGTATCTCCTCTCACCGTGCGTTCTCCCACTTCCTTCTATCTGCTCTTTCCTGCCTGCGCTAGCAACGCCCCCAAGTCCTGTCCTCCCAAACGCCCACCGTGCTGGGGAACGCTCAGTCCCCTCTCTGCTGCACACACTCTCCACTCCTCACCCTGCCTCTGGGGTCGCTTGGTCCTCTGGTCCCTCTCTGTCCTCCAGAATCACTTCTCCCCACCCCACACCAGGTGCCTCCCCAGCTCCCAGGGCTTCTGCCCCAAGCACGTCTCTCAGATGGGTAGGCCTTCCATCATTCCTCGAGGCACACTGTCACCAGTCATTGTTAAGCACAATTTAGGACATGTCATGTGACTTTATGATACTTCCTACTGGGGGAAAGGCTAAATCATCTGCAATTAGCAAATCTGGTTGGAGAAGAAGTTGTCAAAACCAGGTTCCCCATTCTCAAATGATATCTTGAATGAAGGTCTAAGTGTGCTTAAAGTTATGACTCCTAATTTCCTCACGTTCTTTTATGGGTCTTTTCTCAACTACCAGGGTTCATTTAATCTACTCAAACAATGTGCTTTGCACATGCAGAAGAAAAGGGAAAATATTTTATCAAACTCTGAAGGACCGTCCACTATTTTTAGTTTGGCTAGTGGGGAAAAGCCCTGGATGAAAGCTAAGGTTGGCACTTCCATGAGATTGGCCTGTTTCTACAAGGGTTCTCCCTGTGCAGGCAGGATGGGCCTGAGTAGCCCTCCTGCGGCCCTGTTGCTGGAATCACAGCCTATGCACACTGATCACACGCTGCCGTCAGAACCCCTACCCTGGACGGGCCGTGTATAATATAGACGCTGCATTCACTCATCTCAGCCCATCCACGTGGCTGAATGTTGCCCCCATGGTCCAGGGTGAATGGAAGGCCGTATCACACACACCTGCCTTCTGAGACATGTGTCTGAACCTTTCTCATCCCACTGCCCATGGGAACCCACACTTGGCCGTCAGCATCTCTGAGGGAATGTGCAGCCTTACAAGGGTGACAGGCAGCCAAGTGAGGAGCCTCCATGGGACCCCTGGTGAAAACAGAAAAGCCTGGGGACCTCTCAGCCCTGATTGCTTTGGGATGGAGAGCCTCTTTGAGACCTTGATCTCGCAGAGGGGCTGGACGAGCCGCTGGCTCTGTTTACACCACAGAGTGACACACAGGGTAGGGGTTGGCAGATGCATGGCTGAGTCACAGGGGTCTTTGGGACAGTCTTGCAACATTTTTGTTTACATTCACAACTGTTTCAAATAATTTGGTACAAAAGCAGAGATGAAAGTGTGAGCTCCATCCCCACCTACTCCCTGACAGGACTGAGTTGAGATCAATGGACAGCTTGATCTGGTGAGTCTGATGTCCCACTACCCACTGGCCAGAAGTCTTGGGCAAGTGACGTGACCTTGCTGAGGCTCAGCACCCTCAGCTGTCACAGGAGATGCCACATGGACTCGAGAGTGTCCCTGTGAAGACCCGATGCTTCCAGAGAAATAGAGGTGCTGCTGAGTGGGCACGGGAAGGGGCATGGTAGAGCACAAGAGTAAATAACTCTGTGTTTCATTTCTGCTTCCTGAATTGCTGTAACCCCTAGGAAGCCTTGGCTTCCTTACCCCTCGGAGAGGGATAGGAAACAGGGGAGAAAGTGGTCCTAGTGTGGAAAGGCTGTTACTGACCAAATAAGGTGAGGGACAAATCGTTTCACGGCCAATTTCACTATACAACATTGACACGGCAAGGAACATCTTATACTCCTTGCTGCTCCTTCAAAGTGATTTGATGAGCAAAGAAAGACTCCTAACGATGCCAATGCTTCTCCCAGAAGGGAAGGCCGAAAAATACCCTGAGTGGGAAGAAAGGGAAATTGGGTTTTAGCCTGCACTCCTGTGAGAGTGTGGCCCCAAAGGGGTCTGGCTCAGCAGGCAGCATTTTCTGAAGAATCTGGAGAGGGGAACAACTCTGCTTTGCTCCTGAATGAGGCCACACCCACGTCAGGTGCACGGGCCATTGATCATTGATAGGACATTATGCCACTGAGCAGACACTTGACTGAAAACATATCCACATGGGGGAAAAGTCACTGACGCTGCAGGAAGGGTAAAAAGCACGCCATCCGTGGAGGATGGAAAACCGGGGCTAGGGCTCTGGCTTCACTGAAACCATGGTGTACAGACAGGATTCGAGGCTGAGGATTTTCGATCTATATGCTCCAGAGGAACGTAGGCACCCCAGGAGCAAAAACTTTAAAATCAGCAACAAATGCTGATTTCCGATGCTACAAATATGGAGCTGACTGGAAACCTGTGTGGAGAGCCAGAGACTTTGCAGGAAGCACACAGGAAATAGAACTGGCAACAGAATTTCATGGGTAGCACAGAATTCTTCTTGCAAGAAATAAAAAGAGGTCTGTGACCCAGATGTCTCCAGGTGAGATAGTGGTGGCTGAGTTTTTGCCCTTTTCCCTCCATTTCTCCTCTCCAACCTGACTTGGTACCAACAGCCTGCACTTGTGAGGGGGCCGGGTGACAGAGGGTAGTCTGAGACAGAAGGAAAGGAAATTTGTCTGATTCAAAACACACTTTTTTTTTTTTTTTGAAGTAGGCTCCACAACCAGTGTGGAGCTTAACCTGGGGCTTGAACTCACAACCCTGAGATGAAGATCTGAGTGGACATCAAGAGCTGGATGCATAACCAACTGAAACACCCAGGTGTCCCAGTGTTTTCAAAATTAACTCCAAGGGCAAAGTTCAAACCAGTTTGAGTCTACAGGGCCTGTTGCCACGGGTGCATGTCTCAGCCTATTTAGGTTGTTGGATACAGAGAAGACAGGCTTCCTTGGAGCCCCCGCCCCAGGAACCTTGTGCCCCTCACGTGGGAGTACTTACCATCTACATCCAGACCCAAGAAAGTTTCCAGAGTTTCAAATATGGATGAGGCACTTGTATACGGCCTCCAGGTGTCTGGCAGGTCATGGCCAACTGAAGAAGTCAAACAACATTCGTCCAGTGAGTCCTGTGGGACTTCATTCTCTTCTGCTACTGGCAGCTCCCTGGGGAACCTGGTGTTACAGGGAGGACAGGAGATGCAACGAGAAGGTTGAGTCAACACGGAGTCCCAGCTGGTTTTGGTGGCAGGGAGGAGGGACTGGTCACAGGAAACCAATGGGAAGTCCCCATCAAGGGAGATGAACCATTCTGCCTCTATCTGGGGCCAGAGTGTGGCTGCACTGGGGAGAGATCACGGAGGCGGGGAGGGAGCGAGAGCAGGAGGTGCTCAGAGCATGGACAGAATGGGAGCTTAAGGGAAGGAGCCTGAACCAGCCCTGTGCACAACAGTCACAACACATAGCACACTCAGAAAACAATAAAACCGGCATCAACACTTTTGCATACATTTTGTTGAAATTTACAGAAATCACCAAGACAACCCCAGATTGGCAGCATTGTAGATTCCTAGAAAGCTCGTATGTCCAAGGCCTACTTGTCTAAATACTGAGACATGAATTTTCGTTTTCCTAAACACTTCCCTTGCCATGAGTTCCTGCCAACATCATAATGCGAAACCAGCAGCGACAGATGGGCATTTTGGATGGATCCAATACAAAGTGTCCCTGTGACTGCTTAGGATACCTGCATCAATGGACAAGAGGTTCCTGCTTTTGGGGGGGATTAAGAAAGGGGCCTCTAGAAGTACCACAGTGAAACAGAGAACACTGCTAACGGAAGATTTTGTGGGTGGCTGAATGGGTAAAATAGGTACGTTTAGCACTTTCTAGATTTGCCTAGATCTGAGATCACGAGATGTCACCATTGAATTAAAGCCCATGATTCTTCAGAGTTACCTGGGGCATATCCGGTCATGGTCTTCCTCCAAAAGATCATTATGATTTTCTACAAACAAATACAGACCGGTCCAGTCACATAAACAGAACATTTGTACGTTAAAATTAAGTATCCAATACAACTAGTGCATGGGCATAATTACCCTTAGTGGGGCAGCAGGATACTCTGAGAGAAATCCTCCTGGAGGCCTCAGGTAGTACCTTGGGATTGTGCCTTGGTTTGCTTTCCTATACCATTGGGCATGAGCTCCCTAATGTGATAGGGCCACATCTCAAGTGTCTGTGTACAGAGTGAAACATCTGTTTTACCACAGATTCTGGGGAACAGCTTACATGCATTCTAAAACCTTACTGCAACAATCTCTCATTCCCTTATAATATAGTATGAGATGCTCTAGGTGTGAGGGTTTAAGGGAATTTAGACACAAAGACCAGGCTGATGGATGGAATCTGCAAACCCTCACAGCAAAAGGAATCTATTGTGTACAGTCCTTTGTGCTACACAGACATATGAGCCATGCATGGGGAGGGGCGATGCCCAGGCTCAGCTTTGCTTCGAGGAAAACATACAAGGAGGCTGATGGTAGAAGCGTTGACGTGCAATACTCCGACGATGACTCAGTGTAGACAGACAACACAGAGGATATAGACACTGGGGATCGGTGCAGTGAAAGCAGGGAAATGACAAATCCAAAGATACAGGTAAGGCTGACAACATCTTTGGACAGGCACAAAAATTCAAGGGATGTTTTTCGGGTCTACAAAGGAGAGCAGTGCAGATAAGGAGAGGCATTTAAAGGAAATCAGGAACAAAGACAGACACCTCTGCATATGCAGCTCAAGTGAGAGTGAGTTCGTCACATCTGCCTTGACTCCAATGTCCTAACTTCTGTCAGGAGCCGTAAGCATGGCTGGAGATGAGGAACAAACGGTAGGTCCCTGACTCACCTGATGTCTATGGTGAAAAGTCTATCCTGGGGCCTGACTCAGATCCCTATGTCTAGCGGGCTTCTACACAGCGATGACACATCTCAACGGAACCAGAGGTTGGATACCAAAAATAGTGGGGCATCTTGGGAGGCCAGTTGGAGGTTTATCACATTGACAGTGGAGGACTCACGAGCGGCTTCCAGAGGAGAACAGATGTCCAGATTTTGGAAAGAGTGAATGTCAGCCCTCCTAGAATTCCCGTGGGGGTCAGACAGGCCAGGAAATGCTGAGGAAATCATATAGTATTCATCCAGTGAGTCCCATGGGTTGTCCTGCTCTTCCACCACTGGCAGCTCCCTGCTGAACCTGGTAGGGTGGGGAGATCTGAACATTAAGACAAGAAAGGTGGACCTCCCACCATCCTAACGGTTTTGATGGGCAGCTGGGAATTACACTCATAACAAAGGGGCACACCAATTTTTGACAGCAACAACTCTGCTCCTGTTCCAGGCGGCAGTGTGGTGCTGTGGGGGCAGTAGATATAGAGAACGGAAGGTGCTCAGGGCAGTGGCCACAGAACTAAGCTTCTGAGCAACAACCTGAACTAGTGTGGAAGTCATGACTCACAGCCTGCATGGATAATCCTAAAGGTGACTTCAACACATTTACGTAAATGTTGTCGATACTACCTTCACTGACCAAGTGAACGCGGGTGTTAAAAGGCATCTTCAAAATGGAGACATCTTGTGTCTTCAGTGTCTCTTTCTCTAACTACTGTGACAGGAGGTGTTCTTTTCCTATAATATATCCTCAATGTGGTAACACCAAAGAGTTAGAGGCAGATATGCCTCTCACTCTGGTTTTACCAAAAAGAGAAGAGGGGAATGCGGAGAATCCCTGTGAAGGATTAGTTCACAAAGTTCAACTGACTGCAGGTTATTGAAATGGAGGGGTCAATAAAAGGAACGTAACCGTGTTACAAGGTGAAGACATACATCAAAGTTAAAAGAGATACTTTGTAATTGGAGAATGGATGCAATAGATATGTTCGGCCATTTCTATTTTTTCCTCGAGATGTAATCCTTCAGTTTAACCACTGAAATAACAACCCATGATTCATCAGAGTTACCTGGGGCATGCCTGGTCCTGGTCTTCTTCCTCCTCATGGTGGAATTGATTTTCTGTAATTATATAGAGACAGGGCTGGTCATGAATGAGATCCTTCTCGGTACGTTAATAATCCAGAGTCTCATGTTACCCACACACTCAGATACGTTCCATGTGAGAACAGGTTCAGTCAGAAGAATATGTCAGGGTGCCTCCGATATTGTCATGTGATAACTGGCTTGATTTCCCGGCCTGAGCCATTTGGAGAAATTTATTCTCTCTAGGAGATTAACATCACAGTCTCCCCTGTCGTCTGTGCAAGCACTTGAACTTCTCTCTTTGACACAGATTCTGGGGAGCCAGCCTCCCTGCATTCTAAAAGGATCGCTGCAGCATTCACCCTTCTCTCGTCAGATAGCCTGGTTGTTGAAGGCTCCGTGGAATTTGTACACTGAGACTGAACAGATGGAATGCAACTACAGACACACAAATTCAAGTGAATCTTTGGTGCTACTCAGAACATTGGCCTGATTCATGTGGTGGGAGAATGCCAAGGCACAGCTCTGCTTCTGGAAACACACAATCAAGCTATCAGTAGAGACACTTAGGGTGGGTTTTCAGACAACTGTTTAGGAAGACAAGCAAACCTAAAGGAGACAGAGAATGGGGCTAAGAATACCAAAACCAGTTAACCCTGGACAAGAATGCCAAGTGACTGCGGCAGGCACAGATTCTTAACGGACCCACCTCCGAGATGAAACATAGAGCTTATTAGAGGTGAAAAGAGACATTTCATCCAAATTAGGTCTGACAGACAGGTTTTATGGTCGTGTGGCTGAGGTGATTTGAGCTTGTCGTGCCTGCCTTGGCCCAACAACGAAGTGACAGAGAAATCAACGTAACATGGGCATGCCCTGGGACTAAGAAGAGAGCAAATGTGCCTCGCCCACCTGACGTCTGTGCTTAAAACTCAATCCTAGAGCCCAGTTCAGATCAGTTTGTCTCTACAGGGCCTGCCCACAGGGATGACCTCTCTCGGCACAGCAGAGGTCTGGGGTACAAAGAACAGGAGATCTTTGTGAGTGTCCAGGTGGAGCTTGATCACCTGGACAATGGAGTACTCACTGGTCACTTCCAGAGAGGAACAGACTTCCAGTTCCTCGGGTAGGAAGATGGTGGTGCTCCTGTAAGGCCAGTAGGAGTCAGACAGGTCGGGAAGAACTGAGTATGTCAAGTAGTGTTCATCCTGAGAGTCCCTTGAGACGTCCTGCTGTACCACCTCTACCAGCTGTCTGCTGAGCCTGCAGGGTAGGGACAAGTGAAGATTAACCTAAGAGGGATCTGAAGTCATAAGTCCTGTCAGGCTTTGATGCAAGGCGGAAAGGAGTGGTCAAGAAAGCAAAGAGGGGAAGGACCCATTAAAAAGAGAAACGATTCTTGTTTTTGTGGGACACGTTGTGTTTCACACAGGGGCAGCTGTTCGAAAGGAAAATAAGTGCTCGTGCACGGGCCAAATAGCAAGCTTCTGACGAAAGAGACTGAATTATCTCTGTGCCGTCCACTTATGACTCATAACACACGAGTCCCACAATGGTGGCCTTCCCCCTTCCATGCAAAGGGCGTTGAGTTTTGCATGTAGTGGCCAAGCACGGGCAGCTCTGGGGGCAGTGGAGTGTCACAGAAATCTCATGCCACGAAGCCCTCTTTCTCTCAACCTTGTGGCATCATAGAACAGGTTTGTCTACTTGCTATGATATTTTAATGTTATGAACACATGTCAAAAAGCGAAATCTAAAGACAGAGAGCAGATGTGCATGGCTCTCTAAAGCACACAAGAATGAGCAAGCACCGTGGTCCCTGTGACATATTCGTTCACCCGGGTCAGCGGACTGTGGCTTACTCAACTCGAGAAGTCATTAAGAAATGGGAAGCAATCCCAGTACAACGGTGAAGACAGAGAACATTGTGAAACTGGTAATTTGTCCTTGACCGCATGGATAATACCGTGCTCGTCAGCACTTTCTGCTTCTCCCCGGGTGCCACTTTTGAATCCCCAGACCCCGAGTGTCCAGAGTTACCTGGGGGCAGCCGGCTCTTGTCTTCCCAGACCCTCCTGATCAGTTCGGTCTTCTGCAAATAATGAAGAGAAAGAATTACGTTAAGCACATTCGCCTTCACAGATGCCCACTCCTATATCCTGCATAGCACAGGACAGACATATAAGCACAGCAATACCAGGCAACTGTGAGTGTAAACATCCAGGAGCGCTTAGGTAAGGCCTCGCAGGCAAAAATTGGGATGGTACTCTTGAGTTATTAAAGCAATATCCCTGATAAAACAAGCCATCCTCATAGCATCCTAAATCTTGAGTCTAGGCAAACAAACCGATTCTGTTTCTCAGAGATCCTGGGGGAACTCCCTGGCTGCTTCCTAGACATTTGCTGCAATATTGAGGCTTTTTCCATCTGAAATTCCAACAGGTGAATGGTTTAGAGGAATCAGCCATGCAGATTAAACCAATGAATGGATTCTACACGCCATCAAATCAGAACAATCTTGAAAGCTACAAAGAAACAGGGGCCATTCATGGGGTAGGGAAGTTTCAGGACCCTGCATTGCTCCAGAGAAACATACACTGTCCCATAGCAGTGGTCCAGTTCGGGTTCTCAGCTGACTTGAGATGAGATAAGACAAATGAAGACACAGACGAAGTGAAGAGCGTGAACCAGGGGAGTGCCATCTCCAGAGATACAGAAAAGGCTGCCAACAGCCTTGGCAGGCATCCAAATTCAGGGGCATGTTTCAAGAATGGAAATTAGAGCCTTGCAAGAGAGGACACGAGCTGAATTCATAATTAGGAGGTCTGGCAGTGACCTCGTGGGCCTGGGCTGGAGAGGTGTATGAGTCTGGCAGGGTGTGAGGAACAAGGAATATGGACACCACCTGGGGGACCACGTGGAGTTATAGCCCCTTTGGAATGGGAGCATTCATAGGCCATATCCAGAGTAGACCCAATTTCAGGTTCATCAAACAGGAATTTGCCATCACGGTAAGACTGGCCGTTGTCACGCCTTTCTTGCTCAGTTGAAGGAGCGAAAACACATTCATCCACTGTGTCCTGTAGGAATTCCTTCTTTTCAACATCCTGGGGCTCCATGCTATGCCGGGGGAGACAACAATGATAGAAGATCAAACCAGGAGGATCAGACACCATGGCTTCCTAGCTGGTGTTGATGGGTGTGATAGCGAGTGGTCCCAGAAAGCAATGGGGCTGTCCCCTTGGAGGGAAAAACTATCCCCCTATATAAGGAGCAGAGTGTGGCCTCCGATATGAGGAGCAGTGGGAGACAGAACAGGAGATATTCTGTGCACTGGCCTCACAACCAGGTGACGGAGGAGGAGACTAAAACATCCCTGTCATACTCATGTCATAATTATGACTCCCAGCACACAGAGGTTATCAAAACAAGTGGCTTCAACCCTTCTGCATACGTTGCATTGACTTGTACATGCAGTGTCCAAGGGACTAAATATCCTGAGGCCTTACTGCCTCTCAGACATTCTGACTCCAAGGAATATTTTCTCAATATTCTGATGGGACATGCATTTATTCTTCAACTTCCTCTCTTGCTATCCAAACTCCTCCAACATGATGATGTCAAACAGACACAAAGTTAATACGCATCTCACTTTGGTTTTAACCACACAGGAGACAACAGCTGATTACCGGAATCCCTGGCTTTGGTCAATTCATGTGTGTCCACTCTCTGTAGGTTATTCAACATGAAAGGGAGTAAGAAAGTGACACCTACACAACTACCACATGAAAATAGATGACATGGTTAAAGGCCATATTCTGCTATTGACTGAATGGATGGAATACTTCTAGGCAGCACTTTCTCTCTATCCCCGATGTGAGGTCTCCAGAGGTCACCAGGAAAATTCGTAGTCCACAGTCTTCACACTTACCTGGGGCACATTGGCTGTTGTCCATTTCTTTCCCTTCGATCATCTTGACTTTCTGAAAATCAGTTCCAAGACAGCAGGTGACACTAAGGAAATCATACTTCCCATATTACCAACACAGTGACCACCCACACTGCAAGGACATTAAGATTCTCAGGGCAAGACCCTAGTGCTCTGGCAGGGATATTCCAGGATGGCCAAGGTTAAGTCTTACGAGCAGTGCACAGGACTGCTCCCTAACCTGCTGCAGAAATTCACTTTCTTCTCCCCCACAAATTATCCCAATATCCTCCTCTGATGGGAGTCTGTAAAAAGAGTTCCGAATATATTTTCCCCAGAGGTCCTGCGGAGGAGTCCAAGCACTTTCTTGAAGTGTTGTTGCAAAATGGGGTTATTCCATGACATACCATGGCTCTTGATGCTTCCCAGGAATTTATTCTTGAAACTAGGCTAATGAATCAAATGTAGAAAACCTCAAATCAAAAAGAATCTTTGGTGTTCTACCGACACAGAAGCCATTTGGTCTGAGTGATGCCAGAGCCCAGCTTGGCTTCATAGGAACATCCAGGCAAGGTAATGACACAGTTGTTTTCAGATGACCACTTGGCTAAGTTGAACCCACATAGAGAAGATTGTGCCTGGGCCTGAGAGCAGTGAAACCAGGGAAAGCACCTTTCCTTGATATGCAGGTATGTGAGCCAAAAACATTGGACAGGTCTAGGCCCTCGAGAGATATTGATCCTAAAAAGAAAGTGTCATTGCATGGAACAAAAGACAGTTGATCCACGTAGGGTATCTGACAAGACTTTGTGGATGTCCTACTGAGGTGGGTAGAGCTTGTCACCCATGACATAGGTTCAATGGCCTGACACGGGGGCCAGGTTGACAGAGGCATGGCCGCTGCCTAGGATGGTTGAAGGCTCCCTGACCCACCTGATGTCTGTGTCTCCACATCCATTATGTCCTGATTTAAAGCAAAGTGTGTCTGTAACGCCCGTGTATAGAGATGACCTTCCTCAGTGTAGACAAGGTGTGCAGAACAAACAACATGGACACTACCTGGGGGACCACGTGACGTTTCATCCCCTTGGGTGTGGGAGCATTCACAGGCGAAATCCAGAGCAGAGCCGAATTCCTGTTCATCTAATGGGAATTCGCCAGCACTGTAGGACTGGTCGTTGTCACACTCTTCTTGCAGAGTTGAAGGAGTCAAAACAAACTCATCCACTGTGTCCTGTAGGGCTTCCTTCTTTTCAACTTGCTGCTGCTCCATGCTGTGCCGGGTAGGACAGGAATGACAAGAGATCAAACCAGGAGGATCAGACACTGTGGCTTCCTAGCTGGTTGGATGGGAGTTATATGGAGTGGTCACAAGAGGCACAGGGCACCGGCTGGAGAGGGAACAAGCACACCAACCTATAAGAGGCAGAGTGTGGCTGCCCGGGGCTGGGAGAGCAGGAGCTGATCCTCAGAGCACTGGCCACAGAAGCACTGACTAGGAATGAGACTCCACCCTCCCAGCAGGATGCGGTCACAACAAGAAGCACAGTGGAGACCAGACCAGGGGCAACCACCACGGGCCTGAGTCAGGATGATTTTTACATAGATTGGTCAATTACTTACAGCTCTGGAGTACCTGCAGACTGCAGAAATGTGTGCCTTCTAGGCACTTTGTCATTAATAGTGTCACATGACACCCCAAGTTTTTGGAGTTTGGTTAGGTACTTCTCTTGGTTTTAATTTTGCTAGTTGTCTGTTTACCAATTCCTTGGTGAGTTACCTTCCTACCAAGGACCTTAGAGAACTGTGTAGGAAGTAGATATGCATCTCCTCCCGGTGTCCATTTACAGGAAAGAATGGGTATTTTTGTCCCCACGGGGAATCCTAAGGCTGGTGAATTCATCTCGGTCTTACAACACCACAGAGACAACAGGCAACCAAGCCAAAACGGCCATCCTTTGGGGACCATCTGCAGTTTTGCTTAACCTTGCATCTGACATCTGTCACTCTCTTGACCTCACTTACTTTACTTTCTGAGACCCTGTCCATTTTGACCCACACATTATTGGTTCCAGAATTTTCATTGTCACCTGGGAGTGAGGGTTCCTTGTTCTTCTTCATCCTCCTCATCCTCATAATTTTCTGCAAATAAATTCAGAAATGTCCCATCAGCTATTTCCCACATCACCACTATAAACACAGCGGCTTCTATGTCCCTGGAGACCTAAGGGTCTATGAATGACTAGGTATTCTACTGAGTTTAGGGCACTGTCTTTAAGAACTGCTGTGGCATGGATTTCTGATGCGTCAGGCAGTGTGTCTCTGATTCTGAGGATCAGCATCACTGAACCTGGGCAACACGTTCTACCGGCTCTTGTTGTCCATATCAGGGAATGCTTGTCAGCTTCATTTCTGCACCGTGTCTTGCAGAGTGCCACAGGTCCCACCACAGCCACAGACTCTCTGTGGGTTCACAGCTCTCACATAGAGCCGCCTCCTTGCCCTCACGACAGGACAACCACCCTGTCCCACATCCCTCCACCGGGGACTTCAAGGGCCCCCACGTGGGCTTCAGTGTTATCAAGGGGACATCCGTCTACGAAAAGCGGTCCCGTCTAAACAGCACTCCCACCTCCAAGTCCTACTGCATCAAGGACCTCATCCAACTCCACACAGTCAGGAGCATTATTTTTTCCTGACATGCATTCATGAATTTTCCCTATCTGATCACTACAGTATCAACAGGTTATTTGATATACTTTCCAGATGAGGAGACAGATATGGAGAAAGTAAAACTCACTTTCTCACCCACAATTAATACAGACCACGCTGACTCTGGGAACCTCCCACTTAGTGCAGGGATCCTTGCACACTAACAAGCATCCTCCTGTCACATTTTGCTCTCTGGCTCAAAGACTGGTGGAGGCTGCCTCCCGCTCCAAAGGCTGCATTCCCTCAGGGAGGAAGCAGACACGTGGAGCACTATTACCTCCACACTGTGCATTTCTGCTCTCTGTTACCACCTTCCACTCCTGGTTCTCTCATGGCCCCACTTGCTATGGGGAATCCAGGAGGGCTGCTGCACACGGCGTGAGGCCAGGCGGGGAGTCTCTTGTGAGCCCAGGGCCTTGGCGCAGCTCCGGGCATCAGGGCCGGTGGCCACCTTACCTGGGCTGAGCTTTCGGGCAAGGCACTTGGCCAGCCTGCGCCCCTCAGCCAGTTGCTCTTGGAAGCCCTGCCCTTGGGAATGCTCAGGGTCATCATGGGTGAGGAGGTCCTCGAGGAGGTTATTGAGCAGTTGGGAAACGTCTTTCCCTTTCCGTAACTTCTGATACAAACGGGTCAGCTCTTTAGCCTGGTCTTTAATGAGGGTATGACATAGCCTAAGGCAGGGCAGAGAGAAAATTTTAAAATGCAAAGAGTTGAACAACAGACAATAAGATCTTTCGTGATGATTTCTGGCAGAATTTCCCCAAAGGAGCCGTGAACCCTGCACATCCCTTACACCTTTTCCTTCTGTAAACAGAGCCAGGGGTTCTCCTAAGCACACGCCAGAGAGATGTCCCTTCAGCTGCTAACTTCGGGGACACCCGTTTCCCTGGAAAACTACACACAGCGCGGCGTGCAGTGAAAGGACACAGCGCCAGACGCAGAAGCATGTCCAGTAGAGCTGGTGTGAACTGGTGAGCTCAGGAGAATGGCAGGCTCAAGCTGTGGTCAGCCAGGTCATGACTCTGTGAAAGGTAAGTGAGGTGGTGATCTCGCAACACTGTGAATGTGCTAAAAGCCACGAATTGTTCCCTTGAACTTGGGGACTTTGATATTTTTTTCCAGAGAGAGAGCGAGACTTTGAGTCATTGGAGTCCATCATTTACCAATCACTGTTGTCTTAGTTGTTTTAGAAATATTTGGGTCACGTGCCTGCCATGACGTTTCTGCCCTTTCCTGGCCCAGACTTGTTGCTGCCCCAAGTCAAAGATGCCCACAGCGTCCCTGCAGCCTCCCACATGGAGCCTTCCTTACCTGAGCTTCTCAGCCACCGTGTCTGCCTGCTTCCCCTTCTCAAACTGCACCTTCTCTCCCAGCACGGATTCGATGAGGTCGGTGGACTCTTCACACTCTGAGAAACAGAGACGCCTGCCTCAGGGGAAAGCTGGACATGCTGCTGTGCTCGCTGCCTTCAAGGGACGAGGCAGGGTCCATCCTAGGACAACTGGAACCCCGGCCACCTGGCTCTGCGCTGGGAGCTCCACATCACATTCTTCAGCCTCCCAACTACAGGGCAGTCGATTACTCCCTGTTTCAGAGCCCAGGAAAGAACAGCCCCAAGGCACAGAGAGGAACTGGACATGGTGATGAACTGGTATTTGGTAGAGTCAGAATTTGGGTTCCCCTGATCATGGTCACTCTAGCAAGCCTTGGAGACTCCTAAGTGAAACACTAAGCAGGGACATGACATAAGGCCCCCAGGGCTACTGGACTGATGGGTCCCCTGAGCTGGGATTTCTATACTGAGCAAGTATCTCAAAGGTAAAAATTCATCCGGTTACACTTGTGGAAACCACAATGCATAAAACCAGAAGCACCGGAGAGGAATATGGCCCAATCCTAATACAGTTTGTGTTATGAGAAGCAGTAGAATGATGAACAGAGTTACACAGTTCCAGGTTCTGCTCTTAGAGCGTTACAAGAAATTACTCAGTATTCATTCTGACTCAGAGAAGTAGGTCCCACAACACTAACAGGTTAACAAGGAGGAAACTGAGGCACAGGACGTTGGGCACCATGGATTTAGCCCAGGCTGACTGACCTACAACCCATGCTTTTCTCCCCTGTGCTGTGTTACCGCCACCCCACGCCCTCAGGTGATATCTGTTTGCATCATCTTCACAACTGGTTTCCCACACTTATGTGATGATTTTCAGGAAAGTTGTAAACAAAACTGCTTGTCCTTCCCTGAAAGTTCATCATCTCTTCCCTTTCGTAAAAAGCATGCCTCAGTTTTTTTTTTCTCTGCGTCATTCGTTTTTAATTACACCTCCCCTTGTTCTATTGAAAGCAAATTGTGAGAAAATGACAAAAATGCGGGCTGAGAGTTGTCAGGATTCCTTCCTATCGCTCGGCTGTGCACGTGCCCCGTTCTCATGACTCCTTCTGCCAGCGCAGGCCCCTCCTAATGAACAGGCAGCTGAGCTCCCCATTTCAGGCTGACTGTGGGGGAAGGCCTGCCCCACACCCTGGCTTGGCTGGTTCCCGGGGCTGTGGTCTCCCCCACTCACCCTCCTTCTCACTAGGCCACATGTCTCCTGGCCCAGGCCTGGACCTGCTGGCCATCCTGCACGTCTGAAGGTCCCCAGCTCAGGGAGAGACCGTGATGTTCCCTGAAACACCCTCACCCTTGCCAGTGGGTATCAAATGGCCTCCGTGGACTCAGGAAGCAGAGGCTCTGCACCGGTTCCCTCTCACAAGGGAAGTCACTGTGTGGATGGCGTCACTCACAGATACCACAGTTTTAGGGGGAAAGGAGACCTTCTTTCCACTTTCCACTTACCACTTCCATCTCCTTGAAAGCAGGTAGTGTCACCTGCTACCCTCCCTCTCGCCCCCGGGTGTGCCATCAGGATGTTTCCCTAGTGTAACTAACTTGGTGCTTTACCAATGGGACCTCAGAGAAGCGGGACCTGAGAGAGTTCCTTAGTCCCTGACACTTAGGCCTGCAGGCATGCAGGATCTGATACAGCACAGAGACCATCCTGAGAGGACCAGGCGTTTCTGTGTCCGCACCAGGAAGCAGGAACTGGGATGTTAACTCTAACCCCACCTGACATGTCACTGTTAACCTCTTTGTCTTCAGTTTTCCCATCCTCAGCAAACTGAGGATAAAATACCCACTTCTACATTTCCCGGATTGTGGTCAGAATGAAATTTATGTGACATTGGAAGAGAGAAGACAGCATCTGGAGAGGTTTTTAGTTTCTCAGAAGGAATACAGACAGATATGTCTTTGGTGGCCATGATCTTGTAGGACTTACTGTATTTCTGCAGCTGGTTGGCCAGGGAGTAGGCAGTACATTCGGATATAAGGAATTTCTCCTTGAGGTCTCGGAAGTCCTGCTTGCTTTTTTCCAGCTGGGATTGAAGCTCCTGGTTGATTTCCAGGAGGCTGATTTCTGCCCCTGGATCAGACAGAGGGCCAAGAGGTGCTGCCATGGTGACGTGTGGCCGAGGAGGTAGAGCTGGGGACTGAGGAGAAGAAACCCAAACACAGGATGGTTAAAAACCAGTGAAATCAAGTAGGTTTCATCAGGACTGAGGGGTGAGGATACAGGAAGTCTTTACTTACTGTTGGGAACAATTTGAACAACACCCCACAGCACCTGAGATTCAGGAACCACAAAACCAAGGTTCAAGATGCCACAGCTGAGAGCTGAAGGCACTGCCCCTAGCTCACACTCCAAACGGAATGACAGAGGGAGCACTCAGAATGCCAGGTAACGGTCTGCACTTGAAATAACAGAGTTGGAACGTCCGAGATGACATGGAACCTGGGGAGCTGCTGCCTTCCAGTTGCCAAGGCCGTGCTGATACACAAGACTGCCCGGTCCCCCCGAAGGTCCCCACTGATGGGAACCACCCCTCACTGGCCACTCTCAGTTGCTGTCTACCCTTGTGCTGATACCACAGTTCCCATCTCTTTCTAAAAAATTATCTCAGCATAGTTCTGATTGTTCATTCTTGTGTGTGTATAAATCACCAAGGCAGAAATAGTTTCCCAAGTAGTTTACTGTTTTGTTCATCTTCATTTATTTGAGAGAGAGAATGGGGGGTGGGTAGAGGGAGAGAGTGGGACAAGGCGCTCAATCTGACCATCCGTGAGATCATGACCCTAGCCTAAACCAAGAGTCAGATGCTCAACCAACTGAACTGCTCAGGCACCCCTCCCAACGGGTTTTCTTAGGGCTGTCATGAACTCATCCCACTTGCCTTTAAGGGCAAACAGATCTTAAGGCTTTTATAATAAGGGATAGATTCCAATGTCTTAGACTGTCATGATGTTCTTCCCTGTGTCTTTTAGTGTTTTATTTTTTCCTCTGTGCGTTAAAAACACAAGAGAAGCATGCTAGCACTTTCGTTATCTTTGTTTCCTTTGTATTTGACAAGCTTTTAAATTTATTTGGATCTTCCTCCATTTACAATATGTAGTAAAGGAAACTTTCTTTACAGCAAAACACACACACACACACACACACACACACACACCCCAAAACACAGGGGAAAAACCAAAGTTAATTTATGCAATTGATTATGAAACTGTTTTCTATTCTAACTCTCTCAGTATTCTTCTTCCTGCATCTATGTGTTATGTAGTCTTCTTTTCCCCTTATGTTCACATATATTTTCAATTTTCTTAGCTATATACCTAGGAGTGGAATTGCTAGATCATATGTAACCCTATATTTAACTTTTTCAGAAACTACCAAACTCTTTTTCAAAGGAAAGCAACTACACCATTTGACATTCCCACCAGGAAGGTGTAAGAATTCCATTTCTCTACAATCTTCCCAACGCATACATTATCTTTTTTTTTTTTTTTTAAGTCATACTAGTGGGGGGAAGAGGGATCACACTGTGCTTTAGATTTGTATTTTCCTAATGACTAATGTTATTGAGCACCTTTTCAAGTATTTGTTGTTAGATTGGTCTTATCCTTTAGAGAGAGTCGACTCAAACTCTTCTTCCCATTTTTTTAATTGGCTGTCTTTTACTGCTTAGTTGTATCGTTTTTTTTTTTAATTTATTCTAGATAGCAGACCTCCATCAGATATACAATTTGCAAATTTCTCCCATTCCATGCATTGTCTTTTCACTTCCTTGATAGTGTCCTCTGAAACAAAAAGCTTGTAATTTTGATGAAATCCAGCTTATCTATTTATTCTTGGAGTTGCTTGTCCATTAAAGAAACTGGCTTCTAGCCCCAAATCGTGAAGATTTCTAACTACATATTCCTTAAAACATGGCTTTTGAATGAGAACTTTCCTGGGTTGTAGTGGGGGTGGACATTATTTAATAATGGCTCTGTGTGTTGATTGATATTTCTCTCAATTGATATTCATGTGCCTGTTTTCTCTCCTATGGAGCATGCCATGACCTATACCAGAGATTTTGGAAATGATATCTATCAATATTCCAGCTTTGATTCAGGGGAGAGTCCTGCTTATAGAGTTGAGCTGGTCTGAACCTCACCCACAGTTTCACAAATTGCTCAGGGCTTTTAGAGGTAAGTAGTTGATTATCTTTCTGAGGAACACTTGTCCAGGAGTCCAGATCTTTCTAGGTCTAGAATGGACTTTCTCAGACCCCTCCAGACCAAGAAGACTGCAGGAGTTGGACCTAGTCAAGACTTTCATCTCCGGTCTTAATGGAAAGTAGACATGCTTCAGGGTACTGGGAAAGTTGTTCAATACAAATTCGTTCCTCTCCAATTTTCTATTATATATATGATTTCTCTCTAGAAAAGGTGAAATTTTAGAACAACCTGTCTATTCCTTGCCAATTGTCTGTCTGTGCTTTTAAAGATGTATAAAGGAGAATTCAAGGTCAATACATTCTTAGCAAAAAGTACAGTTCATGTAAACTTCCGGGTGATCGTAAAGAATCCAATGAACTATCTTATTATTAAGATGCTATCATTTTCCTGATGAGAAAAGAAAAAAAAAAAAAAAAAACAAGAACTCAAGAAGATTACAAACCTCCCCAAGGCCACATATCTAGTGAAGAGAGGAGGGTGCATTAGAAACCATTTCTGGGGGCACCATCCAACTCTTGATCTCAGTTCAGGTCTTCATCTTAGGGTTGCGAATCGGAGCCCTGTGTCGGGGTCCACTAAAAAAAAAAGAAAAGAAAAAGAAAGAAACCAATCTCGCAGATATCCTATTGGGTTTTCATATGCTTATTAATCATTTGGATATCTTCTTTTGGGATGGGCTTTTTAAAATATTTCTGCTCATTAATACACTAGGTTGTTTCTCATTTTCTTTGTGATTTATAAGATTTCTTGACATATTTTGGATGAGTGTTTAGTCACATACATACATTGAAAATAATCATTTCTGGGCTGTAGATGGCCTTTGCATTTTAAAGAATGGATGCCAGGATCATGACGTGAGCTGAAAGCAGACGCTTAACCGACTAAGCCACCCAGGCGTCCCTTCATATACATTTTAAAATTGGTTTGTCATTTTCTTCACAAATATCTACAGCAATATTTACCAAAATAATGTTACTTTGTTATCCTAACAGAACTGAGTCTTGCAATCAATGAACATGCTACCTATTTCTCTGTTTACTAGTCTTCTTCACTTTCTCACAGCAGTAGTTTTTAGGGGTCTTGGGTCTGCTTCATTTTTATATATTCATAAGCATTTAATAATTTTGGATGCTAATCTCTATTGCGTTTTACTGAATTTCATTTTCTCACTACTAATTGTCCCTGCAGAGAGGTACAATAGATTGTGAAATCAACTTACTTAAGGTATAATTTGGGTACAATAGACTGCATGGCTTTAAAGCATACAGTTATTTTTTTAAAATAATTTTTTATTGTTATGTTAATCACCATACATTACATCATTAGTTTTTGATGTAGTGTTCCATGATTCACTGTTTGTGCATAACACCCAGTGCTCCACGCAGAATGTGTCCTCTTTAATACCCATCACCAGGCTAACCCATCCCCCCACCCTCTCCCCTCTAGAACCCTCAGTTTGTTTTTCAGAGTCCATCCTCTCTAATGGTTCGTCTCCCCCTCCAACTTACTCCCCTTCATTCTTCCCCTCCTGCTATCTTCTTTTTTTTTCTTAACATATATTGCATTAATTTTTTCAGAAGTATAGATCCGTGATTCATCAGTCTTGTACAATTCACAGCGCTCACCATAGCACATACCCTCCCCAATGTCTATCACCCAGCCATCCAATGCCTCCCACCCCCCACCACTCCAGCAACCCTCAGTTTTTTTCCTGAGATTAAGAATTCCTCATATCAGTGAGGTCATATGAAACTTCTGTTACAGTCAAGATACAGGGCATTTCCACTACCTCACAACTTCCCTTGTGCCCCTTTGCGGTCCATCACTGCCTCCAGCCTCACACCCAGGGAACCAACGATACTAGAGATCATTGCAGTTTTAACAACTTCATATAACTGGAAATACATATATATATCCTCTTTTATATCTGCTTTCTATCATACAGTGCAGTGCAATGATTTTAAAATTTATCCATATTCCAGGGCACCTGCGTGGCTCTGTCAGTTAAGCGTCTGCCTTCAGCTCAGGTCTTAATCTCAGCGTCTTGGGATCAAGCCCCGTGTGGGGTTCTCTGCTCCCCACGGAGCCTGCTTCCCCCCCTCTGTCTGCCACCCCCCCACTTGTGCTCTCTCACTCTATCAAATAAAGAAATAAAATCTTGAAAAAAATAAATTCATCCATATTCCTACATGCACCAATACTTCATGACATTTTTATTGCTGGGTAGGATTTCAAGTGTTTCGTCTCTGTTTATACATTCATCTGTCACTGGACTTTTGTGTCACTTCCAGTTTGGGGCAGTCATAATTGGGGCATAATAATAAAGCTATTACACACATTCATATGCTGATAATTCTGTAGACATATTGTGTAAATACCTAGGAATGGAATGACTATCCATAGGATTTGTATTTGTTTAATCTTATAAGTAACTGGAAGTCAGCTTTTCAAAGTGGTTGTACTATTTTTCATTCCCACAGCTATATGAGACATCCAGGTGTTTTGTGTGAGATTTCAGACTTTCTGACTTTAGCCATACCAACAGATATGCAATGATACCTCATTGCAGTACTGACTTTTTACCCTCATGACCAATGCATTGTGCATCTTTTCATGTGCTAATGAACCATTCCCATATCTTGTTTCCTGAAGTTTCTATTCAAATCTTTTGACCAATTATTGTATTGTGTTCATTATCTTATCAGACTATATGATATCTAATTCTAGAGAATGGTCCTTTGTAGGACATAAACATACTTCTATGCTGTGGCTTCCCTTTATGTTCTCTTAAGGTTGTCTTTCTTCGAGAGTTACATATAGAAAGATAAAGATAGATCAATTCATTTTCATATCCAAAGAAATAATTCATTGCCTACTTTAAGCTTGCAAAAACATACGGTTGAACTTTTTGGAAAATATAAAATCATTTATTGAATTTCCGGGTATGAAATTTTTTGTTTTTGTAATTTAAACTGTTTCCACGGGCATATTGAGATATAATTTCCAAGCAAGAAAGTGTATATAATTAAAGTCTAAAGTTTAGTCCGTTTGAACATATATATGCATCACCCACACAGTGGATATATCTATCACCCCAGAAAGTTTCCTTGTGCTCCGGCCAAGTCCTCCCTCACATTCCCACCTCAGGAAACCACTGATTGGCTTTCAGTTACAATAGAATTATTTCCATTTCCTAAGGTGTTATATTTTGAAATCATATGCTATGGACATTATTTTGCTTTGATGTTTTTTTTGCTCAGAAAAATTATCTGAGCAAAAAATAAAATCTTTACCAATTTTGTTATGTATGTGAAGAGATTACTCTGCTAAACCAAGTAGTATTCCTTGGACTGGATATGCCACAACTTCTTTTGGTCATTTACCTGTGAATGGATTAGAATGGCAATTAAAAATAGAGTTTCTATCAATAGATTTTTATGAATATATCACTCTTTTTTTTCATTTGAATGGAATGGTGGTGGCCTATGCCAGGGGGTTTGGTAGAGAGGTTTAATATTTTGAAGCAGGTCACCGCTGTTGGGGTGCTTGGGTTGCTGAGTCGGTGAAGTGTCTGACATTGATTTTGGCTCAGGTCATGATCTCCTTGGTGATGAGATGAAGCCCCAAATAGGGCTCCATGCTCAGTGGGGAATCCCCTTGAGATTCTCTCCCTCTGCCCCTCCCTCTGCCCCTCACCCCACTCACTTTCACTCCCTCTCACACAAAGAAATCAATCTTGAATAGAAAAAAAAAGATTTCCAAACTATTTCCTAGAGGAGTTGTAGAACTTAACATTCCTCTCAGCAGTGTATGAGAATTTCAGCTCCTACACATCTTTGCCAATACTTGGAATGGAAATTCTTTTCATTTTTGCCATTTTAATTGGCAGATAGTGTTTTAAGTTTGCATTTTGCTAATGACTAATGGTGTAGATCTTGTCATGTTCTTACATGCCTTCCATATATGTTCTCGGCTGAACTGTCTACAAAGCTTTTACCCAAATTATTTTCTTATTTTCTTATTTGAAAGAGAGAGAGAGAGAGCAAGAGCGGGGGTGTGGGGTGGGGTGGGGAGGGCAGAGAGAGGAGAAACACACTCCCCTGTCAGTGGGGAGACTGACAGAGGGGGGCAGGGCTAGATCCCAGGTCCCTGAGATAAAGACCTGAGCCAAAGGCAGCTGCTTCACCAACTGAGCCACCCAGGTACTTTTCTTTTACCCATTTTTAAATTGGATTGTTTGCCTTCTTACTATTGTCTTTGGAGAGTTCTTTCAGTGTTCTATTAGGAGACCTTCATTAGATATGAAATTTATCAATATTTTCTCCCTATGTGTGACTTGACTTTTCATCCTCTCACCAATGTCTTGTGAAGAACAAAAGTTTTAAATTTTAACTAAGTCCAATGTATCCATTTGTTCTTTCATCAATCACAATTTTGGTGTCATATCTAAGAGATCATTGTCCCAGGGCTCCTGGGTGGCTCATTCTGTTGAGTGTCTGCCCTCGATTCAGTTCAGGATCCCAGAGTCCTGGGATCTAGCCCACCATCGGGCTCCTTGCTCAGCGGGGACCCTGCCTCTCCCTCTCCCTCTGCAGCTCCCTTGCTTGTGCTCTCTCTCTGTCAAATAAATAAATAAATCTATCCCTCAGTATTTCATGCTTCATGCTATTATAAATGATATCACTTTTCACATTTCAGTTAGGGATTGCGATCACATAAAGCACAGTTGAGTTTTATATATTGGTGTTATATCTTGATACAATCAAATGCATTTCAGATTCAAGCTAGATCTGGCAGTGACCATATCTTTGGAGATTTAGGTATTTGCCGGGTGAGAAGGACATTTCTCAGCAGCCGAAGAAGAAGGAATAACCCAACCCATATCAAGTCCTGTGGCTGGGCAGATTGTACAGGGTCTAATGGAACAATGCATGTGAAATGTTGTGTATGTTCAGTAATAAACTTTCCTTGAGAGTCACCATTCAGTTGGTAAGGCTGCCAGTTTAGCTTGCGTTTAGCTGCAATACCACAGTGGCAAAATTTAGAGGCCAATGTTCTCTCTTATTATGTAATTTAGTCTTCAATCATCTATTCCCATCATGATGTACTGCCAGAAGATTTAGATCGCTGTGCAATGAAATATCCATCGAATACCATGAATTGTGCCCCAGTCTGATCCGTCTTATTTCTATGTGATCTATTATAAAGTGACACCGACAGCATTTAAACAACTAATAGTGGCAGACTGAGGGAGTTTGGTTCTCTGACTCAGTTGCCTTAGGAGACAATGGCTCCGACTCCAAATCGGAAGTAGGTGTCCACTCCCATCAGACTGTAAGCCTCGGGTCCTGATTCTGCAACAGAATCTGTAGTCCTTTGTGTCAGCTTCATACCCCCAACAGAGAGGAAATGATCTTTGGTTTAAGTAAAGATTGGTGTGTGTAGCATGTTTATGTTAACTCTTTAGGCACTGAACTTAACATCCTGTCAGGTAAAGCTCGCACAGCTGTGTGACTCACAAGGTCACATTCCCAGTGGCTCCGGTGACATGTCTCAAAGAAACCAAAGCATCCACTCAGTATTAGGTGTCTCTCCTAAAGTTCACTCTTGATGGGCAAAAATGTGGCTCACAAACAGCTTGAAATGTGTTTGATATATGTTTGTCTAATGGTTTTTTAAAGTCCAATTACCCAAATGACTTTCAGGACGGTTTGTTGTTTTTGTTTTTCCCAATGCTCTGCCTTTTTGACAGGACCCACGAGTCAATATACACATAGATTTATTCCAATTTGTTTATAATGAACCAATCATTGTGTACATGACATATAATTCTATACATTCCTTCTTTTACCTGTTTACTTTCAGATGTTGAGATGATGGGAGGTTACTTGCTTCTTCCACTGACATCCTGAATTACAATTCTGCTCTCTGTTAAAAAAAAAAAAAAACAAAAAAGGCTGCTTTACCTTGTTATTCAACAAAGTCATCATAGGAGGTGTTTAAATCTGCATTTGGGGGGGCATCATTCCTTTTGAAAGATTTTATTTATTTTGGAGATAGTAAGTGTGAGCTGGGAGAACAGAGAGGAGGGAAAGGTAGAAAGAAACTAAGTAGACCCTGTGCTGAGCATGGAGCCGAATATGGGTCTTGACCCCACTACCACGACATCATGACCCGAGCTAAAACCAAGAGTCAGACCCTTAAGTGCCCGAGCCACTCACGCACCCTTGGTGTTTCTAAGAATAGAAAAGTCATTTTTCGCTCAAGCAAATAGAGGGTAATCTGTGAAGAATGATTGCAGATCATGGACTAAATATTTAGTGTCCAATGAATCCAAAATTTTGCTAGACATGTTTTCCCAAGATTGTGTAAAGTTACTATGAGCCAGCTCACCGGCAACTTCCAAAGCCCCAAACCTTTTTCTCCAAGACCTAGGGCATACTGTCACAAACTCAACCCAGCCCCTTCTTGAACCACATTTCAAGTGATCAGTTTTCTTGCATGACCCAACAGGCAGAGCAACTTTCCAGCTTGTTATGGGCATTAAGGGTCTCCCGTTTCTGTTACCAATGGAAGTAAGTGGTTTGCTTCGTTATTTGGCATCTAGAGCCATGATTAGGGTGAAGTTTGTCTCCCCAGAAGTCATTAGGTGCTATTAAATGCAGTAACTTTCCTCCCACTACACTACACTTGACCCCACTCATGTATAATATTCCCTAAAACTTCACTTTCTGAGTAGATCGTTACTCTTTTTATTCAAGGCCCACCCAGGCAGCATTATTAAGATTATTATTAAAATCATGTGGCTTCAGATGCAAGGGTCCCCTACCCTGGCCCTTCCTGACCTTAGGGCACAACTATCTGCAGTAAGAATGGACAACTCCAACCCTTATCCAAACATCACTGATCCCTCTCAGTACACACTTTCTTGGAGGACACCTACAGTGTGGGTAGCTCCAAGTCGGAGCTAGGTGTCTGGGCTCATGGTCACATCCTCCTCCTCTTGGAACCGGTGCTTCCCAGCAGTATAAACCACCACAATCCATCTTCTGGGGCTCCTCGGCAGATGCACAGGTTCACCATGGACGAAGTTACTCTTCCAACCTCTTTGCCTAGCTCAGGCTGCTCCTTGCAGAGTTGGATGCTGCTGTATACATTCCTCAGTTTCCCTGGATTTTTCTGAAATCAACTTGTCCTTATTTTTACCTCCTTTGGCAACCACCTGCTCCACCATTGTCTTGTCCTTCCTAGGGTTATTCTCATCCTCCAAACCTGCTGATTTTCTATCTTCCATCTGCTCCCTCCGTTCTCCGTTTTCAGTGTGGGCTCAGCTCAGGATCCTGCAGGAGACACACAGGGAAGGGACCAAGTCAGGTCTCAGCTGCAGTCCCCAGGGCTGCTTAACAGGCACCTCAGACCCTCCTGCACTCACAGAAACTGAGCAGGAAGGCACTTTGGAGAATTTGAATAACAACCTCACCATACAGGAGAGGAAGCTGAGGCCCAGAGACGTGAAGAGATTTTCCCAAACACCTTCAACACCTAGTGGCAACGGTGCCCCCACACAGGCCTTGGCTGCAAGCTTCCCTGTGGAGGCTCCGGAACACACCCTCGAGAACCCCACATTTGAAATTCAGGGAACACTAAAATTAAAAGTTCAGCTTAAAAATAAAAAATTCATTTTCAGGAGACTTTGGATCAAATGTTGGTATCTCCACTGTTAAAAACAAGGCCTTTCTGGGGTGCCTGGGTGACTCAGTCATAAAGCCTCTGCCTTTGGTTCAGGTCAGGATCCGCAGGGTCCTGGGATCGAGTCCTGGATCGGGCTCCTGCTTGGCAGGAAGCCTGTTTCTCCCTCTCCCACTCCCCCTGCTTGTGTTTCCTCTCTCGCTGTGTCTCTCTTGGTCAAATAAATAAATAAAATCTTAAAAAAAAAAAGGCCTTTCTGGGGACCAATCTTTTCTCCCAATTATATAATTCTGTTAGTTATATTAGCTTTTCCATCACTGGCTCAGGGATTAGGATCACAGAACACAAAAGTGTTAAATAATACTTACCATAGTCACAAATAAAAGGCACTTCAATGATTATCTATAAAATATCTGACTCCTGTGCTAAAGTTCTTTTTCCTGAGAGCTGGCACTGGGTCTGCCTGCTCACCCCATGTCCCCCGTGCCTCCGAGAGCCTGCCAGGTGAAACATTCAGTAAATACTTGTCAAGCAGATAGATAACAGTTACCAGCAATAACGAGCTTTTACTGATCTCCAGTCCCAACCATCTTTCCATTCAAACCCAATCCCGGTTCTGGGCTGAAGCAATAGAAGCACAGCCTTCAGAAAAGCAGTCCAAGATGCCAATAGCAGCTTCACCACATGTCCCATATGCTTTTGTGGATCATTTAATTATCTCTTTGAGCATATTTATCTCATGTATGATAGAGAATGTAGAATTAACTTCGAGAAGGCAGCATGGACCACTGGAATGTTAGACGGGAAATGGGGTATCATGCAGCAGACAGGGGTCCCGTCCCTGGGCTCCAGCTGCAGAGCTAAAGAACACCTCCATCAGAGTCACTGTGTGCCTCTTAGAATGCCCTGGGGATAAGGCCCCCAAATCTGCATTTCTGACAAAAGCTCCAAGGAGATTCTCATGTATGGAAAAAGCCCGTTTTAAACAAAGAGCCGAGGATGGAGACTCTGAAAGACCCAGTGCTCACACCCTTCACCCAAAGTGGCTTTCAGTGGAGAATGGGGACATTTCTGGGAAGGGACCCTACTTGATCTGTGTCCTGCTTCCGTGATTTCGGTTTTTAGGCCCTCCGTTTGCCTGTAGGTTTCCTCCTCTGCTCTAATTGCTGGGGAATGTCAGCCCTCATGGGGGTCATTTCTTTATGAAGACCTCTGTCATTTATTCTCCTCCTGGACAAGGGACAGCGGAGATCAGGTCTGGGGTTCCACAGTTCTAGCATTCCTCCTAAGCCACCTGGCTGAGCTGAAAGCATCATGACAGATCGAAATGAGGTCAGAGAAGAGGATCCCAGAGGAGTGAGATGCTGAGGGCAGGCCCTCTTCGGAGAGAGAACCACTACAAGGTCACTATCAGACCTGTTCAGGTGGGGGACGACTTACTGACCAATTCCGTGAGCAGAGAACCCACCCTCGTCATTCCAAACTCCTGAGCCAAAGGACTGCAAGATAACACATGTTGTTTGCTTTAAACCACTGCTTTTCTAATTGTTAATATGCATCAATAGAGAACTAGTTCAGATGCTTATCTCTACTTCCCCGGGTTTTTAATGTTTAGAAACATGTATGCTAATCTCTACCAAGGAAAAAATTTTGAGATTGCACTGGGACGGCGGGTAGGCGGGTGGGGGCGGAGCCACGGCCAGAAGTAGAATAGTGGAGGCAGTGGAAGCTCTGGCAGCTCAGGACTGAGAGCAAGTCAGAATTACCCTGATGCTTCAGAGGCTCTTCAGTTTCTCCTCTCTCATTCAGTCTGCAGTCTCAGTTCATTTGAGGAGCAACACTGGTGTTACCGCGGTGGCATTTAATAAAGAACTTGGTCCTGTACAGAAACTCATCATGGACAAGATTAGAGAATACAGAACTAAGCTACAGGCATCTGGAGGACCCATTGATACTGGCCCAGAGCACCAGCAAGACCTAGGGAGGGAGCTTCTGAAGCTTAAATACACATATGGTAAAACAGACATGAATACGTTCCCAGAATTCACATTTGAAAATCCTAAATTTGAAGTCATCGAGAAGCCCCAGTCCTGGAAAACCCATGTAAAGTTTATTTGGAAATTTCACCTAGATTAGTTGTACAACTGGATCAGAATAAACAGTTCTCAACTGTGAAATGTTCTTTTGAATTCTGATTCCAAATAAATTATTTGGTGATGTTGGATGTAGAAAAAAAAAAAAACACAAAAACCCAATAACCACAGTAAACCTCTGTTCCTCACCTTCACGTGATGTTCGTTAGCCCTTGTCACATGAAGGACGCCGTGAAGGGCATTTCCTATCTACAAGAGGTTCTTTCTAACACCCTCTTCCTGAGACCATGAGGTGTGTTCTTTCTGGCCGCAAGGAATAAAAACCCCAACTTACTTCATGGGAGGTGTGTTCCTATTGATTTAGCTTAAGGGAATTACCGTCAGCTAAGGTTATGCTAGGTCTCAGGGTTCAATTTTTCACTCATGTGTGGTGGCGGATTTCCCAAAAATGACGTACTTTTTCAAGGTAAGATTGCCCCCTGTACTTCATCTTTTCTTATCCCTGCTGTCTTCCTAACTATGGGAAATTGTATAAAACAAAATAGTGATATAAAACAATATACACAATATACACAAAACAATAGTGTATAAAACAAAAACAAGATAGACAGGGTTTGGGATTTAAGAAGAGCTGTTGGGGCACCTGGGTGCCTCAGTCGGTTAAGCATCTTCCTTCAGCTCAGGTCATGATCCCAGAGTCCTGGGATCCAGCCCCACATTGGGTTCCCTGCTCGGTAGGAAGCCTGCTTCTTCCCCACCCTCTGCTGCTCCCCCTGCTTGTGTTCTCTCTCTGTGTCTCTGTCAAATAAGTAAGTAAAATCTTAAAAAAGATAATGAGAGCTGTTATAATCCTGAACTTCTGGGGAATTGATGACAAGGACCCCAGGGTAGCAGGGAAAAAATGGCTTTGGGCTTTTGGAGTTGCAAATGGGCATGTGTCAAAGAACAATACATGGTTTTGGGAGATACCTTAGCAACAATTTTGGCCATAATGGCCACAAAATCCATCATCCACCAGTCACTCTGTACACAGGTTATCCAGGTTTAATTTTGGCGAATGGCAACTATATCAAGAAAGACCAGATAATTGCATAAGAGCACATCCAACAAATATGGGGATGATGTAAAAGGTTGCATTGCCAAATCAGGCCCCACTAATCATAAGTCTTACCCAGGATCAAGTTTTACTCACATTTTCAAAGGGAAATTGTGAGGTACCAGCAAAGCAACTGAGACCACTAACACTAACTGCAAGAACCGAATTCCCACATGAGGACATGCTCTGACCCAGGCAAAACATACATGGTCTCTAAATGTTGTGTGAGGTTACCACACAAAGTGGAACTCTTTGGGTTGATTTCCCATGGCTATGCTTACATAGCTGATGTGACTTTTTCTAGCGAATAAGGCCATATTAATCCACAGATTCTTAGTTTGTTTCCCTAAAGAGTTCTATACACACCAAATCACCCTCCTGAAAGCATGCCAGGGACGGGCCTTCCCAACATTCACCACCATTTGGGTGTTCACCAACAGATTCCTCACGAGATGTTTACAAGGAAAATTGACCAGGACACTTTCTTCCCTCCCTCCTTCCCCCTTTCTTTTTTGTCTGTCTTTCTTTTTCTTTCTCTCTCTCTCTCTTTCTTTACGTTCTTTCTTTTCTTTCTTTCTCTTTCTTTCTTTCCTTCCTTCCTTCCTTTCCTTCCTTCCTTCTTTCTTTCTTTTCTTTCTTTCTTTCTCTTTCTTTCTTCTTCCTTCCTTTCTTTCTTTTCCTTCTTTCCTTCTTTTTTTTTCCTTCCTTTCTTCTTTCTTTCTTTCTTATTTCCAGGCCAGATCCACTGAAGGGAAATGACCAAATGAAAGAACACAGTTTCCCTTCTTTTCCACACATTGTTTAGGTGGAGCTTGTAAATCAGCAAGAATCCAATAATTTCCCTAGGAAAATATATGCAGGGAAGGACAAGTTCCTCCATTACCCTTCAAGGTCTTCCAGCTTAACTAAGAATTAAGTTTACCTGAGATATTGAATATGCATGAAGAACTGATATTGAAATTCAGAACTTTAAAGAAATAGAAAGTATTAAGGCAGACATTTTTTATACATTTTAGACAAGGAGACAATACATTTCCGAGGGACGTTTGGGAGCTCTAATTTGGAGTGAGTCCTATGCAGAATTCAGACCCTCTGCTTTAAAGGCCTTGGTGAGAAGGATGTCTTTTTACTTCTTAGTACAGGGGGTGCCTTTTTCATAGGGGAGATGGGTTTCCTGCTTTCAGGGAGACAGAGGAGGGTTTGAGGTCCTTGCACCAGTTGCTATTCAAATAGCTACAATTCAAAATAATCAATATGCCATTGTGGTACATATTGGGCAATCTGACCTTGGCCCCTATGGGTACCATGGTTTCTCTTAGCCTTGCTCATTACTCAGTACCTCTTTCAGAGAGAAAACTAAACATATTATTCTTAGAAATACCAAGGGGCATCCAGGTGGCTACGTCGGATAAGCATCTGACTCTTGATTTTGGCTCAGGTCATGATCTCAGGGTCGTGGGAACCCCACGTTTGGGCTCTATGCTCAATGCAGAATCTCCTTGGGATTCTTTCTCCCTCTCCCTCTGCCCGTAATCCCTGCTCTAAATAAATAAATAAATAAATAAATAAATAAATAAATAAATAAAATCTTTAAAAAAAAATAAAAAATAAATACCATGATCTTACCTGAAACTAATGTAACGCTGTATGTTAAGTATTCCAGAAATTTTTTAAAATTATTTTAAGGGTCACCTGGGTGGCTCAATTGGTTAAGTGTCAGTCTTTGGCTCAGGTCAGGATCCCAGGGTCCTGGGATAAGCCCCATGTCCAGCTCCCTGCTCAGGGGTGAGTCGGCTTCTCTCTCTCTCTCCCCCTCCCTCCACCACTCTGCTCTCCCAATCGCTCTCTCTCAAAGAAGTAAATAAAATAGTTTTTAAAAAGCAATATAATGGTCCTCTCTGGAATCAATGCACTGATAATTATGCTTTCTTTTTGCTGACTCCCAGTCCCCCCATTTCTCTTTATTACCTGTCTGACCTACGTCCTTCCCCCAGTGATAGAGCCCTCTCAGGTGCACTGCTTAACCTGGAGGTGGGGCCAAAGAGAAGTGCACACATGGCTAGAATGGGCTGCCTTCAGAGTCAGTCATAACGAAACTACAGGCAGTTAGAAACGAGCCTAAAGTACCATTAGGAATAAGCACTGTGATATTTAGTGGTATGGATTTTAGGTTTGCTATTGATATCAACTTCCTTGTACAAATATGGTTAGAATCAAACATGACAGCAGGGCATCAGACAAAATGAAAGAAAACTGTGTCAAGTGTGAAGGTACTAAGTTACCAAAGTTACTCTCAGTTGTAAATTGCTTTGTCCCTCAGCCCCTCATTTCCACCTGCAGAACCTAGAAGACGTTCAACAGAGTCTCCACTTGCCATCAGATTCAATCTGGGGACACAATAATTTAAACTGTTAACCCAAACTTTCCATTTTTTCCTAATGTGTGTTGAATACCAGGTATTTCGATTGCCCATTCTCATTTTCAGTGAGGCCGCAGTGAGGACAGAGACTAATGTGGTGCATCCAGGTACTATTCTGTGTTTTGGTCTACTCTGTACTCCGTGTATCAACTTTTGTCTGCCAGTGGACCTCTGGCCAAACACGGGAAACCCAACAAATACTAAAAGTGTAGAATCTCTGGGTTGATCTGAGGAAATATCAAGCAACGTTTAGGATTCTCTAAGGCGCAGAATGGCTCTTGACCTGCAAGTACTAAGGGAGCTGCGCCATCCTTTCCTTAGGGGGAGTAATTCCAGATTCCTGACGCATGCACCTGTATATTTTTTATTTATTATTATTATTTTTTTTAATTTCAGCTAGGCTCCATGACCAACGTGGAGCTCTAACGCATGACCTTGAGATGAAGAGTTGCACGCTCTACCAACTGAGGCAGCATGGGTCCCCCGAGCACCTTTGATGCAGGCACACACCATGATTTTCATGTTGGAAAAAATAGGGCAAACTCTGGGAAATGTCTTCAATCTGCTCCACTCCTTCTGGGTATGTTTCCTGAGTTCCAATTGTGTGGGAGTCCTCTTTCCCACCCACCCACAGAAGACCCTCTCGGATCCCAACCCAGATCCCCTGGGATCCCTGGGGTCCTTTCTGTGTTAGCCTCTCCTGCTCTCAGTGTGTTTGTGCTTCTAAAGACACCTGTGAGCAGGACTGCCCTGGGGCTCCAGGAGCTACTTTTTACCCCTTCCCAGAGAACGGGGAGTACAAGCCATATATGACTCCAGCCCCATGTATCTCCCCTCCCCAAAGGCACTCAGCCTTTCACTAACAGGTGCAGCAGGGTCAAATCTCCATTCCTGGCCCAGGGGAGACTAACTCTGAAACAAAGGTGTCCCCCAGGCTCTCCTGTACCTGTCAGGACAAAGCTCCCCCACTGCCGTTGCAGGAAATCACACCTTACACAGCAATGAACTCAAAATGGTCACAGATCTACGTATAAGAGCCAAAACTATTGTGCAAGAGGACTACATGGGAGAAAATGGTCAGGAATTCACAGTAAGCAAAGAGTTCTAAGTCACTACGGCAAGAGCACGATACGTAAGAGAAAATTGAAGATGAAGAAGTTTTTTGCATCAAACTTTGCCACTGAGAAAAGGAACAGAGAAGCCACTGATTAGGAGGAAATATTTGTGGATTAAATACCCAGTGAGGACTCACATTCACGAGAGACAAGAGGACTTTGAACTCACTCAATGGGCCGAAGCAACACACTCGTTTAAGCCAGTATAAGAGTTGAATACACATGTACCAAAGGAGACACATAAAAAGGTAATCAAGGTTATTAGTAATATGTTATTAGTGCTCAAGGAAATGCAAGGACAACCACGTACCATTTTACATCAACTAGTGCGCTTCTGTTCCAAAGACGATACCAAGTGTTGCTGAGGATGTGGAGAAACTGGACCCTCCTATATTGCTGGTGGCAAGGTAAAATATAAGAGCCCCTGCGGAAGCCACTTTGAGAGTTCTTAAGAGTTCAGCACAAGCTTGCCATAGGACCCAGCCATTCCACAACTAGGAATCTATCTGAGAGAAGTAAAAGCATATGTCTGCTCAAGTCTCGCTCAGAAATGTTCCGGGCAGCGTTATTGAAGGTGACCTTCGCACATCAGTGGGTCCTGGGACCCCCAGGCAAACACTGCCTGGTGAGGGGCCACATCCTGGAGTCTCAGCAGGTGGTGGCTCAGAGCCTGGTTTCTGACCTCCCAGCTGGAGTCAGGGATTCAGTGCCTGTGCCTTCAGCCTCAGGCCCCAGCAGTTCCCCTGGAATCCCCCAGGTGGCAGACTACTTAAGGGAAGAGACCTTCAGGTGGCCCAAGGACACCAGGGGGAAGCAGGCAAAGACAGGGGCAGTAGCTGGCTGGAGATACCTAGAGGAAGTCAGGGCTGCAGGACCCACGGAAGCCGCTGGCAAGATCTGGATGGATCTTAAGTATGTTTGGTCCCCTGGGTGGGCTCTAGCCACGAACCTTTAGGTTAACATCCAAAGGTTCCCTTTGATGCTCCCTCCTGCACTGGCACTGAGGCTCCCCCCAGTGCCCCCGCTCAGCATAGGGAAAAGAGCCTGTGCTGCTATTCACCTTCTTCTGAGTCTAAATGGAACACTTTGGGCTGGGTTTAGGGGAATCTGCCCTTTTCTGGCCCTCTATGTAGGGCCAGCTCCTGGGTGCTGAACCATTCCTGCGGGGGCCTAGAAGAGGCACTCTGGTCCTTCACATTGGAGCTGGGCTTGCAAAGAAGGGTTCCTGCTAATCCATATTTCCCTGGCCCTGGCTGAGCATCCTGGTCCAAGATCAGGGGCTGCAGTGACCTAAAATAGGGAACCTCCTATATGTCACTGCTCCTCTCTGGGAAAGTCCAAAGAAGGCCCATGGTAGTGGTGGGGGGGAGGGGAGGACATAGAAAACTACACTCTGTCAAAACATCATCCACAGTGAAGATTTTAAAAAAATGTTAGAGGACAGATCTCATATTATGTAGTCGGTGGTGCAGTAACAGCTCTGCGTGGTGACAGAGGGTAGCTACACTAGTAGTCAGCCTAACATAATTTATAGAGTCGTCCAATCCCTGTGTTGCCAGGTGAAACTGATGCCACACGGGAATCCGTTATGAATCAATGTTTAAAAGACCTGAAGGTGAGGGGAAAACTTACTCTCCTAGTTCTCCTTGCTCAGCTCAGGCTGCTCCTTGCAGAGTTGGATGCTGCTGTATGCATTCCTCAGGTTCCCCTGAGTTTTCTGGACTCAACTTGTCCTTAATCTTACCTCCTTTGGCAATCACCTGCTCCACCATTGCCTTGTCCTTCCTTGGGTTATGCTCATCCTCCAAATCTGCTGATTTTCTGTCTCCCAAATGCTCCCTCTGTTCTCTGTTTTCAGTGTGGGCTCAGATCAGGCTCCTGAAAAGGACACACAGTGAAGGGACCAAGTCAGGTCTCAGCTGCAGTCCCTAGGGCTGCTTAAAAGGCACCGCAGACCCTCATGCACTCATAGAAACTGAGCAGGAAGGGACCGTGGAGGATTTGAATAACAACCTTATCTTACACATGAGGAAAGTGAGGCCCAGAGAGAAGAAGAGATTTTCCCAAACTCCTTCAACAGTTGATGGCAGTACGGCCGCCACACAGGCCTTGGCTGCGAGCTTCCCTGTCGAGGATCCTAACATATCCTCCGGGAACCCACATCTGAATGTCAGGGGACAGTGGTCAATCCGTATTCCCACTGTTCAAACAACAATGTCCAGAAGGACTTTTCCTGGGAATACTCTTGTTCACAATTGTACAGTCCCACTTGTATACTCAGTTGGTTTACACTCCTGGTTGAACTTCAGTCCACTCTCAAGATGGGAGAGCAGACAGGCCCCGGGGTGGAGCTGCACCGGGGTTAGGGGTGTCTTTTCTTTTTATGTCTCATAGATTATGGGTCACAGCCAGGGTGGTCTCCAACTGAAGATGTTTCCAATCATCTAAGGGACTCAGCCTACTGGTTGATAGGGGGAGATTTGGGCCCTAACAAAGGTCTTCCTGGAACTGTCAAGGCCATCTTCCCCTACTGGGGGATGGAAACCGCAATGTAAATATATTATAAAGAAGCCATACGTTATTGTAGGACACACGCTGGAAAGGAGAGCACATGCTCTGCCCCTGCTGGTCTGGATCTGACAGTCCAGCAGGTGGGAAACCACGAAAGCACTGTGTACCACCCTCCTTGCCTCCAGCTCAGATCTAGCTGCCTACTCTACCAATTTAACACCTGCGACAACCCATGCAGGAACAATTCCTTTTGACCCATTTTGAAATGGGAAATGGAGCCACAGGAAATTCAAGATACTTAGTCCAAGTCTCAGTTTCCCACTCAGGTTTGCAGCTACAGCTTGGGAGACCAGAGGGCTCTCTTTCCTTGTTCTCTGTTTTAGGGATTTCCAGGGACAAAGAACAATCCCAGCCTCCGATGCCCTGAACTGCTCTGGCACTCCCAGCCTGACTGTTTTGTTTCCATGATTGAAATAAATAATCTTACATGTAGAATATCAACCTCAGACAAGATTGCTTTGAGACCTTGATGAAATGAGACAAAACAAGGCTACTCACAATACTGTTCAGACCGACATCCAAACATCGACCTCCCTCTCTAAGGAAACGCCTATGACTTCTTTACCACAATCACAGAATTGTCAGTGCTGCCAGTGTTCAATATAGAACAAACCCTGCCTCTTCCCATCCTTTCCCACATCTCACAACTAAAGCCCGTATCCTATAAGCGATCCTCTCACTGAGACCTTGGCGTGTGTTCTTTTTGGCTGTGAGGAATAAAAAAGCCAATTCCTTTAAACTGGCTTAGAGGAATTGACACCAACTTTCCAGGAACGAACAGGTGTAAAAACCCATTCTCAGGAAGAAAGGTCATATTGTCTATGAGATACCTAGGCTCTGGAACTCCAGAACTTGTTTTTATCCTAAAAAAAGAAAGAAAAAGAAAAGACTCTTTCTACCAACCCCCTTAGTAACTAACATGAACTTTAGGTTTTCAGGCAGGATCTTCCCACCTCTGATTTAAACTAGGGATTGCTGGGGCACCTGGGAGGCTCAGCCGGTTGAGCGTCTGCTTTGGCTCAGGTCATGATTCCAAAGTCCGGGAATCGAGCCCCACATCGGGCTCCCTGCTCAGCGAGGAGTCTCCTTCTCCCTGTGTCTCCCACCATGCTCTCCTGCTCGCTCTCTCACTCTCTAATAATTAAATAAAATATTTAAAAAAATAAACAAAAATAAACTAGATATTGCTCTTGATCTCGGGATTGTGAGTTCGAGCCTCACATTGCATGTAGAGATTCCTTAAAAATAAAATCCCTGAAACATTTAAAACATATGGGGCACCTGGGTGGCTCAGTTGGTGAAGCCTTCAACTCTTGGTTTTGGCTCAGGTCATGATCTCAGGGTCCTGAAATTGAACCCCAGGCTCAGTGCAGAGTCCTCTTCAGATTCTCCCCCTTTGCCTCCCCCTCTGCCCCTCCACACCGTTTATAGGCTTGCAGGGGCGTGCTCTCTCGAAAGGAAAGAAAGAAAGAAAGAAAGAAAGAAAGAAGAAGGAAGGAAGGAAGGAAGGAAGGAAGGAAGGAAGGAAGGAAGGAAGGAAGAAAGAAAACTTTTAAAGCTTAAAAAACAAAAATAAAATAGATACTGAGGATAAGTCAGCGAAGAAGCTAGCTAAAAAAGAATGTTTCGCACAGTATAGCTTAGTAAGGCCTCGGATCACTTATAACCCAGTATTCCCAGCTGGGCTGGAACCTCCAACCTTCAGTTCACAGGGGAGCGAGCTCTCTGATTACCCAGCCAGAGGCGAGCACGGGTCCTCTCTGGGGGCTCTCTAGCCCTAAGCTGCCACTCTGGACTCTTCGGCCTTGTCTAACTGCATCGGCTCAGAACACATTGAGCCCGAAAATCATGTCACGGTATCCACAACGATGTGGTGTCACTGAATCGGAATCTTGTGTTGCCGACAAAATGACAGGAGTCTCGCATGCCACATTCAGAAGGAAATGCTACATTTCTTGTCATGGAACATGTCATCAGCCCCCCCAAACACACACACACTTAAATGTTAGCCTTTGGGAATGTATTTCTTTGGAATCTGTGGCAAAGGACGAGCTCCCAGTTTTGGTGCCCGGCAGTCTCCGCCAAATGCATCCAGGACTTGGCCGGCTCTGTCAGGTCTCCTTTCACATCGGTGCCTGGCCCTGCCCTCCCTCGCTCTTCCCACGACCCTGTGGGGTGTTGATCCCCACGCCTTCCCGCTGCTGAGCGGGACACTCGCCTAACATCTCTTGCTCCGCTCGAAATCCTGTTCCGCACATCTGGCCTTACCAGACACACCTTTTGGGTCTAGCTTCTCCTTTTGTTCTCTTACAGTTTTGGCTCTGATTTCCAGTACAGATCCTTCGCATGATTCTGCGAATCTATTTATTGTTGTTCTTAGTCCTACGATGTTAGTTTTCATTTTCAAGAGCTATTTTGCTACACTGCTCTCCCAACCAGGCCTGAGAACCCACAGGAGGCCTAAACCCAGGGGGCGTGGACATCACTTCCTGTCCGGTCACAGGCTGGCCATTGGCCAGGAGGGTAGGGTGGGTAGGGAAAGACATGGCGGGGCGTGGATCAGAGGGCACGTGACAAGGAAGGGCCCCGCGCAACAGGCGTGTCTTCTGTAGAAAAAGCAGGGATAGTGGCTCCTGTTTAGGCATCTGTTGCTCACGGGCTCTGGGCCCTACTACTCGAGGACTGGCTCCTGATTTGATCACAAGTCCTACGGAGATGGACTGGAGGAGTGTGTGTGTGAGTGTGTGTGTGTGCGTCTGTGTGTGCACGTGCACGTGCGCGTTCTAGAAACACTGAATGTGCAGTGTAAAGCTTACAAGGCTCCAGGGCAGCCCAGGCTAGATTTCTGCATATGCTACCGTGAGTATTCAAAATGGCCATGTTTTTTCAAGGTAAGATGACTCTGTTGCACTTCATATTTTCTTGTTCAGTCCTCTCCACATGTTATCAAAGGTAGGGTAGGACCATGTTTGGTATAAAGCCTGCTGAATATTTAGCCCACCAAGGTCCTAAGTCTTACCTAGTATGAAGTCTTGCTCATATTTTTGAGTGTAATATTGGGAGGCACGAGCAAAGCAATGGCCAGTCTGAGTCCTCAGCACTATTTGCAAGAACTTTTCTTTATTTTTTAAGATTTTATTTTTTTATTTGACAGAGAGAGACACGATGAGAGGGAACACAAGCAGTGGGTGTGGGAGAGGGAGTAGCAGGCTTTCTGCTGACGCGGGGCTCCATCCCAGGACCCCAGTATCACGACCTGAGCGGAAAGCAGAAGCTTAACGACTGAGACACCCAGGTGCCCCCTGACATTCATTTTGAGGAGGAAGTCTAAAATGCAGTGAGAAGAAAGGAGGGTGATTTTTCCCTCCATTTCCAAGCCCCAAAGCAGGTCTAATTTAGATTTAATGTCAGGGATGAACTTGAAAAGTTCGTTCTAATCAAGAGGAGACTCAAGAATCCGTCTCTAGGTATGGAATTCGATCCTCGGCCAAAATACTATTCAAAACTGAAAGTGAGAAAAAGAGTGGGGGAAGGAAGAAATAAAACTAGGGTTGACCTTGTACAACACAGGTTGGAACAGCACATGTACACTTCTACGTGCATTTTTCTATAAACACAGTATACTACTCTAAATATATGTTCTCTTCCGAATGATTTTCTTAATAACATTTTCATTTATCTAGCTTACTTTATTAGAAGTATACAGTGTAGAATACATATAACTTGCAAAGTATGGGTTAGTCATCTTTATCTTATCAGTCAGGCTTCCAGTCAAGAAGTGGCTATTAGTAGTTAAGTTTTCGGGGAGTCAAAAGTTATACACAGGTTTTTTTTTTTTTTTTTGGCATTTTGTGATCAAATTTATTTTTTGTTTCAATTTCATTTACTTTGTTTTACTGTAATTTACACAAGAGACTGCCAAGTAAACTAGGTATTTTACATTCACCACGCATTCCCTCAAATCTCCACAGTTGTTAGGAAAACATTAGAATCCGTGCGCTGGGCATGGATTTCCATGTGCGCCCAAGCTCCCAACGAAGCTACAGATGCCAGTGAGAGTTTAGTCCATTAAAAGGAGAGAGTGAGACTCTTTATTTCACAAAATTAGCAATAATCTTCCTTGCACCAAACACTTTGCAGACAATGATTATGCTTTGACAACACCTGTCTTATAACACTGCCCAGAGAGTAAACATCAGTCTTGATCCTGAGTACACGGAGGACATATTCGACGTGGGGTTCGGAGCCAAGGCTAAGAGGGCATCGCGGCGCGGCAGTGATCCTCAACACCCTCGTCCGACTCACTGCCACCACCTCAGTGGGGACATGGCGTGTGGGAAAACGAGGAGCAGGGTGGGCAGGACTGTCAGCAAGTCAGATTACAAACGTGATAGGACTACAGGAGCCAGCGTGTTGCAGGAAGGATGAGATTAAAGAAGATAGTTTGTGACCGGAAGGCTCCAACAATATCATTCTAGTCAAGCTTCCAGGACTGACAGGAGAAAACCTGGATTTGGACAGAGAGAGCTGATAAAAATCTTACCTAGCTATGGTGCCTTTCTTAAAGAAGGAGGAGGAGGAGGACAAGGTGGCAGGAGCTGCTAACAGCACGTTCCTGATGCTCACTCGTGACAGGTTCCAATGGTGTCCTCCCCATGGGCGGTGGAGCACTGGCCCCTCAGCAGGGCCTCCCAGGCAAGGAGATCAGCCTGTGCTGCCTCTGAAATTCCACTATCTCAAAGGCAGCTTCTCCCCCTTGGGGTGTATTTCAATATGAAAAGCACAAAACAAAAACAAAAACAAAACCATCACCACTATCTGTATTCTAGCCTGTCAGCTCTGAGGAATCTAGGTCATTTGCATAGTTTCCAAGCTCTAATTTCAGAAAACAGTCATTTCAGAAACAAGACTCCATGGAAGTGCTCGACTTCCGAAAGTTTTCCTACAGCCTACGATGCTATTCATTTCTTCATCAATTTCTTTGTTTGCCTACGAGTAGCCTGAAAAATTGTATAGTGCTTATTATAAATCACAAACCATCATCTCCATTTTTGCTAGGTTTGATGTAGAGAAATATTGAAATTTAAAATACAAAAATCCAATAAAAACCAGAATTTTTTTTAAAGGATTTTTTCCCTCAGGGAAAACAGGTAAAAATTGGCTGGTAACTATACTCCTTACTAATAGACAGTGTCCAATTTGAATTTAAGATAATAACCATCCAGAAATAAATCATTATAAATACATTCAGAGTTCACATTCCAGATTCACTGGAATACCAAAAGATTTTGAATAAATTTTTCTGTGGGAGTCTGTTGCTTATGGGACTAAAATAAGAATTTGTAAGATTTAAAAGAACAGGAAGATTTAAAAGAACAGAAAAGTAATAAAAGGCTAAATATATTGGTCCACAATTTGACATTTATGAAACATACCAGCTAGTATTAAATTGCAGTCAATTTGTCCATCAATGGTATTACTCTGATAATTATTAAAATCTGTTCCAGGTATATATATTGAAAATATTTTCTTTTCCATTCTTGAAGATAGGTACAGTACTTTGGAGAAATTGTACTAATCCTTTCAGTATGTTTGTATGTACATATATACACAAGTGTGTGTATCTTGATCTGTAGCTCTACATGTGTTTTATATGCAGCCACAGACACACACACACACACACACACACACACACAGGTGGTTGGGAACCTGTGAGTATGTCATCACAAGCACACATCTGGGAAACGTCAGCACTGCCAGATACTGGTCAGATCCTTCTTCACTCATCACTGGCTGCACTTGTTCCCCTCACTTGACCTTGATTACGTAAACAGTTTGATATTGTCTCTGACCCTACAGGGGACTCATCTAGACATCAGCAGCCGACGTGCCTCGGACGGAACCCTTCTTACGCATTGTTTCTAGTACTTTCTGAGTTTCATCCTCCATTCTCCTAATGTCTTCCATTGTCAGATCATTCCACTTGTCAATCCAACAAAAAAGCTGGCGATGAAGTTTGTAAATATCCTTTTCTCTTGCTTCTGAATGAAGTTTTCTACTTTGCTTTGCAGTCCCCACCACTTGAATTTGATGGTCACCAGCTTGTAGGCACACATCTGAGGACAGTCAGAGTTGTTTGCCAGCTCCTTCTTCCAGTTGGGTCCCAAAGGCCCTCTCTTGGTCTTGACTGACTGGAATAATGCTGGGTCTTCATCAGCTTTGTAGTCTGCTGGTTCAACTTGACTTCGATCTGCAATATCTATGCGGACAATTTCAACAGTTTTCCATGCGTTCGGATCTAAACCGTGTACATTTTCTAATGTTCCCAAGTCTGGTTTGTGCCATGTTTCAATTTTAATGAAGAAATCATCTTTCATATATACACTCGTTACAACTGAGGCATAATGGTTTGTTCTACAGTAGGGGTATGCGTTCCAGGCTTCCTCGTGAAACAGCAAGGAGCCCTCCGGAGCAATCATCCTGACGAATGCAGGAACTTTGCTCCTGAACAGAACATGGCAAAACCACACGGAATTCCTTAATCAGCACCATCTTCCCGGAATCCCCTCACAGCTACCGCCACTATCACCACCACCGCCGCTGCTACCGCCCCTCACGGCGCCTCTATACACAGGTTTTTGATCTTGAGAGTCACCATCCTTACTCCGCATTGGTCAAGGGTCAACCTGTATCTCTATTTACAGAGGACATGCTCCTAAAGATAGAAAAACCTCAAATCATCCACACACAAAAATATTAGAGTCCATAGACTCATTCCGTAAAGTTGCAGGGTACCATATATACAAAATCAGTTGTGTTTCTATGCACTAGCAATGAACAATCTGAGAAGGAAATTTAGAAAGCAATTCTATTTACAATGGCACACAACACAGTAAAAGTGTCAGGTGTAAATTCATTCAAGGAGAGCAAGACTTGTTCACTGAAAAGCATAAGAAGCAATGGTTCTGCGAGAGATGAAAGACCAAATGGGGGGAAAAAAACAACTGTATGCATGCATTGGAAGATTTAATATCATTCATATGGCAATACTATGCAAATAGATCTACAGAGTCAATACAATTCTATCAAAAATTTTTCTTCTGCATTTTCTAAATTCTGTCAATACCTTGTAGTATATTTCCTTTCAGACGTTGTAGTTTTCATCTCTTAAAGATAGAGAGGGTGTTGTTTATATTTTCTATTTCTCGGTTTAACATTTACAACTGATGGAAAACTTATACTAAAAGCTTTCATATCCTTCTCTGGCGGTTCTCACATGTGTCAGCTCTGGATTATTTTCCGATGACGGATCTGGCTCCTGATTAGGGGTCATTTTGCCTGGGAGAGCTCCAGGTCCTGTTCCCTCAACTGCTTTCAAATGATTGCCCCCTGACTTGCTGGCCTTTCCTCCCATGGAGGCCCTGAGCAGGACCTCACTGCAAGCCACACCAGGGACCCTGCACAGCTCTGGTTAGGTGACTTTCCTCAGACCAGCTGGTTGTCCCACATCACCTTTCCCTTTTATTCCCCAGGAATCCCAATTTGGCTGGTAAAATACCTGGCGCTTTCTATTTTTTAGGTTAAGCAGGCAGTGTGTCTCTTTGCCTGTTCCAGCTCCTAGAGGCCCCTCCTCCATGCTCAGCCCCAGCCCCAGCCCCAGCAGGCAGAGTCCTCCTCACACAGCCTCCTTCTGACCTCTTCTCTGCCTCTTTGTGTTTTAAGACCCCCTTGTCATTGCAGGGCGCCGCCTGGATAATCCAGGATCATCTCCCCATCTCAAGGTCCTTAACATAAGCACCTGTGCAGGGTCCCTTTTGCTGCAGGATGGAACATGTGCACAGGTTCCTGGCATTAGCCTGGGCAGCTCCTAGGGAGGGGGCATTATTCTACCCAGCAGCACACTATTGATCTCAGGTGACAACTAAAGTTGGACGCCCCCTCTCCACCCTCCAATCTTTTCTAATTTAAACATTCCGGGAAAAGTAAACCACTACCTCAAGGTGCAAGCAAGACAAGGCAAATCAGAACCCTAGGGCGCTCCATCCATGACCATACAATTGCCCAAATCTCTTCAAAGTAGTCTGTTTAGTTTTCCAGACCTGGCTATTTTCCCTCCAAAGGCCGACCTGACTGCAGAAATCCCCTCCAGGGGGAAGCGCCCAGCGATGGAGGGAGGGCAGGCGGTGGCAGAGTGGGGAGCCTGGGACCCCACTAACCCCCTGCTGAGAACTCTGAGCCTGGTTTAAGGGAGCAGAAGCAGTGGTCCCCTTTGGCCCTGCCCTCAACAGCGGGATCCTTGGGCGTCTCCCCGCGAAGCCACGAGGGGGCGCGCCGTCCCTGTCCTAGGAGCCCTCCTGGGGAAGAAGCAGGCCCTGGGATGTGTTCAGCGTGTGGAGTGTTGTGGGCTGGTGTCAGCCCGAGGGCCCAGGGGTTGCGGACTTTTGGTCCTCCCCTCCCCCCCGCAGTGTCCAGGCCTGGGGGAGGCTGTGGGGACTGGTTTGAACTGTACAGGTGCAGCCATGGCACTCGGTGTCCTCCAACCAGGGTCCGAAGGGAAAGAGAGAGAGAGCTAGAGAGAGCAAGAGAGAGTTGTATCTGCTCTTCGCGGGCTGTTGGAAAGTCCTCCCTCATGTTTCTCTCTGGCTGGCACAGCCTTCCCTGGGCTGGGTGGGGGGGGTTGTGTAGGGTTTGGGGGGCCATAGCTGCAGGGAGAGGAAAGAGTGGTAACCAATTCAGGAGACAGAGGAGACTGGGCAGGTGAGGAAGGAAGCCAGGGCACGGGAAGGGAGAAGGGGAAGGGGGACTGGAGGAGGAGAAGGAGGAACACCAGTACTGAAATCCAAGTTGGGAGGGGAGCTGGGGGGCCGGGAGATGGGGTGGGGTTGGGGACTGAGGCGAAGCCCTTGACTTCAGGGACTGGGCTTGTCTGATGCAAACCAGGCAACATGGCGGTGGGGTTCTGCAACTTAGAATTCCTGGGGCTGAGGAGGTAGCAGCGCTGTTGCGTCCATCCTATTCGGAAGCGTCGTGTGGAGGGTGAGGATGCTTGCGACAGGAGTGGGTGCCGAGGGTGTTGGGGTGCGCCTAGGCGAGTGAGCCTGTGTGTCCGGTGGAAGGGGGGTGAGACTGGTGTGGGGCGGAGGCGGAGGGAGTCACACTTACCCGGCAGGGGAGACGCCGGGATCAAGCAGGTGGTTTTCCCAGGGGAGGCCCTTCCATCATACCAGGGACATGCTGACCCCCGCGATTTCCCCGAGTATGGACAACTCCTCTGCATTATTTGTGGCAGTGGCAGTGGGGGGCTGCTTTTGCTCTTTCACCTGTTGTTGGTTGTTTAAGAATAGCCTTTGTTTTCTTATTCATTTTTCTGTTTGTTTGTTTTGTCTTTTCCATGACTTTGGCTGATGACATGGGCTGAAGAGGAAGCTCACTCAGGGGACACCAGGACCCTGAAGAAAACACCTCTGCTTTTAAGGGCTGCTTTCTTGAGAATCTGGGTTTGGCTGTTTCTCAATCAAAAGCATGCAGGACAGTTTCTGTCCACTGGTCATACATCCCACCTTGGCTGTCGGGGTTTTTTCTGTTTTTCGCAGAGCAATTTCTCTGCTTATATTTCAGTATGTGGTTTGCAGTCCCTGATCCAGCAAAGGTGCTTTCTTTTCATTCCCCAGGGAACAGGGGTTTGCATCCCTTCTCCTTCCTCCCTCCCCTCCCCACCTATCCCCCCAGGCAACCTGCAAAGCCTCACCCAATCCCCAGACTCCGTACCCTTGATTAGGCCACTTGGTAGCCTACCTAGTATAGCCTTGCTCCAGAGGACCCTTCCGAGACTAGAGAGGGTCCGGCTTGATGTACTGTTTATTTATTGTAAGTTTATTTGTTGAAGTAATCCCTACACCCAAAGTAGGGATAGGGCTCATGAAGCCAGATGGAGACTCCCCTGCTCTCCTGACTGAGCCAGCCAGATGCCCCCTGACAGGCTTTTAAAGAGGCACCTCTGTCTACTCACAAAGAACCCGCTGGGTTTGGCACCACAGACCTTTCCCAAACAGCAGGTTAGCTCTAGGACAAAGGGCCGTGGGCCTTCTGCAGCTCTTGGGCTCAAGCCAAAACTGTCCCTACTGATGTACCTGCATTGCTTTGTCAAACTGAGCTTGAAGGGGTTTCTGGCTTCAGGCTTTCACCAGAGCTGGTGTTTTTTTCTCTACTCCCTAAAGGCCTCTATTCAGAATCTACAACTGAGGGTCTTCCAACTTTGATTTTCACTTAGGGGAGCCACACCAACTGGGACTCAGCAACAGGTTACTCTTCTGCCAGAAACAATTAAACAAAAGAGCAACAGCGTCACACAAGATGCGCGAAGTGGAGATTTCCAAGATCCTGGGCATCAGGCAAAGGGGACAGCCATCCCGGACACATGGCAACACAATGGTGAGCAGAGCCCTAGAGCTGCTCAGAGGTACTGGCTCTAGAGAGTTTCCAAGCAAGGCACTGGGGGGAGGGGAACTTGAATAGGAGCCCCATGGAGCTCCTGGAATGGAGGACACTGATCTGAGAGAACCCAGGACTGAGTCTCAGGGAGGACAGAGCTGCAGGAAGTCACCTAGCCAGAGCTGTGGAGGGGCCCTGGGGAGGCATGGACAGCAAGTCAGGGGGTAATCCTTTGCACAGGGCCTGGTGCTCACACGGTGCTGGGAATAGTGCCTGTGTCCAACAGATAGACTAAGCAAAAGTAACCCTCTTAATTTGTGAGGAATAGGGTGGAAGACAGGGGGAGGGCTTGCTACAGTACCTGGAACTCATGGTGAGTCCTCCACGGAGCCCTGCTCTGGGCCACTGAACTATGCATTGAAGCAACAGCAGAAATGTTTCCAAGTAACTTCAGTGCATCCCTGAACAAAGCTCAATATTATAGAAAACACAAAAATATCCAGCAAACAGCAAGGTAACATTCACAGTGTCTGGCGTTCCATCCAACAGTTTGAGGTATGCAGACAAAGGGGGGAAATGAGCCCTCCTGAAGAGATGGATCACTCATCTGAAAATGACCCAGAGCTGACAGCAAGATGGGAATCACCAGAGCACAAGAAAGCATTTGTTCTAACTGCATCCCATTGGTGAAAACATTCAGCAGATACATGGAAAATGTTAAAAAAAAAAAAAAAAAAAGGACCCAATCTCACATGAAGAGATGAAAACCACAATGTCTGAAAGGAAATGTACTGCAAGGGGCTGATGGTGATTAGGGAAGGCAGAAGAAAAACGTTCAATAGGAATCCAAAAGAATCTGCAGATCCTGCTGTTGCCTTCTGAACCACCTTAACCATTCCAATCCATGAACACAGGATGTCTTTCCACTTGTTGAGGTCTTCCTTAATCTCTTGCAGCAATATTGTGTAGTTTTCAGTGTACAGGTTTTGTGCCTCCTTGACTCAATTATTCTTCGATACCATTCGGGTGGGTGCTGTTGTCCATGGAATCGTTTTCTTAATTGACTTTCCCGGTGTCCATTCCTAGGTTATAGAAACACCTGATTTGTCTGCCTTGTACGCTGCAACTCTGCTGAAATAGGTTATGGACTCTAATAGTCGTGGTTTCTGTGTGTGTGTATTTGGTATTTTTCTGTATACAGGAGTATGTCATTTGCAAATCCAGATACAAATTGTCCCTTGAAGAACCTGGGGGTTAGGGGTACAGAGTCCCACAATTGAAAATCTTTGTATAACATTTGAGTCCCAGAAAACATAGCTACTAATAGCCTACTGAAGTCTTACAGATAACAAAAACGGTTGATTAATACATATTTTGTGGGTTACTTGAATTATGTACTTTATTCTTTTGATACAGTGAGTTAGAGTGAAAATATCATTGAGAAAATCATAAGGAAGAGAAAATGTATTTCTACATTTGTACTAGACTGTATTTGTAAAAAAAAAAAAAAAATAATCAACCCATGAGTGGACCGACATTGTTCACTAAAATTCAAAGCCATGTTGTTCCCCAGTCAACTATAGTTTTATTGCTTCGTTTTCAAATGTTTTCCCCTCACCTTCAGGTTTTTAAACAATTGAGTCATAACTGATTCCCCATGTGAGATCAGTTTCACATGGCAACACAGGGATTGGACGACTCTATAAATTATGTTAGGCTGATTACTAGTGTAGCTACCCTCTTTCACCTCGCAGAGCTGTTACTGCACCACCGACTACATAATATGAGATCTGTCCTCTAACATTGTTTTTAAATCTTCACTGTGGATGATGTTTTGACAGAGTATAGGTTTCTATGCCCTCCCCTCCCCCCACCACTACCATGGGCCGCCTTTGGACTTTCCAGAGAGGAGCAGTGACATGTAGGAAGTCCCTATTTTAGGCCACTGCAGCCCCTGATCTTGGACCAGGATGCTCAGCCAGGGCCAGGGAAATATGGATTAGCAGGAACCCTTCTTTGCAAGCCCAGCTCCAATGTGAAGGACCAGAGTGCCTCTTCTAGCCTCCTGCAGGGATGGCTCAGCACCCAGGAGCTGGCCCTACATAGAGGGCCAGAAAAGGGCAGATTCCCCTAAACGCAGACCAAGTGTTCCATTTCGACTCAGAAGAAGGTGAATAGCAGCACAGGTTCTTTTCCCTATGCTGAGCTTCCACGGGGGGAGCCTCAGTGCCACTGCAGGAGGGAGCATCAAAGGGAACCTTTGGATGTTAACCTAAAGCTTAGTGCTTAGAGCCCACCCAGGGGACCAAACCTACTTAAGATCCATCCAGATCTTGCCAGCAGCTTCCATGGGTCCTGCAGCCTTCACTTCCTTTAGGAATCTCCAGCCAGCTGGTGCCCTATCTTTGCTTGCTTCCCCCTGGTGTCCTTGGGCCACCTGAAGGTCTGTTCCCTTAAGTAGTCTGCCGCCTGGTGGATTCCAGGGGAACTGCCAGGGCCTGAGGCTGAAGGCACAGTCACTGAACCCCTGACTCCAGCTGGGAGGTCAGAAACCAGGCTCTGAGCCACCACCTGCTGGGACTCCAGGATGTGGCCCCTCACCAGGCAGTGTTTGCCTGGGGACCCCAGGACCCACTGATGTGCGAGGGTCGCCTTCTTTCTTTTTTTTTTTAGGTGAAATTGACATACAATAAATTTCACCCATTGTCAACAATGACAGAGTTGTTCAGCTAGTGCCCTAGTTTGTTTCAGAGGCTTCCTTCACCTTCCCACACTCCCTCCAGCCCCTCTGCAGACAGTCTCCGCTCCCTCCTCCAGCCCCAAGCAGCACTGATTTGCTTTCTGTCTCTGTGCATTGCTCCTTTCTGCACATTTTACATAAGCCGAATGAGACAGTCTGTAGTTCTTGGTGACTGGCTTCTTTCACTTAGCATCCTTTTGAGGTTCCTCCATGCTGTAGCTTGGATCAGATTTCTGTGCCTTTTGTTGCGGAATAGATGCCATGGTACACATAGGAAACATTTGGTTTGTCCATTCACCAGCCGATGGCCCTTTGTGTTGCTGTCAGTTTTTGCCCATTGTGAATAACGCTGCCCGGAACATTTCTGACCGAGACTTGAGCGGACATATGTTTTTATTCTCTCAGATAGATTCCTAGTTGTGGAATGGCTGGGTCCTATGGCAAGCTTGTGCTGAACTCTTAAGAACTCTCAAAGTGGCTTCTGCAGGAGCTGTTATATTTTACGTTGCGACCAGCAATATAGGAGGGTCCAGTTTCTGTTCATCCTCAGCAACACTTGGTATCGTCTTTGGGACGTAAGCGCACTAGTTGGTGTAAAATGGTACCTGGTTTTCCTTGCATTTCTTTGAGAACTAATAACATATTACTAATAACATTGATTACCTTTTTATGTGTCTCCTTTGGTACATGTGTATTCGACTCTTATACTGGCTTAAACGAGTGTGTTGCTTCTGCCCATTGAGTGAGTTCAAAGTCCTCTTGTCTCTCGTGAACGTGAGTCCCCATTGGGTATTTAATCCACAAATAGTTTCTCCTAATCAGTGGCTTCTCTGTTCCTTTTCTCAGTGGCAATGTTTGATGCAAAAAACTTCTTCATCTTCAATTTTCTCTTACGTATCGTGCTCTTGCCGTAGTGACTTAGAACTCTTTGCTTACTGTGAATTCCTGACCATTTTCTCCCATGTAGTCCTCTTGCACAATAGTTTTGGCTCTTATACTTAGATCTGTGACCATTTTGAGCTCATTGCTGTGTAAGTTGTGATTTCCAGCAACAGCTGTGGGGGAGCTTTGTCCCGACAGGTTTAGGAGAGCCTAGGGGACACTTGTGTTTCAGAGTTAGTCTCCCCTGGGCCAGGAATGGAGATTTCACCCTGCTGCACCTGTTAGTGAAAGGCTGAGTGCCTTTGGGGAGGGGAGATACATGGGGCTGTGGTCATATACGGCATGTACTCCCCGTTCTCTGGGACTGGGTACAAAGGAGCTCCAGGAGCCCCAGGGCAGTCCTGCTCACAGGTGCCTTTAGAGGCAGAAACACACTGAGAGCAGGAGAGCATAACACAGAAAAGACCCCAGGGATCCCAGCGGATCTGGGTTGGGATCCTAGAGGGTCTTCTATGGATGGGCACATTTTCCATGTATATGCCCTTCTATGGGTGGGTGGGAAAGAGGACTCGCACACAGCCGGAACTCAGGAAACATGCCCAGAAGGAGTGGAGCGGATTGAAGGCATGTCCCACAGTTTGCAGTATTTTTCCAACATGAAAATCATGGTATTTGCCTGCATCAAAGGTGCTGGGGGGACACATGCTGCCTCGGTCAGTAGAGCGTGCAACTTTCATTTCAGGGTCATGCATTAGAGTCCCACGTAGGTGATGGAGCCTAGCTGAAATTAAAAAATAATAATAATAAATAGAAAACGAAGAGGTGCATGCTTCAGGAATCAGAATTACTCCCCCTAAGGTAAGGAGGGGGCATCTACCTTGGTCCTTGCAGTTCAAGAGCCATTCTGAGCACTACAGAATCCTAAATGTAGATTAACCTAGAGAACCTACACTTTTAATATTTGTTGGGTTTCCCCTGTGTGGTTAGAGGTCCACTGGCAGACAAAAGTTGACATGCTGAGCACAGAAGCGGACCAAGAAACAGACTATTACCTGGATGCACCACATTATTCTCCGTCCTCACTGCAGTCTCCCTGGAAATGGGAATGGGCAATCGAAATGCCTGGTATTCAACACAGGTTAAGAAAAAATGGAAAGTTTGGGTTAACAGTTTAAATTATTGTGTCCTCAGATTGACTTTGATGGCAAGTGGGGACTCTGTTGCACGTCTTCTAGGTTCTGCAGGTGGAAATGAGGGGCTAAGGGACAAACTAATTATACAACTCAGAATAACTTTGGTAACTTAGTATCTTCACACTTGACACAGTTTTCTTTCATTTTGACTGATCCCATAGTCTCAGGCTTGAGTCTAAACACATTTGTACAAGGAAGGTGATATCAATTCCACACCTAAAATCTGTACCGCTAAATGTTGTAGTGCTTATTCCTAATGGTACTTTAGGCTTGTTTCTAACTGCCTGTAGCTACGTTACGGCTGACTCTCAAGGCAGCCCATTCTAACCATGTGTGCACTTCTCTTTGGCCCCACCACCAGGTGAAGCAGTGCATCTGAGCTGTCTCCATCGCTGGGGGAAGGATGTAGGTCAGATAGGTAATAAAGAGAAAGGGGGACTGGGGTGCAGCAAAAAGAAAGCATGCTTATGTGTGGGTTGATTCCAGAGAGGACCATTGCATTGCTTTTTAAAATTTTTTAATTTACTTATTTGAGAGAGAGTACTTGAGATATCAGGAGCGGTGGTGGGGGTAGTGGAAGAGGAACAGAGAGAAGCTGACTCACCACTGAGCAGGGAGCTGGACATACGGGCTTATCCCAGGACCCTGGGATTCTGACCTGAGCCAAAGACTGACACTTAAACAACTGAGCCACCCAGGTGCGCTTTAAAATAATTTTTAAACTAATCTGGTCCACTTAACATAGGCATTGTATTAGTTTCACATAAGGTCATGGTATTTATTTTGTATTTCTTTTTTAAATATTATTTATTTATTTAGAGCAGGGGTGATGGGCAGACGGAGAGGAAGAAAGAATCCCAAGCTGACTCTGCACTGAGCATGAAGACTAAACTGGGGCTCAATCGCATGACCCTGAGATCATGACCTGAGCTGAAATCAAGAGTCAGACGCTGAACCGAGAGAGCCACCTTGGTATTTCTAAGAATGATATGTTTACCTTTCTCTCTGAAATAGGCACTGAGTAATGAGCAAGGCGGAGAGAAACCATAGTACCCATAGGCGCCAAGGTCAGATTGCCCAAAATGTACCACAATGGCATATTTGGGGGAAACAGAATGCCACAACGACCACTGGTGCATGTTCATTCAGACTCCAAGATCTCTGAGAAAACTCGAGATTGCAGGGTTAAAAATAACCTGAAAGGATCAGAGTGAAATGCCCTTGGGATGTGTGTGGTCTGATCTAAAGTACACAGCAGAAGATGTTTTGTAGATAGGAAGCCAGCTGTAAACAGCACACTGTGCATTCCCTTTTTTGTTTTCTTATCCTGTGTTAAAGACCGAGTACAATGCTGTTTACAATTAATTGATCACAGCCAGTTGCAGATTTCTTTATTCCTTCTCCACTGCCATTGCTTCACTTGACTAACCCTGTGTACGTGGAAGATGCGCCTTACTAAGCCCCTGCTGTAAATCATTATAGTACTATATCACTGTAGAAGGTATATTAGATTATGGAAAATAAACCTCAGGACCTCGGGCTGTTTGCTTGGGGTCCCCTGTGCCTCGCTATACTGTCGTCTCTTTTTCTTTTTTTAAAAGATTTTATTTATTTATTTGAGAGAGAGAATGAGATAGAGAGAGAGTGAGCATGAGGGGGGGAGGGTGAGAGGGAGAAGCAGACTCCCTGCTGAGCAGGGAGCCCGATGCGGGACTCGATCCCTGGAATCCAGGATCATGACCTGAGCGGAAGGCAGCCGCTTAACCAACTGAGCCACCCAGGCGCCGCGGTAGTCTCTTTTTCTCAGTTCCTTCGCCACCCCAGGTCCCCGACTCTCTGAGGTCGACAATATTGATTATTTTGAATTGAAGCTACCCAAAAAGAAACTGGTACCAGGACACTCAAACCCTCCTCTGTCTCCCTGAAAGCAGGAAACCAATCTCCCATATGAAAAAGGCACCCCCTGTACTAAGAAGTAAAAAGACATCCTTCTCACCAGGGTTTCTAAATTCGGTCTAGACACTCTCTAAATTAAAACTCCCCCAAATCCCTGAGAAATGTATTTTCTCCTTGTCTAAAATGCATAAAAACTGTCTGCCTTAATACTTTATATTTCTTTAAGGGTCTCCATTTCAATATCCGTTCTCCATGCGTATTCAATGTCTCAGTGAAACTTAATTCTTACTTAAGCTGGGAGACCAGGACAGGTAACAGAGGAACTTCTCCTTCCCTGCATACCTTTTTTGTGATCCTAATATCTTAGCCAATGATTTGTAAAGGAAAGAAGTAACAGAATTATATACCTGGGAAAAAGATTTGTCCCCAGGAAGGAATTTCTGGTATTTTTAACAGTGGAAATATCTACATTTGATCCAAAGTCTCCTAAAAAGTATTTATTTTTAAGTTGAACTTCTAATTTAAGTGTCCCCTGAAATTCAGATGTGCCTTCCCAGAGGGTACGTTAGGAGACTCCACAGGGAAGCTCGCAGCCAAGTCCTGTGTGGGGGCCGTGCTGCCATCAAGTGCTGAAGGAGTTTGGGAAAATCTCTTCATCTCTCTGCGCTCAGCTTCCTCATGTGTAAGATAAGGTTGTTATTCAAATTCTCCACGGTCCCTTCCTGCTCAGTTTCTGTGAGTGCACAAGGGTCTGCGGTGCCTTTGAAGCAGCCCTGGGGACTGCAGCTGAGACCTGACTTGGTCCCTTCACTGTGTGTCTCTTGCAGGAGCCTGAGCTGAGCCCACACTGAAAACAGAGAACAGAGGGAGCATTTGGGAGACAGAAAATCAGCAGGTTTGGAGGATGAGAATAACGCAAAGAAGGACAAGGCAATGGTGGAGCAGGTGGTTGCCCAAAGGAGGTAAGAAGAAGGACAAGTTGGGTCCAGAAAAATCAGGGGAAACTGAGGAATGCATACAGCGGCATCCAACTCTGCAAGGAGCAGCCTGAGCTGAGCAAGGAGAACGAGGAGAGTAACTTCGTCCACGGTGAACCTGTGCACCTCCCGAGGAGCCCCACAGAATGGATCGGGGTTGGTTTGTACTGCAGGGAAGCACCAGTTCCAAGAGGAGGAGGAGGAGGAGGGGCACCTGGGTGGCTACATCTTTAAGCGTCTGCCTTCAGCTCAGGTCATAATCTAAGGGTCCTGGGATCGAGCCCCGCATGGGGCTCTCTGCTCGGCGGGAAGCCTGCTTCTCCCTCTCCCGCTCCCCCTGCTTGTGTTCCCTCTCTCGCTATGTCTCTCTCTGTCAAATAAATAAAGAAAATCTTAAAAAAAAAAGAGGTGGACGATGTGACCATGAGGTTCTGCCCCAGACCCCTAGCTTTGACCTTGGAGCTCCCTCACGGTCGATGTTCTCCAAGTAAGTGTGGGCTTAGAGGGATCAGTGATGTTTGGATAAAGGTTGGACTTGTCCATTCTTACCACAAAGAGTTCTACCCTAAGGTCAGGAAGGGCCAGGTTAGGAGACCCTTGCCTCTGAGGCAGTGATACCAATTATATTCTTCTGAATTTATGGTTGTCAAAGACTTTACACACCTTTGTCTTGACCGTGTGTTGAGTGTTTCATTTTCCTTAGTCTCTGTTATGAACTTGGAATTCTGACATCAATAAGATTTCACAGAGGAGGTCAAAGCAGTGAGAGGAAGAATGCAAAGAAAATCTTGTAGCTCAGCGCCCCTGGGTGGCTCAGTTCATCGAGAGCCTGCCTTCAGCTCAGGTCATGATCCCAGGCTCCAGGGATCAAGCCCCATTGAGGGGGGTGGCTCCCTGCTCAGCAGTGGAGTCTGCTTCCTCCTGTCCCTTCCCCAGCTGTTCTCTATCTTTCTCTCTGTCTCTCTCTCACTCTTGCTTTCTCCCTCACGCTGTCTCTCAAATAAATATATAAAATCATTTTAAAAACTGTTGTAGCTGTCCTAACCTGGGGTATGGTGGCAGTGCAGAGGATGGAGGGGGGAGGGGGCTAGGCCGAAGACATCTCTTCCTACTGAGAGAACCATTGAGAGGAATCCAAGAGGACAGTCCCTCTTCACCAGAGCTCACCACAGGGGAGTGTCATGGGGCATTGAGAGTGTAGGGCAGGCTCCTCTGGAAGGAAGGGTATTTGTTGCCTCCTGGAAGAAAGCAGAGAGCATTCGTGCATGTATTTGGGACAGGAATGTAGTTGAGATTAGAAATTTGCCACCCCCTTTATCAGATCCATGAAGGAGTGTCTCTGAGAGCTTCCTCAGTGCTTGGTTTGGTCCTAGGAGTCATGAGTACAGAGATGAGTAAAACATTATCCCAATTGTCGTGGGGCTCTCAGTCTAGTAACCAGAAGTCATGAAAAGTGTAGTGGTGGTGGATTCCTTGGAGGAAGTGGCCAGTGCTGCCTGGGGATGGCCTGGTCTCCCTCCGTGTTTTCCAACAGCTGGATGACCTGTCCTGACCCAGGGACCCTGGGCCTCAACTCAATTTCAGCCTCTCAGGACACAGCCAACACCTAGGTTCCATGTAAACCCAAAGCAGTCAACACTATGAAGGTCTGCAGAGGAAACTGCTGCTATCAGTAGCTCCCCACTTTGTCTTGGCCAACTGGAAAATAGAGGCGAGTTCATTAAGTCTTGTAGGGTCATCCTTGCCCTAATGATCAGGGATTAGTCTTTCTCTCTGTTAAGTGAAATACTTTCTAGCTTCAGTATTCTCTCTCCACTTAAAAACTTTGGAACTATTGGCTAAAGTATAGATCAAGTAGCTACAGTGAAAAAGGGGTAAAGCAACTTCCAAGCTGCAGTGAGAATGTGCAGAAACTCTTATACTGAATAATAATCGGACAAATCACTTTTAAATTGCACAAAAGGTTTATACAGTAATTCTGGAATAGACAATGTAAGTCTGTCGCTTTCTCCTTCTTCTTAACATTGCTTTGATAATTTAAGATCATTTCCATTTCCATATAAACATTTGGATCAGCTTAGAAATACTTACTAAAATGTCTGCTAGAAGGTTGATTGGCATTGTATTAGATCTTTTGATCAATTTGGGAAGAATTGTCCTCTAACCATAATGAGTCTTCCAATCCACCACAAATTTTATCTCCCCATGTATTTAGTTCTTTAATTTCTGGAAGTAGTGCTCTGCAGTTTTCAGTGTAATGTTCTGACACATATTGTGTCTGATAAGACAATGCAATAGGAAAACTGGTCAAAAGACTTGAAGAAGAAATGCTTCACAAAAGAAGATACACAAATGGCCAAAAAGCACTTGAAAAGATGCTCCACTTGAAACCATTGAAAAGCATGAAGTTGAACATAAATCAAAAGGGATTCACTAATGTCTCTGCAAGGCTCCATCTTAAACTAAGTAACCTTTTCCTTCTCTTCTGCAAACCTCTGCTCCTCCCTTCTAAGCCTTTTGTTTCAGGAGCCTGGTACCACCCTAAAGACAGGATGAAGGAGGCTGGCAGCATGCACACAATTTCTGTCAAAATAAAACACCCCCCCGCCCCTTCCTTCAGGGGGAGGGGACTTACAGTTTTTGAGGGCCTTGGACTGTTCTAGCCCCCTGTGCCCCGAAAAGCAATAAAGCTATTGTTCCTCAATATTCCAAACTCTGTCTTCGTCTTATATTTTGGCTCTGAAGCACAGAGGTCAGTTTTCGACGGTACACTCAGCCATTGGGAAGATAAATTAATACTACAGTGAGTTACCATTACACAACCATCCCCGTGGCTAAAATTACGAAGACCGAAAACATATGTGGTGAGGATGTAAAGTAACTAGACGTTTCATACACTTGTGGGAATGAAAAATGGTCCAACCACCGAGAAAAGCTGAACCACACATAAACATTTACCAATCACGTGAACGGCCATTCCTCTCCTAAGGATTTACACAATATGGCCACACAGCAAACTGCACATGAATATTCATCATAGCTTTATTCCCCATGGCCAAACCCAGGAAACTGCATAGATGGCCATGAATAGGTGAATGTACAGACCAAATATATCCATACAGAGGAATACTCCTTAGCAATGAAAAATTCTGAACTGGTGATCCATTAGTAATATGGATAGATATAAGAATCCTTAGGCTGCACGGAGGAATGTAGGCATAAAAGAGTTCCATTTCCATAACGTGGTTAAAAATCAAGCCGTCTTTGATGCCAGTGGTTGCCTGGGGCTGAGGGTGAAGGCAGTGAGAGACTTCAATGGATCCACCCAAGGGAAGCTGTGAGGTAGAAGAAATGCCCTGTGTCCTGAATGGAGCAGTAGTTTCAATTGTATGTACATCTGTGAAAATGCATTTAGTTGTACAGTTTATCTTTTTTAATTTTTATTTGTTGAGAAAGCACTCACACTGCATCCTCTCTCTCTTACCCTCCAAAGGAGGAGAAGAACGATCATCAGTGGCAATGGGCAGCTGTGGAAACAACACTTAAAATCACGTTCATGCTCAGGAGAGAACAATGTGCCTCCTCCTTGAGGTTTCAGGTCCTCTACACGTTCAGAGAAAATTCTCTAGTAACAAACTGTAGAAATGAACTGGAGGGTATTATGCTAAGTGAAATTAAGTCAATCAGAGAAAGACATGTATCCTATGACCTCACTGATAGGAGGGATTCTTAATCTTAGGAAACAAATTGAGGGTTGCTGGAGTGGTGGGGGTGGGAGGGATGGGGTGCCTGGGTGATGGGCATTGGGGAGGGTATGTGCTATGGTGAGCGCTGTGAATTGTGTAAGACTGATGAATCACAGACCTGTACCTCTGAAACAAATAATATATTATATGTTTAAAAAAAGAGAGAGAGAGAAGCTAGTAGGAAGGGAAAAATGAAGGGGAGGAAATCGGAGGGGGAGATAAGCCATGAGAGAAGATGGACTCTGAGAAACAAACTGAGGGTTCTAGAGGGGAGGGGTGGGGGGATGGGTTACCTGGTGATGGGTATTAAAGAGGGCACATTCTGCATGGAGCACTGGGTGTTATGCACAAACAATGAATCATGGAACTCTACATGAAAAACTAATGATGTAATGTATGTTGATTAACATAACAATAAAAAATTTTAAAAAATAATAAAAAAGAGAGAGAGAAGCTAGTAGGAAGGGAAAAATGAAGGGGAGGAAATCAGAGGGGGAGACGAACCATGAGAGACGATGGACTCTGAGAAACAGAGGGTTCTAGAGGGGAGGGGGTGGGGGGATGGGTTAGCCTGGTGGTGGGTATTAAAGAGGGCAGCATTGAAGGGAGCACTGGCTGTTATAGGCAAACAATGAATCATGGAACACTACATCAAAAACTATTGATGTAATGTATGGTGATTAACATAACATAATAAAATAAAATTAAAAGAAAGAAAGAAAGAAATGATCTCTGAAAGTACAGCCTTAATTGTACACTTTAAAGGGATGCCGTCTACTGTACCTAAATTATACCTCAGCAACATTCATGTAATAATCTACTATATTTCTCTATACTAGCAGTGAGCATTTAGAAAATGAAATTTTTAAAAAAAGGAAATGAAATTCAATAAACAGAGAGGAGATTCATGTCCACCTTCATTAAATGTATGAGAACACATGTAACAAAGATGCCTGAAAACTCTTGCTGAAATAAATTAAAGGATACTAAATAATTAGGAAAAAATATATCACATTCATGGACTAGACCACTCAAATTTGTTGGAACATCAAATCAGCATTATTCTGATTCATACTGGAGAAGGCAATTTGGGGGCAAATTTACAAGCTAATTCTCAAATGTATTTGGAAATCAACATACCTAAATAGCCAAGACAACCTTGAAGAATTAAATTGGAGAAATTTACTAAATTTTAAACCTCACCGTAAAGCTACAGTAATTAAGGTGCTCTTAATGGTGTAAGTAACACAATGTAAATATATCAATGTGAGAGAGCAGAGAGTAATAAAATTTCCTGATACGCATATACATTTTTAAAATTTTTCTTTTAATTTTACTTCTTTTCAATTATTTTCTTTTTAAGTAATCTCTGCATCCCACATGGCGCTCAAACTCAAAAAAAAAAAAAAATAAAAGGTTGTGAGTTTTACCTGAGCACTGATTAGTACAGCTGCATGGGACAGGGAATCTTTACCAGGAGAGAGTGTCATGACAAAGGAAATTTTGATAAAGGGTTATATACCAAAATATATTTTTTACATAAAAAGTGACAAATTTTTATACAAAAGACATTGTAGAAAGTCACTGCATTTCCCGGTCTTAAATTTCTAGTACATGTAGGGCTGTATGGCTTTAATGTTATGGGAACCAGGGAAGTGTCTTCCTTTTTCTTATCTTTTCCAGAATGCTCCTTTTGGGTTCTTTTCTTTCATAAAGCAGATGTCCAATGTGTGCTTGGGGTGAAATAGAGCCCATGCATTGAGGTTTTGTGGATTCATTTTGACCTTGGTAAATGTGAAAGCATCGCTTCCTTGGGAGCCCAGGGGCAGGACCCACAAACATTAAAGGTGGACAATTGCCTTTATCAGTGCTACAGCGACCTCCTAAGTCTCTGGCTCCTAAGATCTAGGGGGGAACCTGTGCTGAAGAAGTGAAGAGGTGCTTCAGGGCACCACTTCCCCTGCCTGCCTGTTTCTCTCTCCTCAACCTCAGCTTCTATGCCACTGAACACCACTGCACACATCTACTGTGGACATCATCCATCATTGACCCATGACCTCGAACTGCCCATGTTTGCTTCCAGGAATACAACCACAGGTCAATGGCATGAGGTCAACTCAAAGAAATCTAGCAAGCCATGTTCCACCTTTTTAAAATTGTTCCAAATTTTTAAAAAATATTTTTCCAGTATAGTTAACATACAGTTCCATGAGTTTCCAGTATATAACATGGTGATTGAACATTTCCATACATTGCCCAGTGCTCATTACCACAAGTACACTTCTTAATCCCCATCACCTCACCCATCCCCCAAGCCCCCCTACCCTCGGCAACCATCAGTTAGTTCTCTATAGTTAAGGGTCTCTTTCCTGGTTTGTCTCTCTCCCTTTTCTATTTCCTTTGCTTACATGTTTTGTTTCTTAAATTCCACATAGGAGTGAGATCATGGGGTATTTATCTTTCTCTCACTGACTTATTTCACTTAGCAGAATACACTCTGGCTCCATCTGTGTCCTTGCTAATGGCAAGATTTCATTCTTTTTTTTGGCTGAATAATATTCCATGGTATAAATAGATAGATAGACAGATAGATAGATAGATAGATAGATAGATAGATAGATAGATATAGATATGTGTGTGTGTATATATATATATATATATACACACACACACACAACGTTGTCTTTATCATTCATCTGTTGATGGACGTCTGGGCTCTTTCCATAATTTGGCTATGCTGCTGTACAAAGGGCCCATGTATTCCTGCAAATTAGTGTTTCTGTATTTTGGGGATAAATATCCAGTGGTAGGATTAATGGATCTTAATCGTTCCTTTTTGAGGACCCTCCATACTGCTTTCCACAATGGCTACACCAGTTTGTATTCCCACCAATACTGTAAGAGGGTTCCTTTTCCTCCACATCCTTGCCCACACTTGTTGTTTCTTGTGTTTTTGATTTTAGCCATTCTGACAGGTGTGAGGTCATAGCTCGTTGGTTCTTTTTTTCTATTTCCTGATTTTACCTATTTATTTGAGAATGAAGGAGAGCACAAGTGGGGGGAGGCGGAGAGGGAGAAGCAGGCTCCCCACTGAGCAGGTAGCCCGATGTGGGACTAGATCCCAGGACCCCAAGGTCACCACCCGAGCCAAAGGCAGACGGGTAACGGACCGAGCCACCCTGGTGCCCTATCCAATTGTTTCGATTTGCATTTTCCTGATGAGGAGTGTTGTCGAGCATCTCTTCATGTGTCTGTTGGCCATCTGGATGTCTTCTTTGGAGTAATGTCTGTTCATTTCTTCTGCCTCTTTTTAAATTGGATTATTTGTGGCTTTTGGTGTTGAGTTGTATAAGCTCTTTATATATGTTGGATACTAACCATTCATTGGATATGTCATTTGCAAATATCTTCTCCCATTCAGTACGTTCCCTTCTACTTTGGTTGATTGTCATAAAATGGCTCTTTATCTCTCTTCTGTTAAATATGAGGGTGAACCAAATAAACACAATATGGCATCGAGGTTACAATCTTTCCAAACTTAGTGGTCACTATATATATTATGCATCTTACTAATGCACAAATTAATCCTTTGACAATTTCAAAAGATCTCTTGTGAGAGGTGAATGAATCCATAAGTGACATGTAATGTGGTGTTCAGTGACATTACAAAAACAACAAAGAAAACAGTTCACACATAGTGGAGGAGTCTGGGACATAGGGATGTCAATATCAGTTTAATGAAAAGCCACAAATGGTGTCCCAGTAAGGCATAAGACGTCTCATAACATAGGTGTACAGCCAGAAGAATATTGAGAGTCAGGACAAAACATTTTGAAAAATTAGTATTTTATTCACTTAGTTTAATACTCTGCCTCTTGCCCTATACTTTTTATGGATAGAGAAAAAAAAAATAAAGAAGACCCAAAGAGGAACATCATGACAGTCTGGAATTGGCAGTGTATGTGAGTGTATGTGAATGTATGAATATATATGAATACAAATAAGCCATTTTCCAGCTCTGTCCACTGGAAATGCCTAAAAATAAACCAATTGCAATGAGTGCCCGAGGAGACACATTTTGATCTGGGAGTATGGTTTCCCAGGAAACAAAACCACAGATTCTTAGAGAAATGACCGAGACCAGGCCAGACGCAACAAATCTTCTATATGAGACACAAACACCTCATCATACTGATATTAGGAAAGTTCTCAAAACTATGAGGGTCTTATCAAAAGGATATGAAAGCCAACCTGAAATCACTTTCACTGCTAAAAGAGAGGATAAATGGAGCACTCATAAGTCCATAATACAGTGGTTTGAAACACTTCGATATGACTGAAGCCTTGCTTTCATATTAACACAGTAATAAAAGAAAATGAAGAGGAAAAGAACGGAACTTACAGGTTCCCGTTAGAGATGCTAGGGGACCAGAGTTTTCCTTACAAAATGTACCGCCAGGTATATAGTATTGGGGGAAATTTCTTTTCCTGCAGGTGTTCATACAAGGCTTCTAGGATCCAAACCATGATGATGAAGGATCATCATTTTGCTCCACAGAATCAATGGATGGATGGGCCTTGAACATAAGGGGACCTGAGGTGCTTCCTGATGGAAGCGCACACAGCACTTGAGAGGAAGTCTTGCCAACAATTCAAACCTGAAACTGATCAGTTTCTACGTCTGCCAGGTCCGACAGAGCAGTCATTCCGATAATATTTGGAATGCAGTTAGCAGGACCTCTTTCCTTAGAAATGCATTTTAATTATATTTCATTTACAGCTCCCTTAAATGTAAACTTAAAACCTGAAGAAATACAGACGATTTTTCTATTAATCGCATCTTTATTACTCTGGCAGAATTCGGTTTCCCTTAATGTGAAGCATTAAGCGGCAAGATGCAAGATTATTTTGGATTGTTGTGCGCTTATACTTTTTACTTTTCAACGTTCCTGCCAGAAAATGTTAAATTCCATGTGTGGCTTGCCTTTTCTTTGTAATAGCACTGTTCTCCACGAACAGTGGAGATTCCACCACGAAGTAAGAGGAAGTATGATGGACTGTGTTAAAGTATATCTGGCTATAATGCATTCCGTGGCCATGCTCCCGCACAAACACCTCAGTATTTTCAAAAATGATTAACAAAAAGGAGAGAACAAGAGCTGGAGAGGGCGAAGCAGAGAGTGAGAGCCAGAGGGAGGGGGAGGGAACGAGGGAGGAGGAAGGAAAGGGAGAAACTGAGAAGAAATCTACACATTGCTAGGAGGCTTGAATACAGGTCCTACTCATGGGAGCGTGTGCATTTTATTTGGATCCTGATACAGAGAAAACAACTTAAAAACAACAATGGGAAATTTGAACACTATGTATTTTATATTACATATTTTAAATTAATTTATGAATATTTACAAGGTTATGATGATAATACTTTAAAAGGGTTCTCATTTAGGGAAACATACAGATACAACTGCAAATGAAATATGGTGTCTGCGATTTGCTTTAAATAATAAAGGACAGGGGCGCCTGGGTGGCTCAGATGGTTAAGCGTCTGCCTTCGGCTCAGGTCATGATCCCAGAGTCATGGGATCGAGCCCCACATCGGGTTCCTGGCTCAGCGAGGAGCCTGCGTCTCCCTCTGCCTCTCTCCCTGCTCATGCTTTCTCTCTCTCTCTATCTCTGTGTCTCAAATGAATAAATAAAATCTTAGAAAAAAAAAAGAAAGAAACCCCAACCTTTAAAAAAATAATAATACAGGACAAAGTAAGTGGATGGGATTGTATTAAAACAAGGTCAGCCCTAAGTTGATAACTGTTGAACCTGGCTGATGAGGACGGGGATGTTCTGTTCTACAATTCTGTCTACGTGTGTGTGCTACTGACAGTCTGCATCTAGAAAAGAGAGATAAAGAGTACCAGTCCACTGAGAATAATGGCAGCTGAATCTCTCAACACATGACTTTAAAGGGTTAGGGATTAACCTAGAGAGTCAGTAACACAGCTCATAACCCTGTCCCCGAACAGCCAGGGGCCAGAGAGAAGTGTGGACTCCAGATGGTTAGTACTTAGCCGGGTCTGGGAGCCAGAGACAGCAGGGCAGTCAGCACAGACCAGGCAGGCACTTAGAGGAGAGGACTTCAGGGAGGGCTTCTCAGCGGGGAACACAGGTGAATGATGACAGAAAGAGAGTGGGAAGAGCTCAGAGGGTGCCTGAGACCTGCTGACTCCAGCTTCGGCTACTTGGATCCGAAGGAAGGGGCTGCATGGTGTGCAGGACAGAGGTGGCCCTCGGGGGAGGGCCAGACCTGGATGAAAGTAGTGTCCTTTGGAGGCTTGTGGTAAAGACAATGAAGCCACTGGTAGAAATGAAAGGACATACTGGAAGCAAACAGGATCCCGGAGCAGAAGACAAATGGCCCCATCCCCAGCTATTTACATCTATTAGAACAATTACACCAAAGAGAGGGATCCAGACCTCAGGAATCCACAAAGCTACTCAGAGCACTCATTCCTTCCTACATGGAACTTTTGTTTCTCATTCCAGCAAACCCAGGTGTGTTAAAGGGAAAATGATAGAGCAGACCGGTGTTCCAAGGTGACAGAAGAAAACAAACAAGCAGAAATAGAGAGTCAAACATTTCAGCTCAGTAAAGATCCCCCCTGAAATCAATCACAAAACATAGGAAAACTAAAATGGTTAAAATGACACCCCGACCTGAATGAAATGTGCGAACAAGCATTTGTAGCCGTGAAAAGGTAAAAGTTCCCTTAAACACACGACTCCAAAGAGAAGTGGGCAAGAAACAAGAAATGGGAAACGAGAATTGTCAAAACTGGGAAAAAATTGAAGAAAATTTCTCGGGAAAGAGGCTGATCCACAAGATTCATAAGGGCAACATTGGTGCAAAATTAGAGTGGACTTTGAATACTGAAAAGAAAGCAGCCAAGAGAACAGAAAATGAACAGAAGATAGTGAGACAGGATCAGAGAGAAAGTCCTGGATGCCTGCGGGAGACGGAAACAAAGGAGTCAACAATAAGACCTATCCTCATAGAACTAATAGATATTATTTTATTTATTTTATTGTTTTTTAAAGATATTTTTTAAGATTTTATTGATTTATTTGACAGAGAGAGAATGAGAGAGAGAGAGCATGAGAGGGACGAGGGTCAGAGGGAGAAGCAGACTCCCTACTGAGCAGGGAGCCCGATGCGGGACTCGAACCCGGGACTCCAGGATCATGACCTGAGCTGAAGGCAGTTGCTTAACCAACTGAGCCACCCAGGCACCCCAGAACTAATAGATTTTAAAGAAAAAGAAGAAATCTCCTCTGAAGCTACAGACTTGCCCCCCGCCAACCACCAAAAAACCCCAATTTATATCCACTGGAAAGAAAAACAGTTTACATTCTATATCCCAATCAAACATACAAAACAAGGCAATATATATATTTTTCTTTTAAAATTTTGTATTTAAATTCCATTTAATTACCATATACTGTATTATTAGTTTCAGAGGTAGAATTCAGTGATTCAGGGCACCTGGGTGGCTCAGTCAGTCTGCCTTGGGCTCAGGTCATCCTGGGATCAAGGCTCATATCCGGCTCCCTGCTCCACAAAGAGTCTGCTTCTCCCTCTCCCTCTACCCCCTCACCTGCTTGTGTTCTCACTCTCTCATGCTCTCTTTCTCAAATAAAGAAATAATTTACAAAAGAATTCCGTGATTTGTCAGTTGCACATAACACCCAGGGTTCATGACATCGAATGCCCTCCTTAATGCCCATCACCCAGTTTACGCCATCCCCTACCCACCTCCCCTCCTGCAACCCTCAGTTTCTATTCTATAGTTGAGTCTCTTATGCTTTGTCTCCCTCTCTTGTTTTCCTCTTTTATTTTTCCTTGTCTTTCCCTATATTCCTCTGTTTTGTTTCTTAAATTCCATCTATGAGTGAAATCATATGGTATTTTGTCTTTTTCTGGCTGACTTATTTCACTTAGTATAATACCCTCTAGTTCCAACCATGTCGTCGCAAATGGCAAAATTTCATTTTTTGGTGGCTGAGTAATATTCCATTGTACGTATATACGCCACATATTGTTTATCCATTCACCTGTCGATGGACATCGCAACTCTATCCATAGTTTGTTGTGGACATTGTTCCTATGAACATTGGGGTGCAGGTGCCCCTTCAAAACACCATGTTTGGAAGAAAAGGTGAGTATGGCAGAGGGGGAGACGAACCATGAGAGATGATGGACTCTGAAAAAGAAACTGAGGGTTCTAGAGGGGAGGGGGGTAGGGGGATGGGTTAGCCTGGTGATGGGTATTGAGGAGGGCACGTTCTGCATGGAGCACTGGGTGTTGTGAATAAACAATGAATCATGGAACACTGCATCAAAAACTAATGATGTAATATAAGGTGATTAACATAACAATAAAAAAATTAAAAAAAACACCATGTTTGTATCCTTTGGATAAATACCTTTTTTTTTAAATAAATAAATTGCAGCTTAATAGGTAGCTCTATTTTTAACTTTTTAATTTTTTAAAATATTTTATTTATTTACTTGCCAGACAGAGAGCACGGGTGCACAAGCAGAGGGGATGGCAGGCGCAAGGTACAGCAGGCTTCCTGCTGAGCAGGGAACCTGATGGGGGGCTTCACCTCGGGACCCAAGGATCATGACCTGAGCAAAAAGCAGATGCTTGACCAACTGAGCCACCCAGGCATTCCTATGTTTCACTGCTGGAGGAAACGTCAAAGTGTTTCCCAGAGTGGCTGCCCCAGTTTGCATTCCCACCAACAGTGTGAGAGGGTTCCCCTCTCTCCCTCTTCTTGCCAACATCTGTTGTTTCCTGAGTTGGCCATTTTAGCCATTCTGACTGCTGTGAGGTGGTATCTCACTGTGGTTTTGACTTGAATTTCCGAGAAAGCACTCTATTTTTAAAGCTCAGTCAAAACTCATTGTGCCAGTACTTTCTAATCAGCTAGATGTCCATGTACACAGGCAGGAGAAACAGTGTCCGATACGCAACCCCCAAGGAGTCCTGATTCCATCCCTAGGAGACCTTCGAAGGTGAACTTCACCTGACGAGAGATGACTGAGGAAATTTCGACTTTCAAACAGCTGATCACTGTTGAAGCTACTTAACTGTGGATCTAAAACCAAAATCTGGGGGTGGAGCGTGTGGGAAAAATAGGATGTAAATGGCATCTGTTTGGCTGGTTTCCACCCAGTGAAAACAAGAGCATAAGAAGAGGCAGGTGAAGACAGAAGGAAAGAGAAAATAGAATAATGTCAACGGTTTGAGGTTAAGAGATCACTTAAAACTTAGAGACTGAATGTGAAAAGTTTCAGAAGCTAATAAGGAACCAGACATGTCCAAAACCTTTGGGTGCAGGGCTCAGCCCTACCTACACAACCTTCCTAAACCCCAGACTCACATATAGACACACATAGGTGCACACACAGGAAAGAAACCCCGTACCACAGAGAGACAAACACAGCCAAAATTAGTTCCCCGTAGGGTACGTTTAGCCGAAAAGAGACGGAGACTCAGCATTAAATATGACGAAGAGAACCAAGAATATTTCCATTACTGTGTATCCAGATCCACCAAATCACCACGATAGGAACAGATTAGAGCATCCAATGTAAAAAAATCATGAGTCCATGGGATTGTCAAAACAAAAACTTTAATGATAATGAACAGGGAGGGAATGTTCTTTTCCACATCACATTGCCAGCAAATACGCGTTGTATAGGAATGGCACGGTTAGAATTCTTCCAATGTACAAACACACACAGGGTTAGGACACACCGTCAGGATCCTTAAAGGATGGCGACGTTTTAGAGAAAGACTGTAGAGAAGAGGGTCTGCATACATTCTCAGAGTATCACTTACCAAATCACTAATTTTATAAAGAAAATCAGGTGTCTCGCTCTGCACAGATCTGATACGCCCTTCCCTAGCAAAGTAAGCAGTGCTGCTATCACAAGAATGGTGGTGGGCCCACGGGACACTCGTGCTCTCGGGGTAGGCTGAGCTAGGACACACACAGCGGGAACTATGCAGTGTCCTGGCCAAAGGGTTAGGCTGAATTTAATCAGGAGGACATGATCAGACAACTTCAGGATGTAGGCCATTAAGCTGGACTTTTGGCCTGTCCCCTACAAACAAGGGAATGTCACCATCACCACAGACAGCCACCTAAAGGTGAGGAGATGTTTTGCGTTCAAAAGGACTAAATAAATACAGTCACACGTTCTTTTTACTCCTTTGAAACCCAAAATATCTCTTCTCCTTTTGGTTGTTTCTTATTTGTGGTGACATTGACTGTTTGAAGACACAGGCCGGTCATCTTGTTCAGTGGTCTACATTCTGAACTTGTCTGATAACTACCTCGTGCTCAAATTCAAGCTAAAGCTCTCCAGCAAGAACACTGCATCGTTCACGCCGGCTCCTCATAGCGCAGCCCACCTGGTGGCCCAGAGTGTCCAGTCTGACATGTGGTCTTTTTCCATGGTGCTCCTGACTCTGATTCTCTGTAGGATGAAATTTAGAGCAGCGAGACTTATGGTCTCTCAAAACTGTGTGTGATCTACTCAGGCATTGGTCTCCTTCGCTATCGATCGCAACTGCAGCTGAAGGGCTAGAATTTCTCTCCTCAAAGCGGTCTTTTGTAGCCAACGTCATACAGAATGGCTTGTGATCGTGCTGTTGATTCTCAGCAAAGGATCCCTCCTGTGCTCTGTTTGGCCTTTAACTTGATGTGCTGCTCTAGATTTACTTCATCAAGTGGAAAATATGGGGTTTTATGATGGGGTTTTATAATGGGGTTCCATTCAAGTGAAGAATCTCTTTTCTTCATTTCTGAAGTACTTGGTATCTGAGAGAGGAAGAGAGAGAGAACTCAACTGTGAGTCTTGCTCAGATCCTGCTGATAGCTGAGCCTGGAGGGGTGGCTACATGGTGACAGAGCCCAGGTGCAACTTGAACCCTTGTCCAGAGAAGAAGCTGAAGGGGGAGCCGCAGGTAGGCTGAGCGGGAGAGTGAGAGCCACAGGTCAGAAGCAATACCTCACCAAACTGACAGGCAGCCTGTGTTGCAGGATCCAGGGACCCCTGTGCTCCCCCAGCGGGAGCCTGGTGATATCACAGCTCAAGGCTGCTGTGAGCTTTTGCCAGATCCCAAGTACCTCTCCCTCAGCAGCCACTTCACTCTTGAGCCCCCTTCATCAGAAGCCAAGTGATGGCTTTCTCACGCCTCCCAGGGAGGGATGCACCTAGCACCCACACATACGTTCAAACACAGAGTGCTGTAGGAAGGAGGGGACCCTTGGCAGACAAACACACCCCCTTCTCACCCTTGTCCCGGTCTCCTGAGAAGAAGTCCAGGCTACGGAATGAGTCCCAGACTGTGAGAGCCAATAGGGGCCTCTGAATATCTCCAAGTTCCTTTCTGCCATGTGCAGATGAGGAGCCGTGGTCCAAGGACTAAGGACCCCCTAAAGCCATGTGACCTGTGACTGAAACCCCTGGACTGGAACTCAGGCTCAGGCCCTGTGCAAACATGTGGGTGAAGGGAGAGCAAAGCCTCTGATCTGGAGTCGTGAGCCGGCAGGAGACACTGTTGGTCACTTGGCTGGACAGGAACAAGGCCAGAGGGGCTGAGGGAAGAACCCAAGAATGAGAAACTCAAGGGCGAATCCACAAAAAGAGAGCAGGGGTGTAACCATGGCCCTAGTCATTTTCACTCAGCGACACCCACATCCTCGGAAGGTAATCTCAGCAGGATAGACCTCAGGGCATTTCTAGGAATATGCTCGTTACCTAGACTCGCAAACGCGGAAGTGAAAATGAGAAAGCATTAGTTTCAGCTCTCTAGGGCCTCATCCCTTCTTTTCCAAACTTTTCCGAAGGAAAGAGCCTCTCAGTGTTCACTAGTGTAAAGAAGGGCCTGCAAATGGATTAATAGGGGAGTGAGACCTAAGCTTCTTTACTGAGATGGTGGAAAAGGACAAATTTGGAATAAAATATTGTCTTTCAGTCTGCACTGAACCTGTCAGGGGCTGTGCAATCCACTCAGTGACCAGGGAACTGTCGTTTGCATTGTCGTAGGAGGAAAGAAAGCACTCAATTCCTTCACCTTTGATCAGGGAAGGGATTAGGTTTTGGACAGTGGCTTTTTATGCAATATGTAATTCTCCTGTATCCTATATTAGAGGGGCTGAGGAGAAACCTGACTCCAGCGGGTCCAGTGTGGCACTCCCAGCTGTGACTTGGGTTCTCATTTAGACTTTGTAAGGGGGGCTCTTTCTCCTCAGCTTTAACACTTCTTATTCACATGGAGAAGTTGAGGGTTATTTGTCCTCCTAGGTCAGATTTCCCGATAGACCCCCGAGGAGAATCCTTGTGCAAGGCACTCATTAAGACAATGCTCCTGGGAGAACAGGGCCTTGGAGTTGGGGAAGCAGGGAAGGAAGGCAGAGGCCAAGGAATTATGCGATTTCCCGCAAAGTCCCACTTGCGCGGCGACCTGTGTCAATGATGCCGCTCGGCTGAGGACGGCCAGCTGCAACCAGGTGATGGAGATGGAAGGGCCTTTGGGCCACTGGTTTCTGATGAAGGGGGCTCAAAGGCGAGGAGGCAGCCCCGTGGGAAACAGAGGTGGCACCAGCTGTGAGAGTGTCCAATCGAGGAAGAGAACAGTGTGTGTGTTTGGGGGTGGGTGGAGGTAGAATCAGAAGGAGAGCAATAGGAATCCATGCCCCAGAGCTACAAATGTGTGATTACCTCTGTGCCCTAGCGTGAAGGCCACGGAATATGCATGCGAGCCTCCACTTGCGAAACTGCACTTTTCTCTTGATAATCTTCCGTTTCATGGCACCGAGGGCTTTCATTGGGCTAAAGACTTGACACGCACACTGGCTGTCCTTCGATCCCTCTGTAGTATCACCGTCCGGCATGGGAGGGTTCTTCATGCAGATGGAAGCTTCCAAACCCAGCTCTGAAAAGAAAAGCACATTAACAGGATGCGCTGTTATTCATGATCTTTCTGAGCCTCCACCTGCACTGATGCCAAAGAAGGACGGTGGGCAGAATGAGAAAGGCCATCCGACAGGACAGAAGAAAGGAGAAGCCAGTGGACAGACTTTGATTATTTCCTGTTTTCTTCTTCTCTCTCACACTAGTCTGTAAGGATAGGAGTGCCACGAGGCCAACGTGCTCACAATCGACAAAAGTGAAATCGAGCGAAACAGAATTGGTAAAGAGAAGTAGTTCCGGGGAAGAGAAGACAAAGGCAAGGAAATCATGCTGGAACGAGGCTGTACAATTGGAGGGAAGAGATTATAGAGACCATCCAAAGACCAAGTTGAAAGGAAGCCTTTGGGGAGCAACCAAGGAAGAGAAAGCTGGGGAATTTACACAGCACGCCCCAACGTGTGGTACATTTCCTATAGGAACACCAGGTATAATATATGTCATGTATGTGACTAAAGATATAAAGGTGTGTGTCTGTATGCACGTATGTATCTAATGGAGAAAATGATTAAATAGGGGTTGGGGGACATGGAACATGACATTCTAAACCCCTTCCTGGTCAGCTGAAAGTGGAAAAAATACACAAATTCAAGAAGAATGAGAAAAGCAGTGGTGAGAAACAGGTGACCTGTTCAACACCATGGATGGATTTCAGGGGGAGCAGGTGGGAACAAAAGAGAGTAAAACCACCTGCCACAGATAGTTTGTATTCACCCCCATTTCATGGGTTGAAACCTATGTGATGTGATTGTAATGGGATGGTGTTGTGGGGTGAGACTTTGGGAGACAGATCATCCCATAAACGGGACTCATGCCCTACAAAAAGGCCCCACAGAGCTCTCTGTCCCCTCCGCCCTGTGAGGACAGAGCAAGAAGGTGGCCACCTCTGAACCAGGAAGGCAGTGTCAACAGCACCGAATATGCACCTAGGTGGATTGTGGATCTACCGCGCCTGCAGAACTGTGAGCTATTGATTTCTGCTGTTGACAACTCAGCCTGTCTGTGGCATTTCTGTTATAATCGCCGGAAAGGACAAAGAACCTCGCATGGAGCATGGTTTCCTGCTCAGGCCTCCGTGGAAGGTGAGTCACCGAGAGAGGGACTGAGCCAGCAAGGTGAGTCGGGACCCGGACCGTGGGCGACAAGGAGAAGTGACAGAGAGGCTCAAGGGGGAAGACGGTAAGTAGGTCCCGTTCAAAGGCCCTTGTTGGGGCTGTGCATCCCCGAAAACTCACTGAGCTCTTTCTCGGGGGCCTCTCCCCGGTGCCACCGAGCTGCTGCTTATGTCTCCGCCACGTGGGAACGGCGCCTCCCCATTTCTCAGGTAGTTCGGCGCCTGACAGAGGAGTCCCGGGCCACCCCAGGCTCCAGGAAGGGACACTGAGTGCGGGAGGGTAAGGAAGACACGACCCAGGGGAGGGTGGAAAAGCTCAGACGTCAGGAAATCCGAGCAGAGGCGGATTCTGATGAGCAGGAAGCTGGGAACGAGGCCCCAGAGATGAGGGGAGATGACGAACTAGACGGAGGATCAGAGGAGAGAGTGACGTGTGCACTTTATGTAAGAAAGTGGCCCCTTATTTGTTTAGAAAAGGGAAAAAACAGAAATAAGCCAGAGACCAGTATTTCTATTGTGAATGTGAGCGCCAAATAGGGAAGATGGGCTTGGAGATGCTGACGGAGAGAAAACCGGGCACAGGAGCCTTCCTGAGAAAGCCAGGGGAGATGGGGTCCGTGGAAGTGGGGCCAGTAGGAACCGCTCCAGCCCCATGAATCATGCCCTGACACCATTTTCCAAGTGTGCAAGCACCACAGAGACCCCAAAATTAGACATGACAAATTCACAGATGTTATCAAGCAATTGTTGTTGAATCAGCCCCCCTAGAAACGATGTGGTTTCATGCAACCAGCATTGATGGAACGGAGATACCATCTGCACAGGTTCTGATGAGGGGACCGAGGGGACAATACGTAAGAAGATGACTAAGTTAAACAGCCAGGAAGTCGCAAGCCCAGGCCCTGGGACACAGCTGCCACTAAACACAGGCTCTTGCTCACCTCGCTGTATTGGAGCATCGTGGGGTTTGACCTCACCCCACTGCGGCCTCCAGCCATGAGCCGGTGATGACCAATGCGGGGACCAGAACGGCCTACTCCTGTCCCCACTCACCTTGGAAGGGCGGCCATTGGTTCCCAGGACCCAACTCGGCGTCCAGGCTCCCGAGGGTGCAGGAGAGGCCGAGCCTGGCTCTGTTGTCACCACAATCCAACTGCTGGTCCAACTGCAGTGGCAGAATATTGGCCACCTGGGTGCTTGGCTGTGTCCGTGCTCCTGAAGTCTGCACCTCTGCCCTTTGGAAAGTCCAGTTTCCGCTTGATGGCCCTTGGTGAAAGGGAGCCTGCATCGGAGCTGAAGCAAGAAGAGATCTCAATGGGCTCAATCCCCGGGCTCCTTAGCTGAGCACTCCCAGACCACCCATGTCTGATGTCCCCGTCTGCCTTTAAGACCACACTGTGAGCAAGCACAAAGGCACACATGATATGTATGAAGGAGATGTCACCATTATGCCCCAGCCTGGGGATGCTGGGATGGCAGGTTCCAAGCCGGCAAAGTCCCTGAGGTGAAAATACCCCCTTGACGCCACCGGGCCTTTGGATGGGCACATGAGTTCATGCCTATCATTCAGTTAGTAGTAACCTTGGTCCTACAGCCTAGGGAGAAGATCCTAGAGAGGCCTCAGGGCATGTGGAGAAGGAGTTGTCGGTTGTTTCCCCCTCAAGAAAACGAACAGGGAAACAAGTTCGACCTCCAGGCTTCAGGTACCACTAGAGAAGGGAGTTGCGAAGGGTACCTCTAGATGCTTTAGGTACCACTAGAGACGGGACCACGGACCAAGTTATGGGAACATTTCACAGCTCTGGAGCCTTTTGAGGTTTCTTATCTGCAATATCTGATTGCTTTCCCCCCACCCACACATCTGTATGCGATATATTCTATTGCCATTGGAGGAGGGGCTAACAGCTCTGAGTAACGTAGCAGCGGTCTGAGTCCCTTTGGAAACTTCCAGGCCAGAAGTACTACAGGATCAGACTTGTGGGTCTTCAGGGAGGGCATACAGCACCCAGTCCTCGCATCACACACCCCTCAGTGAGGTGTGGACCGCACTCCGTAATCAAACCCGCTCAGATTGCTACTGTGAAGGGAGTCCGTGTTCTCAGAAAGGGGGCTAACCAGAGACGTGCCACAGCCTCTCGCCAGAGCAGGTCAGGCTCAGTGGGGCCTGGCGGCTCCCTGCCATGATTCCTGGTCCCTTGTGTGCATCTCATTCTCCCTAGTCTTTTCATCTGTCACTACAAACGATTCCATGAGTCTGTGACTGTTTAGCCTCCCTGGCAACGCCCTGTATCTCCTCTCACCGTGCGTTCTCCCACCTCCTTCTATCTGCTCTTTCCTGCCTGCGCTAGCAACGCCCCCAAGTCCTGTCCTCCCAAATGCCCACCGTGCTGGGGAACGCTCAGTCTCCTCTCTGCTGCACATACTCTCCACACCTCACCCTGCCTCTGGGGTCGCTTGGTCCTCTGGTCCCTCTCTGTCCTCCAGAATCACTTCTCCCCACGCCACACCAGGTGCCTCCCCAGCTCCCAGGGCTTCTGCCCCAAGCACGTCTCTCAGATGGGTAGGCCTTCCATCATTCCTCGAGGCACACTGTCACCAGTCATTGTTAAGCACAATTTAGGACATGTCATATGACTTTATGATACTTCCTACTGGGGGAAAGGCTAAATCGTCTGCAATTAGCAAATCTGGTTGGAGAAGGAGTTGTCAAAACCAGGTTCCCCATTCTCAAATGTTATCTTGAATGAAGGTATAAGTGTGCTTAAAATTATGACTCCTAATTTCCTCACGTTCTTTTATGGCTCTTTTCTCAACTACCAGGGTTCATTTAATCTACTCAAACAATGTGCTTTGCACATGCAGAAGAAAGGGAAAATATTTTATCAAACTCTGAAGGACCGTCCACTATTTTTAGTTTGCCTAGTGGGGAAAAGCCCTGGATGAAAGCTAAGGTTGGCAATTCCATGAGATTGGCCTGTTTCTACAAGGGTTCTCCCTGTGCAGGCAGGATGGGCCTGAGTAGCCCTCCTGCGGCCCTGTTGCTGGAATCACAGCCTATGCACACTGATCACACGCTGCCGTCAGAACCCCTACCCTGGACGGGCCGTGTATAATATAGACGCTGCATTCACTCATCTCAGCCCATCCACGTGGCTGAACGTTGCCCCCATGGTCCAGGGTGAATGGAAGGCCGTATCACACACACCTGCCTTCTGAGACATGTGTCTGAACCTTTCTCATCCCACTGCCCATGGGAACCCACACTTGGCCGTCAGCATCTCTGAGGGAATGTGCAGCCTTACAAGGGTGACAGGCAGCCAAGTGAGGAGCCTCCATGGGACCCCTGGTGAAAACAGAAAAGCCTGGGGACCTCTCAGCCCTGATTGCTTTGGGATGGAGAGCCTCTTTAAGACCTTGATCTCGCAGAGGGGCTGGACGAGCCGCTGGTTCTGCTTACACCACAGAGTGACACACAGGGTAGGGGTTGGCAGATGCATGGCTGAGTCACAGGGGTCTTTGGGGCAGTCTTGCAACATTTTTGTTTACATTCACAACTGTTTCAAATAATTTGGTACAAAAGCAGAGATGAAAGTGTGAGCTCCATCCCCACCTACTCCCTGACAGGACTGAGTTGAGATCAATGGACAGCCTGATCTGGTGAGTCTGATGTCCCACTACCCACTGGCCAGAAGTCTTGAGCAAGTGACGTGACCTTGCTGAGCCTCAGCACCCTCAGCTGTCACAGGAGATGCCACATGGACTCGAGAGTGTCCCTGTGAGGACCCGATGATTCCAGAGAAATAGAGGTGCTGCTGAGTGGGCACGGGGAGGGGCATGGTAGAGCACAAGAGTAAATAACTCTGTGTTTCATTTCTGCTTCCTGAATTGCTGTAACCCCTAGGAAGCCTTGGCTTCCTTACCCCTCGGAGAGGGATAGGAAACAGGGGAGAAAGTGGTCCTAGTGTGGAAAGGCTGTTACTGACCAAATAAGGTGAGGGACAAATCGTTTCACGGCCAATTTCACTATACAACATTGACACGGCAAGGAACATCTTATACTCCTTGCTGCTCCTTCAAAGTGATTTGATGAGCAAAGAAAGACTCCTAACGATGCCAATGCTTCTCCCAGAAGGGAAGGCCGAAAAATACCCTGAGTGGGAAGAAAGGGAAATTGGGTTTTGGCCTGCACTCCTCTGAGAGTGTGGCCCCAAGGGGGTCTGGCTCAGCAGGCAGCATTTTCTGAAGAATCTGGAGAGGGGAACAACTCTGCTTTGCTCCTGAATGAGGCCACGCCCACGTCAGGTGCACGGGCCATTGATCATTGATAGGACATTATGCCACTGAGCAGACACTTGACTGAAAACATATCCACATGGGGGAAAAGTCACTGACGCTGCAGGAAGGGTAAAAAGCACGCCATCCGTGGAGGATGGAAAACCGGGGCTAGGGCTCTGGCTTCACTGAAACCATGGTGTACAGACAGGATTCGAGGCTGAGGATTTTCGATCTATATGCTCCAGAGGAACGTAGGCACCCCAGGAGCAAAATCTTTAAAATCAGCAACAAATGCTGATTTCCGATGCTACAAATATGGAGCTGACTGGAAACCTGTGTGGAGAGCCAGAGACTTTGCAGGAAGCACACAGGAAATATAACTGGCAACAGAATTTCATGGGTAGCACAGAATTCTTCTTGCAAGAAATAAAAAGAGGTCTGTGACCCAGATGTCTCCAGGTGAGATAGTGGTGGCTGAGTTTTTGCCCTTTTCCCTCCATTTCTCCTCTCCAACCTGACTTGGTACCAACAGCCTGCCCTTGTGAGGGGGCCGGGTGACAGAGGGTAGTCTGAGACAGAAGGAAAGGAAATTTGTCTGATTCAAAACACACTTTTTTTTTTTTGAAGTAGGCTCCATAACCAGTGTGGAGCTTAACCTGGGGCTTGAACTCACAACCCTGAGATGAAGATCTGAGTGGACATCAAGAGCTGGATGCATAACCAACTGAAACACCCAGGTGTCCCAGTGTTTTCAAAATTAACTCCAATGGCAAAGTTCAAACCAGTTTGAGTCTACAGGGCCTGTTGCCACAGGTGCATGTCTCAGCCTATTTAGGTGGTTGGATACAGAGAAGACAGGCTTCCTTGGAGCCCCCGCCCCAGGAACCTTGTGCCCCTCACGTGGGAGTACTTACCATCTACATCCAGACCCAAGAAAGTTTCCAGAGTATCAAATATGGATGAGGCACTTGCATACGGCCTCCAGGTGTCTGGCAGGTCATGGCCAACTGAAGAAGTCAAACAACATTCGTCCAGTGAGTCCTGTGGGACTTCATTCTCTTCTGCTACTGGCAGCTCCCTGGGGAACCTGGTGTTACAGGGAGGACAGGAGATGCAACGAGAAGGTTGAGTCAACACGGAGTCCCAGCTGGTTTTGGTGGCAGGGAGGAGGGACTGGTCACAGGAAACCAATGGGAAGTCCCCATCAAGGGAGATGAACCATTCTGCCTCTATCTGGGGCCAGAGTGTGGCTGCACTGGGAATAGATCACGGAGGCGGGGAGGGAGCGAGAGCAGGATGTGCTCAGAGCATGGACAGAATGGGAGCTTAAGGGAAGGAGCCTGAACCAGCCCTGTGCACAACAGTCACAACACATAGCACACTCAGAAAACAATAAAACCGGCATCAACACTTTTGCATACATTTTGTTGAAATTTACAGAAATCACCAAGACAACCCCAGATTGGCAGCATTGTAGATTCCTAGAAAGCTCGTATGTCCAAGGCCTACTTGTCTAAATACTGAGACATGAATTTTCGTTTTCCTAAACACTTCCCTTGCCATGAGTTCCTGCCAACATCATAATGCGAAACCAGCAGCGACAGATGGGCATTTTGGATGGATCCAATACAAAGTGTCCCTGTGACTGCTTAGGATACCTGCATCAATGGACAAGAGGTTCCTGCTTTTGGGGGGATTAAGAAAGGGGCCTCTAGAAGTACCACAGTGAAACAGAGAACACTGCTAACGGAAGATTTTGTGGGTGGCTGAATGGGTAAAATAGGTACGTTTAGCACTTTCTAGATTTGCCTAGATCTGAGATCACGAGATGTCACCATTGAATTAAAGCCCATGATTCTTCAGAGTTACCTGGGGCATATCCGGTCTTGGTCTTCCTCCAAAAGATCATTATGATTTTCTACAAACAAATACAGACCGGTCCAGTCACATAAACAGAACATTTGTACGTTAAAATTAAGTATCCAATACAACTAGTGCATGGGCATAATTACCCTTAGTGGGGCAGCAGGATACTCTGAGAGAAATCCTCCTGGAGGCCTCAGGTAGTACCTTGGGATTGTGCCTTGGTTTGCTTTCCTATACCATTGGGCATGAGCTCCCTAATGTGATAGGGCCACATCTCAAGTGTCTGTGTACAGAGTGAAACATCTGTTTTACCACAGATTCTGGGGAACAGCTTACATGCATTCTAAAACCTTACTGCAACAATCTCTCATTCCCTTATAATGTAGTATGAGATGCTCTAGGTGTGAGGGTTTAAGGGAATTTAGACACAAAGACCAGGCTGATGGATGGAATCTGCAAACCCTCACAGCAAAAGGAATCTATTGTGTACAGTCCTTTGTGCTACACAGACATATGAGCCATGCATGGGGAGGGGCGATGCCCAGGCTCAGCTTTGCTTCGAGGAAAACATACAAGGAGGCTGATGGTAGAAGCGTTGACGTGCAATACTCCGACGATGACTCAGTGTAGACAGACAACACAGAGGATATAGACACTGGGGATCGGTGCAGTGAAAGCAGGGAAATGACAAATCCAAAGATACAGGTAAGGCTGACAACATCTTTGGACAGGCACAAAAATTCAAGGGATGTTTTTCGGGTCTACAAAGGAGAGCAGTGCAGATAAGGAGAGGCATTTAAAGGAAATCAGGAACAAAGACAGACACCTCTGCATATGCAGCTCAAGTGAGAGTGAGTTCGTCACATCTGCCTTGACTCCAATGTCCTAACTTCTGTCAGGAGCCGTAAGCATGGCTGGAGATGAGGAACAAACGGTAGGTCCCTGACTCACCTGATGTCTATGGTGAAAAGTCTATCCTGGGGCCTGACTCAGATCCCTATGTCTAGCGGGCTTCTACACAGCGATGACACATCTCAACGGAACCAGAGGTTGGATACCAAAAATAGTGGGGCAACTTGGGAGGCCAGTTGGAGGTTTATCACATTGACAGTGGAGGACTCACGAGCGGCTTCCAGAGGAGAACAGATGTCCAGATTTTGGAAAGAGTGAATGTCAGCCCTCCTAGAATTCCCGTGGGGGTCAGACAGGCCAGGAAATGCTGAGGAAATCATATAGTATTCATCCAGTGAGTCCCATGGGTTGTCCTGCTCTTCCACCACTGGCAGCTCCCTGCTGAACCTGGTAGGGTGGGGAGATCTGAACATTAAGACAAGAAAGGTGGACCTCCCACCATCCTAACGGTTTTGATGGGCAGCTGGGAATTACACTCATAACAAAGGGGCACACCAATTTTTGACAGCAACAACTCTGCTCCTGTTCCAGGCGGCAGTGTGGTGCTGTGGGGGCAGTAGATATAGAGAACGGAAGGTGCTCAGGGCAGTGGCCAAAGAACTAAGCTTCTGAGCAACAACCTGAACTAGTGTGGAAGTCATGACTCACAGCCTGCATGGATAATCCTAAAGGTGACTTCAACACATTTACGTAAATGTTGTCGATACTACCTTCACTGACCAAGTGAACGCGGGTGTTAAAAGGCATCTTCAAAATGGAGACATCTTGTGTCTTCAGTGTCTCTTTCTCTAACTACTGTGACAGGAGGTGTTCTTTTCCTATAATATATCCTCAATGTGGTAACACCAAAGAGTTAGAGGCAGATATGCCTCTCACTCTGGTTTTACCAAAAAGAGAAGAGGGGAATGCGGAGAATCCCTGTGAAGGATTAGTTCACAAAGTTCAACTGACTGCAGGTTATTGAAATGGAGGGGTCAATAAAAGGAACGTGACCGTGTTACACGGTGAAGACATACATCAAAGTTAAAAGAGATACTTTGTAATTGAAGAATGGATGCAATAGATATGTTCGGCCATTTCTATTTTTTCCTCGAGATGTAATCCTTCAGTTTAACCACTGAAATAACAACCCATGATTCATCAGAGTTACCTGGGGCATGCCTGGTCCTGGTCTTCTTCCTCCTCATGGTGGAATTGATTTTCTGTAATTATATAGAGACAGGGCTGGTCATGAATGAGATCCTTCTCGGTACGTTAATAATCCAGAGTCTCATGTTACCCACACACTCAGATACGTTCCATGTGAGAACAGGTTCAGTCAGAAGAATATGTCAGGGTGCCTCCGATATTGTCATGTGATAACTGGCTTGATTTCCCGGCCTGAGCCATTTGGAAAAATTTATTCTATCTAGGAGATTAACATCACAGTCTTCCCTGTCGTCTGTGCAAGCACTTGAACTTCTCTCTTTGACACAGATTCTGGGGAGCCAGCCTCCCTGCATTCTAAAAGGATCGCTGCAGCATTCACCCTTCTCTCGTCAGATAGCCTGGTTGTTGAAGGCTCAGTGGAATTTGTACACTGAGACTGAACAGATGGAATGCAACTACAGACACTCAAATTCAAGTGAGTCTTTGGTGCTACTCAGAACATTGGCCTAATTCATGTGGTGGGAGAATGCCAAGGCACAGCTCTGCTTCTGGAAACACACAATCAAGCTATGAGTAGAGACACTTAGGGTGGGTTTTCAGACAACTGTTTAGGAAGACAAGCCAACCTAAAGGAGACAGAGAATGGGGCTAAGAACAGCAAAACCAGTTAACCCTGGACAAGAATGCCAAGTGACTGCGGCAGGCACAGATTCTTAACGGACCCACCTCCGAGATGAAACATAGAGCTTATTAGAGGTGAAAAGAGACATTTCATCCAAATTAGGCCTGACAGACAGGTTTTATGGTCGTGTTGCTGAGGTGAGTTGAGCTTGTCGTGCCTGCCTTGGCCCAACAACGAAGTGACAGAGAAATCAAGGTAACATGGGTATGCCCTGGGACTAAGAAGAGAGCAAATGTGCCTCGCCCACCTGATGTCTGTGCTTAAAACTCAATCCTAGAGCCCAGTTCAGATCAGTTTGTCTCTACAGGGCCTGCCCACAGGGATGACCTCTCTTGGCACAGCAGAGGTCTGGGGTACAAAGAACAGGAGATCTTTGTGGGTGTCCAGGTGGAGCTTGATCACCTGGACAATGGAGTACTCACTGGTCACTTCCAGAGAGGAACAGACTTCCAGTTCCTCGGGTAGGATGATGGTGGTGCTCCTGTAAGGCCAGTAGGAGTCAGACAGGTCGGGAAGAACTGAGTATGTCAAGTAGTGTTCATCCTGAGAGTCCCTTGAGATGTCCTGCTGTACCACCTCTACCAGCTGTCTGCTGAGCCTGCAGGGTAGGGACAAGTGAAGATTAACCTAAGAGGGATCTGAAGTCATTAGTCCTGTCAGGCTTTGATGCAAGGCGGAAAGGAGTGGTCAAGAAAGCAAAGAGGGGAAGGACCCATTAAGAAGAGAAACGATTCTTGTTTTTGGGGGACACGTTGTGTTTCACACAGGGGCAGCTGTTCGAAAGGAAAGTAAGTGCTCGTGCACGGGCCAAATAGCAAGCTTCTGACGAAAGAGACTGAATTATCTCTGTGCCGTCCACTTATGACTCATACCACACGAGTCCCACAATGGTGGCCTTTCCCCTTCCATGCAAATGGCATTGAGTTCTGCATGTAGTGGCCAAGCACGGGCAGCTCTGGGGGCAGTGGACTGTCACAGAAATCTCATGCCAGGAAGCCCTCTTTCTCTCAACCTTGTGGCATCATAGAACATGTTTGTCTACTTGCTATGATATTTTAATGTTATGAACACTTGTCCACACGAAATCTAAAGACAGAGAGCAGATGTGCATGGCTCTCTAAAGCACACAAGAATGAGCAAGCACCGTGGTCCCTGTGACATATTTGTTCACCCGGGTCAGCGGACTGTGGCTTACTCAACTCGAGAAGTCATTAAGAAATGGGAAGCAATCCCAGTACAACGGTGAAGACAGAGAACATTGTGAAACTGGTAATTTGTCCTTGACCGCATGGATAATACCGTGCTCGTCAGCACTTTCTGCTTCTCCCCGGGTGCCACTTTTGAATCCCCAGCCCCCGAGTGTCCAGAATTACCTGGGGGCAGCCGGCTCTTGTCTTCCCAGACCCTCCTGATCAGTTCGGTCTTCTGCAAATAATGAAGAGAAAGAATTACGTTAAGCACATTCGCCTTCACAGATGCCCACTCCTATATCCTGCATAGCACAGGACAGACATATAAGCACAGCAATACCAGGCAACTGTGAGTGTAAACATCCAGGAGCGCTTAGGTAAGGCCTCGCGGGCAAAAATTGGGATGGTACTCTTGAGACATTAAACCAATATCCCTGATAAAACAAGCCATCCTCATAGCATCCTAAATCTTGAGTCTAGGCAAACAAACCGATTCTGTTTCTCAGAGATCCTGGGGGAACTCCCTGGCTGCTTCCTAGACAGTTGCTGCAATATTGAGGCTTTTTCCATCTGAAATTCCAACAGGTGAATGGTTTAGAGGAATCAGCCATGCAGATTAAACCAATGAATGGATTCTACACGCCATCAAATCAGAACAATCTTGAAAGCTACAAAGAAACAGGGGACACTCATGGGGTAGGGAAGTTTCAGGACCCTGCATTGCTCCAGAGAAACATACACTGTCCCATAGCAGTGGTCCAGTTCGGGTTCTCAGCTGACTTGAGATGAGATAAGACAAATGAAGACATAGACGAAGTGAAGAGCGTGAACCAGGGGAGTGCCATCTCCAGAGATATAGAAAAGGCTGCCAACAGCCTTGGCAGGCATCCAAATTCAGGGGCATGTTTCATGAATGGAAATTAGAGCCTTGCAAGAGAGGACACGAGCTGAATTCATAATTAGGAGGTCTGGCAGTGACCTCGTGGGCCTGGGCTGGAGAGGTGTATGAGTCTGGCAGGGTGTGAGGAACAAGGAATATGGACACCACCTGGGGGACCACGTGGAGTTATAGCCCCTTTGGAATGGGAGCATTCATAGGCCATATCCAGAGTAGACCCAAATTCAGGTTCATCAAACAGGAATTTGCCATCACGGTAAGACTGGCCGCTGTCACGCCTTTCTTGCACATTTGAAGGAGCCAAAACACATTCATCCACTGTGTCCTGTAGGAATTCCTTCTTTTCAACATCCTGGGGCTCCATGCTATGCCGGGGGAGACAACAATGATAGAAGATCAAACCAGGAGGATCAGACACCATGGCTTCCTAGCTGGTGTTGATGGGTGTGATAGCGAGTGGTCCCAGAAAGCAATGGGGCTGTCCCCTTGGAGGGAAAATACTATCCCCCTATATAAGGAGCAGAGTGCGGCCTCCGATATGAGGAGCAGTGGGAGACAGAGCAGGAGATATTCTGTGCACTGGCCTCATAACCAGGTGACGGAGGAGGTGACTAAAACATCCCTGTCATACTCATGTCATAATTATGACTCCCAACACACAGAGGTTATCAAAACAAGTGGCTTCAACCCTTCTGCATACATTGCATCGACTTGTACATGCAGTGTCCAAGGGACTAAATATCCTGAGGCCTTACTGCCTCTCAGACATTCTGACTCCAAGGAATATTTTCTCAATATTTTGATGGGACATGCATTTATTCTTCAATTTCCTCTCTTGCTATCCAAAATCCTCCAACATGATGATGTCAAACAGACACAAAATTAATACACATCTCACTTTGGTTTTAACCACACAGGAGAAAACACCTGATTACCGGAATCCCTGGGTTTGCTCAATTCATGTGTGTCCACTCTCTGTAGGTTATTCAACATGAAAGGGAGTAAGAAAGTGACACCTACACAACTACCACATGAAAATAGATGACATGGTTAAAGGGCATATTCTGCTATTGACTGAATGGATGGACTAGTTCTAGGCAGCACTTTCTCTCTATCCCTGGATGTGAGCCAGCGAGGTGAGTCGGGACCCGGACCGTGGGCGACAAGGAGAAGTGACAGAGAGGCTCAAGAGGGAAGACGGTAAGTAGGTCCCGTTCAAAGGCCCTTGTTGGGCTGTGCATCCCCGAACACTCACTGAGCTCTTTCTCGGGGGCCTCTCCCTGGTGCCACCGAGCTGCTGCTTATGTCTCCGCCACGTGGGAACGGCACCTCCCCATTTCTCAGGTAGTTCGGCGCCTGACATAGGAGTCCCGGGTCACCCCAGGCTCCAGGAAGGGACACTGAGTGCGGGAGGGTAAGGAAGACACGACCCAGGGGAGGGTGGAAAAGCTCAGACGTCAGGAAATCCGAGCAGAGGCGGATTCTGATGAGCAGGGAGCTGGGAACGAGGCCCCAGAGATGAGGGGAGATGACGAACTAGACGGAGGATCAGAGGAGAGAGTGACGTGTGCACTTTGTGTAGGAAAGTGGCCCCTTATTTGTTTAGAAAAGGGAAAAAACAGAAATAAGCCGGAGACCAGTATTTCTATTGTGAATGTGAGCGCCAAACAGAGAAGATGGGCTTGGAGATGCTGACGGAGAGAAAACCGGGCACAGGAGCCTTCCTGAGAAAGCCAGGGGAGATGGGGTCCGGGGAAGTGGGGCCAGTAGGAACCGCTCCACCCCCATGAATCATGCCCTGACACCATTTTCCAAGTGTGCAAGCACCACAGAGACCCCAAAATTAGACATCACAAATTCATAGATGTTATCAAGCAATTGTTGTTGAATCAGCCCCCCTAGAAACGACGTGGTTTCATGCTCCCAGCATTGATGAAACGGAGATACCATCTGCACAGGTTCTGATGAGGGGACCGAGGGGACAATACATAAGAAGATGACTAAGTTAAACAGCCAGGAAGTCGCAAGCCCAGGCCCTGGGACACAGCTGCCACTAAACACAGGCTCTAGCTCACCTCGCTGTATTGGAGCATCGTGGGGTTCGACCTCACCCCACTGCGGCCTCCAGCCATGAGCCGGTGATGACCAATGCGGGGACCAGAACGGCCTACTCCTGTCCCCACTCACCTTGGAAGGGCGGCCATTGGTTCCCAGGACCCAACTCGGCGTCCAGGCTCCCGAGGGTGCAGGAGAGGCCGAGCCTGGCTCTGTTGTCACCACAATCCAACTGCTGGTCCAACTGCAGTGGCAGAATATTGGCTACCTGGGTGCTTGGCTGTGTCCGTGCTCCTGAAGTCCGCACCTCTGCCCTTTGGAAAGTCCAGTTTCCGCTTGATGGCCCTTGGTGACAGGGAGCCTGCATCGGAGCTGAAGCAAGAAGAGATCTCAATGGGCTCAATCCCCGGGCTCCTTAGCTGAGCACTCCCAGACCACCCATGTCTGATGTCCCCGTCTGCCTTTAAGACCACACTGTGAGCAAGCACAAAGGCACACATGATATGTATGAAGGAGATGTCACCATTATGTCCCAGCCTGGGGATGCTGGGATGGCAGGTTCCAAGCCAGCAAAGTCCCTGAGGTGAAAATACCCCCTTGACGCCACCGGGCCTTTGGATGGGCACATGAGTTCATGCCTATCATTCAGTTAGTAGTAACCTTGGTCCTACAGCCTAGGGAGAAGATCCTAGAGAGGCCTCAGGGCATGTGGAGAAGGAGTTGTCGGTTGTTTCCCCCTCAAGAAAACGAACAGGGAAACAAGTTCGACCTCCAGGCTTCAGGTACCACTAGAGAACGGAGTTGCGAAGGGTACCTCTAGATGCTTTAGGTACCACTAGAGACGGGACCACGGACCAAGTTATGGGAACATTTCACAGCTCTGGAGCCTTTTGAGGTTTCTTATCTGCAATATCTGATTGCTTTCCCCCCACCCACACATCTGTATGCGATATATTCTATTGCCATTGGAGTAGGGGCTAACAGCTCTGAGTAACGTAGCAGCGGTCTGAGTCCCTTTGGAAACTTCCAGGCCAGAAGTACTATAGGATCAGACTTGTGGGTCTTCAGGGAGGGCATACAGCACCCAGTCCTCGCATCACACACCCCTCAGTGAGGTGTGGACCGCACTCCGTAATCAAACCCGCTCAGATTGCGACTGTGAAGGGAGTCCGTGTTCTCAGAAAGGGGGCTAACCAGAGACGTGCCACAGCCTCTCGCCAGAGCAGGTCAGCCTCAGCGGGGCCTGGCGGCTCCCTACCAAGATTCCTGGTCCCTTGTGTGCATCTCATTCTCCCTAGTCTTTTCATCTGTCACTACAAACAATTCCATGAGTCTGTGACTGTTTAGCCTCCCTGGCAACGCCCTGTATCTCCTCTCACCGTGCGTTCTCCCAACTCCTTCTATCTGCTCTTTCCTGCCTGCGCTAGCAACGCCCCCAAGTCCTGTCCTCCCAAACGCCCACCGTGCTGGGGAGCGCTCAGTCCCCTCTCTGCTGCACACACTCTCCACTCCTCACCCTGCCTCTGGGGTCGCTTGGTCCTCTGGTCCCTCTCTGTCCTCAAGAATCACTTCTCCCCACCCCACACCAGGTGCCTCCCCAGCTCCCAGGGCTTCTGCCCCAAGCACGTCTCTCAGATGGGTAGGCCTTCCATCATTCCTCGAGGCACACTGTCACCAGTCATTGTTAAGCACAATTTAGGACATGTCATATGACTTTATGATACTTCCTACTGGGGGAAAGGCTAAATCATCTCCAATTAGCAAATCTGGTTGGAGAAGGAGTTGTCAAAACCAGGTTCCCCATTCTCAAATGTTATCTTGAATGAAGGTCTAAGTGTGCTTAAAGTTATGACTCCTAATTTCCTCACGTTCTTTTATGGCTCTTTTCTCAACTACCAGGGTTCATTTAATCTACTCAAACAATGTGCTTTGCACATGCAGAAGAAAAGGGAAAATGTTTTATCAAACTCTGAAGGACCGTCCACTATTTTTAGTTTGGCTAGTGGGGAAAAGCCATGGATGAAAGCTAAGGTTGGCACTTCCATGAGATTGGCCTGTTTCTACAAGGGTTCTCCCTGTGCAGGCAGGATGGGCCTGAGTAGCCCTCCTGCGGCCCTGTTGCTGGAATCACAGCCTATGCACACTGATCACACGCTGCCGTCAGAACCCCTACCCTGGACGGGCCGTGTATAATATAGACGCTGCATTCACTCATCTCAGCCCATCCACGTGGCTGAACGTTGCCCCAATGGTCCAGGGTGAATGGAAGGCCGTATCACACACACCTGCCTTCTGAGACATGTGTCTGAACCTTTCTCATCCCACTGCCCATGGGAACCCACACTTGGCCGTCAGCATCTCTGAGGGAATGTGCAGCCTTGCAAGGGTGACAGGCAGCCAAGTGAGGAGCCTCCATGGGACCCCTGGTGAAAACAGAAAAGCCTGGGACCTCTAAGCCCTGATTGCTTTGGGATGGAGAGCCTCTTTGAGACCTTGATCTCGCAGAGGGGCTGGACGAGCCGCTGGTTCTGCTTACACCACAGAGTGACACACAGAGTAGGGGTTGGCAGATGCATGGCTGAGTCACAGGGGTCTTTGGGACAGTCTTGCAACATTTTTGTTTACATTCACAACTGTTTCAAATAATTTGGTACAAAAGCAGAGATGAAAGTGTGAGCTCCATCCCCACCTACACCCTGACAGGACTGAGCTGAGATCAATGGACAGCCTGATCTGGTGAGTCTGATGTCCCACTACCCACTGGCCAGAAGTCTTGGGCAAGTGACGTGACCTTGCTGAGGCTCAGCACCCTCAGCTGTCACAGGAGATGCCAAATGGACTCGAGAGTGTCCCTGTGAGGACCCGATGCTTCCAGAGAAATAGAGGTGCTGCTGAGTGGGCACGGAAAGGGGCATGGTAGAGCACAAGAGTAAATAACTCTGTGTTTCATTTCTGCTTCCTGAATTGCTGTAACCCCTAGGAAGCCTTGGCTTCCTTACCCCTCGGGGAGGGATAGGAAACAGGGGAGAAAGTGGTCCTAGTGTGGAAAGGCTGTTACTGACCAAATAAGGTGAGGGACAAATCGTTTCACGGCCAATTTCACTATACAACATTGACAGGGCAAGGAACATCTTATACTCCTTGCTGCTCCTTCAAAGTGATTTGATGAGCAAAGAAAGACTCCTAACGATGCCAATGCTTCTCCCAGAAGGGAAGGCCGAAAAATACCCTGAGTGGGAAGAAAAGGAAATTGGGTTTTAGCCTGCACTCCTGTGAGAGTGTGGCCCCAAAGGGGTCTGGCTCAGCAGGCAGCATTTTCTGAAGAATCTGGAGAGGGGAACAACTCTGCTTTGCTCCTGAATGAGGCCACACCCACGTCAGGTGCACGGGCCATTGATCATTGATAGGACATTATGCCACTGAGCAGACACTTGACTGAAAACATACCCACATGGGGGAAAAGTCACTGACGCTGCAGGAAGGGTAAAAAGCACGCCATCCGTGGAGGATGGAAAACCGGGGCTAGGGCTCTGGCTTCACTGAAACCATGGTGTACAGACAGGATTCGAGGCTGAGGATTTTCGATCTATATGCTCCAGAGGAACGTAGGCACCCCAGGAGCAAAAACTTTAAAATCAGCAACAAATGCTGATTTCCGATGCTACAAATATGGAGCTGACTGGAAACCTGTGTGGAGAGCCAGAGACTTTGCAGGAAGCACACAGGAAATATAACTGGCAACAGAATTTCATGGGTAGCACAGAATTCTTCTTGCAAGAAATAAAAAGAGGTCTGTGACCCAGATGTCTCCAGGTGAGATAGTGGTGGCTGAGTTTTTGCCCTTTTCCCTCCATTTCTCCTCTCCAACCTGACTTGGTACCAACAGCCTGCACTTGTGAGGGGGCCGGGTGACAGAGGGTAGTCTGAGACAGAAGGAAAGGAAATTTGTCTGATTCAAAACACACTTTTTTTTTTTTTTGAAGTAGGCTCCACAACCAGTGTGGAGCTTAACCTGGGGCTTGAACTCACAACCTTGAGATGAAGATCTGAGTGGACATCAAGAGCTGGATGCATAACCAACTGAAACACCCAGGTGTCCCAGTGTTTTCAAAATTAACTCCAAGGGCAAAGTTCAAACCAGTTTGAGTCTACAGGGCCTGTTGCCACGGGTGCATGTCTCAGCCTATTTAGGTGGTTGGATACAGAGAAGACAGGCTTCCTTGGAGCCCCCGCCCCAGGAACCTTGTGCCCCTCACGTGGGAGTACTTACCATCTACATCCAGACCCAAGAAAGTTTCCAGAGTATCAAATATGGATGAGGCACTTGTATACGGCCTCCAGGTGTCTGGCAGGTCATGGCCAACTGAAGAAGTCAAACAACATTCGTCCAGTGAGTCCTGTGGGACTTCATTCTCTTCTGCTACTGGCAGCTCCCTGGGGAACCTGGTGTTACAGGGAGGACAGGAGATGCAACAAGAAGGTTGAGTCAACACGGAGTCCCAGCTGGTTTTGGTGGCAGGGAGGAGGGACTGGTCACAGGAAACCAATGGGAAGTCCCCATCAAGGGAGATGAACCATTCTGCCTCTATCTGGGGCCAGAGTGTGGCTGCACTGGGGATAGATCACGGAGGCGGGGAGGGAGCGAGAGCAGGAGGTGCTCAGAGCATGGACAGAATGGGAGCTTAAGGGAAGGAGCCTGAACCAGCCCTGTGCACAACAGTCACAACACATAGCACACTCAGAAAACAATAAAACCGGCATCAACACTTTTGCATACATTTTGTTGAAATTTACAGAAATCACCAAGACAACCCCAGATTGGCAGCATTGTAGATTCCTAGAAAGCTCGTATGTCCAAGGCCTACTTGTCTAAATACTGAGACATGAATTTTCGTTTTCCTAAACACTTCCCTTGCCATGAATTCCTGCCAACATCATAATGCGAAACCAGCAGCGACAGATGGGCATTTTGGATGGATCCAATACAAAGTGTCCCTGTGACTGCTTAGGATACCTACATCAATGGACAAGAGGTTCCTGCTTTTGGGGGGGGATTAAGAAAGGGGCCTCTGGAAGTACCACAGTGAAACAGAGAACACTGCTAACGGAAGATTTTGTGGGTGGCTGAATGGGTAAAATAGGTACGTTTAGCACTTTCTAGATTTGCCTAGATCTGAGATCACGAGATGTCACCATTGAATTAAAGCCCATGATTCTTCAGAGTTACCTGGGGCATATCCGGTCTTGGTCTTCCTCCAAAAGATCATTATGATTTTCTACAAACAAATACAGACAGGTCCAGTCACATAAACAGAACATTTGTATGTTAAAATTAAGTATCCAATACAACTAGTGCATGGGCATAATTACCCTTAGTGGGGCAGCAGGATACTCTGAGAGAAATCCTCCTGGAGGCCTCAGGTAGTACCTTGGGATTGTGCCTTGGTTTGCTTTCCTATACCATTGGGCATGAGCTCCCTAATGTGATAGGGCCACATCTCAAGTGTCTGTGTACAGAGTGAAACATCTGTTTTACCACAGATTCTGGGGAACAGCTTACATGCATTCTAAAACCTTACTGGAACAACCTCTCATTCCCTTATAGTATGAGATGCTCTAGGTGTGAGGGTTTAAGGGAATTTAGACACAAAGACCAGGCTGATGGATGGAATCTGCAAACCCTCACAGCAAAAGGAATCTATTGTGTACAGTCCTTTGTGCTACACAGACATATGAGCCATGCATGGGGAGGGGCGATGCCCAGGCTCAGCTTTGCTTCGAGGAAAACATACAAGGAGGCTGATGGTAGAAGCGTTGACGTGCAATACTCCGACGATGACTCAGTGTAGACAGAGAACACAGAGGATACAGACACTGGGGATCGGTGCAGTGAAAGCAGGGAAATGACAAATCCAAAGATACAGGTAAGGCTGACAACATCTTTGGACAGGCACAAAAATTCAAGGGATGTTTTTCGGGTCTACAAAGGAGAGCAGTGCAGATAAGGAGAGGCATTTAAAGGAAATCAGGAACAAAGACAGACACCTCTGCATATGCAGCTCAAGTGAGAGTGAGTTCGTCACATCTGCCTTGACTCCAATGTCCTAACTTCTGTCAGGAGCCGTAAGCATGGCCGGAGATGAGGAACAAACGGTAGGTCCCTGACTCACCTGATGTCTATGGTGAAAAGTCTACCCTGGGGCCTGACTCAGATCCCTATGTCTAGCGGGCTTCTACACAGCGATGACACATCTCAGCGGAACCAGAGGTTGGATACCAAAAATAGCGGGGCAACTTGGGAGGCCAGTTGGAGCTTTATCACATGGACAGTGGAGGACTCACGAGCTGCTTCCAGAGGAGAACAGATATCCAGATCTTGGAAAGAGTGAATGTCAGCCCTCCTAGAATTCCCGTGGGGGTCAGACAGGCCAGGAAATGCTGAGGAAATCATATAGCATTCATCCATTGAGTCCCATGGGTTGTCCTCCACTTCCACCACTGGCAGCTCCCTGCTGAACCTGGTAGGGTGGGGAGATCTGAACATTAAGACAAGAAAGGTGGACCTCCCACCATCCTAACCGTTTTGATGGGCAGCTGAGAATTACACTCATAAAAAAGGGGCACACCAATTTTTGACAGCAACAACTCTGCTCCTGTTCCAGGCGGCAGTGTGGTGCTGTGGGGGCAGTAGATATAGAGAACGGAAGGTGCTCAGGGCAGTGGCCACAGAACTAAGCTTCTGAGCAACAACCTGAACTAGTGTGGAAAGGAAGTCATGACTCACAGCCAGCATGGATAATTCTAAAGTTGACTTCAACACATTTACGTAAATGTTGTCGATACTACCTTCACTGACCAAGTGAACGCGGGTGTTAAAAGGCATCTTCAAAATGGAGACATCTTGTGTCTTCAGTGTCTCTTTCTCTAACTACTGTGACAGGAGGTGTTCTTTTCCTATAATATATCCTCAATGTGGTAACACCAAAGAGTTAGAGGCAGATATGCCTCTCACTCTGGTTTTACCAAAAAGAGAAGAGGGGAATGCGGAGAATCCCTGTGAAGGATTAGTTCACAAAGTTCAACTGACTGCAGGTTATTGAAATGGAGGGGTCAATAAAAGGAACGTGACCGTGTTACACAGTGAAGACATACATCAAAGTTAAAAGAGATACTTTGTAATTGAAGAATGGATGCAATAGATATGTTCGGCCATTTCTATTTTTTCCTCGAGATGTAATCCTTCAGTTTAACCACTGAAATAACAACCCATGATTCATCAGAGTTACCTGGGGCATGCCTGGTCCTGGTCTTCTTCCTCCTCATGGTGGAATTGATTTTCTGTAATTATATAGAGACAGGGCTGGTCATGAATGAGATCCTTCTCGGTACGTTAATAATCCAGAGTCTCATGTTACCCACACACTCAGATACGTTCCATGTGAGAACAGGTTCAGTCAGAAGAATATGTCAGGGTGCCTCCGATATTGTCATGTGATAACTGGCTTGATTTCCCGGCCTGAGCCATTTGGAAAAATTTATTCTATCTAGGAGATTAACATCACAGTGTTCCCTGTCGTCTGTGCAAGCACTTGAACTTCTCTCTTTGACACAGATTCTGGGGAGCCAGCCTCCCTGCATTCTAAAAGGATCGCTGCAGCATTCACCCTTCTCTCGTCAGATAGCCTGGTTGTTGAAGGCTCAGTGGAATTTGTACACTGAGACTGAACAGATGGAATGCAACTACAGACACTCAAGTTCAAGTGAGTCTTTGGTGCTACTCAGAACATTGGCCTAATTCATGTGGTGGGAGAATGCCAAGGCACAGCTCTGCTTCTGGAAACACACAATCAAGCTATGAGTAGAGACACTTAGGGTGGGTTTTCAGACAACTGTTTAGGAAGACAAGCCAACCTAAAGGAGACAGAGAATGGGGCTAAGAACAGCAAAACCAGTTAACCCTGGACAAGAATGCCAAGTGACTGCGGCAGGCACAGATTCTTAACGGACCCACCTCCGAGATGAAACATAGAGCTTATTAGAGGTGAAAAGAGACATTTCATCCAAATTAGGCCTGACAGACAGGTTTTATGGTCGTGTGGCTGAGGTGAGTTGAGCTTGTCGTGCCTGCCTTGGCCCAACAACGAAGTGACAGAGAAATCAAGGTAACATGGGCATGCCATGGGACTAAGAAGAGAGCAAATGTGCCTCGCCCACCTGATGTCTGTGCTTAAAACTCAATCCTAGAGCCCAGTTCAGATCAGTTTGTCTCTACAGGGCCTGCCCACAGGGATGACATCTCTCGGCACAGCAGAGGTCTGGGGTACAAAGAACAGGAGATCTTTGTGGGTGTCCAGGTGGAGCTTGATCACCTGGACAATGGAGTACTCACTGGTCACTTCCAGAGAGGAACAGACTTCCAGTTCCTCGGGTAGGATGATGGTGGTGCTCCTGTAAGGCCAGTAGGAGTCAGACAGGTCGGGAAGAACTGAGTATGTCAAGTAGTGTTCATCCTGAGAGTCCCTTGAGATGTCCTGCTGTACCACCTCTACCAGCTGTCTGCTGAGCCTGCAGGGTAGGGACAAGTGAAGATTAACCTAAGAGGGATCTGAAGTCATAAGTCCTGTCAGGCTTTGATGCAAGGCGGAAAGGAGTGGTCAAGAAAGCAAAGAGGGGAAGGACCCATTAAGAAGAGAAACGATTCTTGTTTTTGGGGGACACGTTGTGTTTCACACAGGGGCAGCTGTTCGAAAGGAAAGTAAGTGCTCGTGCACGGGCCAAATAGCAAGCTTCTGACGAAAGAGACTGAATTATCTCTGTGCCGTCCACTTATGACTCATACCACACGAGTCCCACAATGGTGGCCTTTCCCCTTCCATGCAAATGGCATTGAGTTCTGCATGTAGTGGCCAAGCACGGGCAGCTCTGGGGACAGTGGACTGTCACAGAAATCTCATGCCAGGAAGCCCTCTTTCTCTCAACCTTGTGGCATCATAGAACATGTTTGTCTACTTGCTATGATATTTTAATGTTATGAACACTTGTCCACACGAAATCTAAAGACAGAGAGCAGATGTGCATGGCTCTCTAAAGCACACAAGAATGAGCAAGCACCGTGGTCCCTGTGACATATTTGTTCACCCGGGTCAGCGGACTGTGGCTTACTCAACTCGAGAAGTCATTAAGAAATGGGAAGCAATCCCAGTACAACGGTGAAGACAGAGAACATTGTGAAACTGGTAATTTGTCCTTGACCGCATGGATAATACCGTGCTCGTCAGCACTTTCTGCTTCTCCCCGGGTGCCACTTTTGAATCCCCAGCCCCCGAGTGTCCAGAATTACCTGGGGGCAGCCGGCTCTTGTCTTCCCAGACCCTCCTGATCAGTTCGGTCTTCTGCAAATAATGAAGAGAAAGAATTACGTTAAGCACATTCGCCTTCACAGATGCCCACTCCTATATCCTGCATAGCACAGGACTGACATATAAGCACAGCAATACCAGGCAACTGTGAGTGTAAACATCCAGGAGCGCTTAGGTAAGGCCTCGCGGGCAAAAATTGGGATGGTACTCTTGAGTCATTAAACCAATATCCCTGATAAAACAAGCCATCCTCATAGCATCCTAAATCTTGAGTCTAGGCAAACAAACCGATTCTGTTTCTCAGAGATCCTGGGGGAACTCCCTGGCTGCTTCCTAGACAGTTGCTGCAATATTGAGGCTTTTTCCATCTGAAATTCCAACAGGTGAATGGTTTAGAGGAATCAGCCATGCAGATTAAACCAATGAATGGATTCTACACGCCATCAAATCAGAACAATCTTGAAAGCTACAAAGAAACAGGGGACACTCATGGGGTAGGGAAGTTTCAGGACCCTGCATTGCTCCAGAGAAACATACACTGTCCCATAGCAGTGGTCCAGTTCGGGTTCTCAGCTGACTTGAGATGAGATAAGACAAATGAAGACATAGACGAAGTGAAGAGCGTGAACCAGGGGAGTGCCATCTCCAGAGATATAGAAAAGGCTGCCAACAGCCTTGGCAGGCATCCAAATTCAGGGGCATGTTTCATGAATGGAAATTAGAGCCTTGCAAGAGAGGACACGAGCTGAATTCATAATTAGGAGGTCTGGCAGTGACCTCGTGTGCCTGGGCTGGAGAGGTGTATGAGTCTGGCAGGGTGTGAGGAACAAGGAATATGGACACCACCTGGGGGACCACGTGGAGTTATAGCCCCTTTGGAATGGGAGCATTCATAGGCCATATCCAGAGTAGACCCAAATTCAGGTTCATCAAACAGGAATTTGCCATCACGGTAAGACTGGCCGCTGTCACGCCTTTCTTGCACATTTGAAGGAGCCAAAACACATTCATCCACTGTGTCCTGTAGGAATTCCTTCTTTTCAACATCCTGGGGCTCCATGCTATGCCGGGGGAGACAACAATGATAGAAGATCAAACCAGGAGGATCAGACACCATGGCTTCCTAGCTGGGGTGATGGGTGTGATAGCGAGTGGTCCCAGAAAGCAATGGGGCTGTCCCCTTGGAGGGAAAATACTATCCCCCTATATAAGGAGCAGAGTGCGGCCTCTGATATGAGGAGCAGTGGGAGACAGAGCAGGAGATATTCTGTGCACTGGCCTCATAACCAGGTGACGGAGGAGGTGACTAAAACATCCCTGTCATACTCATGTCATAATTATGACTCCCAACACACAGAGGTTATCAAAACAAGTGGCTTCAACCCTTCTGCATACATTGCATTGACTTGTACATGCAGTGTCCAAGGGACTAAATATCCTGAGGCCTTACTGCCTCTCAGACATTCTGACTCCAAGGAATATTTTCTCAATATTTTGATGGGACATGCATTTATTCTTCAATTTCCTCTCTTGCTATCCAAAATCCTCCAACATGATGTCAAACAGACACAAAATTAATACACATCTCACTTTGGTTTTAACCACACAGGAGAAAACACCTGATTACCGGAATCCCTGGGTTTGCTCAATTCATGTGTGTCCACTCTCTGTAGGTTATTCAACATGAAAGGGAGTAAGAAAGTGACACCTACACAACTACCACATGAAAATAGATGACATGGTTAAAGGGCATATTCTGCTATTGACTGAATGGATGGACTAGTTCTAGGCAGCACTTTCTCTCTATCCCTGGATGTGAGCCAGCGAGGTGAGTCGGGACCCGGACCGTGAGCGACAAGGAGAAGTGACAGAGAGGCTCAAGGGGGAAGACGGTAAGTAGGTCCCGTTCAAAGGCCCTTGTTGGGCTGTGCATCCCCGAACACTCACTGAGCTCTTTCTCGGGGGCCTCTCCCTGGTGCCACCGAGCTGCTGCTTATGCCTCCGCCACGTGGGAACGGCACCTCCCCATTTCTCAGGTAGTTCGGCGCCTGACATAGGAGTCCCGGGTCACCCCAGGCTCCAGGAAGGGACACTGAGTGCGGGAGGGTAAGGAAGACACGACCCAGGGGAGGGTGGAAAAGCTCAGACGTCAGGAAATCCGAGCAGAGGCGGATTCTGATGAGCAGGGAGCTGGGAACGAGGCCCCAGAGATGAGGGGAGATGACGAACTAGACGGAGGATCAGAGGAGAGAGTGACGTGTGCACTTTGTGTAGGAAAGTGGCCCCTTATTTGTTTAGAAAAGGGAAAAAACAGAAATAAGCCGGAGACCAGTATTTCTATTGTGAATGTGAGCGCCAAACAGAGAAGATGGGCTTGGAGATGCTGATGGAGACAAAACCGGGCACAGGAGCCTTCCTGAGAAAGCCAGGGGAGATGGGGTCCGGGGAAGTGGGGCCAGTAGGAACCGCTCCAGCCCCATGAATCATGCCCTGACACCATTTTCCAAGTGTGCAAGCACCACAGAGACCCCAAAATTAGACATCACAAATTCATAGATGTTATCAAGCAATTGTTGTTGAATCAGCCCCCCTAGAAACGACGTGGTTTCATGCTCCCAGCATTGATGAAACGGAGATACCATCTGCACAGGTTCTGATGAGGGGACCGAGGGGACAATACGTAAGAAGATGACTAAGTTAAACAGCCAGGAAGTCGCAAGCCCAGGCCCTGGGACACAGCTGCCACTAAACACAGGCTCTAGCTCACCTCGCTGTATTGGAGCATCGTGGGGTTCGACCTCACCCCACTGCGGCCTCCAGCCATGAGCCGGTGATGACCAATGCGGGGACCAGAACGGCCTACTCCTGTCCCCACTCACCTTGGAAGGGCGGCCATTGGTTCCCAGGACCCAACTCGGCGTCCAGGCTCCCGAGGGTGCAGGAGAGGCCGAGCCTGGCTCTGTTGTCACCACAATCCAACTGCTGGTCCAACTGCAGTGGCAGAATATTGGCCACCTGGGTGCTTGGCTGTGTCCGTGCTCCTGAAGTCTGCACCTCTGCCCTTTGGAAAGTCCAGATTCCGCTTGATGGCCCTTGGTGACAGGGAGCCTGCATCGGAGCTGAAGCAAGAAGAGATCTCAATGGGCTCAATCCCCGGGCTCCTTAGCTGAGCACTCCCAGACCACCCATGTCTGATGTCCCCGTCTGCCTTTAAGACCACACTGTGAGCAAGCACAAAGGCACACATGATATGTATGAAGGAGATGTCACCATTATGTCCCAGCCTGGGGATGCTGGGATGGCAGGTTCCAAGCCAGCAAAGTCCCTGAGGTGAAAATACCCCCTTGACGCCACCGGGCCTTTGGATGGGCACATGAGTTCATGCCTATCATTCAGTTAGTAGTAACCTTGGTCCTACAGCCTAGGGAGAAGATCCTAGAGAGGCCTCAGGGCATGTGGAGAAGGAGTTGTCGGTTGTTTCCCCCTCAAGAAAACGAACAGGGAAACAAGTTCGACCTCCAGGCTTCAGGTACCACTAGAGAACGGAGTTGCGAAGGGTACCTCTAGATGCTTTAGGTACCACTAGAGACGGGACCACGGACCAAGTTATGGGAACATTTCACAGCTCTGGAGCCTTTTGAGGTTTCTTATCTGCAATATCTGATTGCTTTCCCCCCACCCACACATCTGTATGAGATATATTCTATTGCCATTGGAGGAGGGGCTAACAGCTCTGAGTAACGTAGCAGCGGTCTGAGTCCCTTTGGAAACTTCCAGGCCAGAAGTACTATAGGATCAGACTTGTGGGTCTTCAGGGAGGGCATACAGCACCCAGTCCTCGCATCACACACCCCTCAGTGAGGTGTGGACCGCACTCCGTAATCAAACCCGCTCAGATTGCGACTGTGAAGGGAGTCCGTGTTCTCAGAAAGGGGGCTAACCAGAGACGTGCCACAGCCTCTCGCCAGAGCAGGTCAGCCTCAGCGGGGCCTGGCGGCTCCCTGCCAAGATTCCTGGTCCCTTGTGTGCATCTCATTCTCCCTAGTCTTTTCATCTGTCACTACAAACAATTCCATGAGTCTGTGACTGTTTAGCCTCCCTGGCAACGCCCTGTATCTCCTCTCACCGTGCGTTCTCCCACCTCCTTCTATCTGCTCTTTCCTGCCTGCGCTAGCAACGCCCCCAAGTCCTGTCCTCCCAAACGCCCACCGTGCTGGGGAGCGCTCAGTCCCCTCTCTGCTGCACACACTCTCCACTCCTCACCCTGCCTCTGGGGTCGCTTGGTCCTCTGGTCCCTCTCTGTCCTCCAGAATCACTTCTCCCCACGCCACACCAGGTGCCTCCCCAGCTCCCAGGGCTTCTGCCCCAAGCACGTCTCTCAGATGGGTAGGCCTTCCATCATTCCTCGAGGCACACTGTCACCAGTCATTGTTAAGCACAATTTAGGACATGTCATATGACTTTATGATACTTCCTACTGGGGGAAAGGCTAAATCATCTCCAATTAGCAAATCTGGTTGGAGAAGGAGTTGTCAAAACCAGGTTCCCCATTCTCAAATGTTATCTTGAATGAAGGTCTAAGTGTGCTTAAAGTTATGACTCCTAATTTCCTCACGTTCTTTTATGGCTCTTTTCTCAACTACCAGGGTTCATTTAATCTACTCAAACAATGTGCTTTGCACATGCAGAAGAAAAGGGAAAATATTTTATCAAACTCTGAAGGACCGTCCACTATTTTTAGTTTGGCTAGTGGGGAAAAGCCCTGGATGAAAGCTAAGGTTGGCACTTCCATGAGATTGGCCTGTTTCTACAAGGGTTCTCCCTGTGCAGGCAGGATGGGCCTGAGTAGCCCTCCTGCGGCCCTGTTGCTGGAATCACAGCCTATGCACACTGATCACACGCTGCCGTCAGAACCCCTACCCTGGACGGGCCGTGTATAATATAGACGCTGCATTCACTCATCTCAGCCCATCCACGTGGCTGAACGTTGCCCCCATGGTCCAGGGTGAATGGAAGGCCGTATCACACACACCTGCCTTCTGAGACATGTGTCTGAACCTTTCTCATCCCACTGCCCATGGGAACCCACACTTGGCCGTCAGCATCTCTGAGGGAATGTGCAGCCTTGCAAGGGTGACAGGCAGCCAAGTGAGGAGCCTCCATGGGACCCCTGGTGAAAACAGAAAAGCCTGGGGACCTCTCAGCCCTGATTGCTTTGGGATGGAGAGCCTCTTTGAGACCTTGATCTCGCAGAGGGGCTGGACGAGCCGCTGGTTCTGCTTACACCACAGAGTGACACACAGGGTAGGGGTTGGCAGATGCATGGCTGAGTCACAGGGGTCTTTGGGACAGTCTTGCAACATTTTTGTTTACATTCACAACTGTTTCAAATAATTTGGTACAAAAGCAGAGATGAAAGTGTGAGCTCCATCCCCACCTACACCCTGACAGGACTGAGTTGAGATCAATGGACAGCCTGATCTGGTGAGTCTGATGTCCCACTACCCACTGGCCAGAAGTCTTGGGCAAGTGACGTGACCTTGCTGAGGCTCAGCACCCTCAGCTGTCACAGGAGATGCCACATGGACTCGAGAGTGTCCCTGTGAGGACCCGATGCTTCCAGAGAAATAGAGGTGCTGCTGAGTGGGCACGGGAAGGGGCATGGTAGAGCAGAAGAGTAAATAACTCTGTGTTTCATTTAAGCTTCCTGAATTGCTGTAACCCCTAGGAAGCCTTGGCTTCCTTACCCCTCGGGGAGGGATAGGAAATAGGGGAGAAAGTGGTCCTAGTGTGGAAAGGCTGTTACTGACCAAATAAGGTGAGGGACAAATCGTTTCACGGCCAATTTCACTATACAACATTGACAGGGCAAGGAACATCTTATACTCCTTGCTGCTCCTTCAAAGTGATTTGATGAGCAAAGAAAGACTCCTAACGATGCCAATGCTTCTCCCAGAAGGGAAGGCCGAAAAATACCCTGAGTGGGAAGAAAGGGAAATTGGGTTTTAGCCTGCACTCCTGTGAGAGTGTGGCCCCAAAGGGGTCTGGCTCAGCAGGCAGCATTTTCTGAAGAATCTGGAGAGGGGAACAACTCTGCTTTGCTCCTGAATGAGGCCACACCCACGTCAGGTGCACGGGCCATTGATCATTGATAGGACATTATGCCACTGAGCAGACACTTGACTGAAAACATACCCACATGGGGGAAAAGTCACTGACGCTGCAGGAAGGGTAAAAAGCACGCCATCCGTGGAGGATGGAAAACCGGGGCTAGGGCTCTGGCTTCACTGAAACCATGGTGTACAGACAGGATTCGAGGCTGAGGATTTTCGATCTATATGCTCCAGAGGAACGTAGGCACCCCAGGAGCAAAAACATTAAAATCAGCAACAAATGCTGATTTCCGATGCTACAAATATGGAGCTGACTGGAAACCTGTGTGGAGAGCCAGAGACTTTGCAGGAAGCACACAGGAAATAGAACTGGCAACAGAATTTCATGGGTAGCACAGAATTCTTCTTGCAAGAAATAAAAAGAGGTCTGTGACCCAGATGTCTCCAGGTGAGATAGTGGTGGCTGAGTTTTTGCCCGTTTCCCTCCATTTCTCCTCTCCAACCTGACTTGGTACCAACAGCCTGCACTTGTGAGGGGGCCGGGTGACAGAGGGTAGTCTGAGACAGAAGGAAAGGAAATTTGTCTGATTCAAAACACACTTTTTTTTTTTTGAAGTAGGCTCCACAACCAGTGTGGAGCTTAACCTGGGGCTTGAACTCACAACCCTGAGATGAAGATCTGAGTGGACATCAAGAGCTGGATGCATAACCAACTGAAACACCCAGGTGTCCCAGTGTTTTCAAAATTAACTCCAAGGGCAAAGTTCAAACCAGTTTGAGTCTACAGGGCCTGTTGCCACGGGTGCATGTCTCAGCCTATTTAGGTGGTTGGATACAGAGAAGACAGGCTTCCTTGGAGCCCCCGCCCCAGGAACCTTGTGCCCCTCACGTGGGAGTACTTACCAACTACATCCAGACCCAAGAAAGTTTCCAGAGTATCAAATATGGATGAGGCACTTGTATACGGTCTCCAGGTGTCTGGCAGGTCATGGCCAACTGAAGAAGTCAAACAACATTCGTCCAGTGAGTCCTGTGGGACTTCATTCTCTTCTGCTACTGGCAGCTCCCTGGGGAACCTGGTGTTACAGGGAGGACAGGAGATGCAACGAGAAGGTTGAGTCAACACGGAGTCCCAGCTGGTTTTGGTGGCAGGGAGGAGGGACTGGTCACAGGAAACCAATGGGAAGTCCCCATCAAGGGAGATGAACCATTCTGCCTCTATCTGGGGCCAGAGTGTGGCTGCACTGGGGATAGATCACGGAGGCGGGGAGGGAGCGAGAGCAGGAGGTGCTCAGAGCATGGACAGAATGGGAGCTTAAGGGAAGGAGCCTGAACCAGCCCTGTGCACAACAGTCACAACACATAGCACACTCAGAAAACAATAAAACCGGCATCAACACTTTTGCATACATTTTGTTGAAATTTACAGAAATCACCAAGACAACCCCAGATTGGCAGCATTGTAGATTCCTAGAAAGCTCGTATGTCCAAGGCCTACTTGTCTAAATACTGAGACATGAATTTTCGTTTTCCTAAACACTTCCCTTGCCATGAATTCCTGCCAACATCATAATGCGAAACCAGCAGCGACAGATGGGCATTTTGGATGGATCCAATACAAAGTGTCCCTGTGACTGCTTAGGATACCTGCATCAATGGACAAGAGGTTCCTGCTTTTGGGGGGGGGGATTAAGAAAGGGGCCTCTAGAAGTACCACAGTGAAACAGAGAACACTGCTAACGGAAGATTTTGTGGGTGGCTGAATGGGTAAAATAGGTACGTTTAGCACTTTCTAGATTTGCCTAGATCTGAGATCACGAGATGTCACCATTGAATTAAAGCCCATGATTCTTCAGAGTTACCTGGGGCATATCCGGTCTTGGTCTTCCTCCAAAAGATCATTATGATTTTCTACAAACAAATACAGACAGGTCCAGTCACATAAACAGAACATTTGTACGTTAAAATTAAGTATCCAATACAACTAGTGCATGGGCATAATTACCCTTAGTGGGGCAGCAGGATACTCTGAGAGATATCCTCCTGGAGGCCTCAGGTAGTACCTTGGGATTGTGCCTTGGTTTGCTTTCCTATACCATTGGGCATGAGCTCCCTAATGTGATAGGGCCACATCTCAAGTGTCTGTGTACAGAGTGAAACATCTGTTTTACCACAGATTCTGGGGAACAGCTTACATGCATTCTAAAACCTTACTGCAACAATCTCTCATTCCCTTTTAGTATAGTATGAGATGCTCTAGGTGTGAGGGTTTAAGGGAATTTAGACACAAAGACCAGGCTGATGGATGGAATCTGCAAACCCTCACAGCATAAGGAATCTATTGTGTACAGTCCTTTGTGCTACACAGACATATGAGCCATGCATGGGGAGGGGCGATGCCCAGGCTCAGCTTTGCTTCGAGGAAAACATACAAGGAGGCTGATGGTAGAAGCGCTGACGTGCAATACTCCGACGATGACTCAGTGTAGACAGACAACACAGAGGATACAGACACTGGGGATCGGTGCAGTGAAAGCAGGGAAATGACAAATCCAAAGATACAGGTAAGGCTGACAACATCTTTGGACAGGCACAAAAATTCAAGGAATGTTTTTCGGGTCTACAAAGGAGAGCAGTGCAGATAAGGAGAGGCATTTAAAGGAAATCAGGAACAAAGACAGACACCTCTGCATATGCAGCTCAACTGAGAGTGAGTTCGTCACATCTGCCTTGACTCCAATGTCCTAACTTCTGTCAGGAGCCGTAAGCATGGCCGGAGATGCGGAACAAACGGTAGGTCCCTGACTCACCTGATGTCTATGGTGAAAAGTCTATCCTGGGGCCTGACTCAGATCCCTATGTCTAGCGGGCTTCTACACAGCGATGACACATCTCAGCGGAACCAGAGGTTGGATACCAAAAATAGCGGGGCAACTTGGGAGGCCAGTTGGAGCTTTATCACATGGACAGTGGAGGACTCACGAGCTGCTTCCAGAGGAGAACAGATGTGCAGATCTTGGAAAGAGTGAATGTCAGCCCTCCTAGAATTCCCGTGGGGGTCAGACAGGCCAGGAAATGCTGAGGAAATCATATAGCATTCATTCAGTGAGTCCCATGGGTTGTCCTGCTCTTCCACCACTGGCAGCTCCCTGCTGAACCTGGTAGGGTGGGGAGATCTGAACATTAAGACAAGAAAGGTGGACCTCCCACCATCCTAACGGTTTTGATGGGCAGCTTGGAATTACACTCATAACAAAGGGGCACACCAATTGTTGACAGCAACAACTCTGCTCCTGTTTCAGGCGGCAGTGTGGTGCTGTGGGGGCAGTAGATATAGAGAACGGAAGGTGCTCAGGGCAGTGGCCACAGAACTAAGCTTCTGAGCAACAATCTGAACTAGTGTGGAAAGGAAGTCATGACTCACAGCCTGCATGGATAATCCTAAAGGTGACTTCAACACATTTACGTAAATGTTGTCGATACTACCTTCACTGACCAAGTGAACACGGGTGTTAAAAGGCATCTTCAAAATGGAGACATCTTGTGTCTTCAGTGTCTCTTTCTCTAACTACTGTGACAGGAGGTGTTCTTTTCCTGTAATATATCCTCAATGTGGTAACACCAAAGAGTTAGAGGCAGATATGCCTCTCACTCTGGTTTTACCAAAAAGAGAAGAGGGGAATGCGGAGAATCCCTGTGAAGGATTAGCTCACAAAGTTCAACTGACTGCAGGTTATTGAAATGGAGGGGTCAATAAAAGGAACGTAACCGTGTTACACGGTGAAGACATACATCAAAGTTAAAAGAGATACTTTGTAATTGGAGAATGGATGCAATAGATATGTTCGGCCATTTCTATTTTTTCCTCGAGATGCAATCCTTCAGTTTAACCACTGAAATAACAACCCATGATTCATCAGAGTTACCTGGGGCATGCCTGGTCCTGGTCTTCTTCCTCCTCATGGTGGAATTGATTTTCTGTAATTATATAGAGACAGGGCTGGTCATGAATGAGATCCTTCTCAGTACGTTAATAATGCAGTGTCACATGTTACCCACACACTCAGATACGTTCAATGTGAGAACAGGTTCAGTCAGAAGAATATGTCAGGGTGCCTCCAATATTGTCATGTGATAACTGGCTTGATTTCCCGGCCTGAGCCATTTGTAGAAATTTATTCTATCTAGGAGATTAACATCACAGTCTCCCCTGTCGTCTGTGCAAGCACTTGAACTTCTCTCTTTGACACAGATTCTGGGGAGCCAGCCTCCCTGCATTCTAAAAGGATCGCTGCAGCTTTCACCCTTCTCTCGTCAGATAGCCTGGTTGTTGAAGGCTCCGTGGAATTTGTACACTGAGACTGAACAGATGGAATGCAACTACAGACACTGAAATTCAAGTGAGTCTTTGGTGCTACTCAGAACATTGGCCTGATTCATGTGGTGGGAGAATGCCAAGGCACAGCTCTGCTTCTGGAAACACACAATCAAGCTATCAGTAGAGACACTTAGGGTGGGTTTTCAGACAACTGTTTAGGAAGACAAGCCAACCTAAAGGAGACAGAGAATGGGGCTAAGAATAGCAAAACCAGTTAACCCTGGACAAGAATGCCAAGTGACTGCGGCAGGCACAGATTCTTAACGGACCCACCTCCGAGATGAAACATAGAGCTTATTAGAGGTGAAAAGAGACATTTCATCCAAATTAGGTCTGACAGACAGGTTTTATGGTCGTGTGGCTGAGGTGATTTGAGCTTGTCGTGCCTGCCTTGGCCCAACAACGAAGTGACAGAGAAATCAACGTAACATGGGCATGCCCTGGGACTAAGAAGAGAGCAAATGTGCCTCGCCCACCTGACGTCTGTGCTTAAAACTCAATCCTAGAGCCCAGTTCAGATCAGTTTGTCTCTACAGGGCCTGCCCACAGGGATGACCTCTCTCGGCACAGCAGAGGTCTGGGGTACAAAGAACAGGAGATCTTTGTGAGTGTCCAGGTGGAGCTTGATCACCTGGACAATGGAGTACTCACTGGTCACTTCCAGAGAGGAACAGACTTCCAGTTCCTCGGGTAGGAAGATGGTGGTGCTCCTGTAAGGCCAGTAGGAGTCAGACAGGTCGGGAAGAACTGAGTATGTCAAGTAGTGTTCATCCTGAGAGTCCCTTGAGACGTCCTGCTGTACCACCTCTACCAGCTGTCTGCTGAGCCTGCAGGGTAGGGACAAGTGAAGATTAACCTAAGAGGGATCTGAAGTCATAAGTCCTGTCAGGCTTTGATGCAAGGCGGAAAGGAGTGGTCAAGAAAGCAAAGAGGGGAAGGACCCATTAAAAAGAGAAACGATTCTTGTTTTTGTGGGACACGTTGTGTTTCACACAGGGGCAGCTGTTCGAAAGGAAAATAAGTGCTCGTGCACGGGCCAAATAGCAAGCTTCTGACGAAAGAGACTGAATTATCTCTGTGCCGTCCACTTATGACTCATAACACACGAGTCCCACAATGGTGGCCTTCCCCCTTCCATGCAAAGGGCGTTGAGTTCTGCATGTAGTGGCCAAGCACGGGCAGCTCTGGGGGCAGTGGAGTGTCACAGAAATCTCATGCCACGAAGCCCTCTTTCTCTCAACCTTGTGGCATCATAGAACATGTTTGTCTACTTGCTATGATATTTTAATGTTATGAACACATGTCAAAAAGCGAAATCTAAAGACAGAGAGCAGATGTGCATGGCTCTCTAAAGCACACAAGAATGAGCAAGCACCGTGGTCCCTGTGACATATTCGTTCACCCGGGTCAGCGGACTGTGGCTTACTCAACTCGAGAAGTCATTAAGAAATGGGAAGCAATCCCAGTACAACGGTGAAGACAGAGAACATTGTGAAACTGGTAATTTGTCCTTGACCGCATGGATAATACCGTGCTCGTCAGCACTTTCTGCTTCTCCCCGGGTGCCACTTTTGAATCCCCAGACCCCGAGTGTCCAGAGTTACCTGGGGGCAGCCGGCTCTTGTCTTCCCAGACCCTCCTGATCAGTTCGGTCTTCTGCAAATAATGAAGAGAAAGAATTACGTTAAGCACATTCGCCTTCACAGATGCCCACTCCTATATCCTGCATAGCACAGGACAGACATATAAGCACAGCAATACCAGGCAACTGTGAGTGTAAACATCCAGGAGCGCTTAGGTAAGGCCTCGCAGGCAAAAATTGGGATGGTACTCTTGAGTTATTAAACCAATATCCCTGATAAAACAAGCCATCCTCATAGCATCCTAAATCTTGAGTCTAGGCAAACAAACCGATTCTGTTTCTCAGAGATCCTGGGGGAACTCCCTGGCTGCTTCCTAGACATTTGCTGCAATATTGAGGCTTTTTCCATCTGAAATTCCAACAGGTTAATGGTTTAGAGGAATCAGCCATGCAGATTAAACCAATGAATGGATTCTACACGCCATCAAATCAGAACAATCTTGAAAGCTACAAAGAAACAGGGGCCATTCATGGGGTAGGGAAGTTTCAGGACCCTGCATTGCTCCAGAGAAACATACACTGTCCAATAGCAGTGGTCCAGTTCGGGTTCTCAGCTGACTTGAGATGAGATAAGACAAATGAAGACATAGACGAAGTGAAGAGCGTGAACCAGGGGAGTGCCATCTCCAGAGATATAGAAAAGGCTGCCAACAGCCTTGGCAGGCATCCAAATTCAGGGGCATGTTTCAAGAATGCAAATTAGAGCCTTGCAAGAGAGGACACGAGCTGAATTCATAATTAGGAGGTCTGGCAGTGACCTCGTGGGCCTGGGCTGGAGAGGTGTATGAGTCTGGCAGGTTGTGAGGAACAAGGAATATGGACACCACCTGGGGGACCACGTGGAGTTATAGCCCCTTTGGAATGGGAGCATTCATAGGCCATATCCAGAGTAGACCCAATTTCAGGTTCATCAAACAGGAATTTGCCATCACGGTAAGACTGGCCGCTGTCACGCCTTTCTTGCTCAGTTGAAGGAGCCAAAACACATTCATCCACTGTGTCCTGTAGGAATTCCTTCTTTTCAACATCCTGGGGCTCCATGCTATGCCGGGGGAGACAACAATGATAGAAGATCAAACCAGGAGGATCAGACACCATGGCTTCCTAGCTGGTGTTGATGGGTGTGATAGCGAGTGGTCCCAGAAAGCAATGTGGCTGTCCCCTTGGAGGGAAAAACTATCCCCCTATATAAGGAGCAGAGTGTGGCCTCCGATATGAGGAGCAGTGAGAGACAGAACAGGAGATATTCTGTGCACTGGCCTCATAACCAGGTGACGGAGGAGGAGACTAAAACATCCCTGTCTTACTCATGTCATAATTATGACTCCCAGCACACAGAGGTTATCAAAACAAGTGGCTTCAACCCTTCTGCATACGTTGCATTGACTTGTACATGCAGTGTCCAAGGGACTAAATATCCTGAGGCCTTACTGCCTCTCAGACATTCTGACTCCAAGGAATATTTTCTCAATATTCTGATGGGACATGCATTTATTCTTCAACTTCCTCTCTTGCTATCCAAACTCCTCCAACATGATGATGTCAAACAGACACAAAGTTAATACGCATCTCACTTTGGTTTTAACCACACAGGAGACAACAGCTGATTACCGGAATCCCTGGCTTTGGTCAATTCATGTGTGTCCACTCTCTGTAGGTTATTCAACATGAAAGGGAGTAAGAAAGTGACACCTACACAACTACCACATGAAAATAGATGACATGGTTAAAGGCCATATTCTGCTATTGACTGAATGGATGGAATACTTCTAGGCAGCACTTTCTCTCTATCCCCGATGTGAGGTCTCCAGAGGTCACCAGGAAAATTCGTAGTCCACAGTCTTCACACTTACCTGGGGCACATTGGCTGTTGTCCATTTCTTTCCCTTCGATCATCTTGACTTTCTGAAAATCAGTTCCAAGACAGCAGGTGACACTAAGGAAATCATACTTCCCATATTACCAACACAGTGACCACCCACACTGCAAGGACATTAAGATTCTCAGGGCAAGACCCTAGTGCTCTGGCAGGGATATTCCAGGATGGCCAAGGTTAAGTCTTACGAGCAGTGCACAGGACTGCTCCCTAACCTGCTGCAGAAATTCACTTTCTTCTCCCCCACAAATTATCCCAATATCCTCCTCTGATGGGAGTCTGTAAAAAGAGTTCCGAATATATTTTCCCCAGAGGTCCTGCGGAGGAGTCCAAGCACTTTCTTGAAGTGTTGCTGCAAAATGGGGTTATTCCATGACATACCATGGCTCTTGATGCTTCCCAGGAATTTATTCTTGAAACTAGACTAATGAATCAACTGTACAAAACCTCAAATCAAAAAGAATCTTTGGTGTTCTACCGACACAGAAGCCATTTGGTCTGAGTGATGCCAGAGCCCAGCTTGGCTTCATAGCAACATCCAGGCAAGGTAATGACACAGTTGTTTTCAGATGACCACTTGGCTAAGTTGAACCCACATAGAGAAGATTGTGCCTGGGCCTGAGAGCAGTGAAACCAGGGAAAGCACCTTTCCTTGATATGCAGGTATGTGAGCAAAAACATTGGACAGGTCTAGGCCCTCGAGAGATATTGATCCTAAAAAGAAAGTGTCATTGCATGGAACAAAAGACAGTTGATCCACGTAGGGTATCTGACAAGACTTTGTGGATGTCCTACTGAGGTGGGTAGAGCTTGTCACCCATGACATAGGTTCAATGGCCTGACACGGGGGCCAGGTTGACAGAGGCATGGCCGCTGCCTAGGATGGTTGAAGGCTCCCTGACCCACCTGATGTCTGTGTCTCCACATCCATTATGTCCTGATTTAAAGCAAAGTGTGTCTGTAACGCCCGTGTATAGAGATGACCTTCCTCAGTGTAGACAAGGTGTGCAGAACAAACAACATGGACACTACCTGGGGGACCACGTGACGTTTCATCCCCTTGGGTGTGGGAGCATTCACAGGCGAAATCCAGAGCAGAGCCGAATTCCTGTTCATCTAATGGGAATTCGCCAGCACTGTAGGACTGGTCGTTGTCACACTCTTCTTGCAGAGTTGAAGGAGTCAAAACAAACTCATCCACTGTGTCCTGTAGGGCTTCCTTCTTTTCAACTTGCTGCTGCTCCATGCTGTGCCGGGTAGGACAGGAATGACAAGAGATCAAACCAGGAGGATCAGACACTGTGGCTTCCTAGCTGGTTGGATGGGAGTTATATGGAGTGGTCACAAGAGGCACAGGGCACCGGCTGGAGAGGGAACAAGCACACCAACCTATAAGAGGCAGAGTGTGGCTGCCCGGGGCTGGGAGAGCAGCAGCTTATCCTCAGAGCACTGGCCACAGAAGCACTGACTAGGAATGAGACTCCACCCTCCCAGCAGGATGCGGTCACAACAAGAAGCACAGTGGAGACCAGACCAGGGGCAACCACCACGGGCCTGAGTCAGGATGATTTTTACATAGATTGGTCAATTACCTACAGCTCTGGAGTACCTGCAGACTGCAGAAATGTGTGCCTTCTAGGCACTTTGTCATTAATAGTGTCACATGACACCCCAAGTTTTTGGAGTTTGGTTAGGTACTTCTCTTGGTTTTAATTTTGCTAGTTGTCTGTTTACCAATTCCTTGGTGAGTTACCTTCCTACCAAGGACCTTAGAGAACTGTGTAGGAAGTAGATATGCATCTCCTCCCGGTGTCCATTTATAGGAAAGAATGGGTATTTTTGTCCCCACGGGGAATCCTAAGGCTGGTGAATTCATCTCGGTCTTACAACACCACAGAGACAACAGGCAACCAAGCCAAAACGGCCATCCTTTGGGGACCATCTGCAGTTTTGCTTAACCTTGCATCTGACATCTGTCACTCTCTTGACCTCACTTACTTTACTTTCTGAGACCCTGTCCATTTTGACCCACACATTATTGGTTCCAGAATTTTCATTGTCACCTGGGAGTGAGGGTTCCTTGTTCTTCTTCATCCTCCTCATCCTCATAATTTTCTGCAAATAAATTCAGAAATGTCCCATCAGCTATTTCCCACATCACCACTATAAACACAGTGGCTTCTATGTCCCTGGAGACCTAAGGGTCTATGAATGACTAGGTATTCTACTGAGTTTAGGGCACTGTCTTTAAGAACTGCTGTGGCATGGATTTCTGATGCGTCAGGCAGTGTGTCTCTGATTCTGAGGATCAGCATCACTGAACCTGGGCAACACGTTCTACCGGCTCTTGTTGTCCATATCAGGGAATGCTTGTCAGCTTCATTTCTGCACCGTGTCTTGCAGAGTGCCACAGGTCCCACCACAGCCACAGACTCTCTGTGGGTTCACAGCTCTCACATAGAGCCGCCTCCTTCCCTCACGACAGGACAACCACCCTGTCCCACATCCCTCCACCGGGGACTTCATGGGCCCCCACGTGGGCTTCAGTGTTATCAAGGGGACATCCGTCTACGAAAAGCGGTCCCGTCTAAACAGCACTCCCACCTCCAAGTCCTACTGCATCAAGGACCTCATCCAACTCCACACAGTCAGGAGCATTATTTTTTCCTGACATGCATTCATGAATTTTCCCTATCTGATCACTACAGTATCAACAGGTTATTTGATATACTTTCCAGATGAGGAGACAGATATGGAGAAAATAAAACTCACTTTCTCCCCCACAATTAATACAGACCACGCTGACTCTGGGAACCTCCCACTTAGTGCAGGGATCCTTGCACACTAACAAGCATCCTCCTGTCACATTTTGCTCTCTGGCTCAAAGACTGGTGGAGGCTGCCTCCCGCTCCAAAGGCTGCATTCCCTCAGGGAGGAAGCAGACACGTGGAGCACTATTACCTCCACACTGTGCATTTCTTCTCTCTGTTACCACCTTCCACTCCTGGTTCTCTCATGGCCCCACTTGCTATGGGGAATCCAGGAGGGCTGCTGCACACGGCGTGAGGCCAGGCGGGGAGTCTCTTGTGAGCCCAGGGCCTTGGCGCAGCTCCGGGCATCAGGGCCGGTGGCCGCCTTACCTGGGCTGAGCTTTCGGGCAAGGCACTTGGCCAGCCTGCGCCCCTCAGCCAGTTGCTCTTGGAAGCCCTGCCCTTGGGAATGCTCAGGGTCATCATGGGTGAGGAGGTCCTCGAGGAGCTTATTGAGCAGTTGGGAAACGTCTTTCCCTTTCCGTAACTTCTGATACAAACGGGTCAGCTCTTTAGCCTGGTCTTTAATGAGGGTATGACATAGCCTAAGGCAGGGCAGAGAGAAAATTTTAAAATGCAAAGAGTTGAACAACAGACAATAAGATCTTTCGTGATGATTTCTGGCAGAATTTCCCCAAAGGAGCCGTGAACCCTGCACATCCCTTACACCTTTTCCTTCTGTAAACAGAGCCAGGGGTTCTCCTAAGCACACGCCAGAGAGATGTCCCTTCAGCTGCTAACTTCGGGGACACCCGTTTCCCTGGAAAACTACACACAGCGCGGCGTGCAGTGAAAGGACACAGCGCCAGATGCAGAAGCATGTCCAGTAGAGCTGGTGTGAACTGGTGAGCTCAGGAGAATGGCAGGCTCAAGCTGTGGTCAGCCAGGTCATGACTCTGTGAAAGGTAAGTGAGGTGGTGATCTCGCAACACTGTGAATGTGCTAAAAGCCACGAATTGTTCCCTTGAACTTGGGGACTTTGATATTTTTTTCCAGAGAGAGAGCGAGACTTTGAGTCATTGGAGTCCATCATTTACCAATCACTGTTGTCTTAGTTGTTTTAGAAATATTTGGGTCACGTGCCTGCCATGACGTTTCTGCCCTTTCCTGGCCCAGACTTGTTGCTGCCCCAAGTCAAAGATGCCCACAGCGTCCCTGCAGCCTCCCACATGGAGCCTTCCTTACCTGAGCTTCTCAGCCACCGTGTCTGCCTGCTTCCCCTTCTCAAACTGCACCTTCTCTCCCAGCACGGATTCGATGAGGTCGGTGGACTCTTCACACTCTGAGAAACAGAGACGCCTGCCTCAGGGGAAAGCTGGACATGCTGCTGTGCTCGCTGCCTTCAAGGGACGAGGCAGGGTCCATCCTAGGACAACTGGAACCCCGGCCACCTGGCTCTGCGCTGGGAGCTCCACATCACATTCTTCAGCCTCCCAACTACAGGGCAGTCGATTATTCCCTGTTTCAGAGCCCAGGAAAGAACAGCCCCAAGGCACAGAGAGGAACTGGACACGGTGATGAACTGGTATTTGGTAGAGTCAGAATTTGGGTTCCCCTGATCATGGTCACTCTAGCAAGCCTTGGAGACTCCTAAGTGAAACACTAAGCAGGGACATGACATAAGGCCCCCAGGGCTACTGGACTGATGGGTCCCCTGAGCTGGGATTTCTATACTGAGCAAGTATCTCAAAGGTAAAAATTCATCCGGTTACACTTGTGGAAACCACAATGCATAAAACCAGAAGCACCGGAGAGGAATATGGCCCAATCCTAATACAGTTTGTGTTATGAGAAGCAGTAGAATGATGAACAGAGTTACACAGTTCCAGGTTCTGCTCTTAGAGCGTTACAAGAAATTACTCAGTATTCATTCTGACTCAGAGAAGTAGGTCCCACAACACTAACAGGTTAACAAGGAGGAAACTGAGGCACAGGACGTTGGGCACCATGGATTTAGCCCAGGCTGACTGACCTACAACCCATGCTTTTCTCCCCTGTGCTGTGTTACCGCCACCCCACGCCCTCAGGTGATATCTGTTTGCATCATCTTCACAACTGGTTTCCCACACTTATGTGATGATTTTCAGGAAAGTTGTAAACAAAACTGCTTGTCCTTCCCTGAAAGTTCATCATCTCTTCCCTTTCGTAAAAAGCATGCCTCAGTTTTTTTTTTCTCTGCGTCATTCGTTTTTAATTACACCTCCCCTTGTTCTATTGAAAGCAAATTGTGAGAAAATGACAAAAATGCGGGCTGAGAGTTGTCAGGATTCCTTCCTATCGCTCGGCTGTGCACGTGCCCCGTTCTCATGACTCCTTCTGCCAGCGCAGGCCCCTCCTAATGAACAGGCAGCTGAGCTCCCCATTTCAGGCTGACTGTGGGGGAAGGCCTGCCCCACACCCTGGCTTGGCTGGTTCCCGGGGCTGTGGTCTCCCCCACTCACCCTCCTTCTCACTAGGCCACATGTCTCCTGGCCCAGGCCTGGACCTGCTGGCCATCCTGCATGTCTGAAGGTCCCCAGCTCAGGGAGAGACCGTGATGTTCCCTGAAACACCCTCACCCTTGCCAGTGGGTATCAAATGGCCTCCGTGGACTCAGGAAGCAGAGGCTCTGCACCGGTTCCCTCTCACAAGGGAAGTCACTGTGTGGATGGCGTCACTCACAGATACCACAGTTTTAGGGGGAAAGGAGACCTTCTTTCCACTTTCCACTTACTACTTCCATCTCCTTGAAAGCAGGTAGTGTCACCTGCTACCCTCCCTCTCGCCCCCGGGTGTGCCATCAGGATGTTTCCCCAGTGTAACTAACTTGGTGCTTTACCAATGGGACCTCAGAGAAGCGGGACCTGAGAGAGTTCCTTAGTCCCTGACACTTAGGCCTGCAGGCATGCAGGATCTGATACAGCACAGAGACCATCCTGAGAGGACCAGGCGTTTCTGTGTCCGCACCAGGAAGCAGGAACTGGGATGTTAACTCTAACCCCACCTGACATGTCACTGTTAACCTCTTTGTCTTCAGTTTTCCCATCCTCAGCAAACTGAGGATAAAATACCCACTTCTACATTTCCCGGATTGTGGTCAGAATGAAATTTATGTGACATTGGAAGAGAGAAGACAGCATCTGGAGAGGTTTTTAGTTTCTCAGAAGGAATACAGACAGACATGTCTTTGGTGGCCATGATCTTGTAGGACTTACTGTATTTCTGCAGCTGCTTGGCCAGGGAGTAGGCAGTACATTCGGATATAAGGAATTTCTCCTTGAGGTCTCGGAAGTCCTGCTTGCTTTTTTCCAGCTGGGATTGAAGCTCCTGGTTGATTTCCAGGAGGCTGATTTCTGCCCCTGGATCAGACAGAGGGCCAAGAGGTGCTGCCATGGTGACGTGTGGCCGAGGAGGTAGAGCTGGGGACTGAGGAGAAGAAACCCAAACACAGGATGGTTAAAAACCAGTGAAATCAAGTAGGTTTCATCAGGACTGAGGGGTGAGGATACAGGAAGTCTTTACTTACTGTTGGGAACAATTTGAACAACACCCCACAGCACCTGAGATTCAGGAACCACAAAACCAAGGTTCAAGATGCCACAGCTGAGAGCTGAAGGCACTGCCCCTAGCTCACACTCCAAACGGAATGACAGAGGGAGCACTCAGAATGCCAGGTAACGGTCTGCACTTGAAATAACAGAGTTGGAACGTCCGAGATGACATGGAACCTGGGGAGCTGCTGCCTTCCAGTTGCCAAGGCCGTGCTGATACACAAGACTGCCCGGTCCCCCCGAAGGTCCCCACTGATGGGAACCACCCCTCACTGGCCACTCTCAGTTGCTGTGTACCCTTGTGCTGATACCACAGTTCCCATCTCTTTCTAAAAAATTATCTCAGCATAGTTCTGATTGTTCATTCTTGTGTGTGTATAAATCACCAAGGCAGAAATAGTTTCCCAAGTAGTTTACTGTTTTGTTCATCTTCATTTATTTGAGAGAGAGAATGGGGGGTGGGTAGAGGGAGAGAGTGGGACAAGGCGCTCAATCTGACCATCCGTGAGATCATGACCCTAGCCTAAACCAAGAGTCAGATGCTCAACCAACTGAACTGCTCAGGCACCCCTCCCAACGGGTTTTCTTAGGGCTGTCATGAACTCATCCCACTTGCCTTTAAGGGCAAACAGATCTTAAGGCTTTTATAATAAGGGATAGATTCCAATGTCTTAGACTGTCATGATGTTCTTCCCTGTGTCTTTTAGTGTTTTATTTTTTCCTCTGTGCGTTAAAAACACAAGAGAAGCATGCTAGCACTTTCGTTATCTTTGTTTCCTTTGTATTTGACAAGCTTTTAAATTTATTTGGATCTTCCTCCATTTACAATATGTAGTAAAGGAAACTTTCTTTACAGCAAAACACACACACACACACACACACACACACCCCAAAACACAGGGGAAAAACCAAAGTTAATTTATGCAATTGATTATGAAACTGTTTTCTATTCTAACTCTCTCAGTATTCTTCTTCCTGCATCTATGTGTTATGTAGTCTTCTTTTCCCCTTATGTTCACATATATTTTCAATTTTCTTAGCTATATACCTAGGAGTGGAATTGCTAGATCATATGTAACCCTATATTTAACTTTTTCAGAAACTACCAAACTCTTTTTCAAAGGAAAGCAACTACACCATTTGACATTCCCACCAGGAAGGTGTAAGAATTCCATTTCTCTACAATCTTCCCAACGCATACATTATCTTTTTTTTTTTTTTTAAGTCATACTAGTGGGGGGAAGAGGGATCACACTGTGCTTTAGATTTGTATTTTCCTAATGACTAATGTTATTGAGCACCTTTTCAAGTATTTGTTGTTAGATTGGTCTTATCCTTTAGAGAGAGTCGACTCAAACTCTTCTTCCCATTTTTTTAATTGGCTGTCTTTTACTGCTTAGTTGTATCGTTTTTTTTTTAATTTATTCTAGATAGCAGACCTCCATCAGATATACAATTTGCAAATTTCTCCCATTCCATGCATTGTCTTTTCACTTCCTTGATAGTGTCCTCTGAAACAAAAAGCTTGTAATTTTGATGAAATCCAGCTTATCTATTTATTCTTGGAGTTGCTTGTCCATTAAAGAAACTGGCTTCTAGCCCCAAATCGTGAAGATTTCTAACTACATATTCCTTAAAACATGGCTTTTGAATGAGAACTTTCCTGGGTTGTAGTGGGGGTGGACATTATTTAATAATGGCTCTGTGTGTTGATTGATATTTCTCTCAATTGATATTCATGTGCCTGTTTTCTCTCCTATGGAGCATGCCATGACCTATACCAGAGATTTTGGAAATGATATCTATCAATATTCCAGCTTTGATTCAGGGGAGAGTCCTGCTTATAGAGTTGAGCTGGTCTGAACCTCACCCACAGTTTCACAAATTGCTCAGGGCTTTTAGAGGTAAGTAGTTGATTATCTTTCTGAGGAACACTTGTCCAGGAGTCCAGATCTTTCTAGGTCTAGAATGGACTTTCTCAGACCCCTCCAGACCAAGAAGACTGCAGGAGTTGGACCTAGTCAAGACTTTCATCTCCGGTCTTAATGGAAAGTAGACATGCTTCAGGGTATTGGGAAAGTTGTTCAATACAAATTCGTTCCTCTCCAATTTTCTATTATATATATGATTTCTCTCTAGAAAAGGTGAAATTTTAGAACAACTTGTCTATTCCTTGCCAATTGTCTGTCTGTGCTTTTAAAGATGTATAAAGGAGAATTCAAGGTCAATACATTCTTAGCAAAAAGTACAGTTCATGTAAACTTCCGGGTGATCGTAAAGAATCCAATGAACTATCTTATTATTAAGATGCTATCATTTTCCTGATGAGAAAAGAAAAAAAAAAAAAAAAACAAGAACTCAAGAAGATTACAAACCTCCCCAAGGCCACATATCTAGTGAAGAGAGGAGGGTGCATTAGAAACCATTTCTGGGGGCACCATCCAACTCTTGATCTCAGTTCAGGTCTTCATCTTAGGGTTGCGAATCGGAGCCCTGTGTCGGGGTCCACTAAAAAAAAAAAGAAAAGAAAAAGAAAGAAACCAATCTCGCAGATATCCTATTGGGTTTTCATATGCTTATTAATCATTTGGATATCTTCTTTTGGGATGGGCTTTTTAAAATATTTCTGCTCATTAATACACTAGGTTGTTTCTCATTTTCTTTGTGATTTATAAGAGTTCTTGACATATTTTGGATGAGTGTTTAGTCACATACATACATTGAAAATAATCATTTCTGGGCTGTAGATGGCCTTTGCATTTTAAAGAATGGATGCCAGGATCATGACGTGAGCTGAAAGCAGACGCTTAACCGACTAAGCCACCCAGGCGTCCCTTCATATACATTTTAAAATTGGTTTGTCATTTTCTTCACAAATATCTACAGCAATATTTACCAAAATAATGTTACTTTGTTATCCTAACAGAACTGAGTCTTGCAATCAATGAACATGCTACCTATTTCTCTGTTTACTAGTCTTCTTCAATTTCTCACAGCAGTAGTTTTTAGGGGTCTTGGGTCTGCTTCATTTTTATATATTCATAAGCATTTAATAATTTTGGATGCTAATCTCTATTGCGTTTTACTGAATTTCATTTTCTCACTACTAATTGTCCCTGCAGAGAGGTACAATAGATTGTGAAATCAACTTACTTAAGGTATAATTTGGGTACAATAGACTGCATGGCTTTAAAGCATACAGTTATTTTTTTAAAATAATTTTTTATTGTTATGTTAATCACCATACATTACATCATTAGTTTTTGATGTAGTGTTCCATGATTCACTGTTTGTGCATAACACCCAGTGCTCCATGCAGAATGTGTCCTCTTTAATACCCTTCACCAGGCTAACCCATCCCCCACCCTCTCCCCTCTAGAACCCTCAGTTTGTTTTTCAGAGTCCATCCTCTCTAATGGTTCGTCTCCCCCTCCAACTTACTCCCCTTCATTCTTCCCCTCCTGCTATCTTCTTTTTTTTTTCTTAACATATATTGCATTAATTTTTTCAGAAGTATAGATCCGTGATTCATCAGTCTTGTACAATTCACAGCGCTCACCATAGCACATACCCTCCCCAATGTCTATCACCCAGCCATCCAATGCCTCCCACCCCCCACCAGTCCAGCAACCCTCAGTTTTTTTCCTGAGATTAAGAATTCCTCATATCAGTGAGGTCATATGAAACTTCTGTTACAGTCAAGATACAGGGCATTTCCACTACCTCACAACTTCCCTTGTGCCCCTTTGCGGTCCATCACTGCCTCCAGCCTCACACCCAGGGAACCAACGATACTAGAGATCATTGCAGTTTTAACAACTTCATATAACTGGAAATACATATATATATCCTCTTTTATATCTGCTTTCTATCATACAGTGCAGTGCAATGATTTTAAAATTTATCCATATTCCAGGGCACCTGCGTGGCTCTGTCAGTTAAGCGTCTGCCTTCAGCTCAGGTCTTAATCTCAGCGTCTTGGGATCAAGCCCCGTGTGGGGTTCTCTGCTCCCCACGGAGCCTGCTTCCCCCCCTCTGTCTGCCACCCCCCCACTTGTGCTCTCTCACTCTATCAAATAAAGAAATAAAATCTTGAAAAAAATAAATTCATCCATATTCCTACATGCACCAATACTTCATGACATTTTTATTGCTGGGTAGGATTTCAAGTGTTTCGTCTCTGTTTATACATTCATCTGTCACTGGACTTTTGTGTCACTTCCAGTTTGGGGCAGTCATAATTGGGGCATAATAATAAAGCTATTATACACATTCATATGCTGATAATTCTGTAGACATATTGTGTAAATACCTAGGAATGGAATGACTATCCATAGGATTTGTATTTGTTTAATCTTATAAGTAACTGGAAGTCAGCTTTTCAAAGTGGTTGTACTATTTTTCATTCCCACAGCTATATGAGACATCCAGGTGTTTTATGTGAGATTTCAGACTTTCTGACTTTAGCCATACCAACAGATATGCAATGATACCTCATTGCAGTACTGACTTTTTACCCTCATGACCAATGCATTGTGCATCTTTTCATGTGCTAATGAACCATTCCCATATCTTGTTTCCTGAAGTTTCTATTCAAATCTTTTGACCAATTATTGTATTGTGTTCATTATCTTATCAGACTATATGATATCTAATTCTAGAGAATGGTCCTTTGTAGGACATAAACATACTTCTATACTGTGGCTTCCCTTTATGTTCTCTTAAGGTTGTCTTTCTTCGAGAGTTACATATAGAAAGATAAAGATAGATCAATTCATTTTCATATCCAAAGAAATAATTCATTGCCTACTTTAAGCTTGCAAAAACATACGGTTGAACTTTTTGGAAAATATAAAATCATTTATTGAATGTCAGGGTATGAAATTTTTTGTTTTTGTAATTTAAACTGTTTCAACGGGCATATTGAGATATAATTTCCAAGCAAGAATGTGTATATAATTAAAGTCTAAAGTTTAGTCCGTTTGAACATATATATGCATCACCCACACAGTGGATATATCTATCACCCCAGAAAGTTTCCTTGTGCTCCGGCCAAGTCCTCCCTCACATTCCCACCTCAGGAAACCACTGATTGGCTTTCAGTTACAATAGAATTATTTCCATTTCCTAAGGTGTTATATTTTGAAATCATATGCTATGGACATTATTTTGCTTTGATGTTTTTTTTGCTCAGAAAAATTATCTGAGCAAAAAATAAAATCTTTACCAATTTTGTTATGTATGTGAAGAGATTACTCTGCTAAACCAAGTAGTATTCCTTGGACTGGATATGCCACAACTTCTTTTGGTCATTTACCTGTGAATGGATTAGAATGGCAATTAAAAATAGAGTTTCTATCAATAGATTTTTATGAATATATCACTCTTTTTTTTCATTTGAATGGAATGGTGGTGGCCTATGCCAGGGGGTTTGGTAGAGAGGTTTAATATTTTGAAGCAGGTCGCCGCTGTTGGGGTGCTTGGGTTGCTGAGTCGGTGAAGTGTCTGACATTGATTTTGGCTCAGGTCATGATCTCCTTGGTGATGAGATGAAGCCCCAAATAGGGCTCCATGCTCAGTGGGGAATCCCCTTGAGATTCTCTCCCTCTGCCCCTCCCTCTGCCCCTCACCCCACTCACTTTCACTCCCTCTCACACAAAGAAATCAATCTTGAATAGAAAAAAAAAGATTTCCAAACTATTTCCTAGAGGAGTTGTAGAACTTAACATTCCTATCAGCAGTGTATGAGAATTTCAGCTCCTACACATCTTTGCCAATACTTGGAATGGAAATTCTTTTCATTTTTGCCATTTTAATTGGCAGATAGTGTTTTAAGTTTGCATTTTGCTAATGACTAATGGTGTAGATCTTGTCATGTTCTTACATGCCTTCCATATATGTTCTCGGCTGAACTGTCTACAAAGCTTTTACCCAAATTATTTTCTTATTTTCTTATTTGAAAGAGAGAGAGAGAGAGCAAGAGCGGGGGTGTGGGGTGGGGTGGGGAGGGCAGAGAGAGGAGAAACACACTCCCCTGTCAGTGGGGAGACTGACAGAGGGGGGCAGGGCTAGATCCCAGGTCCCTGAGATAAAGACCTGAGCCAAAGGCAGCTGCTTCACCAACTGAGCCACCCAGGTACTTTTCTTTTACCCATGTTTAAATTGGATTGTTTGCCTTCTTACTATTGTCTTTGGAGAGTTCTTTCAGTGTTCTATTAGGAGACCTTCATTAGATATGAAATTTATCAATATTTTCTCCCTATGTGTGACTTGACTTTTCATCCTCTCACCAATGTCTTGTGAAGAACAAAAGTTTTAAATTTTAACTAAGTCCAATGTATCCATTTGTTCTTTCATCAATCACAATTTTGGTGTCATATCTAAGAGATCATTGTCCCAGGGCTCCTGGGTGGCTCATTCTGTTGAGTGTCTGCCCTCGATTCAGTTCAGGATCCCAGAGTCCTGGGATCTAGCCCACCATCGGGCTCCTTGCTCAGCGGGGACCCTGCCTCTCCCTCTCCCTCTGCAGCTCCCTTGCTTGTGCTCTCTCTCTGTCAAATAAATAAATAAATCTATCCCTCAGTATTTCATGCTTCATGCTATTATAAATGATATCACTTTTCACATTTCAGTTAGGGATTGCGATCACATAAAGCACAGTTGAGTTTTATATATTGGTGTTATATCTTGATACAATCAAATGCATTTCAGATTCAAGCTAGATCTGGCAGTGACCATATCTTTGGAGATTTAGGTATTTGCCGGGTGAGAAGGACATTTCTCAGCAGCCGAAGAAAAAGGAATAACCCAACCCATATCAAGTCCTGTGGCTGGGCAGATTGTACAGGGTCTAATGGAACAATGCATGTGAAATGTTGTGTATGTTCAGTAATAAACTTTCCTTGAGAGTCACCATTCAGTTGGTAAGGCTGCCAGTTTAGCTTGTGTTTAGCTGCAATACCACAGTGGCAAAATTTAGAGGCCAATGTTCTCTCTTGTTATGTAATTTAGTCTTCAATCATCTATTCCCATCATGATGTACTGCCAGAAGATTTAGATCGCTGTGCAATGAAATATCCATCGAATACCATGAATTGTGCCCCAGTCTGATCCGTCTTATTTCTATGTGATCTATTATAAAGTGACACCGACAGCATTTAAACAACTAATAGTGGCAGACTGAGGGAGTTTGGTTGTCTGACTCAGTTGCCTTAGGAGACAATGGCTCCGACTCCAAATCGGAAGTAGGTGTCCACTCCCATCAGACTGTAAGCCTCGGGTCCTGATTCTGCAACAGAATCTGTAGTCCTTTGTGTCAGCTTCATACCCCCAACAGAGAGGAAATGATCTTTGGTTTAAGTAAAGATTGGTGTGTGTAGCATATTTATGTTAACTCTTTAGGCACTGAACTTAACATCCTGTCAGGTAAGGCTCGCACAGCTGTGTGACTCACAAGGTCACATTCCCAGTGGCTCAGGTGACATGTCTCAAAGAAACCAAAGCATCCACTCAGTATTAGGTGTCTCTCCTAAAGTTCACTCTTGAAGGGCAAAAATGTGGCTCACAAACAGCTTGAAATGTGTTTGATATATGTTTGTCTAATGGTTTTTTAAAGTCCAATTACCCAAATGACTTTCAGGACGGTTTGTTGTTTTTGTTTTTCCCAATGCTCTGCCTTTTTGACAGGACCCACGAGTCAATATACACATAGATTTATTCCAATTTGTTTATAATGAACCAATCATTGTGTACATGACATATAATTCTATACATTCCTTCTTTTACCTGTTTACTTTCAGATGTTGAGATGATGGGAGGTTACTTGCTTCTTCCACTGACATCCTGAATTACAATTCTGCTCTCTGTTAAAAAAAAAAAAAACAAAAAAGGCTGCTTTACCTTGTTATTCAACAAAGTCATCATAGGAGGTGTTTAAATCTGCATTTGGGGGCGCATCATTCCTTTTGAAAGATTTTATTTATTTTGGAGATAGTAAGTGTGAGCTGGGAGAACAGAGAGGAGGGAAAGGTAGAAAGAAACTAAGTAGACCCTGTGCTGAGCATGGAGCCGAATATGGGTCTTGACCCCACTACCACGACATCATGACCCGAGCTAAAACCAAGAGTCAGACCCTTAAGTGCCCGAGCCACTCACGCACCCTTGGTGTTTCTAAGAATAGAAAAGTCATTTTTCGCTCAAGCAAATAGAGGGTAATCTGTGAAGAATGATTGCAGATCATGGACTAACTATTTAGTGTCCAATGAATCCAAAATTTTGCTAGACATGTTTTCCCAAGATTGTGTAAAGTTACTATGAGCCAGCTCACCGGCAACTTCCAAAGCCCCAAACCTTTTTCTCCAAGACCTAGGGCATACTGTCACAAACTCAACCCAGCCCCTTCTTGAACCACATTTCAAGTGATCAGTTTTCTTGCATGACCCAACAGGCAGAGCAACTTTCCAGCTTGTTATGGGCATTAAGGGTGTCCCGTTTCTGTTACCAATGGAAGTAAGTGGTTTGCTTCGTTATTTGGCATCTAGAGCCATGATTAGGGTGAAGTTTGTCTCCCCAGAAGTCATTAGGTGCTATTAAATGCAGTAACTTTCCTCCCACTACACTACACTTGACCCCACTCATGTATAATATTCCCTAAAACTTCACTTTCTGAGTAGATCGTTACTCTTTTTATTCAAGGCCCACCCAGGCAGCATTATTAAGATTATTATTAAAATCATGTGGCTTCAGATGCAAGGGTCCCCTACCCTGGCCCTTCCTGACCTTAGGGCACAACTATCTGCAGTAAGAATGGACAACTCCAACCCTTATCCAAACATCACTGATCCCTCTCAGTACACACTTTCTTGGAGGACACCTACAGTGTGGGTAGCTCCAAGTCGGAGCTAGGTGTCTGGGCTCATGGTCACATCCTCCTCCTCTTGGAACCGGTGCTTCCCAGCAGTATAAACCACCACAATACATCTTCTGGGGCTCCTCGGCAGATGCACAGGTTCACCATGGACGAAGTTACTCTTCCAACCTCTTTGCCTAGCTCAGGCTGCTCCTTGCAGAGTTGGATGCTGCTGTATACATTCCTCAGTTTCCCTGGATTTTTCTGAAATCAACTTGTCCTTATTTTTACCTCCTTTGGCAACCACCTGCTCCACCATTGTCTTGTCCTTCCTAGGGTTATTCTCATCCTCCAAACCTGCTGATTTTCTATCTTCCATCTGCTCCCTCCGTTCTCCGTTTTCAGTGTGGGCTCAGCTCAGGATCCTGCAGGAGACACACAGGGAAGGGACCAAGTCAGGTCTCAGCTGCAGTCCCCAGGGCTGCTTAACAGGCACCTCAGACCCTCCTGCACTCACAGAAACTGAGCAGGAAGGCACTTTGGAGAATTTGAATAACAACCTCACCATACAGGAGAGGAAGCTGAGGCCCAGAGACGTGAAGAGATTTTCCCAAACACCTTCAACACCTAGTGGCAACGGTGCCCCCACACAGGCCTTGGCTGCAAGCTTCCCTGTGGAGGCTCCGGAACACACCCTCGAGAACCCCACATTTGAAATTCAGGGAACACTAAAATTAAAAGCTCAGCTTAAAAATAAAAAATTCATTTTCAGGAGACTTTGGATCAAATGTTGGTATCTCCACTGTTAAAAACAAGGCCTTTCTGGGGTGCCTGGGTGACTCAGTCATAAAGCCTCTGCCTTTGGTTCAGGTCAGGATCCGCAGGGTCCTGGGATCGAGTCCTGGATCGGGCTCCTGCTTGGCAGGAAGCCTGTTTCTCCCTCTCCCACTCCCCCTGCTTGTGTTTCCTCTCTCGCTGTGTCTCTCTTGGTCAAATAAATAAATAAAATCTTAAAAAAAAAAGGCCTTTCTGGGGACCAATCTTTTCTCCCAATTATATAATTCTGTTAGTTATATTAGCTTTTCCATCACTGGCTCAGGGATTAGGATCACAGAACACAAAAGTGTTAAATAATACTTACCATAGTCACAAATAAAAGGCACTTCAATGATTATCTATAAAATATCTGACTCCTGTGCTAAAGTTCTTTTTCCTGAGAGCTGGCACTGGGTCTGCCTGCTCACCCCATGTCCCCCGTGCCTCCGAGAGCCTGCCAGGTGAAACATTCAGTAAATACTTGTCAAGCAGATAGATAACAGTTACCAGCAATAACGAGCTTTTACTGATCTCCAGTCCCAACCATCTTTCCATTCAAACCCAATCCCGGTTCTGGGCTGAAGCAATAGAAGCACAGCCTTCAGAAAAGCAGTCCAAGATGCCAATAGCAGCTTCACCACATGTCCCATATGCTTTTGTGGATCATTTAATTATCTCTTTGAGCATATTTATCTCGTGTATGATAGAGAATGTAGAATATAACTTCGAGAAGGCAGCATGGACCACTGGAATGTTAGACGGGAAATGGGGTATCATGCAGCAGACAGGGGTCCCGTCCCTGGGCACCAGCTGCAGAGCTAAAGAACACCTCCATCAGAGTCACTGTGTGCCTCTTAGAATGCCCTGGGGATAAGGCCCCCAAATCTGCATTTCTGACAAAAGCTCCAAGGAGATTCTCATGTATGGAAAAAGCCCGTTTTAAACAAAGAGCCGAGGATGGAGACTCTGAAAGACCCAGTGCTCACACCCTTCACCCAAACTGGCTTTCAGTGGAGAATGGGGACATTTCTGGGAAGGGATCCTACTTGATCTGTGTCCTGCTTCCGTGATTTCGGTTTTTAGGCCCTCCGTTTGCCTGTAGGTTTCCTCCTCTGCTCTAATTGCTGGGGAATGTCAGCCCTCATGGGGGTCATTTCTTTATGAAGACCTCTGTCATTTATTCTCCTCCTGGACAAGGGACAGCGGAGATCAGGTCTGGGGTTCCACAGTTCTAGCATTCCTCCTAAGCCACCTGGCTGAGCTGAAAGCATCATGACAGATCGAAATGAGGTCAGAGAAGAGATTCCCAGAGGAGTGAGATGCTGAGGGCAGGCCCTCTTCGGAGAGAGAACCACTACAAGGTCACTATCAGACCTGTTCAGGTGGGGGACGACTTACTGACCCATTCCGTGAGCAGAGAACCCACCCTCGTCATTCCAAACTCCTGAGCCAAAGGACTGCAAGATAACACATGTTGGTTGCTTTAAACCACTGCTTTTCTAATTGTTAATATGCATCAATAGAGAACTAGTTCAGATGCTTATCTCTACTTCCCCGGGTTTTTAATGTTTAGAAACATGTATGCTAATCTCTACCAAGGAAAAAATTTTGAGACTGCACTGGGAGGGCGGGTAGGCGGGTGGGGGCGGAGCCACGTCCAGAAGTAGAATAGTGGAGGCAGTGGAAGCTCTGGCAGCTCAGGACTGAGAGCAAGTCAGAATTACCCTGATGCTTCAGAGGCTCTTCAGTTTCTCCTCTCTCATTCAGTCTGCAGTCTCAGTTCATTTGAGGAGCAACACTGGTGTTACCGCGGTGGCATTTAATAAAGAACTTGGTCCTGTACAGAAACTCATCATGGACAAGATTAGAGAATACAGAACTAAGCTACAGGCATCTGCAGGACCCATTGATACTGGCCCAGAGCACCAGCAAGACCTAGGGAGGGAGCTTCTGAAGCTTAAATACACATATGGTAAAACAGACATGAATACGTTCCCAGAATTCACATTTGAAAATCCTAAATTTGAAGTCATCGAGAAGCCCCAGTCCTGGAAAACCCATGTAAAATTTATTTGGAAATTTCACCTAGATTAGTTGTACAACTGGATCAGAATAAACAGTTCTCAACTGTCAAATGTTCTTTTGAATTCTGATTCCAAATAAATTATTTGGTGATGTTGGATGTAGAAAAAAAAAACACAAAAACCCAATAACCACAGTAAACCTCTGTTCCTCACCTTCACGTGATGTTTGTTAGCCCTTGTCACATGAAGGATGCCGTGAAGGGCATTTCCTATCTACAATAGGTTCTTTCTAACACCCTCTTCCTGAGACCATGAGGTGTGTTCTTTCTGGCCGCAAGGAAAAAAAACCCCAACTTACTTCATGGGAGGTGTGTTCCTATTGATTTAGCTTAAGGGAATTACCGTCAGCTAAGGTTATGCTAGGTCTCAGGGTTCAATTTTTCACTCATGTGTGGTGGCGGATTTCCCAAAAATGACGTACTTTTTCAAGGTAAGATTGCCCCCTGTACTTCATCTTTTCTTATCCCTGCTGTCTTCCTAACTATGGGAAATTGTATAAAACAAAATAGTGATATAAAACAATATACACAACATACACAAAACAATAGTGTATAAAACAAAAACAAGATAGACAGGGTTTGGGATTTAAGAAGAGCTGTTGGGGCACCTGGGTGCCTTAGTCGGTTAAGCATCTTCCTTCAGCTCAGGTCATGATCCCAGAGTCCTGGGATCCAGCCCCACATTGGGTTCCCTGCTCGGTAGGAAGCCTGCTTCTTCCCCACCCTCTGCTGCTCCCCCTGCTTGTGTTCTCTCTCTGTGTCTCTGTCAAATAAGTAAGTAAAATCTTAAAAAAGATAATGAGAGCTGTTATAATCCTGAACTTCTGGGGAATTGATGACAAGGACCCCAGGGTAGCAGGGAAAAATGGCTTTGGGCTTTTGGAGTTGCAAATGGGCATGTGTCAAAGAACAATACATGGTTTTGGGAGATACCTTAGCAACAATTTTGGCCATAATGGCCACAAAATCCATCATCCACCAGTCACTCTGTACACAGGTTATCCAGGTTTAATTTTGCCGAATGGCAACTATTTCAAGAAAGACCAGATAATTGCATAAGAGCACATCCAACAAATATGGGGATGATGTAAAAGGTTGCATTGCCAAATCAGGCCCCACTAATCATAAGTCTTACCCAGGATCAAGTTTTACTCACATTTTCAAAGGGAAATTGTGAGGTACCTGCAAAGCAACTGAGACCACTAACACTAACTGCAAGAACCGAATTCCCACATGAGGACATGCTCTGACCCAGGCAAAACATACATGGTCTCTAAATGTTGTGTGAGGTTACCACACAAAGTGGAACTCTTTGGGTTGATTTCCCACGGCTATGCTTACATAGCTGATGTGACTTTTTCTAGCGAATAAGGCCATATTAATCCACAGATTCTTAGTTTGTTTCCCTAAATAGTTCTATACACACCAAATCACCCTCCTGAAAGCATGCCAGGGACGGGCCTTCCCAACATTCACCACCATTTGGGTGTTCACCAACAGATTCCTCACGAGATGTTTACAAGGAAAATTGACCAGGACACTTTCTTCCCTCCCTCCTTCCCCCTTTCTTTTTTGTCTGTCTTTCTTTTTCTTTCTTTCTCTCTCTTTCTTTACGTTCTTTCTTTTCTTTCTTTCTTTCTTTCTTTCTTTCCTTCCTTCCTTCCTTCTTTCTTTTCTTTCTTTCTTTTTCTTTCTTTCTTTCCTTCCTTCCTTCCTTCCTTCCTTCCTTTCCTTCCTTCCTTCCTTCTTTCTTTTCTTTCTTTCTTCTTCCTTCCTTTCTTTCTCTTCCTTCTTTCCTTCTTTTTTTTTCCTTCCTTTCTTCTTTCTTTCTTTCTTATTTCCAGGCCAGATCCACTGAAGGGAAATGACCAAATGAAAGAACACAGTTTCCCTTCTTTTCCACACATTCTTTAGGTGGAGCTTGCAAATCAGCAAGAATCCAATAATTTCCCTAGGAAAATATATGCAGGGAAGGACAAGTTCCTCCATTACCCTTCAAGGTCTTCCAGCTTAACTAAGAATTAAGTTTACCTGAGATATTGAATATGCATGAAGAACTGATATTGAAATTCAGAACTTTAAAGAAATAGAAAGTATTAAGGCAGACATTTTTTATACATTTTAGACAAGGAGACAATACATTTCCGAGGGACGTTTGGGAGCTCTAATTTGGAGTGAGTCCTATGCAGAATTCAGTCCCTCTGCTTTAAAGGCCTTGGTGAGAAGGATGTCTTTTTACTTCTTAGTACAGGGGGTGCCTTTTTCATAGGGGAGATGGGTTTCCTGCTTTCAGGGAGACAGAGGAGGGTTTGAGGTCCTTGCACCAGTTGCTATTCAAATAGCTACAATTCAAAATAATCAATATGCCATTGTGGTACATATTGGGCAATCTGACCTTGGCCCCTATGGGTACCATGGTTTCTCTTAGCCTTGCTCATTACTCAGTACCTCTTTCAGAGAGAAAGCTAAACATATTATTCTTAGAAATACCAAGGGGCATCCAGGTGGCTACGTCGGATAAGCATCTGACTCTTGATTTTGGCTCAGGTCATGATCTCAGGGTCGTGGGAACCCCACGTTTGGGCTCTATGCTCAATGCAGAATCTCCTTGGGATTCTTTCTCCCTCTCCCTCTGCCCGTAATCCCTGCTCTAAATAAATAAATAAATAAATAAATAAATAAATAAATAAATAAATAAAATCTTTAAAAAAAATAAAAAATAAATACCATGATCTTACCTGAAACTAATGTAACGCTGTATGTTAAGTATTCCAGAAATTTTTTAAAATTATTTTAAGGGTCACCTGGGTGGCTCAATTGGTTAAGTGTCAGTCTTTGGCTCAGGTCAGGATCCCAGGGTCCTGGGATAAGCCCCATGTCCAGCTCCCTGCTCAGGGGTGAGTCGGCTTCTCTCTCTCTCTCCCCCTCCCTCCACCACTCTGCTCTCCCAATCGCTCTCTCTCAAAGAAGTAAATAAAATAGTTTTTAAAAAGCAATATAATGGTCCTCTCTGGAATCAATGCACTGATAATTATGCTTTCTTTTTGCTGACTCCCAGTCCCCCCATTTCTCTTTATTACCTGTCTGACCTACGTCCTTCCCCCAGTGATAGAGCCCTCTCAGGTGCACTGCTTAACCTGGAGGTGGGGCCAAAGAGAAGTGCACACATGGCTAGAATGGGCTGCCTTCAGAGTCAGTCATAACGAAACTACAGGCAGTTAGAAACGAGCCTAAAGTACCATTAGGAATAAGCACTGTGATATTTAGTGGTATGGATTTTAGGTTTGCTATTGATATCAACTTCCTTGTACAAATATGGTTAGAATCAAACATGACAGCAGGGCATCAGACAAAATGAAAGAAAACTGTGTCAAGTGTGAAGGTACTAAGTTACCAAAGTTACTCTCAGTTGTAAATTGCTTTGTCCCTCAGCCCCTCATTTCCACCTGCAGAACCTAGAAGACGTTCAACAGAGTCTCCACTTGCCATCAGATTCAATCTGGGGACACAATAATTTAAACTGTTAACCCAAACTTTCCATTTTTTCCTAATGTGTGTTGAATACCAGGTATTTCGATTGCCCATTCTCATTTTCAGTGAGGCCGCAGTGAGGACAGAGACTAATGTGGTGCATCCAGGTACTATTCTGTGTTTTGGTCTACTCTGTACTCCGTGTATCAACTTTTGTCTGCCAGTGGACCTCTGGCCAAACACGGGAAACCCAACAAATACTAAAAGTATAGAATCTCTGGGTTGATCTGAGGAAATATCAAGCAACTTTTAGGATTCTCTAAGGCGCAGAATGGCTCTTGACCTGCAAGTACTACTAAGGGAGCTGCCCCATCCTTTCCTTAGGGGGAGTAATTCCAGATTCCTGACGCATGCACCTGTATATTTTTTATTTATTATTATTATTTTTTTTAATTTCAGCTAGGCTCCATGACCAACGTGGAGCTCTAACGCATGACCTTGAGATGAAGAGTTGCACGCTCTACCAACTGAGGCAGCATGGGTCCCCCGAGCACCTTTGATGCAGGCACACACCATGATTTTCATGTTGGAAAAAATAGGGCAAACTCCGGGAAATGTCTTCAATCTGCTCCACTCCTTCTGGGTATGTTTCCTGAGTTCCAATTGTGTGGGAGTCCTCTTTCCCACCCACCCACAGAAGACCCTCTCGGATCCCAACCCAGATCCCCTGGGATCCCTGGGGTCCTTTCTGTGTTAGCCTCTCCTGCTCTCAGTGTGTTTGTGCTTCTAAAGACACCTGTGAGCAGGACTGCCCTGGGGCTCCAGGAGCTACTTTTTACCCCTTCCCAGAGAACGGGGAGTACAAGCCATATATGACTCCAGCCCCATGTATCTCCCCTCCCCAAAGGCACTCAGCCTTTCACTAACAGGTGCAGCAGGGTCAAATCTCCATTCCTGGCCCAGGGGAGACTAACTCTGAAACAAAGGTGTCCCCCAGGCTCTCCTGTACCTGTCAGGACAAAGCTCCCCCACTGCCGTTGCAGGAAATCACACCTTACACAGCAATGAACTCAAAATGGTCACAGATCTAAGTATAAGAGCCAAAACTATTGTGCAAGAGGACTACATGGGAGAAAATGGTCAGGAATTCACAGTAAGCAAAGAGTTCTAAGTCACTACGGCAAGAGCACGATACGTAAGAGAAAATTGAAGATGGAGAAGTTTTTTGCATCAAACTTTGCCACTGAGAAAAGGAACAGAGAAGCCACTGATTAGGAGGAAATATTTGTGGATTAAATACCCAGTGAGGACTCACATTCACGAGAGACAAGAGGACTTTGAACTCACTCAATGGGCCGAAGCAACACACTCGTTTAAGCCAGTATAAGAGTTGAATACACATGTACCAAAGGAGACACATAAAAAGGTAATCAAGGTTATTAGTAATATGTTATTAGTGCTCAAGGAAATGCAAGGACAACCACGTACCATTTTACATCAACTAGTGCGCTTCTGTTCCAAAGACGATACCAAGTGTTGCTGAGGATGTGGAGAAACTGGACCCTCCTATATTGCTGGTGGCAACGTAAAATATAAGAGCCCCTGCGGAAGCCACTTTGAGAGTTCTTAAGAGTTCAGCACAAGCTTGCCATAGGACCCAGCCATTCCACAACTAGGAATCTATCTGAGAGAAGTAAAAGCATATGTCTGCTAAAGTCTCGCTCAGAAATGTTCCAGGCAGCGTTATTGAAGGTGACCTTCGCACATCAGTGGGTCCTGGGACCCCCAGGCAAACACTGCCTGGTGAGGGGCCACATCCTGGAGTCTCAGCAGGTGGTGGCTCAGAGCCTGGTTTCTGACCTCCCAGCTGGAGTCAGGGATTCAGTGCCTGTGCCTTCAGCCTCAGGCCCCGGCAGTTCCCCTGGAATCCCCCAGGTGGCAGACTACTTAAGGGAACAGACCTTCAGGTTGCCCAAGGACACCAGGGGGAAGCAGGCAAAGACAGGGGCAGTAGCTGGCTGGAGATACCTAGAGGAAGTCAGGGCTGCAGGACCCACGGAAGCCGCTGGCAAGATCTGGATGGATCTTAAGTAGGTTTGGTCCCCTGGGTGGGCTCTAGCCACGAACCTTTAGGTTAACATCCAAAGGTTCCCTTTGATGCTCCCTCCTGCACTGGCACTGAGGCTCCCCCCAGTCCCCCCGCTCAGCATAGGGAAAAGAGCCTGTGCTGCTATTCACCTTCTTCTGAGTCTAAATGGAACACTTTGGGCTGGGTTTAGGGGAATCTGCCCTTTTCTGGCCCTCTATGTAGGGCCAGCTCCTGGGTGCTGAACCATTCCTGCGGGGGCCTAGAAGAGGCACTGTGGTCCTTCACATTGGAGCTGGGCTTGCAAAGAAGGGTTCCTGCTAATCCATATTTCCCTGGCCCTGGCTGAGCATCCTGGTCCAAGATCAGGGGCTGCAGTGACCTAAAATAGGGAACCTCCTATATGTCACTGCTCCTCTCTGGGAAAGTCCAAAGAAGGCCCATGGTAGTGGTGGGGGGAGGGGAGGGCATAGAAACCTACACTCTGTCAAAACATCGTCCACAGTGAAGATTTTAAAAAAATGTTAGAGGACAGATCTCATATTATGTAGTCGGTGGTGCAGTAACAGCTCTGCGTGGTGACAGAGGGTAGCTACACTAGTAGTCAGCCTAACATAATTTATAGAGTCGTCCAATCCCTGTGTTGCCAGGTGAAACTGATGCCACACGGGAATCCGTTATGAATCAATGTTTAAAAGACCTGAAGGTGAGGGGAAAACTTACTCTCCTAGTTCTCCTTGCTCAGCTCAGGCTGCTCCTTGCAGAGTTGGATGCTGCTGTATGCATTCCTCAGGTTCCCCTGAGTTTCCTGGACTCAACTTGTCCTTAATCTTACCTCCTTTGGCAATCACCTGCTCCACCATTGCCTTGTCCTTCCTTGGGTTATGCTCATCCTCCAAATCTGCTGATTTTCTGTCTCCCAAATGCTCCCTCTGTTCTCTGTTTTCAGTGTGGTCTCAGATCAGGCTCCTGAAAAGGACACACAGTGAAGGGACCAAGTCAGGTCTCAGCTGCAGTCCCTAGGGCTGCTTAAAAGGCACCGCAGACCCACATGCACTCACAGAAACTGAGCAGGAAGGGACCGTGGAGGATTTGAATAACAACCTTATCTTACACATGAGGAAAGTGAGGCCCAGAGAGAAGAAGAGATTTTCCCAAACTCCTTCAACAGTTGATGGCAGTACGGCCGCCACACAGGCCTTGGCTGCGAGCTTCCCTGTCGAGGATCCTAACATATCCTCCGGGAACCCACATCTGAATGTCAGGGGACAGTGGTCAATCCGTATTCCCACTGTTCAAACAACAATGTCCAGAAGGACTTTTCCTGGGAATACTCTTGTTCACAATTGTACAGTCCCACTTGTATACTCAGTTGGTTTACACTCCTGGTTGAACTTCAGTCCACTCTCAAGATGGGAGAGCAGACAGGCCCCGGGCTGGAGCTGCACCGGGGTTAGGGGTGTCTTTTCTTTTTATGTCTCATAGATTATGGGTCACAGCCAGGGTGGTCTCCAACTGAAGATGTTTCCAATCATCTAAGGGACTCAGCCTACTGGTTGATAGGGGGAGATTTGGGCCCTAACAAAGGTCTTCCTGGAACTGTCAAGGCCATCTTCCCCTACTGGGGGATGGAAACCGCAATGTAAATATATTATAAGGAAGCCATACGTTATTGTAGGACACACGCTGGAAAGGAGAGCACATGCTCTGTCCCTGCTGGTCTGGATCTGACAGTCCAGCAGGTGGGAAACCACGAAAGCACTGTGTACCACCCTCCTTGCCTCCAGCTCAGATCTAGCTGCCTACTCTACCAATTTAACACCTGGGACAACCCATGCAGGAACAATTCCTTTTGACCCATTTTGAAATGGGAAATGGAGCCACAGGAAATTCAAGATACTTAGTCCAAGTCTCAGTTTCCCACTCAGGTTTGCAGCTACAGCTTGGGAGACCAGAGGGCTCTCTTTCCTTGTTCTCTGTTTTAGGGATTTCCAGGGACAAAGAACAATCCCAGCCTCCGATGCCCTGAACTGCTCTGGCACTCCCAGCCGGACTGTTTTGTTTCCATGATTGAAATAAATAATCTTACATGTAGAATATCAACCTCAGACAAGATTGCTTTGAGACCTTGATGAAATGAGACAAAACAAGGCTACTCACAATACTGTTCAGACCGACATTCAAACATCGACCTCCCTCCCTAAGGAAACGCCTATGACTTCTTTACCACAATCACAGAATTGTCAGTGCTGCCAGTGTTCAATATAGAACAAACCCTGCCTCTTCCCATCCTTTCCCACATCTCACAACTAAAGCCCGTATCCTATAAGCGATCCTCTCACTGAGACCTTGGCGTGTGTTCTTTTTGGCTGTGAGGAATAAAAAAGCCAATTCCTTTAAACTGGCTTAGAGGAATTGACACCAACTTTCCAGGAACGAACAGGTGTAAAAACCCATTCTCAGGAAGAAAGGTCATATTGTCTATGAGATACCTAGGCTCTGGAACTCCAGAACTTGTTTTTATCCTAAAAAAAGAAAGAAAAAGAAAAGACTCTTTCTACCAACCCCCTTAGTAACTAACATGAACTTTAGGTTTTCAGGCAGGATCTTCCCACCTCTGATTTAAACTAGGGATTGCTGGGGCACCTGGGAGGCTCAGCCGGTTGAGCGTCTGCTTTGGCTCAGGTCATGATTCCAAAGTCCGGGAATCGAGCCCCACATCGGGCTCCCTGCTCAGCGAGGAGTCTCCTTCTCCCTGTGTCTCCCACCATGCTCTCCTGCTCGCTCTCTCACTCTCTCTCAAATAATTAAATAAAATATTTAAAAAAATAAACAAAAATAAACTAGATATTGCTCTTGATCTCGGGATTGTGAGTTCGAGCCTCACATTGCATGTAGAGATTCCTTAAAAATAAAATCCCTGAAACATTTAAAACATATGGGGCACCTGGGTGGCTCAGTTGGTGAAGCCTTCAACTCTTGGTTTTGGCTCAGGTCATGATCTCAGGGTCCTGAAATTGAACCCCAGGCTCAGTGCAGAGTCCTCTTCAGATTCTCCCCCTTTGCCTCCCCCTCTGCCCCTCCACACCGTTTATAGGCTTGCAGGGGCGTGCTCTCTCGAAAGGAAAGAAAGAAAGAAAGAAGGAAGGAAGGAAGGAAGGAAGGAAGGAAGGAAGGAAGGAAGGAAGGAAGGAAGGAAGGAAGAAAGAAAGAAAGAAAACTTTTAAAGCTTAAAAAACAAAAATAAAATAGATACTGAGGATAAGTCAGCGAAGAAGCTAGCTAAAAAAGAATGTTTCGCACAGTATAGCTTAGTAAGGCCTCGGATCACTTATAACCCAGTATTCCCAGCTGGGCTGGAACCTCCAACCTTCAGTTCACAGGGGAGCGAGCTCTCTGATTACCCAGCCAGAGGCGAGCGCGGGTCCTCTCTGGGGGCTCTCTAGCCCTAAGCTGCCACTCTGGACTCTTCGGCCTTGTCTAACTGCATCGGCTCAGAACACATTGAGCCCGAAAATCATGTCACGGTATCCACAACGATGTGGTGTCACTGAATCGGAATCTTGTGTTGCCGACAAAATGACAGGAGTCTCGCATGCCACATTCAGAAGGAAATGCTACATTTCTTGTCATGGAACATGTCATCACCCCCCCCAAACACACACACACTTAAATGTTAGCCTTTGGGAATGTATTTCTTTGGAATCTGTGGCAAAGGACGAGCTCCCAGTTTTGGTGCCCGGCAGTCTCCGCCAAATGCATCCAGGACTTGGCCGGCTCTGTCAGGTCTCCTTTCACATCGGTGCCTGGCCCTGCCCTCCCTCGCTCTTCCCACGACCCTGTGGGGTGTTGATCCCCACGCCTTCCCGCTGCTGAGCGGGACACTCGCCTAACATCTCTTGCTCCGCTCGAAATCCTGTTCCGCACATCTGGCCTTACCAGACACACCTTTTGGGTCTAGCTTCTCCTTTTGTTCTCTTACAGTTTTGGCTCTGATTTCCAGTACAGATCCTTCGCATGATTCTGCGAATCTATTTATTGTTGTTCTTAGTCCTACGATGTTAGTTTTCATTTTCAAGAGCTATTTTGCTACACTGCTCTCCCAACCAGGCCTGAGAACCCACAGGAGGCCTAAACCCAGGGGGCGTGGACATCACTTCCTGTCCGGTCACAGGCTGGCCATTGGCCAGGAGGGTAGGGTGGGTAGGGAAAGACATGGCGGGGCGTGGATCAGAGGGCACGTGACAAGGAAGGGCCCCGCGCAACAGGCGTGTCTTCTGTAGAAAAAGCAGGGATAGTGGCTCCTGTTTAGGCATCTGTTGCTCACGCGCTCTGGGCCCTACTACTCGAGGACTGGCTCCTGATTTGATCACAAGTCCTACGGAGATGGACTGGAGGAGTGTGTGTGTGAGTGTGTGTGTGTGCGTCTGTGTGTGCACGTGCACGTGCGCGTTCTAGAAACACTGAATGTGTAGTGTAAAGCTTACAAGGCTCCAGGGCAGCCCAGGCTAGATTTCTGCATATGCTACCGTGAGTATTCAAAATGGCCATGTTTTTTCAAGGTAAGATGACTCTGTTGCACTTCATATTTTCTTGTTCAGTCCTCTCCACATGTTATCAAAGGTAGGGTAGGAACATGTTTGGTATAAAGGCTGCTGAATATTTAGCCCACCAAGGTCCTAAGTCTTACCTAGTATGAAGTCTTGCTCATATTTTTGAGGGTAATATTGAGAGGCACGAGCAAAGCAATGGCCAGTCTGAGTCCTCAGCACTATTTGCAAGAACTTTTTTTATTTTTTAAGATTTTATTTTTTTATTTGACAGAGAGAGACACGATGAGAGAGGGAACACAAACAGAGGGTGTGGGAGAGGGAGTAGCAGGCTTTCTGCTGACGCGGGGCTCCATCCCAGGACCCCAGTATCACGACCTGAGCGGAAAGCAGAAGCTTAACGACTGAGCCACCCAGGTGCCCCCTGACATTCATTTTGAGGAGGAAGTCTAAAATGCAGTGAGAAGAAAGGAGGGTGATTTTTCCCTCCATTTCCAAGCCCCAAAGCAGGTCTAATTTAGATTTAATGTCAGGGATGAACTTGAAAAGTTCGTTCTAATCAAGAGGAGACTCAAGAATCCGTCTCTAGGTATGGAATTCGATCCTCGGCCAAAATACTATTCAAAACTGAAAGTGAGAAAAAGAGTGGGGGAAGGAAGAAATAAAACTAGGGTTGACCTTGTACAACACAGGTTGGAACAGCACATGTACACTTCTACGTGCATTTTTCTATAAACACAGTATACTACTCTAAATATATGTTCTCTTCCGAATGATTTTCTTAATAACATTTTCATTTATCTAGCTTACTTTATTAGAAGTATACAGTGTAGAATACATATAACTTGCAAAGTATGGGTTAGTCATCTTTATCTTATCAGTCAGGCTTCCAGTCAAGAAGTGGCTATTAGTAGTTAAGTTTTCGGGGAGTCAAAAGTTATACACAGGTTTTTTTTTTTTTTTGGCATTTTGTGATCAAATTTATTTTTTGTTTCAATTTCATTTACTTTGTTTTACTGTAATTTACACAAGAGACTGCCAAGTAAACTAGGTATTTTACATTCACCACGCATTCCCTCAAATCTCCACAGTTGTTAGGAAAACATTAGAATCCGTGCGCTGGGCATGGATTTCCATGTGCGCCCAAGCTCCCAACGAAGCTACAGATGCCAGTGAGAGTTTAGTCCATTAAAAGGAGAGAGTGAGACTCTTTATTTCACAAAATTAGCAATAATCTTCCTTGCACCAAACACTTTGCAGACAATGATTATGCTTTGACAACACCTGTCTTATAACACTGCCCAGAGAGTAAACATCAGTCTTGATCCTGAGTACACGGAGGACATATTCGACGTGGGGTTCGGAGCCAAGGCTAAGAGGGCATCGCGGTGCGGCAGTGATCCTCAACACCCTCGTCCGACTCACTGCCACCACCTCAGTGGGGACATGGCGTGTGGGAAAACGAGGAGCAGGGTGGGCAGGACTGTCAGCAAGTCAGATTACAAACGTGATAGGACTACAGGAGCCAGCGTGTTGCAGGAAGGACGAGATTAAAGAAGATAGTTTGTGACCGGAAGGCTCCAACAATATCATTCTAGTCAAGCTTCCAGGACTGACAGGAGAAAACCTGGATTTGGACAGAGAGAGCTGATAAAAATCTTACCTAGCTATGGTGCCTTTCTTAAAGGAGGAGGAGGAGGAGGACAAGGTGGCAGCAGCTGCTAACAGCACGTTCGTGATGCTCACTCGTGACAGGTTCCAATGGTGTCCTCCCCATGGGCGGTGGAGCACTGGCCCCTCAGCAGGGCCTCCCAGGCAAGGAGATCAGCCTGTGCTGCCTCTGAAATTCCACTATCTCAAAGGCAGCTTCTCCCCCTTGGGGTGTATTTCAATATGAAAAGCACAAAACAAAAACAAAAACAAAACCATCACCACTATCTGTATTCTAGCCTGTCAGCTCTGAGGAATCTAGGTCATTTGCATAGTTTCCAAGCTCTAATTTCAGAAAACAGTCATTTCAGAAACAAGACTCCATGGAAGTGCTCGACTTCCGAAAGTTTTCCTACAGCCTACGATGCTATTCATTTCTTCATCAATTTCTTTGTTTGCCTACGAGTAGCCTGAAAATTGTATAGTGCTTATTATAAATCACAAACCATCATCTCCATTTTTGCTAGGTTTGATGTAGAAAAATATTGAAATTTAAAATACAAAAATCCAATAAAAACCAGAATTTTTTTTAAAGGATTTTTTCTCTCAGGGAAAACAGGTAAAACTTGGCTGGTAACTATACTCCTTACTAATAGACAGTGTCCAATTTGAATTTAAGATAATAACCATCCAGAAATAAATCATTATAAATACATTCAGAGTTCACATTCCAGATTCACTGGAATACCAAAAGATTTTGAATAAATTTTTCTGTGGGAGTCTGTTGCTTATGGGACTAAAATAAGAATTTGTAAGATTTAAAAGAACAGGAAGATTTAAAAGAACAGAAAAGTAATAAAAGGCTAAATATATTGGTCCACAATTTGACATTTATGAAACATACCAGCTAGTATTAAATTGCAGTCAATTTGTCCATCAATGGTATTACTCTGATAATTATTAAAATCTGTTCCAGGTATATATATTGAAAATATTTTCTTTTCCATTCTTGAAGATAGGTACAGTACTTTGGAGAAATTGTACTAATCCTTTCAGTATGTTTGTATGTACATATATACACAAGTGTGTGTATCTTGATCTGTAGCTCTACATGCGTTTTATATGCAGCCACAGACACACACACACACACACACACACACAGGTGGTTGGGAACCTGTGAGTATGTCATCACAAGCACACATCTGGGAAACGTCAGCACTGCCAGATACTGGTCAGATCCTTCTTCACTCATCACTGGCTGCACTTGTTCCCCTCACTTGACCTTGATTACGTAAACAGTTTGATATTGTCTCTGACCCTACAGGGGACTCATCTAGACATCAGCAGCCGACGTGCCTCGGACGGAACCCTTCTTACGCATTGTTTCTAGTTCTTTCTGAGTTTCATCCTCCATTCTCCTAATGTCTTCCATTGTCAGATCATTCCACTTGTCAATCCAACAAAAAAGCTGGCGATGAAGTTTGTAAATATCCTTTTCTCTTGCTTCTGAATGAAGTTTTCTACTTTGCTTTGCAGTCCCCACCACTTGAAATTGATGGTCACCAGCTTGTAGGCACACATCTGAGGACAGTCAGAGTTGTTTGCCAGCTCCTTCTTCCAGTTGGGTCCCAAAGGGCCTCTCTTGGTCTTGACTGACTGGAATAATGCTGGGTCTTCATCAGCTTTGTAGTCTGCTGGTTCAACTTGACTTCGATCTGCAATATCTATGCGGACAATTTCAACAGTTTTCCATGTGTTCGGATCTAAACCGTGTACATTTTCTAATGTTCCCAAGTCTGGTTTGTGCCATGTTTCAATTTTAATGAAGAAATCATCTTTCATATATACATTCGTTACAACTGAGGCATAATGGTTTGTTCTACTGTAAGGGTATGCGTTCCAGGCTTTCTCGTGAAACACCAAGGAGCCCTCTGGAGCAATCATCCTGACGAATGCAGGAACTTTGCTCCTGAACAGAACATGGCAAAACCACACGGAATTCCTTAATCAGCACCATCTTCCTGGAACCCCCTCACAGCTGCCGCCGCTATCACCGCCACCGCCGCCACTACCGCCCCTCACGGCGCCTCTATACACAGGTTTTTGATCTTGAGAGTCACCATCCTTACTCCGCATTGGTCAAGGGTCAACCTGTATCTCTATTTACAGAGGACATGTTCCTAAAGATAGAAAAACCTCAAATCATCCACACACAAAAATATTAGAGTCCATAGACTCATTCCGTAAAGTTGCAGGGTACCATATATACAAAATCAGTTGTGTTCCTATGCACTATCAATGAACAATCTGAGAAGGAAATTTAGAAAGCAATTCCATTTACAATGGCACACAACACAGTAAATGTGTCAGGTGTAAATTCATTCAAGGAGAGCAAGACTTGTTCACTGAAAAGCATAAGAAGCAATGGTTCTACGAGAGATGAAAGACCAAATGGGGGAAAAAAAACAACTGTATGCATGCATTGGAAGATTTAATATAGTTCATATGGCAATACTACGCAAATAGATCTACAGAGTCAATACAATTCTATCAAAAATTTTTCTTCTGCATTTTCTAAATTCTGTCAATACCTTGTAGTATATTTCCTTTCAGACGTTGTAGTTTTCATCTCTTAAAGATAGAGAGGGTGTTGTTTATATTTTCTATTTCTCGGTTTAACATTTACAACTGATGGAAAACTTATACTAAAAGCTTTCATATCCTTCTCTGGCGGTTCTCACATGTGTCAGCTCTGGATTATTTTCCGATGACGGATCTGGCTCCTGATTAGGGGTCATTTTGCCTGGGAGAGCTCCAGGCCCTGTTCCCTCTACTGCTTTCAAATGATTGCCCCCTGACTTGCTGGCCTTTCCTCCCATGGAGGCCCTGAGCAGGACCTCACTGCAAGCCACACCAGGGACCCTGCACAGCTCTGGTTAGGTGACTTTCCTCAGACCAGCTGGTTTGTCCCACATCACCTTTCCCTTTTATTCCCCAGGAATCCCAATTTGGATGGTAAAATACCTGGCGCTTTCTATTTTTTAGGTTAAGCAGGCAGTGTGTCTCTTTGCCTGTTCCAGCTCCTAGAGGCCCCTCCTCCATGCTCAGCCCTAGCCCCAGTCCCAGCAGGCAGAGTCCTCCTCACACAGCCTCCTTCTGACCTCTTCTCTGCCTCTTTGTGTTTTAAGACCCCCTTGTCATTGCAGGGCGTCGCCTGGATAATCCAGGATCATCTCCCCATCTCAAGGTCCTTAACATAAGCACCTGTGCAGGGTCCCTTTTGCTGCAGGATGGAACATGTGCACAGGTTCCTGGCATTAGCCTGGGCAGCTCCTAGGGAGGGGGCATTATTCTACCCAGCAGCACACTATTGATCTCAGGTGACAACTAAAGTTGGACGCCCCCTCTCCACCCTCCAATCTTTTCTAATTTAAACATTCCGGGAAAAGTAAACCACTACCTCAAGGCGCAAGCAAGACAAGGCAAATCAGAACCCTAGGGCGCTCCATCCATGACCATACAATTGCCCAAATCTCTTCAAAGTAGTCTGTTTAGTTTTCCAGACCTGGCTATTTTCCCTCCAAAGGCCGACCTGACTGCAGAAATCGCCTCCAGGGGGAAGCGCCAAGTGGTGGAGGGAGGGCAGGCGGTGGCAGAGTGGGGAGCCTGGGACCCCACTAACCCCCTGCTGAGAACTGTGAGCCTGGTCTAAGGGAGCAGAAGCAGTGGTCCCCTTTGGCCCTGCCCTCAACAGCGGGATCCTTGGGCGCCTCCCCGCGCGGCCACGAGGGGGCGCGCCGCCCTGTCCTAGGAGCCCGCCTGGGGAAGAAGCAGGCCCTGGGATGTGTTCAGCGTGTGAGGTGTTGTGCGCTGGTGTCAGCCCGAGGGCCCAGGGGTTGCGGACTTTTGGTCCTCCCCTCCCCCCCGCAGTGTCCAGGCCTGGGGGAGGCTGTGGGGACTGGTTTGAACTGTACAGGTGCAGCCATGGCACTCGGTGTCCTCCAACCAGGGTCCGAAGAGAAAGAGAGAGAGAGCTAGAGAGAGCAAGAGACAGCGTTGTATCTGCTCTTCGCGGGCTGTTGGAAAGTCCTCCCTCATGTTTCTCTCTGGCTGGCACAGCCTTCCCTGGGCTGGGTCGGGGGGGGTTGTGTAGGGTTTGGGGGGCCATAGCTGCAGGGAGAGGAAGAGGAGTGGTAACCAATTCAGGAGACAGAGGAGACTGGGCAGGTGAGGAAGGAAGCCAGGGAGAAGGGGGGAAGGGCAGAGGAGGAAGGGGGACTGGAGGAGGGGAAGGAGGAACACCAGTACTGAAATCCAAGTTGGGAGGGGAGCTGGGGGGCAGGGAGACGGGGTGGGGTTGGGGACTGAGGCGAAGCCCTTGACGTCACGGACGGGGCGTGTCTGATGCAAACCAGGCAACATAAGTACTTCTTATGAGATCACCCATGTGTGTTCCCACTTCTTTTTGCTTTAAAAAATGAAGAGAATTTGATTTCTCTTTCTTTAGGCATATTTGCAAGTTATCCAAAAACAGAGTATCTCTGCAAATTTTCTGTGCTGCCTATTCTCTGCCACAGTTTGCTCAGGAAATGAGTCTGATGATTGGCTTCCACTTGACATAATGTGGGCATGGACAGTGGGAAGGAAAACCCTTCCAGCATAAACAGACCCTGTTTGCTGATGGGATTGGAAAGATGCCCCAACTCAGTGGCATCAAGACATTTAAACTTTATTTTTGTTTTTTAAACTAGGGTTTGAATTAAAAGTGAAGTGAATGCAAGAAATCCATTAAGCCAGATTAGTACTGAACTCCAGTCAGGACCATCACTTTGGTCATTAGGTCTGGCTGTGGGTAGCATGAAAAGTGAAATAAAGTCTGGTTACTCCTTCTTCCACCCACATTAATCTTAAATGACCTGATAAGACTAAAAACAATCCTTTCAGTGGTGGTAGAAGCAGACCTAAGGTGAAAGATTTAAGACAAGAACCATCACAAGGATGTCTTGACTAGGTAGAGCCAAAAGCCCTGGATGTCTTTGTTGTGAGGGTTGAAAGGAACTATCCTTAGAAACCCACACTAGAGGTGGTATGGCTCACCAGAGAGGACCACGGGGGAGGGTCACTGGGACCACAGCAACAGAGGCAATGCAGTGACTGTTGGGCTAATTAATAACGATGACCATGAAAGGTCATGAGGAAAGAACTGAAGAAGTGAGGAAACTAATATCTAAGCGCCCCGCAACATGTGATGCTTAATTCAGAGAGCAATGTCCAAGCCTACAAGCGATAGATTTTACATTAAATGAAGTGCAATTGCAATAGGACTCAGTGGGTATTTCACTTTGCCTTGGTCTTAGGTTAAGTAATTAAAATCAGCATCAGGTTCTGCCTGGAAGCTAGGGCAGCTGACAACGGCTAATTGTTACAGCAGCAAAATTAGCAGATGATCAAAGAAAATTTCAGAATTTCTTGCCAGAATGAATACGCATGAAATTCTATCCTCTAGTCTAACAAAATGCATAGAGGATAGAATTAAATTTAGCTAATTAAATTAAGTATGAATTAACCCATAGTTTTGATTTAGTAGGCTGTACGAACATATGGAGCACTTGCCATAAAATGGAAGAAGGTATGTGCCATGAGGACCCTGTTGGCTGCTCCAGTCCCGCCATTAAGTGCCTCGCTCTCCTGATTTTCATTCCTTGTACATATCATTGTCCACTCTGCTTAAAACCCCCCAGAGACAGGAACCTCACCATTCCTGCCCCTGACTTTGAAGTGGAGGTGGGAAATAAATATAATATGTTGAGTAGAAAGACAATGATACGTTGTTAAATTCAAGGAAGACACTGGAAAAGGAGAAACTGATGAGGAGGGGATTGCAGAATGAGTGAGATGAGCCAAGGAAACAGTGTAATGGCAACAGAATGAAGAGCAGGGTGTGACCACACTCACAGCACTGTGGCATGGGAAGGAGCTGAGAAGTGGTAGACCTCGTTTTTTTGGAAGAGTGGCTTTTCCAGCAGGCATTGACTTCCTTTCCTTTGATTCCATTGAGGAGGCGGGGTTCATCCCAAAGAGTTAGGAGTTGTAAAAGCCAGATGTCCTAGAGATTTTGTTGAATGAACTGGACTGCTGCATAGTCTCCTACCTCATCTTAATCCATCAATTCTGCCACCTCTCTCTTAAATTGTTATCTGTTCAGCGTGTAGAGAATAGATATTTAAAATTTTAATAATCAAGGATTACTTAACAAACAACAACATGCACAAGGCTTAAACATTTAGTTCAATGAGTTTTGTCCATTGTACATACTCATGTAATCATCATCCAAAACAAGATGGGGAACACTATATCACCCCATAATACTTCCCTAGTCCTCTTTCCAGCTTGATTCCCTTGAAAAGGCAAGTGCTTTCTGATTTGTCACTATAGTTTTCTTCTTAGATCGCATATCAATGGAATCATATAGAACACATTCTTTTGTATTTTTTTTATAATCTAGTCAAGGGTTATTGTGTTTTAACAATCGTGCACTCCTTTTTATTGACAGGTAGCATTTCATTTTATGAACATACCTGAATTTATTCATCCATTCACCTGTTGATAGACATCTGGATTGTTTCCAGTTCTGGGCTATTATAACGAACATCATTATGAACCTTCTTGTACAAGTCTTTTTGTGGACACATATTTTCATTTTTCTTGGGTAAATTCCTAGGGGTGGAATTGCCGGGTTCTAGAGCAGTTGGTTATTTAACTTTATACAAAACTGCCAAGCAGTTATCTAAAGTATTATTCTACACAGCTACCCAGAAGTGTGTGAGAGTTCCAGCTGTTCCACATCTTCGCCAGCACTGAGCACTGTCAGGACTCTGATTTCAGTCATACCCATGCATGTGAAGTGGTATTTACTTCCAAAGTGATGGTTTTCAATGCCTTTTCACGTGCTCATTAGCCATTTATTTATCCTCTTGTGAAGTGTCTGTTCAAATCTTTTCCCCACTGTTTTAATTGGGTATTTGTCTTTTTATTATTGAGTTGTTGGAGCTATTTAAACACTCTGGATCCAAGTCCTTTGTTAGATAAAAGTGTTGTGAAAATTTTCTCCCTTTCTATGGTTGTGTATTTATTTCCCTAATGGTGTCTTTTAAAAGAGCACATTTTTTTTTTATGAATCCCATTTAATCTTTATTTTCCTTTTTTGCTTTTTATACATTTTGTTTTGTCTAAAAAATCGTGGCCCACCTGAAGGTTGTGAAAATATTTTGTTTTCTTCTAGAAGGTTTATGGTCTAGCTTCCCAGAATCCATCATGATAATTATCTGGTATGGAACAGTGGGGCGTCAAAAATTCATTCTTCCCCCCCCATACAGGTATACAGTTGCTTCACACTTATTGAACACATTTTTCTTTCCACGTGGATTGACTTGGTGCCTTTCTCAACAATCAATACAGTGGTCTATTTCTGGACCTTTCATTCTGCTCCTTTGATGTGTGTTCTATTCATATAATCTTAATATTTGTTTTCCTTATTATTCAGTTGACCTACTTTCTATTTTTCCTTGTGATATATTCTTTGACACACACATCATTTTGCTGTATTTTGCTTAATTTCCAAATATTTTGAGATTTTTTTTTAGATGTCATTGTTTTATTCACACTATTTTGGTCAGAGGCATGTTCTGTATATTTCGAGTCTTTTGATATTTACAGAGATTTGTTTTTACGACCCATCATTTTACTCTATCTTGGTGAATGTTGAATGTGGATTTGAATACTCAAGTTTATTGGTAGTGTTGGGCAAAGGTTTTACATCCTTATACATTTGTGTTTTAGTTGTTCTAGTAATTACTAAGAGAGAAATGTTAAAATCTCCAACTAAGACTGTGGATTCGTCTGTTTCTCTCATCTCTTTGCCAATTTTTACTTACATTTTCTCAATCTCTTGTTATTTGCATAACATTCAGGACTGTTCTTGAATAATTATGAAATAGCCCTCTTTGTCTCTCCTAATGCTACTTATCTTAAAGTTTTTTTTCTGATATTAATGTAATTTCTTATGCTTATTTTTTGCCTGACACATCTTTGCCACCCATTTACTTTCAATCTGTATGTCTACATTCAGATCTCTAGTAACAAACATACAGTTGGGTCTTGATTTTTCCCTGCTTAAATTTGACAATCTCTCTCTTCCAATGCAATATTCTGTCTTCTAACTTTTCATGTAGTTGTCAACATAGCTGGATTTAAGCCTACCATTTTATCATTTTTTTTCTATTTGTTTCACGTTTTCTTTGTTGTTCTCCTCCTATTGTTGGGTTAACTGAGTATTTTGATAGTATTCCTCCCCAACCCTTGTTAGTTTTATTTTTGTATTTGTTTTAGTGGTTGCTCTAGATGTCACAACATTCATCTTTAAATCATTACAGACAGTTTCAAATAATATTTTACCTCTTCACAAACCATGTAAATATAACCATATAATATAACCATCTATTCCCCATAACACTCTGTGCTTTTATTGTCATATATTTTACTTCTGCATATGTTACCAACCTTTCAGTACTGTGTTATTTGTGCTTTGAACAGTCAAGAGTCTGGTATCATTTCCCATAACCCTAAACAATGTCTTCTAGCCTACTTTTGGTAGTGCGTATCTGCTGGATATGCAGTATTTCAGCTTTTACCCACAAATATCTTCCATATGTCTTAATTTTTTAAAAAGATTTCATTTGAGAGAGAGAGATAGCAAGAGAGAGCATGAGCAGGGGGAGAGGGAGGGGCGGAGAAAGAGGGAGAAGCAAACTCCCTGCTGAGCAGGGAGCCCAATGCAGGGCTTGATCCCGGGACCCTGGGATCAAGACCCGAGCTGAAGGCAGATGCCTCACTGCCTAAGCCACCCAGGCACCCCTTGTATTTCTTAATTTTGAAATGTGGCCCTCCATAGCTTCTGTTGAGATGTCAACTTCCACTCTTTTCAGTGTTTCACTGTATATATCTTCTCCCCATGGATACTTTTAAGACTTTCTATATTTGATTTCGGCAGTCGGATTATGATGTGCCCGGATATAGTTCTCTTCCTGTTCACACTGCTCAGGATTAGCAGAGATCTTTGGATCTCCAGGTTGATGTCCTTCATCGCTTTTAGTAATTGCCAACTATGATTTCAAAAACTTTTCTATTAGACTGTTTGGTATTCACTCATCTTTCTAGAACATTCTCCTCCAGTTTTAAAAATTGCTTTTTTTTCCACTTTGGGCTTCGGTGTGAATGGTTTATTATATCCTCTCTACACTGATCCTTTCTTCTGCTGTGTTGTCTTTTTAAGCCTGTTGAATCAACGATTAATATCTTGTATGGTGTTTTCCAGTTATTGCATTTCTAACTATTTTAAGGTTTTCGATTTTTTGCAAAAATTTCCTATCTATTCACACATGTTGTCCATTTGATGCTAGATTAAAATTTTTTATTAAGTAACCTCTGTGCCCAAGGTGGGGCTCAAACTCACGACCCCAAAATCAAGAGTCCCACACAACACTACCAACTGAGCTAGCCAGGCACCCCCATTTTAAGCCGGATTTTTGAGCACATTTGTCAGAGCTGTATTAAGGTCCATATCTGCTATGCAATAGTGGGCCATCTATGGCTTTGTTCTAATGACTGCTTTCTTTTGTTAATGGGACACCTTTTCCTCCTTTTTCTAGGTCTCATAGTTTTTAGTTATGCTCCAGCTATTGTACATAAAAGAATAGGAGACACTGAATAAACAGCATCTGTCCCTGAAATATCTTTGTCAGGATGCTGGTGTGTGGGCAGGGTGGTCTAATATGTGGTGGGTCTGGGCTGTGTCTTTGAGAGCATTCATCTCATTAGGGACATTCGCTCAGTTAGGTTTCATTTGCTCTCACCTCTGTCATGGACCTTTAAGAACTGTGACACGGTGGCACATCTATCTTGCTCTCATCATGGTATCATGATGGCTCATCACCATGGTATCGACTGTCTCTTGCGACTTTCTACGTATGTATGCCAGTAGATTTCTATTATCTTTGTTATATTATAGTGACATTGTTATCAATCACAACAGTGTTTTTCATCAATGTTAAGGAATTAAGCTATAACATAAATGCATGGATAGGCTGCATGTCTCCAGGAAAATCGGGATGGGGCTTGGAGCCTGTGGGCTGTGTGGAATATGGTGCTGATTGTTTCTTACTGAACAAGGTAACAATTTATGGCAGGCACTGTTGGATGCCTGTTGGTTTCCGTATCTACTTAAAAATTTACACTCAACAAAAGGAATCCATATCTATCACTCTGCTCTCAACCTGAGTAGTCTGACGCCAGCTGTGAGTCACACGGTAAGATCCAAAAACAATCCAATGAGACTTTAGTGAGCCCAGGCTCTGGAGAAAAGAGGCTGGGGCTTGAATGAGGGCACAGCAAGGGACTGATGGGAGCTCCTGGATTGTGGGGATTAAATAGGAAGCCAGAGCCACATGCAGGTCATATGCATTTCAGGGGTATGGGACAACAGACTGGGAGGGTAATAGAGGTGGCTATAAGAATTAGGCTTTTTGTAAGAGTATCTAAGGGGCAAAATCCATTCAAAAGGCATTTACTGAGCATCTATTCCATTTCAGACTATGGGTTAGAACAAATTAATATTAGATCGTGTTTATGGAACACCAGTGGTTTCCTCAGGAAGTCTGCTAAATGTTGTATGTGCATTATCTCAATGGATCTTCACCACAACCCCACGAGATAGGGGCTGCCCTTATGCCTGCTTTATATACTTAGAGACTTGTACAGGGTAAGTAACTTTCTGGAGTTTACAAAGCTAGTAGCATGCAGCTAGGGTTTGACTCTAGGCCAAATTTAGAATAATTCTAATTTATGAAGAAATGCTATGTAGTAGACCATGCATTTCATGTGAGCAAAGACGGCATTTGTTCCATTTTACCTCTCTGTATCCCATGCCTAATATAATGTCTGGCACACTGTAGACACCCAAAAAACATATGAAGGAAGAATTAATTTATCAATGAATGCTAGGCACCAGGAATACTAGAATGAGTCCTCACACTTCTGTCCACCCCCTGCCCCCTGTATCATAGGGGAGATGGACAAGAATATTACAAGGACCTCAAAGGATGTGAGACAAATCGAGGTATAGTGTGTGTCATTGTCACATTCTGTTCCCTTTGCTGTCTCTCCCATGAGACTCAAGTTCCTGATGGTGGGTCTGCATTTATTCATTTTTTATTCTCATCGGACACAGAGCCGGAAGCTCAATAGATGGCTGAGGATAAGTGTCAAATGGAAGAAACAGGTGGCGATGTCTGAACAGAGTTTGTTTTAGGATAATTTGGGACAGGATTTTGCGTGCTGGTAAAGAGGAAGAGTTTTTGCCTTCACTGAGGACTTGGATGTTGCTGAGATTACAAGCGATAAAGACCATACAGTCTTAGGGAGACTAAGTAAGCCCAAGAGAAGACAAGAAGGGGGATGGGGGGAGGAGGAGAGAAGAGGAGGAAGGAGAGGAGAAGAGGGAGGACGAAGATGAAGGGATGGAGGCAGAGAGAGCAGCTTGTTAGCCAAACCCCTAAACCAGCCATGTCTGAATACCAACCCCTCGGGCTTCCCAGTTATAAGTTCATGAATTCCCTACTTTGATTTTTCTAGTTTCAGTCTGGTTCCCATTTAACAACTGAAAGAATTCTGACTAAAACTGATAAGCTTCTGTTCAGTGACTGTGTTAACCTATTTTTTGCATCTGTTTAAAGCAACAGTTGGCAAACTGAAACCAATGTGCCAAATTGGATCACCGTTTTTGTCCAGCCCAGGAGCTAAGAGTAAGAATGGTTACTGCATTTTGAAATGGTTGAAAAGTAAAAAGGATACTTCATGATGTGAAAATTGTATGAAATTCAGATTTCAGCGTCCTAAATAACGTTCTATTGGAAGACAACCATGCCCATCCTTTTCTATATTGTCTGTGGCTACTTTATGCTCCAATGAGGCAGAGTTGAGAAGTTTGACACCACATGGTCCACCAAGCATAAAATATTTACTGTCTGGCCCTTTACAGAAATGTTGGCTGACCCTGGTCTAGAGCACCTAAGGCAGAAAACATTGACAAATAGGGGTCACTAAGGATATGACCTGCACTGGGGGATGAGAGGGGACAGAAGGACCTATGGTTATTCCAGGATGGCCCCTCTAAACCCTCCGGATTAACCTCAAAGTTTCTCTTTCCCTCATCTTCTTTTGCTCCTTCTCATTTTGATGCCAGTGTGTTCCAGGATCTTTTGGACATTTATGACTGAAAAGAGCGCATGACAAAATCCATGTGACCCTAGGCTATCACCCCACCTCCTTGATCTCCAGTCACCTCATTAGTGAAGTGGGTTATTTCATAAATCGTATTTCACGGGTTGATTCTGATGATTTGATGAAATCAGGGTACATGCACGGTCTACAGAAATGGTCACAAATGCTTTCTTCACTCCTATAGTGAGAAATGCATGAAATACACTTTGGAAAAGCACGGAGACACACAGCTGAAGGAAAGTAAATTTTAATGTTGTAATAATGACCACATGTTCAGGTAGGCACCAAATGACTCTGTATTCATTATATCCCTCCAACTTGGATTAAGTAATTTTACACTGAAAGCTTAATCAAGTCCCTTTGAAAAATTCAGAATAGCACATACATATCAACAGTGAAAAGTAAGGCTGCCCTGGCTCCTCCTTACACGTTCTTCCCAAAGGCAGGCATGGTCATCATTTTATCAACTTCCAAAGGGCCTCTGCACAACACCAGTGAATGTACGTGGTGTGCGTGAGCCTATACCCAGTCCCTTTTGCCCACATCCCCCATACTGATGTGAATGTACCATTAACACTCTGCTCTGTACCTGGCTATGTTTACTTTAAAAACACATATTTTCACATTCACCAGAGATGTGTTCAAGAATATTTAAAGCAGCACTATTTGTAATAGCAAAAAATTGGAAAGAACCCAGATATCCATCAGCAGGAGAATGAGTAAATAAATTGTGGTGTATTTATACAACGGAATATGTTCCATTAATGAGCATCCACAAACCACAGCTCTAAGTAACGATGTGGACAAATCTGATAGACATTCCCCTGATGGAAAGAATCCAGACATGAAAGGGTAGATGGTTCCAGCACTAACCTCTGATGTCACAAGTTAGGATGGTCGTCCCCCTGGGTGTGAGGGAGACAGAGAGAGCAGGAAGGGGCTCTAGGGGATTGCAGTGTTCTAACACTCGATGTGGGTGTTGGGTAACCGTGTGTGTGCACTTTGAGAAAATTCATCATCACTTATGGTTTTGTGCACATTTCTGTAAGTATGATTTTCTTAAATGAAATTCATACCAGAAATTTTAAAAAGCACATTATCTTAGAAATTGAATTCAGACCACATGGGTTTACTTCCTTCTCTTTCCTAGCTGTGGAGACCTGTACTGTACTTCCCTCTCGCCACTGCCCCTCTGATGCACAGTGAGGTGGTTTCCGGCTATTTGCTGCTGGATGCTATTTTCCAAGACATTTTCTAATCACCCTTCCAAACGGAAGCAGGCTGTCGTGAGCACAGAATCAATTCTGCCCTGGAGATACCAAGAGGCAGGATGCCCTGTTTCAGACTACTGCACAGGTGGGTAGGGCCCTGACCCATCCTGAAGCCGCACAGGCATCCTGTGGGCAAACACCGCCCGCACAGTTGCATTGCTGCTAATGGGTATTCCCAAAGCAGGGTGCTGTTATTTGCCTTTTCTCCTTGTCATGAATGCCCAAGTGTTCTGAATATTAATGAAACCATTCACAGCCTCCTTTGCAGGCTTAAAATATTCAGCATCAAACATACTGTTTTGTTCCCATTTCAACCAAGTTTAATTTCCTTAACCAGCTTTGTTTTTGTAAAGCAAAATTAATGTATAATTTCAGTGTTTAAATCTCAATTCTCAGCAATTCACAACAGATTGCAAGTGACTATGATTTGTCCGTTAACACCTAATGGGTTGAAATAATTTATTGCGCAAACATTTCCAGGAAAACGACGCCGCTTGAGCAAAAGCAAATCAGGAAATGTTACTTGTTTATCTAATAAACTACCCTACGGTGAGTGAGTACATTAGCATTGCACAAACTTTGTGACTTATTCATCATCAGTATTTATTATTAAAACTTTATCTGTTTCAACTTAGTGAATGGCTGCCCTGGGATACACTGCTTGCGGCAACAAGAAAATAAAGTTTATGCAATTTGCATAATATAAATATATTATATTTATATTATATTATATATAAATACTAAATATTTAAATACTAAATATATAAAAATCTAATCTGCTCAGGATGCACAGGTGCTGTAAATCACCTCGATCCCGTGGTTTGGCTGGGAGATATTAGGGGTGATGAAGAGGCACTTGTTGCTTTTGTAGGCAAAGAGGATAGAGACCTGGGAGCACAGGCTCAGGAGGGGCGTCTGAGACAAGGTGCTCAAGCTGCTCCTACTTCTTTTTTACTCTTTATAGGGGCATCTCTGTGTCATACAAATTGGATCCTGCAGGCTTAGATTCTCTCTCATGATGAGGTCTTTGCATATGAAGAAAAGATATGAAACACACCTCAGGATCTTTGCACATGCTGTGCTCTCTCTTTCGGTGGTGCTTCCTTCACATCACCTGCTTGTCCCTAGTTACAGCTTACTCATTGTTTTGGCCTCAGTGTAAATTTCCATATCCTTCCTGACCCCCACCTCCCTGTCTAGCTTGGTCTCCCACCATGCACTCTCATGATGCCTTGCACTTCTCCTTCCAGCCCTACTTATTCAAATGTCTTTCTTCTCCTCCGGACTCTGGGCCAGAGGAGGGGAGGAATGTGTCTGTGTTGGACAGTGCCCGGTCCAAGGCATGGCAGATAGTAAAAGCTGAATTACATTTTTGTTGAAAAGTGAACAAATGAATACCTATAGTCATCCATTTAAAGAAATGTCTATATAATCAACAATCATATGCTATATTACTTTTCAAATTAGACAAATTAAAAAGTGAATTACAACCCCTAGTGTTGGCGAGAATTTAGGGACATGAGAACTCTCAAACACTTAGGAAAATGATTCCACAGAATGAAGCAAAGTCTTCAAATGATTATTTTATTTTTTGGCTTGGGGAATACATTCATGGGAATTTATGCTAAAACAGTAATTTGGGAATATGTGAACACATTTGGTTCCAAAGATATTCATCACAGTGTTGTTTAAATTGTGCAAAATTGTTAGCCCCTTAAATGGTCAACAACAGAGGATTAGCTGAGAGAGCTACAATTTACATAAATGATGGGATACTATGAAGGTGCTAAAACATTAATTTAGAAATGTTTTCATGACATGGGAAGAGGTTTACGATCTACTCCGGAGGGAATCAAGCAAATACAAAGCCTTATGTAACCATGATTCTATTTTTGTAATAACATTCATGTACAGAAATGACAAGAATCATGCATGTTAAAATGTTAAAGAAATTATTACCTGTGGTGTGGTAAGATTTTGCTTTTAATGTAACCTTTCCTCAAAATCGAAAGCAAAATGAAATGAACCTATGCACTAAGTCACTGGTTTAAGCCATGCAGAGAGGAATTAATTTAAGTGAATATAAAAAAATAGTCATTTGGCTGTATATCTTAGTGGGATGTACGTTAAGGACAAAAAGAACATCAAATAAAATGTATTTCCTTTTTAGTAATTATATTGTTAATTATTATATTGGTATTTCTATTTGGAAGTTAGTTAAGTAAATTATATGAAGACACGAGGAATTATGTTTATGTCATCAGTAAATAAGATACTCAGCTTAACAGAACAAGTGAAAAATAGAAAAGAATTTAAATAAAAACCAGCAACCCTAAATTTGAATTGGAAATATCAGTATAGTCTCCCGATGCATGTTCCCTCTTTTTAAAAGATTTTATTTATTTGAGACAGAGACAGGGATAGAGATAGCCATTTGAGAGAGAGACAGAGAGCACGAGCAAGGAGGAGGCAAAGAAGCAGGCTCCCTGCTTAGCAGGGAGCCTAACGCAGGACTCGATCCCAGGACCCTGGAATCATAACCTGAGCCGAAGGCAGAAGGTTAACCAACGGAGCCAGCCAGGTGCCCCTGATGCATGTTCTCTTAAAACACACATTTCCTACCTCTGTCCACTGAACAATCCCAGAAACCAGGAGCAGTCTAGCAATACAGGTGCTCCTAGCATCTGTACTGTGATCACTAAACAAGATTTTCTACTGAAACAAGCCAGAGCTCCATAGAGAAATGGCTGATTCCAGAACTGGGGCAGGAAATGTACAAGAAGGTACTGGATCATCTTATCTTTCCAAAGGAAATGAGAAAAAAAAGGCTCCTGGGTCATGTCAGAGGGCTTGATGGCCTGCTTAAAGAGACTCCCTAGCCAGAGAGGGCTCAACAGTGGATTGAAAGACATCAGCTCTGTTAAAACCATGCACAGAAGATGTAACAACAGCAACTGGTTTCTTCTGAAGAATGGAGGGGAACCCGCTCACTATTCTGAAAACCAGCAAATAAAGGGAAAGAATCCAGCATTTTCCTGCCTTTATTTTATACTGTACCTCAGAGTAACCAAATGGTTTACTTGAGATTTCTCTTTAAATGGAAGTATTCCCACTCAATAATGATGACAGGATGATAGAATCAGAGTGTCCCAATTTTTCACCCTCCAATGCAATCACCGAACCATGCAGTCACCCGCAATGACTACTGGCATCACAAAAAGAGAAACTACCAGACATCTTACACCTCTTGATGGAAATAGATGACACCACTTGTGGAGTTTTCTAGCCAAAATACTGAACCTATAGAGATACACATTATATGGCACCACAGGGATGTGATTAGCAATATTTAAAATATAGGAAACTCTGACATCATCAACTAAGAAATAGCAAAGAAATTAAAGAGATGATTGAGAACCTATAGACAAAGAGATTTAAGAGGTATTAGCTAACAGCAAGGGATGGGTTTGTTTGGATCCTAATTTGAGAATAAGAATAAGGCAAGGTACAAAGAAAGAAAAAGAGGCCATCTGGGAAATTTTAATACTCACTGGATATTTAAAGATATTAAGAAGTTATTGTTACGTGTTATATGTAATGATGGTATTGTGACTATTTTTAAAAATGTTTATCTTTTGGAGATATATGCTAAATTATTTCTGGAAAGAATAAGCTCACTGGAACGCATAACAGATGCAGGCTCTTCTGCATGTTCACTAATTTTTTTTAGGTCCTTGGGATCTTTTCATTTTGAAGACTCAACATGAGACTTATATCTTTTTTTTTTTTTAAGATCTTATTTATTTATTTGACAGAGAGAGCGAGCGAGAGCAAGAGCAGGAACACAAGTAGGAGGAGTGGGAGAGGGAGAAGCAGGCTTCCCGCTGAGCAGGGATGCTGGGCTCCATCCCAGCCAAAGGCAGACGCCTTCGAATGAGCCACCCAGGTGCCCCAGACTTATATTTTTAATGTTCAGAAATGGTCTATTATTTTACTGATCCTTGCCACATCTTCATTTATTCCGGTTCTGAATTCTGTAATTCCCTTGGGTATATAAGGTAACCTAGCCTGAGTCTGTTTCTCTTTTCTTCTCTAAATTCATCATTCCAGGATAATTTTATTACTTTGGATTAAGTGACGTTGATCCAAAGCAACTCTATCTGATATGGGATATGCCAGCAACTAGATTGTACATCAGCTACGTAATTCTGTAATGGAAAAGACTCTTCAAACATGAAAAAGAAAAGTTATATTTTATGCTATAGAGAAGCAGCCTGAGCAAGGAGCTTCAGAATCACTAGGAATAATATTAAGCATTTGAATCCATTACACAAAGGCAGCAAATAATTCTATTTTCTTGGGTCAACTACTAATTGTGCTGTAATGCTCTCAACACTTACATCTGTCATTGTTGGGAAATACTAATGGAATGCTTTAGAACAGGAATTTGAGAGAACTGTTGGTTAATGAAGACACAACTCCCCATGTGTACCTAAATGTATGAGATAGGACCAGGCTAATTTTAGAGTAAAGATGGTGGTTTCAGAACACTACAGATAAATACCTCCACAGTGTCTATAACTGTAAGACAGATAAATTGAATTTGTTAAAAAGGATTGCACTGAAACAGCCCAAACCATATTCCTGATCTAATTAACTTGTTTACAAAGCTTAATTGATTTATTTTCCCTAAAAGGTCTTTCTGTGAACTTCCCTACAGATACTGTTGTTCTTAAAAGTCTTCCAGGTAGCTGTTACTGAAATCCAGTCCAAAAAATAGGTTCATTTTTCCTTTTAAAAGGGAATATATTTCCTCAGTGAATGGAATAAGCAGAGGCCAGCTTCTTAGGCAGGGTTGACCAGATGCACAGGGATGTCTTCAGGAATCTGTTCCTCTAGTCTCTTGGCTCTGCTGTTTTCTGTGTCAACTTCATTCCCTGGCAGACTCTTTCTACCCTAGTGGCACAGGAGGTCACCAGTAGCTTCAGCCACATCTTACCCAACTGAAAAGGCCCTAACTTTTTGTTTGCCTTACTTCTGTCACATTTGTATCCCTAAATACATCACTTAGCCAGGAGCATGTTGTCCCTTTGTCAAGTTTGGGTCCTCCATATAGCTCTGGAATCATATTATGGGTTCAACCCATAAACAGTGGAGGGTGGTTCTTTGATGGAACCTCATACCTTGCTACTTAGAAAGGGGAAATGCACGCCAGGCAGGCAAATGCCACATTGGACATCTATTGCAGAAGGTGAAGTCATTTTATATATACAAATCACTACAGGGTATTGATGTGGGAAACAAAGGGAGAGGAAAAATTATTAAATTTCCTTACTACTTACAGGTCACTGACAAGTCCTTGAAATAGGCAGAGTGACATTCCTCTAGGGACTTAACTGCCTGGATATTAACACTTTGCTAAGGGCAAAAGGCAACCTTGGCCTGACCCCCAGGATCCTGTAAGTCTTCTTTAACATGTAAAAATTCCTTGAGAAATTTCCTTTTATCTCTAAACCCCCCAAGATATGTGTTGGCAATCACTCCCCAAGCATATACACATCTGAAGGTTCTCAAACAAAGGTTTTTTTAGATGGGAATAAATGACCTTTTCCCAACAATAGCTAGCTCCCTCAAGGTCCTGGAAACCATGCTTCCAAAATTCCTTAGAGACTTAAGGAGACTCTAAGTCTCCTTAGAGACCTAAGGAAAGACTAACCCCCTCCCAACTTCAAAGTATATACTGGGCCCCTCCTCATGACCCCAGGGCCGCTCTTCCTGCCCACGGGTCCTGTCCCCATGCTTTAGTAACACCACCTTTTTGCACCAAAGACGTCTCAAGAATTCTTTCTTAGCTGTTGGCTTTGAATCCTCATGTCTTTTCCAACATTAATATGGCCTAACCTGGTCACTTGCAGGTTAAGGGAATGGTAGCAGGCCTGACTTTGGAAGCTTATGGAAGCTTTGCTGCTCTGTATTTAGAGGTAAGAGGAGGAGGGGTTTGATGAGAGCACAGGTGCCAAACTCTTGATCTGGTTTGTTTCTTCCTTGGAGGATGCAAAGGCAGTCTGTCAGATGTGCCTTTTCTGGCAGATCTTTAGTTTTTCTAAAGGCTTATAAAAAAGAAGCTTTTTGTTCTTTGAGATTTTAGCAATGTTAAAGCAAATCCCCACTAGATATCTTCCCTGAGGGGGAGCATTTGACAATTGCTTATTCATTCTTGCTTTGGCACTGTCAAAGGCTACCTGATGGAATGACTTACTGGAGAACATGAAAAATGCTGCACTATGACTTTCTACTTGGTCAAACAATGCCTGTGACACATCCATAAAGATATGGTCAGCCACCTGGGAAAGGTGGTATCTAAGTGATGTTTGAAGATAAGATGTTCAGTGAAGTGTCCTACAGGTGGGTAGTTTTAAGTCTAGTAAAACTTTAGCTCACATGTATTGAGTACTGACTATATGCTAAATGATTTGCTATGCATTGGGGATACAAATAGAAATATTATGAACGTGCACTGGTGCGATACAATGATTTATAATTATAAATATATATTTGGTTTTTCAGGCCCAGAGTTCCTAAAACCCTTGGAATTTCCTAAGTGTCTTTTGTTATGTTAATGAGATAGCTTTTGCACCTAAGAAGGGAGGGGCTGGCTGCCAGGGGAACCAACATTGTGATTCAAGGGTTGGAATGTTCAGTCCCACCCTCTAATCTCAGGAGAGGGGAGAGAGTGGAAGTCGAATCAATCACCATTGGCCAAAGAGTTAACTAATCAGGCCTATGTAATGAAGCCTCCATAAAAACCCAAAGGACAGGCTTGGAGTTCTTTTGGTTGGTGAACACGTGGAGCTGGGGAGAGTGGTGTGCTCATTGACAGCATGGAAGCTCCATGCCCCTTCCCATATACCTCACCCTATGCAGCTCATCAGTCTGGCTGTTCATGCATATCCTCTAATATCTTTGGCAATAAACAAGTTATTTATTTTAAAGATTTTATTTGACAGAGAGAGACACAGTGAGAGAGGGAAGACAAGCAGGGGGAGTGGGGAGAGTGGGAGAGGGAGAAGCAGACTTCCAGCAGAGCAGGGAGCCCGATGCGGGGCTCGATCCCAGGACCCTGGGATCATGACCTGAGCTGAAGGCAGGCGCTTAACAACTGAGCCACCCAGGTGCCCCTAAACCGGTCATTTAGTAAGTAAAATGTTTCTGAGCTCTGTGAGCTGCTATAGCAAATCATTTGAGCACAAGGAGGGTGTTGTTGGAACCTCCAGTTTGTAGTCCACCCAGGTTGGTCAAGTTTAACAACTTGGGCTTGTGACTGGCATCTGAAGTGGAGGAGGGAAGGGTGTCACACAGGACTGAGCCCTTCACATGGGGAATATGATGCTGTCTCCCAGTAGACACTGCCAGAATTGAGTTCAATGATAGGACACCACCCAGCTGGTGTCCTGGAGAATTGCTTAGGGGTGTTTTAGGGGGAAACCCCCCAACACAGACACTGGTTATTGGTCTCAGAATTGGGGTACAAATATATGGCTCCTGGTGTTAATAGATTCGGCCTGCTTATAACAGGTGACTCATCAGAATAAGTCAAAGGGGAACTTTTCGTGTTTAAACAGAGTTTTATTCCTAGATCTACTGATAGAGTGAAAAGGTTAAAAATATTTGATTTTAAGACTTTTGTCCTAAAGCACCTTAGTTCGAGAAGCACAGGTATAAATCTCTGAAAAGGGTAGTTTATTTCGTCTGATGTTATGTAGCATCAGGATAGTCTTTAATTGATGGCTTTTTTTTTAAAGATGTTATTTATTTGACAGAGAGAGACACAGCAAGAAAGGGAACACAAGCAGGGGGAGTGGGGTGAGTGGGAGAGGGAGAAGCAGGCTTCCCACGGAGCAGGGAGCCCGATGCGGGGCTCAGTCCCAGGACCCCAGGATCATGACCTGAGCCGAAGGCAGATGCTTAACGACTGAGCCACTCAGGCGCCCCCTTGATGGCTGTTTCTTTCTGTTTGACTAGAGACCAAGGTTTGCTGATGCTTCTGAATATCTAAAATGATTTCCATTTGGTATTTGGCTTGCTTATGTACAGAAATACATTATTTAATTGGGTTGAGAAAGACCAGACCATGGTGGTTCAAAAACCCTGGGGATGTGGCTTATGTTTGTTAGCACCCAGCTATCTCGGGTTCTTATACGCCAAGCTCACTGTCAACCTTCGACATAGAAGTCAGCAGGAAAATATTTACGTGAGTGTCAAGACCATTGTCTTTTTTTTCTTCAAATGTTTTATTGTCATGTTAATCACCATACATTACATCATTAGCTTTTGATGTAGTGTTCCATGATTGTTTGTGCGTAACACCCAGTGCTCCACGCAGAACGTGCCCTCTTTAATACCCATCACCAGGTTAACCCATCCCCCCACACCCCTCCCCTCTAGAACCCTCAGTTTGTTTTTCAAAGTCCATCGTCTCTCATGGATCGTCTCCCCCTCCAATTTACCCCCCTTCATTCTTCCCCTCCTGCTATCCTCTTTTTTTTCTTAACATATATTGCATTATTTGTTTCAGAGGTACAGATCTGTGATTCAACAGTCTTGCACAATTCATAGCGCTCACCATGGCACATACCTTCCCCAATGTCTATCACCCAGCCACCCCATCCCTCCCACCCCATCCCCACTCCAGCAACCCTCAGTTTGTTTCCTGAGATTAAGAATTCCTCATATCAGTGAGGTCATATGATACATGTCTTTCTCTGACTTGACTTATTTCACTCAGCATAATACCCTCCAGTTCCATCCACGTCGTTGCAAATGACAAGATCTCATTCCTTTTGATGGCTGCATAATATTCCATTGTATGTCTTCTTTATCCATTCATCTGTCGACGGACATCTTGGCTCTTTCCACAGTTTGGCTATTGTGGACATTGCTGCTATAAACATTGGGGTGCACGTACCCCTTCGGATCCCTACATTTGTATCTTTGTGGTAAATACCCAGTAGTGCAATTGCTGGATCGTAGGGTAGCTCTATTTTCAACTGTTTGAGGAACCTGCATACTCTTATCCAGTGTGGCTGCACCAGCTTGCATTCCCACCAACAGGGTAGGAGGCTTCTCCTTTCTCCACATCCCCGCCAACATCTGTCGTATCCTGACTTGTTAATTTTAGCCATTCTGACTGGTGTGAGGTGGTATCTCATTGAGGTTTTGATTTGGATTTCCCTGATGCTGAGCGATGTGGAGCACTTTTTCATGTGTCTGTTGACCATTTGGATGTCTTCTTTGGATAAATGGTAAAGACCATTGTCTTAACATCTATGCCTGGTGCAGGGAAATCACGCATGTAATGGATCAGAAGACCTGTGCCAATTTAAAATTCTTTAGAAATGCCATTCTAATAAGCATTCTAACTACTGTGGATGATAAATTAATGTAAACATGGTCTTCCTTCTTTTTATTTACTTCCTTAAATCTCAGTGGGAGATTTTAGAATTGGTCCCTGTTGCTATCACATCAGGTACACAGATTTCTTTTATGTGTGGGGTGGAGGTGGGGATCTGATGCAGGGGCATTTAAGCCCTGTTTGACTAATGCAGATTTCCAAATTTGTGTTTACCAAAACTAAGACAAACTGCACTCCAGGAAGAAAGTTTTCAAGCAAATGGTTTCAGGACTAATCATTGGTTGCATCAGTACCACAGGACAACTCTGTGATCAAGGAAGTCTGGAGTCTTATCCAGTTCTCGAGGCTCCCAAAATATTGAAAAATAAAGGAACCTTGATTCAATATTATAAAAATTGGAATATATTTTAAATATTTGCATTGAACAATGCTTTTTTTTCAAAGCAACGTGCAATGACTATACATGACCTTCCTTGATGATGCATCTAGCAATTACTGGCTGGACATTTGTGAATGTGAGGCTGATACCATGAGAAGCAGAAGCACAGAGAGAGAGCTGGGTGCTTGAGTCCCTAATTGAATCACTGAGTCACACCTCCCCAGAAATCTGGTAGATGCCATGCTGCCGACTCTATATAGTTGAGCCAAACGATTCCTTTATTTTCTAAGTCAGGGCAAGCTGGGTGTTGGCTTGCAGCTGAAATTCTCCTCACTGATACAGACCTGGTCCACCTACTGCCCCTACCTTTCCTACTCAGCTCACACACAATACTAAGACTATCTTTATTTAATTGAGAAATTAATTATAGCTGGAGGTCTGTTGTATAGTATGTGGTTGTTTTGTTCTCTGTAACTGTAAACACATTTGACAAGTCCTCTTACTGACTTGACTAAAGGGATGGACTGCTGATATGACATAATTCTAGCTATTAACTGTCAATCCTTTCATCTTTAAATAGGCTGTCTTCTCTCTTCTTTACATTGATTTGACAATTTATACAGCTTGAAATGTTTCCACATGCATTATTTCACCTGATCATAAAGCCTTGCTTAGGGCGTATAGAAGAGGCATTTCCTGCTTTTTCAGAGAAGGAAGCTGAGACAAGAACCTGCCCTGGGCCAGTGTGTGAATAAGGTCCCAGGCTTCCCAGGAAGGCTGTATGCCCTCTATGGTTCCTCATTGGTTGACCAATCCAATTAGTATCCATGCATAAGTAAAAGAACACAGGGACTCAGGCCAATCTACAGAAGGACATTTATGAGGCTGCGCAACAGAAATCCAGAGGCAAATGGGATCTGGGCATGGACATCAGGAGCTTTTATCTGCATTTCTCTGGGCTCCCTTCCCTTCTGGGTATAGGCTTCATCCTCGACTGGACAGTGGCATGGCTATAGCTTCTTAGGCATCACACACAGACACAACAATGTCTGAAAAAAGAGGGACCGTTTCTTCCCCCTTTTCTTGGGGGTTTAGGGATTATTTTATATATATTATTTTATATTATTTATTATTTATATTGTGGTATTATTGTAGTGTATTTTTAAAAAATTTTTATGTTAATCACCATATATTACATCATTAGTTTTTAATGTAGTGTTCCATGATTCATTGTTTGTGTATAACACCCAGTGCTCCATACAGAACGTGCCCTCTTTAATACTCATCACCAGGCTGACCCATCGCCCCACTCCCTCCCCTCTAGAACCCTCAGTTTGTTTTTCAGAGTCCATCATCTCCCATGGTTCATCTCCCCCTACGATTTCCCACCCTTCATTCTTCCCCTCCTGCTTTTTTTTTCCTTAACATATATTGTATTATTTGTTTCAGAGGTACAGATCTGTGATTCAACAGTCTTGAACAATTCACAGTGCTCACGATAGCACATACCCTCCCCAATGTCTATCACCCAGCCACCCCATCCCTCCCACCCCCCACCACTCCAGCAACCCTCAGTTTGTTTCCTGAGATTAAGAATTCCTCATATCAGTGAGGTCATATGATACATGTCTTTCTCTGATTGACTTATTTCACTCAGCATAACACCCTCCAGTTCCATCCATGTGGTTGCAAATGGCAAGATCTCATTCTTTTGATGGCTGCATAATATTCCATTGTGTATATATACCACTTGTCCTTTATCCATTCATCTGTCAACGGACATCTTGTCTCTTTCCACAGTTTGGCTATTGTGGACATTGCTGCTATAAACATTGGGGTGCATGTACCCCTTCGGATCCCTACATTAGTATCTTTGGGGTAAATACCCAATAGTGCAATTGCTGGATCGTATGGTAGCTCTATTTTCAACTGTTTGAGGAAACTCCATACTGTTTTCCAGAGTGGTTGCACCAGCTTGCATTCCCACCAACAGTGTAGGAGGGATCCCCCTTGTCTGCATCCTCACCAACATCTGTCGTTTCCTGACTTGTTAATTTTAGCCATTCTGACTGGTGTGAGGTGGTATCTCATTGAGGTTTTGTTTTGGATTTCCCTGATGCCGAGCGATGTTGAGCACTTTTTCATGTGTCTGTTGGCCATTTGGATGTCTTCTTTGGAAAAATGTCTGCTCATATCTTCTGCCCATTTTTTGACTGGATTATTTGTTCTTTGGGTGTTGAGTTTGATAAGTTCTTTATAGATTTTGGATACTAGCCCTTTATCTGATACGTCATTTGCAAATATCTTCTCCCATACCGTCGGTTGTCTTTTAGTTTTGTTGACTGTTTCTTTTGCTGTGCAAAAGCTTTTTATCTGGATGAAATCCCAATAGTCCTTTTTTGCCCTTGCTTCCCTTGCCTTTGGCGATGTTTCTAGGAAGAATTTGCTGCGGCTGAGGTCGAAGAGGTTGCTGCCTGTGTTCTCCTTTAGGATTTTGATGGACTCCTGTCTCACATTGAGGTCTTTCAACCATTTGGAGTCTATTTTTGCATGTGGTGTAAGGAAATGGTCCAGTTTCATTCTTCTGCATGTGGCTGTCCAATTCTCCCAACACCATTTGTTGAAGAGACTGTCTTTTTTTCCATTGGACATTCTTTCCTGCTTTGTCAAAGATTAGTAGACCATGTAATTGAGGGTCCATTTCTGGGCTCTCTATTCTGCTCCGTTGATCTATGTGTCTGTTTTTGTGCCAGTACCATACTGTCTTGATGATGACAGCTTTGTAATAGAGCTGGAAGTCCGGAATTGTGATGCTGCCAGCTTTGCTTTTCTTTTTCAACATTCCTCTGACTATTCGGGCTCTCTTCTGGTTCCATACAAATTTTAGGATTATTTGTTCCACTTCTTTGAACAAAGTGGATGGTGTTTTGATGGGGATTGCACTGAATATGTAGATTGCTCTAGGTAGCATTGACACCTTCCCAATATTTGTCCTTCTACTCCATGAGCATGGAACGTTTTTCCATTTCCGTCTTCCTCAATTTCTTTCATGAGTCTTTTATAGTTTTCTGAGTACAGATCCTTTGCCTCTTTGGTTAGATTTATTCCTAGGTATCTTATGGTTTGGGTGCAGTTTTAAATGGGATCGACTCCTTCATTTCTCTCTCTTCAGTCTTGTTGTTGGTGTATAGGAATGCTACTGATTTCTGTACATTGATCTTATATCCTGCCACTTTACTGAATCCTGAATGAGTTCTAGCAGTTTTGGGGTGGAGTCTTTTGGATTTTCCACATAAAGTATCATATCATCTACAACGAGTGAGAGTTTGACTTCTTCTTGGCCGATTTGGATGCCTTTGATTTCTTCTTGTTGTCTGATTGCGGTGGCTAGGACTTCTAATACTATGTTGAATAGCACTGGTGAGAGTGGACATCCCTGCCGCATTCCTGACCTTAGGGGCAAAGTTCTCAGCCTTTCCCCATTGAGAATGATATTCGCTGTAGGTTTTTCATAGATGGCTTCTAGGATATTGAGGTAGGTACCCTCTATCCCTATACTCTGAAGCCTTTTGATCAAGAAAGGATGCTGTACTTTGTCAAATGCCTTTTCTGCATCTATTGAGAGGATCATATGGTTCCTGTTCTTTCTTTTGTTAATGTATTGTAGCACGTTGATTGATTTGCGGATGTTGAACCAACCTTGCAGCCCAGGGATATATCCCACTTGATCGTGGTGAATGATCCTTTTAATGTAGTGTTGGATCCTACTGGCTAGTATTTTGGTGAGAATTTTTGCGTCCATGTTCATCAAGGATATTAGTCTAATTCTCCTTTTTGATGGGGTCTTTTTCTGGTTTGGGGATCAAGGTAATGGTGGCCTCATAAAACGAGTTTGGAAGTTTTCCTTCCATTTCTATTTTTTGGAACAGTTTCAGGAGAATAAATATTAATTTCTCATTAAATGTTTGGTAGAATTCCCCTGGGAAGCCACCTGGCCCTGGGCTTTTGTTTGTTGGGAGATTTCTGATGACTGCTTCAATTTCCTTAGTGGTTATAGGTCTCTTCAAGTTTTCTACTCCTTCCTGGTTCCATTTTGGTAGTTGATACATCTCTAGAAATGCATCCATTTCTTCCAGGTTATCTAATTTGCTGGTACAGAGTTGCTCATAATATGTTCTTATAATTGTATTTCTTTGGCGTTAGTTGTGATCGCTCCTCTTTCGTTCATGATTTTGTTGATTTGGGTCATTTCTCTTTTCTTTTGGATAAGTCTGGCCAGGGGTTTATCAATCTTGTTCATTCTTTCAAAGAACCAGCTCCTAGTTCCGTTGATGTGTTCTACTGTTCTTTTGATCTCTATTTCATTGATTTCGGCTCTGATCTTTATTATTTCTCTTCTCCTGTTGGGTTTAGGCTTTATTTGCTGTTTTTTTCTCTAGCTCCTTTAGGTGTAGGGTTAGGTTGTGTATTTGAGACCTTTTTGTTTCTTGAGAAAGGCTTGTATTGCTCTATACTTTCCTCTCAGGACTGCCTTAGCTGCATCCCAAAGATTTTGAAAAGTTGTATTTTCATTTTCTTTTGTTTCCATGAATTTTTTTAATTCTTCTTTAATTTCCTGGTTGACCCATTCATTCTTTAGTAGGATGCTCTTTAGCCTCCATGTATTTCAATTCTTTCCGACTTTCCTCGTGTGATGGAGTTCTAGTTTCAAAGCACTGTGGTCTGAAAATATGCAGGGAATAATCCCAATCTTTTGGTACTGGTGGAGACCTGATTTGTGACCTAGGATGTGATCAAGCCTGGAGAATGTTCCATGGGCACTAGAGAAGAATGTGTATTCCGTTGCTTTGGGATGGAATGTTCTGAATATGTCTGTGAAGTCCATTTGGTCCAGTGTGTCATTTAAAGTCTTTATTTCCTTGTTCATCTTTTGCTTAGATGATCTGTCCATTTCAGTCAGGGGGGTGTTAACGTCCCCCACTATTATTGTATTGTTGTCAATGTGTTTCTTTGCTTTTGTTATTAATTGCCTTATATAATTGGCTGCTCCATGTTAGTGGCATAGATATTTACAACTGTTAGATCTTCTTGTTGGATAGACCCTTTAAGTAGGATACAGTGTCTTTCCTTGTCTCTTATTACAGTCTTTGGTTTAAAATCTAATTTCTCTGATATAAAGATTGCCACCCCAGCTTTCGTTTGGTGTCCATTAGCATGGTAAATGTTTTTCCACTCCCTTTCAATTTGGGGGTGTCTTTGGGTCTAAAATGAGTCTCTTGCAGACAGCGTATCGACAAGTCTTGTTTTTTAATCTAATCTGATAGCCTGTGTCTTTTGATTGGAGCATTTACCCATTTACATTCAGGGTAACTACTGAAAGTTATGAACTTAGTGCCACTATATTGCCTGTAAGTTGACTGTTAGCTGTATATTGTCTATGATCCTTTCTGGTCCATGCTGGTTTTAGGTGCTCTCTTTGCTTAGAGGACCCCTTTCAATATTTCTTGTAGGGTTGGTTTTGTGTTTGCAAATTCCTTTAGTTTTTGTTTGTCCTGGAAGCTTTTTATCTCTCCTTCTATTTTCAATGACAGACTAGATGGATATAGTATCCTTGGCTGCATATTTTTCTTGTTTAGTGCTCTGAATATATCATGCCAGTCCTTTGTGGCCTGCCACGTCTCTGTGGATAGGTCTGTTGCCAATTTAATGTTTCTTCATTACAGGTTATATACCTATACCTATACTTCTTCTCCCGAGCTGCTCTCAGGATTTTCTCTTTGTCTCTGAGACTCATAAATTTTACTATTACATGTCGGGGTGTTGACCTATTTTTATTGATTTTGAGAGGGGTTCTCTGTGCCTCTCGGATTTTGATGCCTGTTTCCTTCCCCACATTAGGGAAGTTCTCTGGTATAATTTGCTCCAACATACCTTCTGCCCCTCTCTCTCTTTCTTCTTCTTCTGGGATCCCAATTATTCTAATGTTGTTTCGTCTTATTGTATCGCTTATATCTCGAATCTGCCCTCGTGATCCAGTAGTTGTTTATCTCTCTTTTTCTCAGCTTCTTTATTTTCCATCATTTGGTCTTCTATATCGCTGATTCTCTCTTCTGCCTCATTTATCCTAGCAGTTAGTGCCCCCATTTTTGATTGCACCTCCTTAATAGCCTTTTTGATTTCGACTTGGTTAGATTGTAGTTCTTTCATTTCTCCAGAAAGGGTTTCTCTAATACCTTCCATGCTTTTTTCAAGCCCAGCTAGTATCTTAAAAATCATGATTGTGAACTCTAGGTCCAACATCTTACTAATGTCTGTACTGAGTAGGTCCCTGGCAGACGGTACTACCTCTTTTGTTGTTGTTGTTGTTGTTGATTTTTTTCCATCTTGTCATTTTGTCCAGAGGAGAACAGATGATTGAGAGAACAAATTGCTAACAGGGTAACAATGTCCCCAGAAAGTATACTCAAAACAAATCAGAGAAGACCTGAAACCAGGGGAAAAGAAAGGCGAAGAAAGAAAAAAGAAACAGTGAAAAAAAAAAAACAAAAAAGATAAAAACAAAAAGAGAACAAAACAAAACACAATATGATCAAATATGATCAGGCTGGTGCATAGATCAGTGCCACACACTAGATTTTGGGTGTATTTTGTTCCATTAGAAGAATGTGCCTTCCAAAATTTTAAAGAAAGAAGGACTTAAATATGTACAAAGGTTGATATGATGAAGGGATGGAATATGACTGTAATGAAAATATAAAAAAATTTTTAAAAGGAATTGATAAGAAGCTGTTTGAAAAAAGAAGAGGATTTAAAAAAAGAAAGAAAAAAGGGGGAGAGAATGTGATCAGGCAGGAGCCTAGAACAAAGGCATACAGTAGATATTTAGGGTATATTTTGATCTGTTAGAAGAAACTGTATCTCAAAATTTTAAGGAGAGAACATATATATATGCCAAAAATAAGGGTAACTACTATGAATGGATAGATTATGACTCTAGAAATTAAAAAGAATTTTTTTTAAAAAGGGATTGATAAGATGTTGGTTGGAAAAGGGAAAAAGTAAAATTAAAAAAAAAAGACAGTTAAAAAAATTAACACTGAAAGACTACAGAATCATGGTAAGAAAACCATGAATTCTATGTGCAGTATTCCCCTAGTGCTGGAGTTCTGCCATTCTCATTGATCGGTAAACTTGGTCTTGGCTGGCTGTTTTTGCTGATCTTCTGGGGGAGGGACCTGTTGCCATGGTTCCCAAATGTCTTTGTCTGAGGCGGAATCGCCCCACCCTTTTCTGATCAGGGCTAAGTAATCTGCTCGGGTTTACTCTCGGGGAGCTTTTGTTTCTTGCATGCTTTCCGTACAGCTTTGTTGGATGAGAGTGAAAATGGCAGCCTCCCAATCTCTGCCCCGGAGGAGCTGAGAACTCGGGGCCGCTCCTCAGTGCGCCCCCAGAGAAAAGCAGTCAGTCACTCCCGTCTCCCTGGTCTCCGGCCGCGCTCCGTGCTCACCCAGCCTGTGACGGAGCGTTTCTATCTCTGGCACCCGACCCCGTGTGGAGTTTCCAAACCCAGCAGATCCCTGCGGTGCACTCCCGCGCCGCTCCTCCCCGGGGAGGAAGGAGAGTCTCCCCAGATCTGCCGCTCGTTGGGTCCCTGCTGGAGGAGCAGTGGCCCGACTGTGCAGCGGATCACGGTTTATGGGAACCCCCAGCTGAGAGCCAACGCCTTGGCTCCGTCTTTGCAGCCGGCTTCCTCGCTCCAATACCTGGGAGCTCTGCCACACTCGGGCACGCCCGGTCTTTCTGTGACCCGAGGATCCCGAGACCACTCTGTCCCGTGAGGGTTCCACCTCCCGCTTAGCCACTGGAGTGACGTCACTCAGCGGAGCTGACTTCTAAATGTTTCGATTTTGTGCTCTGCAGCAGAAGCGGCCGACGGAGGCCCCCTCCCCCGCCCTCTATCCTCCCGAATATCGCCTTGGATTCACTTCTCCGCACGTCCCACCTTCCAGAAAGTGGTTGCTTTTCTGTTCAGAGTTGTTGCCATTCTTTTCTTCGATCTCCTGTTGAGTCTGTAGGTGTTCAGAATGGTTTGATCACTATCCAGCTGAATCACTGAGACCAGATGAAATCCAGGTTTCCTACTCCTCCGCCATCTTGCGCCACCCTATTGTACTGTATTTATTGTATTTCCTACAAATACCCCCAGCAAACATTCCCATTTTGTCCTGCACTGGGTCCATGCCCACCCCTCAACCAGCCGTTGGAAGCAGAAGGTGTGTCCATGATCTGCTTACAACAATCAGCAGACCACAACTGAATGTTAGATAGTAAGTGTCAGTACTACCACTGCATTGGTTTAAAATAAAACGATTTAGGAGCCCCTGGGTGTCTCAGTCGGTCAAGTGGCCAGCTGTTGATTTCCACTCAGGTCATGATTTCAGGGTGGTGAGATGGAGCCCCATTTTGGGTTCTGCACTCAGTGCAGTGTCTGCTTGAGATTCTTTCCCTCTGCCCTCCCCCACTCTGTATGCGCGCTCTCTCTCAAATAAATGAATAAATAAAATCTTTAAAAAAAAACAGTAAAATGGTTTGAATATATAGTAGTTCAAGAGAATTGGCCTGGCGTCTGGTGGGTTGTTCCCATCATGGTTCCCCAGTTGCTCATGCCTCCCTGTATCCATGCACGTGGGTAGTCCCGTCCCACACCAACTCAGAGCTTGGCTACAGGACTCGTTTCGATCAATGAGAAAACAGTGAATGCTACCTAAGGGGCTTGGCTTCTGGTTGCTCTTGGGACATGTGGCAGACTAAACTTTGTCCTCCCCAAATTCATAGGCTGAAGCCCTGAGCCCCAGTGTGACTCTATTTGGGGATGGGGCCTTTAAGAAGGTACTTAAGGTTAAATGGGGTTATAGGGGTAGGGTCCTGATCCAATAGGGCTGGTGTGTTAAGAAGAAGAGGAGATGCCAGAGCGAGTACATTCTCTATGTGCAGGAGGACACAGTAAGAAGGCAGCTGTCTGCAAGCCAGGACTCGTGGTCTCACCAGAAAGCAACCTTGCCAGAACCTTGATCTTGGACTTCTAGCCTTCAGAACATGAGAGAATGTTTCTGTTATTGAAGTCACACAGTTTGTGGTATTTTGTTATAGCCAACGGAGGGGACTAATTCAGGAACCCCCTAACAGTCATGACGGGAACAAGCCAGGGCTAGTCTTCTGGACAAAGAAAGACACAAAAGCTAGTGACTTTCATTGCCTAAACCTGTAGCCAGCAAATCTGCAGGCATGTGAGTTAGGCCACTGACCACCAATTGACCACAGATGCATGAATGAGTCCAGCAGGTGTAACCAATATAAGAGCTATGTAGCTGAGTCCAACCCAAACTGCTGACCCAAAGAATGAAGAGCCAAACAGGTGGATGTTTTAAGCTACTGAGTTTTGGGAACGTTTTGTTACACAGCAATAGATAAGTGATCCACATGGGAAATACAGAGTTTTCAGTCACACGCTTTTTTTGCTCCACGGGAGGACTTGATTACACATGCTCCTGCTAGTCTGATTTGGAATACAATTTATTTATCCACCTTACAGGTTAGAGCCTATTTGCAGGGATCAGGCAAAGCAAATGAGCAAGGCAGACTGGATACAAAAATAATCACAAAGCTTGAGTTTTTTTTTCATCTTTGGATAAAGACACAGATACAGAAATACTCTCATACCATAAGAAAACAGGGTAGGTGGGATGCTTAATGACAAGTGCATGCACAGTCTCAGTGACAGGAACACTCTAGGGAATGGTGGGGACTGGGGAATTGGAGTAGGCATACCCTACTAAAAGGGATGGTTACTTTTCAGCTCTGGCCTTGTTGCCATGTGGGCATGTGGGCTCAGTGTTTTGTTACTAGAACTTCCAAGTTTTCAGAAGAAACCAGAAGTATGGATTTTTATATAAACTCTAATTTTAAAACATTGAATTAACGGTAAAACACTGTACAAGCGAAATAAAGCTCATGTTAGCCTGGACTGCCTCTTTAGACTGGTCTACACACACTAGCTAACACAAAAGTTAGAAATCAGTAAAATACAGCAATGTCATGAAACTCGTTTGACAAAACTTTTACTTTCCCATTGACTGGGACTTGCATGTGTGCAGCAGACACGTGCAAATGGAACAGTCGGCAGAAAAGGTGGTCCTGAATCCAAAATATAATAGAAGATGAAACAATGAAAAAGTTACAGTCTGTGATTGCAGGTCTTTCTGCCTCCAAGCTCAGAGAAAACAAAAACAACCAAAAACCTAACATGGGCAAACCGAGAACAGAAAGTATTTCAAATTCAGAAGACAAATAAATGAGGGTTTGAGCCCCTGCATTTCAAAATAATTCTCCGCCAGATGGTGAATTTTTTTTGACATAAGGGGCCTGACTTTATCTTTGTTATCCTTGGAAGCTGGAAGCACCTAATCCAGGTTAGGTTAACAAACGACTATTCCTAATGGGTTTATAGGTGATTAACATAAGGGATGAGTATCAGCAAGTGGGCTCGTGTGCCTCATGAGCATGTAGTTAGTAGACCTGGCTTTTTTCTTGTCTGCTCTTCTGTTTTGAAAAGGTAGTTACCTAACTTCTGTTTCTTCATTCCTCATGTGTAAAATGAGGATAATAAAAAATACCTACCTCATGGTGTTACCAAGATAAAATGAAAAGCTGCTTGTAAGCTGCACAGCACAGCCTGAAATACAACATGGGTTCCCTGGATGTTGTTACCGAGCTTGATGGCCTAGTTAGCTTTAAACAGTGGATTACCAGGTGAGTTGATAGGAAGAAACGTAGCATATTTAACTCCTCAGGGACACAACTTTTGAATAAAGCAGTATGAATTTGGACTAGATTAAGTAAAAACGTTCTTTATATGGATTCTGGAGAATCAGCTCAGGTCACATCTTGGGCAGAGGCCTAAGGAATCTGGAAGGAAACCCAATGCTGTTTCCAAAGCATTTTCTACAGCAGAGGCCCAGATGCTGCCCTGGGGAATGATTCTTTGCTATAGAATTGGCCATTTTCAGCATCACACACTGATGTTGTAATGAGGGGGATAAAGCATGTGAGTCCACAGCGGCTGTTTATGGAGTACTCGGTATATTCTAGTTGTTCTTGAACGAGCAAAGAGAAATTGCATTCCCTACGCCGGTAGAAGCTTGTGGCTTTTCATTTTCTGCCTCTTTTTGGCTATTGTTGCTTTCCTTTTCACTTTGCCCTAATAAGGAATGTTCTCTCTAGAGCAAAATAGACGCCAATCTTAAGCATTTCTGAAGGAAGAGCTATTGTAGTTGGAAACTACTAAATAATTTTCAGAGTATTATTTTGCCATTATTACTAGGCTTTTACTATTATATCCCTGATGTTAGCTGGGACCTCCTAGTCCTCTGAGATGTGGGCAAGGTCAGTGCTGGCCCCAATCGCATACTCTGCAAAAGGAAAAAAACCCTCCTGTTGCCCAGCAGCTGGAGAGAGTGGTGAATGGGTGGGTCAGCGGTGGGGGTTGGGGGTGTTTATCCGGTGCCTTTGCCGCCTAGCTAGCAGTTTTAGTGAATGTGGGCTGTTCTGCTCCATGTTGATCCAGACGGAAAAAAACAAACTTCTTTACCAGTTCCATAAACTGATCCTATTCACATACAGCATATGTGAATACAGCAAACTACTTTTGTTTTTAAATTTTTTTTTTTTTAAACTAGAGAGTGGGGAGAATGCGGAAGCCCTCTGCATCATAGAATAATTAAAAATAACTTCCAGGGGCCTAGACAGACGGTCATTGCTCTTGGAATACCCACTGACCACGCCACTGGTCACTGGGGGGTTCCCCAGACACTCTCAGTATTTCTTGCCCCGTCCTCAGATTTGTCCTGGAATTCCCCAGCCCTGGAACACCTGCCTTCTCTGCACAGCTCCCCCCACCCCCCCGAGACCCCGCAGCTGACCCATCCGGAGCCAGCCGGCAAACAGGCACCCCTTTTTCCTAGGCACGCCTCCCTCGAACGGCAGCTGAGATTCCGAGAGTAGTCTTTTCCTTGGGTTACATTTTCCCGGAGGGCGGCGGACCCTCTGGCTGACGCGTGTTGCTCCTGGAAAGCCAGGGAGCCCCGCGAGCTGTCCGGACTGCCCTGGCTGGACAGACACGTCACCCGGCCACCCCGCGTCCTCGCCGTCCACCGAGAGCGGGGCCACCTGCGCAGCTCACGCGTGTCTAGCAGCCCCGTCAAAACTTAAAAGCGAAAAGGCCAACGTAAGTACTGACACGATGTTTTAACCCCATACGTCCAAAATATTACCACTTCCACATGTCATCAGTATAAACAGAATTTAAGGAGACAGCTTACCGTTGATTGGTCTTGGGAATCCAGAGAGTGTCTCCGCCGCGGCGCACCTGCTCTGGGTCCGCGGGCCTCAGGACTGCACCGGGAGGTTCGGGGGCGGGCGCCAGGCCGCGGTGCCGGGAGTGGGGGCGAGGCCTGAGGCACCCTGCCAGGCCACAGCCAGCTCGGGGTTTCCAGAGCCTTCCGCTCTCGCATCAGGGACTCTGAAGGCACAGCGCCTCACACCCCGACCGCCGGCCAGCCAGCGCGGACGGCAGTGCCGTCGCGCAGGTGCAGAGAGTCACTTGGGCAGGCTGTGTCACGTGTCCAGAAATGGGCTGAGCTCATTGGCTCATCCGCGCTCCATCCGGGGATCTGGGGCGGAGCTTGTGGGCACGCGACGTCAGGAGTTGTCGCGGGAAGTTGCAGACGGGAGCACCGGGAGGGCTGGGAGACCCCGATACGGAGGCCAGTAGCCTGGGTAGGTGGCAGGGTAAGTAAGCAAAGGGACTTCCTTCTGAGGCCCAGCGTGGGCAGCCGGGAGATGAGGAGGTACTAACCCTGCCTGTGGAACCTCGACTTTACAGAGGTTCAACTGAGCTCGGGCACTACAGGGCCCACATGGTCTCCAGGCCACACGCTCTGTCACGTCTGAGTCCTTGGAAAGGCTCCCAGGGTGGGAAGGGTGGGTAGAGCCGCTTCCCAGGGACAGGGGCGGGGGGAGGAGCCTCAGATTCCCTGAGCGAGCATGGGGTCAGCCGGTGGGCGACGCCTCTCAGTGACCTCCCCCAGGACTGCGGGTGGGGGACTAGGCCACAGATGAAACTTGGGGTCCCCCGCGGCTCCAGCGAGCATTTGTAGCCTACCGTCAGGTTTACTTTTGAGCTTTGTTTTGGTTACCCATCCTCCTCTTTCAGACGTTTGTTTTATCTGCCCATTATTAAAGTTGCTATGAGGTCCTTCTGTGCCTCGTGAGGAGGGTGGGAGGATCCAAGACGGGGTCTGGGGCGGGTGGTGGGCGAGCCGTGAGGGCGGTACACGAAGGCACAGGTGCTGTGGGCGTTGTGGTGGGGGCGCCGGGTGGTCCTGGTGAACCCCGTGACCCTGGTGACCCCAGCGACCCCGAAGGCCTGGGCAATCCCGGAAGTCCCGGCACTGAGGGAGAGGCGGGCGCCGCTTCTGCCGGCGTGCCCCCGATGGAGCAGGCCCCCCGCGCGCCAGGGCCTGATGGAGCTGCGGCACCGGCGGCTGGAGGTCCTGGGGGCCAACCGCTCTAGATCGCCCTCACCGTACCTTTCCCGTCGCCCGTGGAGGCGGAGATTGCCCACTGGTTCCTGACTTCACATGCTGAACTCCGAGGGCCAGTTCGGCAGGAGCTCGATGTGAACGTCACCGTCCTGACTGTCCGATTGACTGCTGAGGACCCTGGCCAACTCCAAATGTCCATCACCTCCTGTCTTGACCAGGTTTCCCGGGTGATTCGGACCGTGCAGCGCGTTGTGCCTCCCTTTTTTGCTAAGCCGCAGCAGGATAAAGGGGGCTAAACCCAACTGCCTGTCCCGTTCTAGGCACCTCGCTAGGGCACTGATGCCTGCAGTGGTTGCCACTTCATGACTAGGGCCTAATCTCTTGCCTGTACTGGCCCGTGGGTGCTTGGGATTCATGTGTTTTGTTTGGTAGTTAAATGTTTAATAAATACAGAAAATAAAACAAAAAAAAAAAATAAAGTTGCTATGACCAGTCTGCCAAGAACAGTTCTTAATTCAAATAATTTTTCTTTTTTTAATTTAATTTCTTTTTTTTAAGATTTTATTTATTTATTTGACAGAGACAGCGAGAGCAGGAACACAAGCAGGGGGAGTGGGAGAGGGAGAAGCAGGCCTCCCGTGGAGCAGGGAGCCCGATGCGGGGCTCGATCCCAGGACCCCGGGACCATGACCTGAGCCGAAGGCAGACGCTTAACCGACTGAGCCACCCAGGCGCCCCTCAAATAATTTTTCTTTTAAGGTGTGTGCGTTTTCATTGTTCTTGTACGTATTCTTTTCAGTTCTTGACTCCACCGTGTCTTTCGTGTGTGAATGCTTCCAGATGAAATTCTGTGTTTTCCAAAATCACAGTTGTCTTCTGTATAAAATCCTGCTTCATTTGCAAGATTTTCACGTTTCCTTCAAAACCAATTTGTCTTATCCTTTTAGATGCTGCCAACATCTGCCTCTTAAGGAAGCAGCTGGCTGAGAAAGACTTGGTGCGGTGGACAAGGGCAGGCGCTGAAAGTAAGTGGGCTGGGTTCCTTGAAAGGGGCTAATATTCTCCCAGTTGCTTGTAGGCGAATGTCTTTATGTTACGCTAACTCTCCCCGACACAACCTTGTAACTGGGGACTGGGTTAATGTATACTCAGCTAACAAGATCCTCTTGTATTCAGTTTGAAGTCTATTGCTGTAGAGAATCCCTGAATTTGCCACTGGAGGATCATCTTCCTACCCTTTAGCTCTTTGATTAGTGGTGTACATATGTGTGAAGGGGACAGTTGTCACTGAAATTACAGACAGCTGAATGGCGATTTGAATTGCATGAGCATTAAGGTCTTCCTTGAGAGCGATATGCAAAACCCGTGGTTAGAATGATTTTATTCACGCATCAGGAAGTATAGATAAATCCCCTAGACATCAACACAGCAGGGGACACTCTGAGAACCTAATTCTAATGAATATACATTTTGGCTTTTCTACTACGAGGGAAGTAGGGCAGAGGATTTATTTAGATCTTCGTAATTAATAGCCTAGTATATTAGTCAGGGCCATTACAGGGCTCTTCTGTTTCTCCAGAGAAAAAGAACCCGTAGGAGATACAGATGTATATATGTATGTATACATATGGTCACATATCTGTGTGCACAAAGAGTCACTGTAGGAATTCACTCATGTGATTAAAAAGTCCCACAATCTGCCATCAGCAAGGTGGAGAACCAGGGAAGCGGTGCAGTTCGGTCCAAGTCTGAAGGCCTGAGAACCAGGAGCACCAATGTCCAAAGGCAGGAGAAGATGGATGTCTCACTTCAAGTAGACAGACTGAATTTACCCTTCTTCTGCCTTTTTGTTCTATTCTGCCTCTCAGTAGAGTGGATGATGCCTGCCTGCACTGGCTAAGGCATCTTCTTTACTCGGCCTACTGATTCCCATGCTAATCTCTTCATGCGTACACAGACGGGCAAACGCGATTTTATAATCATGAAGAGGGAGGTAGAAATTGTTGCATTTTCTACTCCAGGATAAAAACACCTTCTCATGGTAAGCCAGGCATAAAAGCACATCATGGCAGGGGCATTGGGATTGTTCGTGTTCTGGGTGGAGTTGCACCTAGAGGCTTTTCAGATGCGATCAGAGCCTTGTCTGTAATGAAATGAGACATTTCTCTCGACTTAGTTCATTATCTTTGGGCAGCCTTTGACTATTGGGAAGGTCACTCCACTCATGTGTCAAGATATGCCTGTAGGGAATACAGGGAGGAGACTGGGCCCGTCTCAATCCCAGTGGCCCTGGAGAGGTGTTTGTGCAGGTAGTTGAGGTGTTTCCAACAGGAAGTCTCCAAAGGATTGATGTGGCAAAAGTGGTTGGCTAAGGAGATCCCGCTGAGCTCTCTGCTGACCACTAAGAGAACGTGCTGAGTGATATCAGATAGAACCCTCTGAAGCCATCATTTGTAGGTGGGTTTGTATGTCAGACACAGGGTTGGACCAGCACTTTCATCAGATTAAACTAATACTCTGTGGGAGTGTGATGTGCCCATGGTTGTTGCCAGCGTCCCTCGCTGTGTCTCCTGTGTGTCAGCTGGCGGGGTGGTGGCACCCCTGTGTGTGTCTGCGCTTACTGTCGCTGGTGCTGTCCGCTGTGCTGTACACGGGACTTGTGTGCACAAACGCAGGCCCACGAGAAATGTCATCTTTTAAAATTTTCTTTAAACAATTAAATGAGTCTGAGGCAATGTTCTGGTGGGCTCGAGGGAAATCCGATCACAGTTTGGGACCCCTTTACTCTTCTTTTGGGGCACAAAACTTGTGGAGGCTTAGGTGAAATCAGAGGCAACCCTTTCTCTTTGGTCCGTGGGCTCATTTGCTGATACTCTCATTCCACGTACATTTTTGAACCAACTTGTCAGTTTCCAAAAAAAAAAAAATCTGGGATTTTGATGAGACTGGATAGAATCTCTAACCCATACATCAGTTTGGGAAAATTGGTATCAGTCCAAATACAAATTTGGACTGATATTAGTCCAAAAACAAAACCAGAAAGGCACAGGTTTCCAACAGCTCCTGTTGTGTGTTCTTTCACAAACTGTAACCACCAAGGAGTGTGCTTTCACAAGTGATTTTGTGTGAACATTTCCCACTGTGTCCCCGCAGGCCTCCCGGGTGACCGGTGAATGCTAGTTTCCAGGCTGTGATCCCTCTCTGGGTTGTAAGCTCCTCAAGAGCAGGAGCCAGGCCTGTCTTATTCACTGCCGCATCCCCAGAGCCCACAACACTGCCTCGTGCATAGCAGGTGTTTAGTGAATACCTGCTGGATGAATGAGTCCACGGGAAAAGCCCCAGGGCTGGCTCAATCAGGAATTCTGGGGTTTTAGGAATAACCTGGATACAGGTCCTTCTGGAATGGCTGGTAGCCAACTTCAGTGGAGAAAACATGTCTGAGACCCAATTACCCTTTTCAGTGGAAAGAGGCCAGAGGGCTGACAAAATACCGGAAACAAATCCTATAAAGAATTATCAGTAAACTTGCTGCATGTAGTACTTTTGTATAAGTTATTACCGAAAGTAGAAGAATAAGATCTCTTTTTAAAAATGAATTTTAGGGGTGCCTGGGTGGCTTAGTGCATTAAGCATCTGCCTTCGGCTCAGGTCATGATTCCAGGGTCCTGAGATCAAGCCCCACATTGGACTCTCTGCTCAGTGGGGAGCCTGCTTCTCCCTCTCCCTCTCCGTCTGCTGCTCCCCCTGCTTGTGCTTGCTCTCTCTCTGTCAAATAAATAAAATCATTAAAAAAAAAGAAAAGACAGTTACTTTAAAAAAAATAAAAATGCATTTTATTACAATATAACATGCATCCATAGATGTCTATGAATGATACTTGTAGAGTTTCGTGAACCTTCCCAAAGCACTTGAAAACGCCTCTCCCATGCCCCCCTCCCCCCATTACTACCTCAAATGGCAACCACTCTCAGAAGTTCTATCATTAGGGTTCTTTCGGATTGTTTTGAGCTTTATGTAAGTGTAATCAAGGAGGATGCTTTCTTTTGTGCCCGACTCCTTTTACTCATCATTATGTTTTTGGGAGGCGGTCATGTTCTGTGTGGTTGTCGTGGGTGCTGCACTGTGAGAAGAAACTGTGATGTATCCATTGTGGTGTTGATGGGCAGCCGGCATGCCTATTCTGATGAGCACTGCCATGAACTTGCTTATGTGTCTGTGGTGCACCTGTGCACACACTTCTGTCGAGTGGATTCCACTGAGGAGTGCACTTGCTGATTGTTTTAGGTCACAGTGCCCAGGAACAGAGCCTGAGAGGGGGTTGCTGTGCAGGTGATTTATGGAAAGATTGTTCTGGAGGAGCCTGTGAGGGAGTGAGGGAGGAGCAGGGCCAGGGGAAGGAGCCAAGCCAACCTGCAGATTTGATTGGAGTCCACCTCAGTCTGACTCCATGGGGAGCTCTGGAGGATGAATGGCGCCGCCAAGTCACCCCTAGAGGACTTTTATAACTTGTGATCAGCCAGGCATTGGTTGTGGACCTTCCCCAAGGGGTGGTCATCACATTGTGGGCATTTGCAGACGAGATGGCTCCCATCAAAAAGTCATTCTCTGGAAAAGGTGTGAGCCTTCATCAGTCAACAGACGGAGAAGGTGGGAGATGGGTATCCTGGCCTATAAAGTGATCTGCATGAGTCACCAGTTGCAGCCCCTATCCCAGGTCGAGGGGCGGTGTATGATCAGCTTTGGTGGGCAGTGCCCGTATACACATCCTTTAGCATCTTATGAGTGTTTCAGTCCCAAATCCTCACCAACCCTAGGCATCATCTGACTTTTCTGTCTTAGCCATTTCAATAGAACTAAAGTAGTATCTCATTATAATTTTAATTTGCATTTTCCTGAGGACTAAGGAGGCTGAGCCCTTTTCTTACGTTTAGTGCCATGTGGATATTCTCTTTCAAGAAGTGTCTCAAGACTTTGGCCAATTTTTCTGTTGGGTTGTCTCCGTTTTCCTACCGTGTGAATTCTTTCTTCTGGCTAGCAGTTCTCGTCAGATATTTTTAGAACTATTTTCTCCAGCACAGTGGTTTGGCTTTTTACTCCATAACGTGCCCTGTGCTAAACAGAAGTTCTTACTTTTAATAAAGCCTGGTATACCATGTTTGCCCTCCGTGGTTTGTGCTATTGTGTGTCCTATTCAAGAAATCTTTGGCCCGAGGCTGTGAAAATATTCTCTTATGTTGTCATCCAGAAACTTTGTTTTAATTTCCACCTTTAACAGATCTATAAGTCATTTGGAATTGAGTTTTGTCTATAATATGAGGCATTGTTGCTTTTGTCATGAATCATGGAACTATGTATGTGTGGTCTGTTTCTCATTTTTAATGTAGTTTTATGGGCTCTTTTTGTCTACTCCAGTATTTCCTCCCTGGGGGTAATTTTACCACCCCTCCAGGACAATTTCTGGAGGCATTTTTTTGTTGCCGTGACTGTGTGTGTGTGTGTGTGTGTGTGTGTGTGTGTGTGTACTACAGGCATCTAATGGGTAGATACCAGTGATGGAGCGGAACACCGTGCAGGACAGGGGCAGCCGCATGAGAGTGTCCCCCGGCTCCAGTGTCACCTCTCCCGAGGTGGGGAGACCTGCACTGTCCCCACATTGGTGCCACAGTGTTGCCGTGACTCTGTGTGTGTGTGTGCCGTGACTCTGTGTGTGTGTGTGTGTGTGTGTGTGTGTGTGTACTACAGGCATCTAATGGGTAGATACCAGTGATGGAGCGGAACACCGTGCAGGACAGGGGCAGCCGCATGAGAGTGTCCCCCGGCTCTAGTGTCACCTCTCCCGAGGTGGGGAGACCTGCACTGTCCCCACATTGGTGCCACAGTGTCTGAACTTCTTAGCTTCACCATGTTGCTACTCTTGGTCCTGTGAACCTACCATTTTCTGCATCTTTCCAAGTGTACCATGGCCCTTCTTTTGCTTTTGTTTTTCTACGTACATTTTTGAACCAGCTTGACAGTTTCCAAAAAAAAAAAAATCTGGGATTTTGATGAGATTGGATAGAATCTCTAACCCATACATCAGTTTTGGAAAATTGATATCAGTCCTAAAACAAGTCTTATAGTCCATGAATATGATATATCCTTCTGTGTATCTAGCTCTTTTAAATGTTTTGTATTTTTCTTGATAGGTGTCTTGCAAAGCTTTTGTTAGATTTATTCCTAAACATTTCATATTCCTACTGATATTGTAAATATTATAAATTCTTTCCATTTTAACTTCTAGTTACTCATCACTGGTATACAAAATGCAGTTGCTTTTGTATATTGGCATGCACATGGCAATGATGCTGGATTCTCTTAGTGGTTCTATTAGCTTGTGTATTTATTTATTTTTTTTTACTTTCTACATATTAGTATTAAACACGAGAGATTTATTTTTTCCTTTCTAATTGTTTTATTGTATTTATTTATTGCTGATTGTCTTGGTTAGGACCTCCAGTACACTTTTGAAGAGTGACTGTCATTGGCTTGTTTCCAGTCTTGGCAGAAAATTTTCTGTGTTTTGCCATTAATTTATCCCTGGTAACTTTTCTTGCTTTAAAGTCTGCAATGTCTGAAATTAGTATAGCTACTCTTGCTTTCTTTTGATTAGTATTAGCATGGTATATTTTTCTCCATGCATTTACTTTTAATTTTAATCTTAATTTTAAATGTCTTTATTTTAAGTGTCTTTGTTTTTATTTTATTTTATTTATTTATTTTAAAGATTTCATTTATTTATTTGACAGAGAGAGAGACAGCGAGAGAGGGAACACAAGCAGGGGGAGTGGGAGAGGGAGAAGCAGGCTTCCTGCCGAGCAGGGAGCCCAATGCGGGGCTTGATCCTAGGACCTTGGGATCATGACCTGAGCCGAAGGCAGACGCTTAACGACTGAGCCATCTAGGCGCCCCAACTGTCTTTATTTTTAAAGTGGAGTTCTTTAGACAACATAGAGTTGAGTCTTGTTTTTTGATCCACTCTGACATTCTGCCTCTTAATTGGTGTATTCAGGCCATTGGTGTTCGAATTTGTTGTTGATATAGTTGGATTAATACCGATTGTATTTGTTACTGTTTTGTTTATTACTTATGTTTTTGTTCCCATTTTTTTCTTTCACTATTTTTCGGCCTTTTTTGGTTTTACCTGAGCATTTTATATGGTTCCATTCTCTCTCCTTTCTTAAAATATTAGTTACACTTTCTTTTTTACTTTTGTCAGTGGTTGTACAAGAATTTGCAATGTACATTTACTACTAATTCAAGTCCACTTTCCAGTAACAGTAGATACTTCATGGATAGTGCAAATACCCTATAATGACAAAATAATCTCTTCTTCCTGTCCCCTGTATCATTCATTTCACTCATGCAGAACAGCACATAAGTATGTCTTGTGGAATGCATGATATATACATGAGTATACATAATTGAGGACATGTTGCTATTATTTTGAACAAACTGTTATCTGGTAGATCAATTAAAAATTAGAAAAATAAAAATTTTTATTTTACTTTCACTTATTCCTTCTTCATTGCTCTTCCTCCCTTTCTGCACATCCCAGTTTCTGACCTACATCATTTTCCTTCTCTCTAAAGAACTTATTTTCACATTTCTTGAAGGCAGGTCTACTGGCAACAAGTTCCCTCAACTTTGTTTGCTTTAGAGAGTCTTTATTTCTCCTTCCCTTCTGAAGGGTAATTTCACAGAGTGCAGAATTCTAGATTGGTGGGTTTTTTTTCTCTCAACATTTGAAATATTTCACTCCATTCTCTTCTTGTTTACACAGTCTTGGAGGCGAAGTTGGATGTAATTTCTTTTTTTTTAAATCATGTTTTTAAAGACTTTATTTATTTATTTGAGAGAGAAAGAGAGGGAAGGGGCAGAGGAGAGGGACAAGCAGACTCCCTGCTGAGCAGGGAGCCTAATATGGGGCTCCATCCAGGACCCCGAGATCACAACTTCAGCCGAAGGCAGATGCTTAGCCGACTGAACCACCCAAGCGCCATCCTTTGGCTTCTTTTAGGATTTTTTCTGTTATCTTTTATTTTCTGTACTTTGAAAATGACATGCCTACATATAGTTTTTTTGGCATTGTATACTGCTCAGTGGTTTCTGAGCTGCTTGGATATGTGGTCTTGTGTCTGCCACAAATTTGGGGGAAATTCTCAGTCATTGCTGTTTCAAATATTTCTTCTGTTCCTTTCTTTCTTCTTCTGGAATTCCCATTACAAGTATATTACACTTTTTTTTTAAAGATTTTATTTATTTATTTGACAGAGAAAGAGACAGCGAGAGCAGGAACACAAGCAGGGGGAGTGGGAGAGGGAGAAGCAGGCTCCCTGCTGAGCAGGGAGCCCGATGCGGGACTCGATCCCAGGACCCTGGGATCATGACCTGAGCCGAAGGCAGACGCTTAACGACTGAGCCACCCAGGCGCCCACAAGTATATTACACTTTTAAAGTTGTCCTTCAGTCCTTGATATTCTGTTCTTTTTTTTTTTTTTTCAGTCTTCCTTTTCTTTGCTTTTCAGATTTGGAGGCTTCTATTTGAGATGTCCTCAAGCTCAGAGATTCTTTCCTTAGCTGTGTCCACTCTACTAATAAGCCCATCAAAAGCATTCTTCATTTCTGTTCCAGTGTTTTTTATCTCTAGCATCTCTTTGTGGTTCTTTCTTAGGATTTCCATCTCTGCTCATGTTGTCCATCTTTCCTTGCATGCTGTCTCCTTTATCGCCTAGCACCCTTACCATGCTAATCAGACTTACTTCAATTCCCAGTCTGATGATTCCAACATCTCTGTCATGTCTGGTTCTATGCTTGCTTTGTCTCTTCACATTGTGATTTTGGCTTTTAGTAGGCCAAGTAATCTTTTTCTTGATAGCAGGACAAAAAAGGAAAAAGGGGAAAGGAATTGCTGTAAATAGGCCTGTAGTAACATGGTGGTGGAGGTGTAGGGAGAAGGGAAGTGTTCCACATTCCTCTGATTGGGCCCTAGTCTCTCTGTGAGCCTGTGCATCTGAGCTGTGAGCTTCACAAGAGTTTTGGCCTTTTTTCTTCCCTCTTGGGCTAGAATGGGCTGGAGGTGGGTGCTTTCCTTCCCCGGGTCAGTGAGGCTCTGATAAAACCCGAGCAGGGTAGGCTCTGGTGAACTGATCTCCTCTGAGGGCAGACCGTGTTGAAGAACAGAGAGCTCTGAGCTCTAAGGTATTTCAGAATGCTGCCTTCCCCTCCTCCTGCCCGAAACAGGAATGCATTGTTTTGTCCAATATTTATTGTGAATGTCTGGTTGTGCTGGAGGTAAAAAACGTGCAGAGCCTACCATGGCTGGGTATCCCTATTGCTGGGCCTTCCCGGGTTTTTGGCCACACCAAACTTCCAGCAATTCCTTACTTACAGTTGAGGTTTTCCGACTCCAGGGCTGGTTCCCACAGAGCCCATGAGTCTTTGCTCTGGAAACCTTGACTCTGTAGTCACCAGTCTGTCTGCATTCTTGGAGGCAGCAGTTTGCCCCCGTGTCCTCCCCTGTCTTTCAGATCCAAGAAGAGTTGTTAATGTTTCAATCTGGTCCACTTTGTACTGCTTGTTAGAATGGAGTGGTGACTTCCAAGCTCTTTAAACATTGAATCAGAAATCATAGATTCCCCAGATCTTTTCTAAGTCATGAATATTGTTGAATTTTAGCAAATATACATCGAGACAAGTATATAATGTTTTCCCCCTTCATTCTACTAATGGGGTCGAGTAGTGAAGAATTAACCTGACCCAAAGAGAGGTTTGCCCTCGGTTTTGGGGAGGTGATCTTGCACAACAGGAATATCCTTGTTTGCTGGGGGCTTTGGCCACTGGACAGTCCAGCGGTGTGATTTATGATGGGACCTTTAGGACACCTCATGTCAGTTTTGAACTGGGGGAACGTGCGGGCACGTGCGAGACTAGATGTCAGCCAAGTAAGCAGTGTGTGTTCAAGCCCCAGTTAGGACTCTGGACATGAAAGCTGGGGTGAGCTTCCCAGATTGGCTATACCCTGAAGCGTTGTTGTACATGGAAGCTTAAAGGGCCTAACAGTATTTGGGACTCCATGGGGAGAAGATCAGAAACTTTGCATTTAGACCCTCTCAGGCTCCACTTGATGTGTCCTTCCTTTTGGTTAGTTCTGATTTGTCTTCTTTTGCTATAATAAAACTGTAATTGTGAATGCAGCACTTTCCAGAGTTGCGTTGAGTCATTCCAGTGAATTACTGATTTAAGGTGTTTGTGGGAACTCCTGAATTTGTAGCCTGCAGGGCATAAGTGAGGCCCAGGGTGTGTTGGACATGCAGCTGTTGTCTGAGTGAGGGCAGCCCATGGAAGACTGTCCCTAACGTGTGAAATTTGGCCCACCTCTGAGTAGTTGGCACCAGAAGTCATGGCAGGATGAATTATGTAGATTTGTTTTCAATGTTAAACCAACTTTGCCTTTCTAGAATAAATTCAACTTGGCCACAATGCATTATTTTTATTATCCTCTTTATGTTACTGAAAAGATTTATTAATACGTGATAAGTGTTGTACATCTATGTTCATAAGAGGGATTGGCCTGAATTTTCCTTTCCTATAATGTCCGTGTTCGGTTTTGTTATTGAGGTTTTTCTGGCCTTATACGAAAGTGTTAGGAAGTATTCTTTTCCTGTTTTCTAGAAGAGCTTGTGTAAGATTGACACTTTCTGCCTTAACCATTTGGAACATTTTTACCAATAAAACTTTCTGGACCTAATGTGTTCTTTAAGAGACGTGGGCTACTCATAATTCTATTTCTTATTCTGTCCATTTTGGAAAGTTTTGGCTTTTAAGAAAATTATCAATTTCATGTAAATTTCCATACTTGCAGGGTAAAGTTATTCATAATATTCTCTGATTAATTTTTTAGAGTCTGCAGGTTCTCTAAAGACATCATCTCTTATATTATTGATATTGGTAATTTATTTCTTCTTTATGTTTTTTTAGATCGATTTTTGTGGGAATTTACCAATTTTATTAGTCTTCTCATGATACTAAACTTTGGCTTTGTTCGTTTCCCCTTTTTTTACATTATACATTTGTTTTCTGTTTGATTATGTTCTGCTTTTTCCTTTATATTCCTTTCCTTCTTGGAATTTTCTGGTTTTTCAAATATAATTTCTTGAGATTGATGATCAGACCATTGATGTTTTAGTGTTTTTCTTTCTTCCAGGTACATTTAAGACCATATATTTTATTTTAAACATGGCTTAGCTGCGTGCCACACATTTTCATTTTGATGTACGTACATGTAAAATGTCTCCTATATATTTGAAAAATATGCAGATTCTGCAGTTGCTGGCTGCAGTGTTCATGCAAATTAGGTCAAGTTTGTTAATCACATTGCCAGAAGTGTCTGTATCCTCTTTGGCATTTTGTCTGCTTGTTCTATTATTTCCTGAGAGAGGTGTGTTAAAATCTATCAAAGCAATTGTAGATTTTTTTGTTTCCTCTTTTATTTCTATCAATTTATGCTGTACATATTTTGAATATATGTTAATTAGGTGTATGCACATTTCACATTGTCACATCTTTGCGATAGATTCCTTTACCACCATAAGAGATCCCTGTGTATTTCTAGTAATGCTTCTTTCTTTAAAATGACTTTGTACAGTATTAGTATAGTGTGCTGTCATTCTTTTGATTGGCGTGCGTGGATCTTTTCCTGTGCTTTGATGTCCAGCTTGCCGGCATCCATATGCAGAAAGCCGGTCTCTTTTACAGCATAGACTGAAAAAACCCAATCAGGCATTGTTCTCTTTAACTGCAGTATTTAGTCCATTCATATTTTATATAAGTACTAATAATATATTTGAGTTTATATTTACAGTTTTACATTTTGTTTTCTCTGTTGTGTGTTCACTTTTAATGTTCTATTTTTTCCTCTCTTGCTTTCTTTTATATTAATGAACATGTTTTTGTTATTTTATATTCTCCCTTTTTAGCTTATTATGCACTCTGTTGCTATTTTCATGGTCTGACTAGATATTCTAACCTGTATCCTTGAGTCATTACAGTGTATCTGCTCAACTTAATGAGCACTTTCACAGCTTCCCCGATGATTTAATTACCGTACAATACTTTGCCTGTTTGGCCTCTCTCACCTTCTGTGTTACTTGTATACTTTATATCTAAATATATTTTAGATGCCACAGAGCAGGATGATGATGGTGATGATATGCAGGTTATCTAAATAACTCTTGAGATTGACACATGTAGTCACACATTTATTTTTGTTCTCACTTCTTCCTGAATCTGCACGTCTGTATGGGATCACTTTGATCTCCCTGTAGATACCTTTGCTGATTTGCATTTATTTGGAAAAGTCTTTATTTGGTCCTCACCTTCAAATACAGTTTCACTGGGCATAGGATGCTTGGTTGGATCTTGTTTTTTTAGCCCCTTTGAAGGTGCCATTCCTTATTCTGCTGGACTCCGCTGTCTCCGATGTCAGCTGTTACTGTCCCCGTTTGCTGCCGTGAAGGTAAGGCCTCTTAGCTCCTGGCAGCCTTGCTCTTTGTTTTGAGAATCTTGGCTTTCTTTTAATTTACCCTGGCTTGTCAATCTTGTTGTTACTTCTATGAAATAAGGTGGTTTATTTTGTCTGGTTGCTTTTAAGCTTTTCTCTTTGTCCTCGATTTCCTCCCTTCTTCCCTCCTTTTCTTTCTTTCTGTCTTGTAGGCTCCGTGCCCAGCGTGGAGCCCAGTGCGGGACTTGAACTCACGATCCTGAGATTATGACCTGAGCCGAGATCAAGAGTCAGACACTTAACCAACTGAGCCGCCCAGGCGCCCCTGTCCTAGATTTTCAGTGCTTTCATTAAGATGTCCCTGGCTGTGGCTTTTAAAAAATTTGCATTCTTAGGGTTCATAAAATTTTTGACAGATGACTCTGTATTTTGTATCAGTTTTGGAATATTCTTCCATTAATTCTTAAAATTGGGGTTTGTCTCTGATTGCCTACTTCATCCCGCTGAGACTCTAGGGAGATGTACGCTTAATCTTCCAATCACGTGTGTGATTTCGGCTTGTGTCCCTGTTCTCACGTCAGTCTGGGCATGGTCCCCATCCCAGCCACTTACTTACTCTCCGTTCTCACCCGTGATGGGTCTGTAGCCAGACTCATCTATCTATTCAAAAATGTAACTTCAGGTACTGCCTTTTTGAGTTCCAGAATGCCCATTTGCAAGCACTTTCTAGGTTCTAATTCTCCACTAAAATTCTTTGTTATTTTCCCGAATGCATTGTAGTTGTTTCCAAATCCATGCATTATGACTGCAATGTATAGATCACTGGTGGCTCTGTTTCCATTGTTCGTGTTTTCTCTGTGTCTTACACATAGTATGAATGCTGTTTTTAAAAAGTTTCTGATTGAATACTGGAGTAGAGCCTCTGTATGTTATTACAACCTCCAGAAAGGAACGTCACGTTTATTTTAGCTTGCAGTGGACAGTTGTGTCAGGGAGGGGCACCTCACGCCAGCCGGAATTTCTCTTACCATTCCAGGACCCCTGTTTGCCCCTTTCCGGGACTAGTCTGCGCTCATCTCAGCTGCACAGGGTGGCTGGAAGGGTGCTGTTTCTCTGGCATCGAGGACACTTTCTGCTTGTCTTCTTAGGCATTTGCGATCCCCACTTAGCAGTCAGCAGATGTCTCCGGGGAGCGTCAGAACAAAAGGTTGAACTGTCCGCGCTCCCTTTGTCTCCACCTGCATCCCACATGTAACACCAGCCTGTCTCTGGCTCTGTGCGCTCTGCCCAGCCCCCACTTCCTGCTGGCTTTCTGTCTGTGTTCTCAGCCCCCTGTCCACACTGCTGGCCTACTAGCGAGAACCTCAAGGTGAGAACATTGTAGAATATTGGCCTTCTCTACCTGTGTTTTACTTTTCTCTGGGACCTTGGGTCTTCCATCCTTGGTAGTTCTCTATCTTGAAAAACTAAGCTATTTATGTAAAATTCAGCTTTTCTTTGTGTGTGTTTTATATAGTTTTTCTGTAAAAGATTTTTCTTGCTGCAGATTAGTCATTTATACCTTTAACCAGATGATAAAATTTATCATCTTAGTCACTTGGTTGCCTCTTATAAAATAATATCCTATGTATCAGTCAAAATTTTTTTTTTATAGTAAGAAGCAGAAACTGACCCTGGTTAACTTAAGGAAATCAAAACAAAAACTTTCCTCTGGGATAGGCACTTCCATCACCTTCGACGTGGACCTGAAGGTCTGAGGTTCCGGAAGGTCAAATAGCAGATCACACAGATGGTACATTGCAGAGCGGGCATTCAGACGGACGCTCTGGCTCTGAAATACTCTGAAACACCACTGTGTACTGCCATCCCCCAGTAATTACGTAGATTCCTGTGCAGTTGTTAAAATAATACAGAGAAATCCTTCCCTTCCTTCAGCTTCCCCCAGTGGTAACATCTTGAAAGGCTATGTAGTGCAACATAAGCCAAAGATACTGACATTAATACAGTCAACCAGCTTTATTCTTACTTAACTCAACTGTGTGTGTGCATGTCATCCTATGTGATTTTATCCCATGTGTCGATTCCTGTGACCCCCCCAGCACAGTCGAGATAGAAAGCTTCCCACCCAAGGACCCCTCATGCTACTCCGTTAGAACCCAGACTGCACTCCCCCCAACCAGACCCTGGCAACCACTAACCTGTTTTCTGTCTCTATAATCTCTATAATCTTGTCGTTTCAAGAATGTTCTATAAATGGAATCATACAGTATGTGAACTTTTGAGATTGACTTGTATGATTCAGCATAATTCCCTTGAATCTCCTGCAAGAGTTTGCATGCACTAATAGCTTATTCCTTTATATTGTTTAGTGGTGTGGCACATGAATTAAAGTTTAAGGTTAAATAAGAGGTGGGGCGCCCGGGTGGCTTAGTCGGTTAAGCGTCCAAGTCTTGATTTCAGCTCACGTCATGATCTCAGGGTCGTGGGATGGAGCCCTGTGTTGGGCTCCATGCTGGGTGCAGAGTCTGCTTAAGATTGTCTCTCTCGCTCTCCCTCTGCCCCTCCTCTCCCTCTCTCTTTCTCTCTCTCTCCCTCTCTTAAAAAAGGAAAAGATATCCTATGTGAATTGCTTCCCACAGTGACTGCCACATAGCAGGACACCCCGTATTTGAAGCTGGTGCTATTTCTCTGTGCAGAAACATGATGTAATGTTTAAAACAGAGTACAGTTCCACAAGCCACGTTAGAAGTTTAAGTGATCCAAGCACACTTACACTGTCCTATGTGTTCAGGTGTGAACAGTGTTGGGAGGCCAGATTGAGGCACCGTTCTCATCCCCCAGAATTTAGCAATACTGGCCTAAGTTGGCCTCAGAAACAGAACACCACAGCCCGCTGAGGACGCTGGCAGGAGACTGGCTCAGCTGGCGCCTGATTGAATCTATTAACGTATCTAAGGAGAGTTTGTGCAATTCAAAGTTTTGCTCTGTCAGGGAAGCAGAGCTAAGCAGGAATCCTACTGGCAAACACTGGAAGTTTCCTTCAGAGCCTCTGTGAGGGGTAAGGAGAACTTAGCCTTTGGAGCCACTTCTGCCCAGAGTGACAAAGCCTGTCATGTAAGGCTGATGCATCTTCTGAGCCTGATGACATTAACTCTTCAGTACCCCTAGCTTTTCCAGGATCCCCAGGGTACTGCTGATTATTTCTGACGCCCCCGTGGGTCTGTCTGCTGGGAGATAATGCAGAAGTCATGGGGACTGTACGCCTTCTCTTCTCGGTCAGAGTTACTTTCCATTGTAAAATCCAACAAGTGATATTCTGAATATGATTTAGCGTCTGTGGTGAGAGAAAGCTTGGTCATGCAGAGGTGAAATTTTCCAATTACCGTGATAATTACAGGGCGTTTTGATGCCCTTTATTGAATACTTACTAGGTGCTGGGCTCCCTATGAAACCTTTTGTGTGCATTAGCTTGTGCTGATCCTTACTTCAACCCCACAAGTTCTGATTACCCAGATTTGGGAATCCAGGGAGCATTTAGAGAGGTTGTGTCTCCCCTTCATCCGCAGCTAGCAAGTGGCAGAGCTGGGATTTGAACTCCGGGTGATTTGACTTCAATCTGGGTTCTTACCCACAAAATTACAGAGCTGAATTACCATAGCTAAAACGTTGGCATTCGGGTCTTGCTCTTCCACTGTAAAAGCTTGACTTATCTGAGTCTGTCCCTGGGAGAGGGATCAGCTCTCAAGGAGCTGGCCGAATCAGTCTTTGATCTATAAACCAAGGGCCACAGCCTGAACCAGAGGGAACTTGCAGGCTGAAGGGGACAGCAGGAATCATGATAGTAATAACAGTGAGAAGAGTGAGAATAAAGCTACCGATGCTTAGGGAGTGAGTATTGGGCCAGCTCTGCACTCTGTGCTTTATGTGTGTTGTCACCAGTCTTTAAAACAAGCCTTTGAGAGGGGCACCTGGGTGGCTCCGTCGGTTGAGTGTCCAGCTCTTGATTTCGACTCAGGTCATGATCTCAGGGTTGTGAGATGGAGCCCCTCATCAGGCTACAGCTCAGCGGGAATCTGCTTGAGATTCTCTCTCCCTCTCCATCTGCTCTGACCCTAAAATACATAAATCTTAAAACAAGCCTTAGAGATAATTAAGATCATCAGCTGCATTTCACAGAGGAGGAAACTGAGGCACACAGGGTTTAGGTAGCTCCCCCGAGGTCACACAGCAGTAACAGAGCTGGGTTCAAACTGGACTGCCTGCGCCCAGAGCACACGCACTTCCCGCTTACGTGCAGCCAGGACAGAACTGAGGCAGCTCGGCCTGCCCCGGGTTGGGGGCCCATCTAGGCATCCTGCAAGGCAGGCGCCTGCAACCTCTCTGGCAGTGGGTGGAGATGAGGCGCCTGGAGGTGGCCTAGAGGGCTTCCAGCTGTCTTTTCCCAGGTGGGAAGGAATCATTTAATCAGGTCATCACAAACTCCGGTTCTGCAGGAGAGGGATCTAGTGGGAGCAGGTTCCACGGGCTTACATACTCAGCGGGGAAGCTGGAGAACCAGGCTGGATAAGGGGCACCGTCCTGTGCAGAGCTGGGGTCTGGGGCACAGGAACCCCCATCAGGCCCCTCGGCTCTGTGCACCTGGTATGAATCAGGGCAACTTTCTCCCATCTCGTGTCATTCTGGCTAACAGAATAAAATATCTGGAGAGAGAGCTCACTGAGACTGTCCCAGCAGGCGTTCCAGTCCCCCCACCTACACCCCACTAAGCAGTGGCAAGGCACCTTGACTTAATGCCTGCACAGGTAATTGCCCCAGACCTCAGAGAAGGGGACTCGGGCGTGGGGAGCCTCGTCTCCTGGTTGTGCGTGGCCTGCAGCCCCCACAGTGGAGGAAACACCAGAGGCAAAGAGCTGGGGAGGTGGCTGCAGGAAAGCGGAAACAGCCTGCCATGTTGCTGCCGGTTCCTCTGTGGAAGTTCGCAGTCTCCGTAGTGAACCTCGCAGGCCCTAGGAGAACTCAAGTTTCCAAAAATAATGTGGAAACAATGAAAGCATTTTACTAAACTTTGGGTGTATTAATTTGACTTTCTTTCAAGTAAAAAAAAAAAATCCAGAATCATCGTTCATTTCCTCTTCCGTTATTTTTACTTTCCATGACCGTTTGTTCTCAAACGGGGTAAGATCCATCCAAGACGTCAATGAAGTGAGAGGGTCCTTGCTGGGTGTGTCTAATCAGACAGCGTCCCTTAAAATTGCCTTATCACCCAAGATTTTACCCTAAAAATTGGGATGTCTCTGGAAGTTTAAGAAGGAAAGGTTTATCAAAAAGAAAGGCAAAAGGAGATGAAATGCTTCAAAGATACTTCAAAAGGAAAGAGCTTCAGATGAGAAGTATCCAAATGATTCCTTTGAGCATGAAGAAAAGGCTATTTGTGGGGAGCGGTCTGCAGGAGGCACTTGGCCCCTGCCTCCGCTGTGTTGAGGCAAAGTGTAGTACCTAAGGAGAGATGAGGTCATTGTGCATATTTATACCCACCAAAGGCAAGACCAGATATTTTACTGGGAGCAGCTGCTTTTAATTTTTATAAAGGCTTTGAAATCATAAAAAATGGGATGCTTTGCCTCAACGTGAAATGTTGTAGCGAAATTTGTAGGGAAAGTGTTCCCAAAGTAAAGTTCCCAAAGAGGATGAGCTGGGCTGGCCTCTGTCCACCACCCTCCACGCCCCTCCCACCCCTGACCCCCGCCGGGAATTCCAGCAGGATTGGCTGGGGAGGTGGGAGGTGGCAGCAACTGTACTTGTGAGGCATAAGACTTCAATGAGTCTTGTAAAAAGAACTTTTAGTACATCGGTTTCCAGAAAAACAAAACAAAACAAAACAGTCCTGTGTAGTATTTTATTAAAAATGAATTGTCGGGGAAGGGAGCAAGATGGTGGAGGAGTAGGAGACCTGGATTTCATCTGGTCTTAGGAATTCAGCTGGATAGGGACCAAACCATTCTGAACACCTACGAACTCAACAGAAGATCGAAGAAGAGAGTAGCAACAACTCTCTGAACAGAGAGGCAACCGCTTACTGGAAGGTAGGACGTGCGGAGAAATGAATCCGAGGCGATATTCGGGAGGATAGACGGCGGGAGAGGGGGCCCCCATCGGCCGCTTCTGGCAAGTGCTAGAGCCGCGGAGCACAAAATCGGAACTTTTAGAAGTCGGCTCCGCTGAGGGACGTCGCTCCAGTGGCTAAGCGGGAGGTGGAACCCTCGCAGGACAGCGTGCTCTCAGGACCCTCGGGGTCCCAGGAAGACTGGGGGTGCCTGAGTGTGGCAGAGCTCCCAGGTATCGGAGCAGGGAAGCCGGCTGCAGAGACGGAGCCGAGGCGTGGGCTCTCAGCTCGGGGTTGCCATAAACTGTGATCGGCGACACAGTCGGGCCACTGCTCCTCCATCAGGGACCCAACAAGTGAGAGATCCCGGGAGACTCCCCTTCCTCCCCCGGGAGGAGCGGCGTGGGAGCGCATCTCAGGGATCTGCTGGGTTTGGAGACTCCACACGGGTCGGGTGCCAGAGATAGAAATGCTCGGTCACAGGCCGGGTGAGCACGGAGTGCTGCCGGAGACCAGGGAGATGGGAGTGACAGCTTTTCTCTGGGGGCACACTGAGGGGCAGGGCCCCGAGTTCTCGGCTCCTCCTGGGAGGAGATTGGGAGGCCACCATTTTCACTCTCGTCCACCAAATCTGTACCGAGAGCTTGCAGGGAACAAAAGCTCCCCAAGAGCAAACCCGAGCAGCTTGCTTAGCCCAGACCAGGAAAGGGCGGGGCAATTCCGCTTCCGCAAAGACATTTGGGAACCACAGCAACAGGTCCCCCCCCCAGAAGATCAGCATGAACAGCCAGGAAGCCAAGACCAAGTTTACTGATCAAGAACGGGAGAACTCCAGCGCTAGGGGACTACTGCACATAGAATTCATGGCTTTTTTACCATGATTCGTTAGTCTTTCAAAGTTAATTTTTTTAAACTGTCTTTTTCTTTTAATTTTTCTTTTTCCCTTTTTCAACCAACATCTTATAAATCCCCTTTTAAAAATAAATTTTATTTTTCATTTTTAGAGTCATATTCTATCCCTTCATAGTAGTTACCTTTATTTTTGGCATATATATATAAGTTGTTCTCTCTTTAAAATTTTGAAATACAGTTTCTTCTAACAGATCAAAATATACCCTAAATCTCTAGTGTAGGGCTTTGTTCTAGTCTCCTGCCTGATCACATTCTCTCCCCCCCTTTTTTTTCTTTCTTTTTTTTTAATCCTCTTCTTTCTTTTTTCAAACACCTTCTTATCAATTCCTTTTTAAAAATTTTTTATAATTTTCATCTTTACAGTCATATTCCATCCCTTCATCATATCAGTGCTTATTTTGTACATATTTAAGTCTTTCTTTCTTTAAAATTTTAGGAGGCACTTTCTTCTAAAGACCAAAATATACCCAAAATCTAGTGTGTGGCACTGATCTATGCACTAGCCTGATCATATTTGATCATATTCTGTTTTGTTTTGTTTTCTTCTGTTTTTGTTTGTTTTTATCTTTTTTTTTCTCTTTCTTTTTTTTATTTCTTTCCCTTTCTTTTCCCCTGGTTTCAGGTCTTTTCTGATTTGTTTAGAGTATATTTTCTGGGGATGTTGTTACCCTGTTAGCATTTTGTTCTCTCATTCATCTGTTCTCCTCTGGACAAAATGACAAGACGGAAAAAATCATCTCAACAAAAAGAACAAGAGGTAGTACCATCTGCCAGGGACCTACTCAATACGGACATTAGTACGATGTCGGACCTAAAAATCAGAATCATGATTTTCAAAATACTAGTTGGGCTTGAAAAAAGCATGGAAGGTATTAGAGAAACCCTTTATGGAGAAATAAAAGAACTCCAATCTAACCAAGTCGAAATCAAAAAGGCTATTAATGAGGTGCAATCAAAAATGGGGGCACTAACTGCTAGGATAAATGAGGCAGAAGAGAGAATCAGCAATATAGAAGACCAAAGGATGGAAAATGAAGAGGCTGAGAAAAAGAGAGATAAACAACTACTGGATCACGAGGGCAGAATTCGAGAGATAAGCCATACCATAAGATGAAACAACATTAGAATAATTGGGATCCCAGAAGAAGAAGAAAGAGAGAGAGGGGCAGAAGGTATATTGGAGCAAATTATACCAGAGAACTTCCCTAATGTGGGGAAGGAAACAGGCATCAAAATCCGAGAGGCACAGAGAACCCCTCTCAAAATCAGTAAAAATAGGTCCACACCCCGACATCTAATAGTAAAACTTACGAGTCTCAGAGACAAAGAGAAAATCCTGAAAGCAGCTTGGGAGAAAAAATATGTAACCTATAATGGTAGAAATATTAGATTGGCAACAGACCTATCCACAGAGACCTGGCAGGCCAGAAAGGAATGGCATGATATATTTAGAGAACTAAAGGAGAACAATATGCAGCCAAGAGTACTATATCCAGCTAGGCTGTCGTTGAAAATTGAAGGAGAGATAAAAAGCTTCCAGGACAAACAAAAACTAAAGGAATTTGCAAACACGGAACCAGCCCTCCAAGAAATATTGAAAGGGGTCCTCTAAGCAAAGAGAGAGCCTAAAAGCAGCACAGACCATAAAGGAACACAGACAGTATACAGTAACAGTCACCTTACAGGCAATACAATGGCACTAAATTTCTATCTTTCAATAGTTACCCTGAATGTAAATGGGCTAAATGCCCCAATCAAAAGACACGAGCTATCAGATTGGATTAAAAAACAAGACCCATCCATATGCTGATTGCAAGAGACTTATTTTAGACCCAAAGACACCCCCAGATTGAAAGTGAGGGGGTGGAAAACCATTTACCATGCTAATGGACACCAAAAGAAAGCTGGGGTGGCAATCCTTATGTCAGACAAATTAGATTTTAAAACAAAGACTGTAATAAGAGATGAGGAAGGACACTATATCCTACTTAAAGGGTCTATCCAACAAGAAGATCTAACAATTGTAAATATCTATGCCCCTAACGTGGGAGCAGCCAATTATCTAAGGCAATTAATAACAAAAGCAAAGAAACACATTGACAACAATACAATAACAGTGGGAGACATTAACACCCCCCCTAACTGAAATGGACAGATCATCTAAGCAAAAGATCAACAATGACACACTGGATCAAATGGACTTCACAGACATATTCAGAACATTCCATCCCAAAGCAATGGAATACACATTCTTCTCTAGTGCCCATGGAACATTCTCCAGAATAGATCACATCCTAGGTCACAAATCAGGTCTCCACGAGTACCAAAAGATTGGAATTATTCCCTGCATATTTTCAGACCACAGTGCTTTGAAACTAGAACTGAATCCCAAGAGGAAAGTCAGAAAGAACTCAAATACATGGAGGCTAAAGAGCATCCTACTAAAGAATGAATGGGTCAACCAGGAAATTAAAGAAGAATTAAAAAAATTCATGGAAACCAATGAAAATGAAAACACAACTGTTCAAAATCTTTCGGATGCAGCAAGGCAGTCCTAGGAGGAAAGTATATAGCATTACAAGCGTTTCTCATGAAACAAGAAAGGTCTTCAATTCACAACCTAACCCTACACCTAAGGGAGCTAGAGAAAAAACAGCAAATAAAGCCTAAACTCAGCAGGAGAAGAGAAATAATAAAGATCAGAGCAGAAATCAATGAACTAGAAACCAAAAGAACAGTAGAACAGATCAATGAACCTAGGAGCTGTTCTTTGAAAGAATTAATAAGATTGATAAACCCCTGGCCAGACTGATCCAAAAGAAAAGAGAAATAACCCAAATCAACAAAATCATGAACGAAAGAGGAGAGATCACAACTAACACCAAATAAATACAAACAATTATAGGAACGTATTATGAGCAACTCTATGCCAGCAAATTAGATAACCTGGAAGAAATGGGTGCATTGCTAGAGATGTATCAACTACCAAAATTGGACCAGGAAGGAATAGAAAACTTGAACAGACCTATAACCACTAAGGAAATTGAAGCAGTCATCAAAAATCTCCGAACAAACAAAAGCCCAGGGCCAGGTGGCTTCCCAAGTGAATTCTACCAAACATTTCAAGAAGAAGTAATACCTGTTCTCCTGAAACTGTTCCAAAAAATAGAAATGGAAGGAAAACTTCCAAACTCATTTTATGAGGCCACCATTACCTTGATCCCAAAACCAAAGACCCCATCAAAAAGGAGAATTAGAGACCAATATCCTTGATGAACATGGATGCAAAAATTCTCACCAAAATACTAGCCAATAGGATCCAACAGTACATTAAAAGAATCATTCACCACGACCAAGTGGGATTTATCCCTGGGCTGCAAGGTTGGTTCAACATCCGCAAATCAATGAACGTGATACAATACATTAACAAAAGAAAGAACAGGAGTCATATGATTCTCTCAATAGATGCAGAAAAAGCACTTGGCAAAGTATAGCATCCTTTCTTGATCAAAAGTCTTCAGAGTATAGGGAGAGAGGGTACAAACCTCAATATCATAAAAGCCATCTATGAAAAACCTACAGCGAATATCATTCTCAATGGGAAAAACTGAGAGCTCCCCGCTAAGGTCAGGAATGCAGCAGGGATGTCCACTCTCACCACTGCTATTCAACATGGTATTAGAAGTCCTAGCCACAGCAATCAGACAACAAAAGGAAATCAAAGGCACCTAAATCGGCAGAGAGGAAGTCAAACTCTCACTCTTTGCAGATGATATGATACTGTATGTGGAAACCCAAAAGACTCTACCCCAAAACTGCTAGAACTCGTACAGGTATTCAGTCAAGTGGCAGGATATAAAATCAATGCACAGATATCAGTGGCATTCCTATACACCAACAACAAGACTGAAGAGAGAGAAATGAAGGAGTCAACCCAATTTACAATTGCACCCGAAACCATAAGATACCTAGGAATAAATCTAACCAAAGAGGCAAAGGATCTGTACTCAGAGAACTATAAAATACTCATGAAAGAAATTGAAGAAGACACAAAGAAATGGAAAAAACGTTCCATGCTCATGGATTGGGAGAACCAACATTGTGAAGATGTCAACGCTACCTAGAGCAATGTACACATTCAAGGCAATCCCCATCAAAATACCATCGACTTTTTTCAAAGAAATGGAACAAATAATCCTAAAATTTGTATGGAACCAGAAGAGACCCCGAATAGACCGAGGAAAGTTGAAAAAGAAAAGCAAAGCTGGCGGCATCACAATTCTGGACTTCCAGCTCTATTACAAAGCTGTCATCATCAAGACAGTATGGTACTGGCACAAAAACAGACACATAGATCAATTGAACAGAATAGAGAGTGCAGAAATGGACCCTCAACTCTATGGTCAACTTATCTTTGACAAAGCAGGAAAGAATGTCCAATGGAAAAAAGACGATCTCTTCAACAAATGGTGTTGGGAAAATTGGACAGTCTCATGCAGAAGAATGAAACTGGACCATTTCCTTACACCACACACAAAAATAAACTTCAAATGGTTGAAAGACCTTAATGTGAGACAGCAGTCCATCAAAGTCCTAAAGGAGAACCCAGGCAGCAACCTCTTTGACCTCAGCCGCCGCAAATTCTTCCTAGAAACATCGCCAAAGGCAAGGGAAGCAAGGGTATAAAGGACTATTGGGATTTCATCAAGATAAAAAGCTTTTGCACAGCAAAAGAAACAGTCATCAAAACCAAAGACAACCGACAGAATGAGAGAAGATATTTACAAATGACATATCAGATAAAGGGCTCGTATCCAAAATCTATAAAGAACTTATCAAACTCAACACCCAAAGAACAAATAACCCAATCAAGAAATGGGCAGAAGACATCCAAATGGCCGACAGACACATGGAAAAGTGCTCAACATCGCTGGGCATCAGGGAAATCCAAATCAAACCTCAGTGATCTACACCTCACACCCGTTAGAATGGCTAAAATTAAGTCAGGAAACGACAGATGTTGGCGGGGATGTGGAGAAAGGGGAACCCTCTTACACTGTTGGTGGGAATGCAAGCTGGTGCAACCACTCTGGAAAACAGTATGGAGGTTCCTCAAAAAGTTGAAAATAGAGCTTCCATAAGATCCGGCAATTGCACTACTGGGTATTTACCCCAAAGATACAAATGTAGTGATCCGAAGGGGTACGTGCACCCCAATGTTTATAGCGGCAATGTCCACAATAGCCAAACTGTGGAAAGAGCCCAGATGTCCATCGACAGAGGAATGGATAAAGGAGAAGTGGTATATATACACAATGGAATACTATGCAGCCATCAAAAGAATGAGATCTTGTCATTTGCAACGACATGGATGGAACTGGAGGGGGTTATGCTGAGTGGAATAAGTCAATCAGAGAAAGACATGTATCATATGACCTCCCTGATATGAGGAATTCTTAATCTCAGGAAACAAACTGAGGGTTGCTGGACTGGTGGGGGGTGGGAGGGATTGGGTGGCTCGGTGATAGACATTGGGGAGGGTATGTGCTAGGGTGAGTGCTGTGAATTGTGCAAGGCTGTTGAATCACAGATCTGTACCTCTGAAACATAATGCAATATATGTTAAGAAAAAATAAAAGGTAGTAGGAGGGGAAGAAGAAGGGAGGAAATCAGAGGGGGAGAAAAACCAGGAGAGACGATGGAGTTTGAAAAACAAACTGAGTTCTAGAGGGGAGGGGAGTGGGGGAGCTGGGTTAGCCTGGTGATGGGTTTTAAAGAGGGCATGTTCTGCGTAGAGCACTTGGTGTAATGCACAAACAAATAATCGTGGAACACTATATCAAAAACTAATGATGTAATGTATGGTGATTAACATAACAATAAAAAAATTTAAAGGAAAATAAATGAATTGTTCTGTGGTTGGGTAAGGGAACCCGTGTCACCCCCGTGTAGATTTGTATTCATCAGTACCGTAAGGTCTCTTAGAAACCCTGCACGAAAGACACTCGTGTCACTTTCTGAAACCCAGTGTTTTTTGAACTTGTTGGAAACACATTTCCTTTATTCCAAGGATTGTACGTTTTGGAGATGCTCTTTTCCTGGGTTTTGAATCACCAGTTGGGCCCCCCATCTAGAGAACGGAGTGCTGATGTCTATGGCAGAAGACTTTCCAAATCAGAATTTTCTTCTCTAAGTTGCCGTCTTCTTAAGTGGAGAGACTTCACCGCTTTGTGGAAAGGAAGTGTTTCCCCAGTGCACCAAGTCTTTTGAAGACAGAGGGTTGGCGAGCTCACTGGGTCTCAAGCAGGATGGTATAATGTGGCAGAACACAGGCCACTGCGCCTCCCTTGTTTCAGTCTTGACAATACCATCAAAGTGAGTGCATTTGGCAGGACTTTTTAGGCAAAACAAACAAATAGAATCCAGCTCAAACAGGATTAGGCCAAGACAAGGGGCCATAATCGTCCACAGGCCTGGCCAGCCCAGGCTTCAGGCCGCTTTTCTGTCTCTACCATGACGCTAGTTTCACTTCTGGGATGCCTCCTACTTGGGGGATCTCTCCAAGTCATAGTAAAGGTGCTGCTAACAGCTCCAGGCTCACATCCTACCAGCCCAGCACCCGTACCAGAAGAAGAGCATAAATCTAGCAAACCGTTAGAGGATGATGTTCATATGTAACTGGATTTAGTGATGCGTCAACCTCTGAACTAATTTCTGTGACTGGATGTGGGACAGGGGACGTGTTCCTGGAAACGTGGTATGGGTCAGTTCTGAGATTGGCAAATAGGCAGGATCTTAAAATGAGGGCACAGCCGGAAGGAGGGGAACACTTGCTTGGCTGTGGGCAGAGACCTCTATTACATTAACACTGAAAAATGGAGGATGAACATGGGTCCAGGTGGCAAGAGAAGCAGGGATCAAGATTAAGTTCTCCCTACTGCTATGCATTTGGGGTGTCCCTGGGCCGGTGCTTCATAAGTCTTTGTGAAATATATTAGATGCAAAAATGATCGTAGGAACAGCTGATGGCAAACTGTATTGTCTCTAGCAAGGTGCACAGACGTTGACCACCTTCCACCTCACTGGTTTGGAAGTCAGAGGTTTTGACACCTGGGCTCCTTGGAGAGGCAAGGGGGGCGGTGCCAGAGTCTGGACAGAGTAGGTACAGTTCCCACAGGATCTGCCACAGTCCAACACTGGAACCCCAGACTGATCCAACCTTTGCCTTTGGAATGCTGTGGCCCTACTGGGCTTGGAGGGGCCCCTGTGTCTCCATGGTTCCCACGGGCCACGCAGAGCCCTGACAAGGAGATGGCAGCATTTGCAGGAGCCTCTCGCCAAGGCTCACTGTGGTTCCGGGCAGATAACTGCCGTCCTGACAAGCCTGCCTTGCCCTCGAGCCTTTCCACAGCCAGGGCGTTGGCTGCTGCAGTGACCTGACTTGCTGTGGACACAAAGCATTTTTTTAAGTGACCTATGGACAAGCAGGCTTTGGGTCTCCCAGACTCTGCTTTTCACCTGCAGGTTGCTCTATCCGTAGGTTCTTTTCCATCACTGCACTTCCACCTAAATGTGTAGACCTGGATCCCTAGCTGGAAGAACCTGCTTTCCTGCTTCTGCTCTTCCCGGTCTGTGTTTGGCTAAAGGAATGACGAGATGTGGCTCAGGACGGAAGGAGGCCAGGCCCCCAGGTCAGTGACAAGTGGGCCCAAACCATAGCTTTGTTTGATGCCAACTGCTTGTCTTTGAGACAGACAGACTTAATTTTTTTTCTATTTGTTTTTGGTCTTGGCAAACCTTTTATTGTAGAATAGCTTTGATTTACAGACTGCTAAGATAGGACAAAGAACTCTCATCTACCCCAAACCCAGTTTCCCCTATTATTAGCACCCTACATCAGTGTGATACATTTGTTACAGTTAATGAGTCAGTACTGATACATTATTATTTTTTTAAAGATTTTTATTTATTTATTTGAGAGAGAGAGAATGAGAGAGAAAGCGCATGAGATGGGGGGAGGGTCAGAGGGAGAAGCAGACTCCCTGCCGAGCAGGGAGCCCTATGCGGGACTCCAGGATCATGACCTGAGCCGAAGGCAGTCGCTTAACCAACTGAGCCACCCAGGTGTGCACTATTGATACATTATTAAAGTCCATACTTTATTCAGACTTTACTAGTTTTTTCCTCCGGTCCTTTTTCTGGTCCAGGATCCCACCCAGGACACCACATCACATTGTATTCATCATGTTTCCTTAAGCTCCTCTGGGCTGTGACAGTTTCTCAGACTTTCCTTGTTTTTGATGACCATGCAGCTGGGGAGAACTAGCCAGGGCTTTTGTAGAATGTTCCTTTGCTGGGATTTGTCTCATGTCTTTCTCTCTCATGATTATACTTTCATTTCTGAATCCTGATTTCTTTTCGAATTGGCTGATGTTCAGGGAGCATTGCTATGAGCCAGCACATAGCAAATCCAGCCTTTCACCTGGATTATCTCACGTAATCCTCTCAAAACCTCACACCAGGTAGACACCATTGTTAAACCCATTTTACAGATGTGGAAAGTGAAGCATAGCAAGGACCAGTTACTTAGCCAAGATTGGCAGCCGATGGACATGCAGCTGGGTGCCGAGTTTTCCTAGAACCCCTGCTATGATGGAGAATTGACCTTAACACCCTAAAACTGCTCTCTAGACCTGCAAGGTGTATGAGCTCTAGGTTGAATTATGCCAGCTTCTGAGGTTCATACAAGGTGGTTTCCTCCAGTGTGGAGCTGTGCTTGGTGGCCTGAGAACCTACAGCAAGGGGAAGGCCATCCTAGGCAAGGGGGCCAAAAGTTTTGTTGGCAAGATGGTGCCCATCCCGTGGACTGGGAATGGTGCCAAGCTGGTGGGTCCCAGCTCCAGGTGGAACGACGAGATGGGCCATTAAGGAGTGAGGGATTCCTGTTGGGGGTGTGGTGGGCTGGAGGTGGTGGTGGGCTGGAGGTGGTGGTGCAGAAGGGCCGGAGGACAGCCTGAAGCCGTTTCATTCAAAGAGCCTCAGTACAGGCCAACCCCGTCTGGTCTCCTTGCCCGCCATCTGTACTTGGCCTTGTCATGCGGTGGGGCTCTTTGAGCTCCTTTCTTCTCCATCGGCTGGCTTCCTTGGGGTCCCAACAACAGGAGACAGCACACCTGAAGGAGAAGGGGACACAGTCCTTTGCACTCCTGTCCCAACTCACACCACCATGGCACCGTCTTCTCCCTTCCATGCCCCAGAACTGGCCTCCTGCTGCCCCTGCAGAGGCTCCAGCACCAGCTGGGCACGGCCCCTCCCCCACCCTCCCAGCTTCTAGGTTCTGATGGCGAACAAGGAACATTTACCAGTTTACTGTCGCCCCGAATCTAGTCGTCTGTGGACCACCTTTAGATTTTCTCCAAATCCTGTACCACAGGTCAATTACTTGTTAATTTCATTCAATCTAACCATTCTAAATTTCAACATATTTATTTTAAAAGAACATTTTATATCATTACCTTCAGTGGAAAATCTTGCCGTAATTCATTTTAAACAACGTATGAGAATTAAATGAGTGTTTGTCCTCAGGATACCTAGAACCCCTCTTCTTCCATGGATGGTGGGTGGCAGGCTTGGGGACACCCCTGGGGTATTCAGTCAAATAGTGCTTATTGTGTGCTTGTGGGTGCAGATGCTTTTGTAATTGCTCTGAGGGGTTTTACAAAGGTGGCCTGGTCCCAGAGCAGCATTAAATCAGCCTCCGTCCCCATCTCCTCTCCACCCACAATGACCACACACAGGTTTGGCATCCTTTGAAATGCCCCAGGCAGGTGGCTTCTTTCTCTAATGAGCGAGACTGGTATGAAGAACCGGGAACCCCCAGTGAGAGTAGAGAGCTGAACTTGAATTACTCACATCACACATTAGTTGAAAACCCCCCAGAAGTTTAAAAGGACATTATTTATTGTAATTTATGGAAATATATTAGAGAATTTCCTGATGTAACTGGAAAGGTCTCAATTATATTCAAAGGAGAATATTTAACGACATGTTAGAAGGTGCTATATTGGCAGCTATTTGTTAAAGTGCTCCCAATTTTGACAAACATTTGTAGAAGTGATTTTATTTTTTATCTTGAGGGAACAGAAGTAATATATGGATAAAAACTTTGAGTAATATTCACAAATGACATTGGGAAAATAATTCAGCATCTGACGTGTTTTGCTTGCCTAATAAATCAGGCATCACTAGCTTATGTATATAATCATCAGAGCTCATTTTTATTAAACCAATAATGTTAAGTCAGGAATTTTTTTTTTTAAGATTTTAAGTTAAACAGACGGTAAAAGACTCTTCCTTGTGCTGATTCATCTAATAAGAAACTCAGGGTAAATTCATCTAATTTCATAAGATCAAGGCAAATAGAATAACTGCTCTGTGTATGTACACGTCTAAGCCTGTTTATTATATACATATATGCAGAGTGTATCACATTAGGTGCATTCAGAACAGTGTGCAGCCGTCACCACCTCCATCTCCAGAATTTTTCATCATCCCAAACAGAAGTTGTGTCCCATTAAACAGCAACTCCCTTTCCCTCCCTCGCCCAGCCCTGGAAACCCTCCTGCTCCTTTCTGTGTGGAGCTGACTGCTGCCTACACCTCCTGTAAGAGGGACCATGCATACAGTGTCTTTCTGTGTCTCACCTACTCCACTTAGCTTGTCCTCAAGGGCCATCCCTATTGTAGCATGTTCTCAATTTCATTCCTTTAGAGGGCTAAGTGATAGTCCAGTGTATGCATAGCCCTTATTTTGCTTATCCCTTCATCTGTGGATGGACATTGGGTTGTTTCTACTGTCAGGCCATCGTCACTCAAGCAGCCATGCACCGTGGTGTGCAGGTGTCTGCCTGAGCCCCTGCTTTTCCCTCTTTGGGCTACACACCTAGGAGTCGACTTCCTGGATCATATGGTAATGCTGTGTTTAACTGTTTAAGGAATGCTTTTGCCATATTTTCGTGCCAAATGAATTACCTGGGAATTGAATCTGCCTATCTGTTGTGAGAGTGTCCCTTACTTATTTCATTAAATAGCAGTGTTCTTTCCTCCTTCACTTACTCATTTTCATGGAGTGCCTCCTGATCGTCATCAGGCTTCTAGACAGGGCCCATAGCAGAGAGCAAGATGCAGCCCTTGTTCTCCTGGAACATGCATTCTAATGTGCAAACACGAAGCAGGCAAAGAAGAAGTAGATGATATCAGAGAGTGAGAAGGCCCTGGGAGGAAAAGCAGACCAGGAAGGGGGCTGGAGAGTGCACAGAGTTCCTGTGACCGCTGTGGGGTTTTGGGGAGGGCCCCTGTGGGGATGACATTTGAGCAGAAACCAGCAGTCATGCTGGGTGAAGCTGCAGGAAAAGGTGACGGAGCAGTGAGTGTGGATGCTTGGAAGTGATCCTGGGAGGGTGTCCAAGAAGCATTAGGAAGGCCAGTGTGGTGGCAGCCACGTGGGGACAAGATGGGCTGGGGCACAGAGGGCCTTGTCAACCACGTTGAGAACTTTGGGTATCATCTTAAGAATGATGGGAAGCTCTCAACAGGTTTTGCATTGGGAATGACAAGATCTGGCTCATGTTTTGAGAGGGTCTTTCTGCTTGTGGAGGGGGTTGGGGGATGGCCACAAGAGTGACCAAGAGTGGAAAGAAGGAGACTGACTTACTATGTGTGCCTGAGTACCAGTGACAGGGCGTTTCTTCCAGGCTTCTAGCGAATTCCTGAAGCGCATGTTGGAAATGGGACTTTGATTTGACATTGAGGTTGCTTTCAAAGAAATTACACTCTTTCCATGTCTGTGTCAGAAGGGTTGTTTGGACTGTTCACCTTGCATTTTCAATTGCTTGTCAGGATCATTGCCCAGTGTATTCTCGAGATTATGCACAAATGACCAGATAAAGAGCAAATGGCATCAATGGCTTCTTTATCATCTCAACAGCTGATGTCTGCTTCTTGCCCAAAGACACCGAAGACAGAAGGCTAGGTCGGGATGCTCCTTCCTAAGCTATGACCCAGGAAAAACAGCCTGTGAAATGAATGCTTGCCTTTTTTTTTTTTTTTAATAATGCTTTCCTTCTGTGAGCTTCTCTTGTGCTGTCTGGAGAACACTGAATGTGAACAAGGAATTCAATAAGAAATCTGAAAGTCTCACCATGCAGAACTCTATGGCACGGCAACCAAACCCAACTTTTGGGTTTAACATGAAGATTACCTTGGGTTGTAATACAAAAGAAAAAACTTAGGCTTTGAAATACTTTGTTTATTTAGCAAGGTTTTATAAACTTAGGCTTCAGATGTTCTTTACTACAATTTATTGCTGAAGGAGGGGGAGGAAATAAAGGAGGAAAAAGATTAATTGGTTCATTTTGAGTATATGTTTCTTTTGACAAGTGAAGAGTTATTGCCAAATTTGATATAAAATAAGTTGTTATGACCTGCCATTTATCATTTGGATTTATTTGAGTAACTTACTTCTCCAAATTCAATAATGCTAGGAAGCAGAATTAAGCTAGGTGACTCCATGAAGTGCCCTTTAACCCCATTGGGGGATGTCGACGAGAGACTCCACACTTGGAGGTCAGTGATGATGATCTTGTGCATTTTCTTGCCTTCTTCACATTGAGGAAGCTATATAACCACGGGGATATTATTTTTTTTTACATATTAAATCCCATTCTGTATCATATGGAAAACCCAAAAAGATATTTTAAAAACCCAAACAAGATAAAGAGACAGCAAAGGGCCAGAAAGTATTGAAAGATAGAAAGCAAATAGAATCAGACATTCAGAGAAATAAGACTAGAGCCGGCACAGAGGGAGGCAGCTGAGAAGGTAAGAAATGAGCTGAAGGTCCTGGAGATGCGGGGGGGGGGGGGTGGTTCCTGGGATTGACTGAGGGTCTTAATTAGTTAATAAATTAGGTGGGGTGACCCTTCCCCTTCTCCGTGTGTTAGGTGGGAGTGGGCATTCCCTGAGGCCAGGGCAGTTGGTGAGGGCTCAAGGCCAGGGAGCTCCAGGCCTGGGGAGGGCCAGGGAGCCCCACACCCTGGCAGTAAGATCTTCAGCCTGCCACGCATCAATGAATGGGATAGACAACAATCCAGGGATTGACAGAAAGATAAGCAGATAATTCACACATTAGCACACACTCAGGGGAATGAACTCTAGGCACGTGTGGCTCCAAGGCACCAGGTAGAAAAGCTAAAACTAACAAAACAGGGGTCACACGGCAGAGGAGAACCCAGAATGAACCTGACTAGACTCACGGAGGGGTTCCCAGAGATGCAGCGTCTCTGATGTGAATGCCAACCAGAGCTGCACAAGTTACCAGTGAAGCTCTGAAATTGGAAGCTCCGTTGTGGGCAGCAGAGCCTGGGGGGATTCCAGCACGCAGCAGAGGTGTGGGACCAGGAGAGGAGGGGCCGGGGGTCCGCAAGTGTGGCCTCCAGCCAGAGAATTCTGGCAGCCCAGACCGGGGCCCAAGTCGAGGACAAGATGGAAATAGACGAATCCGTGGAAATCCCCGAGGTGAGAGCCCTGCCTGGACGACGCACCGCCCCCCCCCCCCACCCCAGGATGTGCGCTGGACCTTTAGAAAACCAAGGAGGCGCAGAATGCCTGAAAGCCTGGACACAAAAATGATGTTTCCTGCTAAGGAGCAAAAATCAGACTGGCCTTCATCCTCTCACTTCCAGAGTGCTGTGCGGAGAGACCTGAGTAGCAGCCTCCCGGCTCCCAGCAAAGCAGACCACATGTGGAATCTTCAGCACGGGGGCAGTAGCATGGGGTGCGGGTGGAACGAAGGCATTTCAGATACGCAAGGATGAAGGTTTGCCTTCCAGAGATACTCAGAGGATCGCCTGGGTATGTCCTCGAGCAACACATAGAATAAATCCAAAATGAGCCTATGTTTGCAACACAGTCAGATAATGATAGAAACATGTCAAGTGGGAAAGTGAAATGTCTTCATTGTCCCCTTCTTCTAGGACACAGTCACTAGAAAGGGTATATTCTTCCACATACTTCCTGTGTATGCGCCAACAGTTCACTCATAGGTGTTATGTTCATGAACATGTAGCTTTACAAAAAGGCTGCGTTCCACATAATATTGGCAAAATTGTTTCCGTAACTTGACATTTTGCTGTGGAAATCTGTCCTGCTTTACCTGCGAAGTTCCCTTGTTCTTTGTAAAGATTGCTTGGCTTCTGTGCATTGGAGGGCCCTAGTTTATTTGAACAGTCCCCTTAGCAAGTGTTTAGATTGCCTTTATATTTCACTATGAAAGGAGTATTGCCGCGGATATCCCTTGGACTTTGAGTCCAAGTCAGAGTATTTGCTGGACCACAGGGAGTGGGCAGCTAACTCTGCTGGACCTTGGTGCCCTCCCCCCAGCACCCTCCTCACCATTTGTCCTGTAGGTGAGGGAGCCCTGCATTTGCCCTTGGGGCAGGGAGGTGGGAGGGGAGGGGTGCTGCTACTGAAGCTGACCAGGGCTGTGATGTTTGTCCTGCAGGTGGGGCTGCCTTCTGGTGCTCTTGCCACTCGTGCCCACAGGGAAGCATCCTAATTATAGAACAAAAAGAAATTAAACTGCTCGCAGAAGCAGACTGCGGCGTTTTTAATGTTTATGACGAGACAGCCCAGATCTACATTGCCTTACCTTCCAGACTGTAAAACTCAGATAACTTTGTGATCCACTATTCTTCAGAAGAAAAAAGCAAAGATTCTATTTGACCATCTTTTTTGAAATCTTTAGAATTTCATCCTTTGAAAATAAGTCTTTGAGAATTTCCAACAATGTGCATCCAGTCAGTGTATTTCAGGAGAGAAGAAATAATTTAGGTTTCAACTTTTAGTTTTGTTTTTCCATCTCTTCCTTCAAAAAAAAAGGGGGAAAAAAGGGGGGGGATCGCTCTTGATCCAAAGAGAACAAATGGAGAACTATATGATGATTTTGCAGAATTAATGAGCATTTCAGATGGCATTGGCCCCTATGGTCCTGTGCACACTGGTGCTTAATCTCCAGGGCTAAAGCCCAGTGATGATGGGAGTGAGGGGTATTCAGTCTGTTGGGCAAGGGAGGGAGGGTCACTCCTGGGCTTTTGGCTGTGTCTCCTCCAGTGTGCGGGGTGACAGATCCCGGTTGGTAGTGAATCAGAGTGCCTCTCTCCCCAGGCAGAAACTGGGGTGGCGTTGGGGAGTAAAGTGGGTAGGTTTGCACAGTCAGGCTCCTGAGCTGGGGACGGCTCCAACATGCTTGGTGGGAGTGGCCAACCCAGAGCAAAGGCGATCAGCACAAGGCACAGACAAGGCACAGCAGACCCGCTATGGCCCAGATTGCCCTCCCTTTCAGCTCAAAGCAAAGCACTAGGCCCTGTAGCAGGTTCCGTCTTCAGAGCACTGGTAAGCTGGGACTTGCTCTGGAAGGGGAGCGAACACCGGCAGGGAGGGATCAGCAGATGACGCTCTGCCTTCAGAGATTTTTATTTCATGCATCCTTTTAGAGGTGAAGTGCACTCACACGTTCCTCTCAGCACAGAGGGTTCGGGGATGCAGCAACCTTAATGGTCACACAGGGGTAATGAAACCCAGACGGAGAGCAAGCCCCTGTCTGGTTGCCATCCTTTGGGGATCTCTAAGTGGGCTGTCTCAACTTCTTCCTACGGAGGCTCCCCTGGTCTACAAGTACAGATGTGCGGTTGATTGGTGGTCCAGTGTACATCAGCCAGAGCTTTGCTTTGTCGGCATTATTAAAAGTTAATTTGTTTCTTTGTGTAAATGCTTATTCTACTGGAAGGGAGCTTCTTGGTTGTTACTATAGTCTTACATAAGCAGAGGAAGCACTCTCAATACCTTGAAAACGTGATGCTTGATACTTCTGCTTGATACTAAACCTGTCAGAAAATCAGAGGGATTTTAAAGGGTGGGTGTTCCCAGAACTGACAGTGGCTGCAAGGTGCTGAGCAGGCCCTGTGTGTGTGTGTCCAGGGTGGTACTGTGTCTCATTTCAGACCCCCTTTCAGCCCAAGGTCATAGATGGCAAAGGTGGACTGATCTCAGAGTATCACCTAGAATGTGAGGTGCAGGAGGCAGGGTTGGCCCCATCTGAGGACCCTGGGCTGGTGTCCGGGAGTGGACAGCTTGAGGTCATGTCTGAGTTTGGCCAGAGGTCAGGAGTAAAGAAGTGTTTTAGGAGCCTAGATTTCAAGACCAAGGACAGCAAACTCCAGGTCTGGGAGGCAGGAGGTCAGCAAAGCAGGAAGGAAGGGGGTGTAGCCAGGTGATCCTGGCCAAGATCCTGGAGGCAGCCTGGTGACAAGGCCGGAGGAATGAAAGGGTAGGGTGATGCCACACCAGCCCTCACTGCTCCTGGGCCATGTGGCATGGGGCATCCCTCCCAGCTTCCCACGGTTTCCTTATTTACTGCTCCAGCATTGGCTGGAGTCCAAGCTCAGTGCTGAGGAGTCAGGCAGCCTTGACAAGGGTTCACAGCCAGGCCCGAGTTGGAACCCAGGTGCCCCGACTCCGGACAGGACTCCCATCCCAGCCGCCAGACCCCGAGGTGCCCAGGCTCCCAGCCTTGGCCGTGCTGCTCTGCCCTTAAGCCTGGCACCCAGGCAGGTTCTCGTGTTCTCCTGCTCCAAGTTCCCAGTCCCAGGTAAGGCCTTTCCCGACTTCTGAATCTCCACCTTCAGTCACACCAGATCCTTCCCCTTCTGCCTCCAAAGTGTTCCCCGGCCTCAGCCTCCATCCCTGCAGTGTCTGGCGGCTCCTGGGGCGATCTCGCTCATAGGAGCTGCTCTCTGCCTGCCTTCCCTGTCCTTCCTCTGCCCTACTTTCCCCTCTGCTGCTTGCTCTAACCCAGTCTCTCCATTGGCCAGATTTTCCAAAGCACTGACAAGCTAAATGCTCCTCTAAGAAGCAGCAGTGACGTCCCCTTTGCCCCAACTCTCCAATGTAGCCTTCCTGTCCTTGTTCCGGCTCTTGTTGGGTAGGCTGCTGGAGCCCCCAGAGGAGGAATCCCAAGCTGGGTCAGAGCTCCCTGGAGCCAGGCCATGGTTGACTGGTAATGCCTGCCAGGGACACAGACATGGCGAGTGGGGGTGGGCCAGTCTATCCTTGTCTCTCTCGGACTACTTGTGGTCACTTGAATGTCCTGTGTGCTGTTGTGTGAGTTTTGCAAATGTTCCTTTCATTTCGTGGGCTGCTCTTCCCTTATTGGATCGCCTTGCAAACTCTTACTTGCCCTTCAAGACTCTGTTCTGCAAAGTCACTCCTTTGAGACTTCAACTGACCCCACTAAATGTTTTATCCCGGTTGCTGCCATAAGCCTTTGTATATCTATCTCTTGGCCCTCCCTTCCTGTCTTATAACTGTCCCCCACCCCTCCCTGTAGTTTCTGTGAGTCTCAGAGAGCAGAGGAGGTTTTAGAAATTGCATATCCCCAGTACCTGGCACATAATCAATTTTCAAAATGAGTGTTGAATTTTAGAAATCTATGTCATTTATATCTCCTTTAAAATCAGCACAGGTTGGCACAGTTACACAGAGTTCATACCTCATTGTATAATTGCATCTTTTACCCGGCTCAACTCTTAGGAAAGACTAAGGGGAAAGAAATTAAAATAAAAGGAGAGCAGGAATTTGACTAAGGAGAAGTGAACTTCCAGGTAGGTTCTGCCCTTCCCTTGGCTTCAGCTCATCTGCGATAAGCAAGCACCTGCTGTGTGCCCACCCTGTGATGGTGGCTTCTGTTCTTCTGTGACACAGTGTCTTGGGCGACGAGCACTGATGCCTTGTCCTGGTCTCAGGGTTCCGGGGGTGTGGTGCTGTGGGAACGGGAGTGGGCTGGACCCCAGGTGACATGGGCATGAGCACCAGGCACCCCTAAACAGGTGGAGCTTGCTCATGCACAGAGTGAAGGAGGCGATGCAGGCACAGCTAATCCAGACTGGGCACTCACTGTTTTCACCCCTTTTGTCGCACACTTTCTATGGATTAGCCCATTTAATCCTCAGGACGGCTCCACCAGGGAGGCCTATTACTCTCCCCATTTTATGGATGCAGACTGAGGCTCAGGTTGATGGAACTGCTCTGTCTTCTTTCTGAAATGCAGCATGTAGAATGGTTTTGGCAACCACGTGGAGGTCACTGTCATTCATTCATTCGGCAAGTCGTTACCAGTCAGCTTTCTTTGGTTGGGGGTCAGGTGCACAGGTCTCAGAGTCCAAGGGGGACAGGCGCTCAGGAAGTGGCCTCAGCCCTGGGCAGTTACTCCTATCTGTGCTCTCACACCTCCTCACAACCCCTCTAAGTGTTTGCTCCAGGATTTTCCCCATTCTGCCTTAACACACACTTAATGCTGTGCACATCTGTCCTCATCATAGGGGAGAAAGTTCTTTGAAAACAAGGACTGTATGCTTTTCATCTGTGTCTGGCATGATGCAGAATAGACCACATGTAGTTTCAGAATCAGATGACAAATTTAACTCTATCACTGCAGGTGTGATTTTGAGGGCATTTGGGGGAATACTGTCTTCTCCAGGAAGTAAATCAGTATCACATACATTTATTGAGCACCGGCCGTGGGCCGGACCCTGGGGTATACAAGGAGGTGAATACCACATCATCCCCACCCCTCAGAAGGTCACAGCTAGAAAGGAAAACAAGTGGTTCTTTCTAGTCTGTGTTGAAGGATCTCTGTTTCTGAGGTGTTGGATGAATATGCATACCAGGCATCCAGGCAAAAGCTTCTACCGTTTTTTCACGTAGCAAAGACCAAGTACCAATAGCTGGATCCTGGTCAGTAGATTTTGTAGCTGCTAAGGGGAGACTGTCTGGGGGAAGTTGCCGTGGGTGGGTAGGTGATGTGGGAGAGAAGGAAAGAGCTCGGATTATGATGGGTGGGGAGGATCCTGGGTGACCAGACCCTGATCTTGCTTCAAGTGCTCAGGAGAATTTGCCATGCTGCGGGGCTGCTGGGTGGGGCTGCATACCATGCTGACCAAAGTGAAGTGTGATTTTGAGTCCAGACCACAGGTGAAGCCTGTCTGTGCGACATTGGGTACGTGACTTAATCTCTCTGTGCCACAACATCCTCATCTGTAAAATGGGATTGGATCACGCTCCTACCTTCGGGGCTTAAGGAGATGGTCATGTGCGTGAATCCGTGGCTGGTGCTGGCTCAGTGGCTGACCCGTATCCAGACAGCTGTCCTTACTGATAGGCTACGGTGTCACTAGTGCCTGGCAGCCCATCATTCCCACAGCCGGCTGATCCTCAGTTACCTGGGGAACTGGGACAAGGTACTGATCGTCCACTCTGCAGCCGTGGTGGAAGTAGATCTCTGTATGCTAACATGGCGCGATTTCTGGAATGTGTAACTGGATGAGGAAGCAAAGTGCCGTTGAGTGTGTAGGGGTTTCTACTTGTGCAGAATAGTGGCCAGATACAGGTACATGCTTGTTCATACATGTTCACACTGTTTCCGGAAGGATCCACATGGAACTGTCACAAAGGAGCCCACAGGAATAGGGGACTGGGATTGGGTTGGAGGGGCGGCTTTAACGACTTTACATTATAACTGAAGAGCTCATCTAAATACAGTTTCCTGGATCCTGTTTCCAGAATTCTGACCCTATCGTTTTCAAGTGGAATCTGGGAATGTGTTTTTTTACAAAGTTCCTTCCCTAAGTGGAGTGTATGACCCACTGGCCTCTGGAGCCCCTGCTTTAGGGGTAAGGGTTGCCGGATAGTGGTTTGGAATCAGCAGCTGCTCTTGCAGGTAGCAGTTTGCATTCTTGTGTTTGTAGAAAGGAAACTGAGGCTGCTGCTTTAACAAACCTGACATCATTCCCAAGCCCCTTCTCCCTTCTCTGTCTGCCTCAGAGGCTGAAAAGTGAATGTCCACTTTCTCAGAATCCTAAGCATTTAGAAGTGGCCATATATAAGAAACACAAGTGTTTTGGGCAATTGCTGCAAAACTTTGGCTTTTGGGAGAGAAAGGACTTATTTAGATACTTCCCTTTCCTTTTCTTTCTGGCCTTGACCATCTACATGATGGCTGGAGTTGTGGCAGCCATTTTGTACTCATGAAGGAAGGCAAAGGAAATTGCAGAGACCCCAGCCCTGATATCCTTAGACCTGTGGAATGATGTCAGCAGTCACTTTTGTAGACTTCTTGTTGCGCAGGTAAAATTAGCCTTTACTGAAGTTGAGTAGGTTTTCTGCTATTTCTAGCAGATAGGGGCCTAAGATGTGGGCACTGAATTAGGGAAGCAGTAGATTTGGGTCCTCACCCTGGTTATTTTGGATTTGCTGAGTGGCCTCAGGCAGGTGTTTTCCTCTCAACCTCTAAAGTGTGGCGGTGGGGACTTGAAGACACCACCCATCCTTCATGACTTAGGCTGTTTGTAAAATAACTCAGGGGTGATGCTGCCCTTCTTCATCTGAGAAGCACCTTCTAGATCCATTAGGTTCACTTGGTGGCAAACAAGAGAAAGCTGCTTTGCCAGGTTAGGCAGGAAGATAGTTTATTTGAAGAATAGCAGGGACTACACTGAATTAATCGAGCCACCGTTGGAGGACTGACCTGGGGAAGGACAGACTCAGCACAGATGCGACGGTCCAGGGCAGGGGTTCCGGACCGACGGCCAGCTGTCTGTGTTGTAAATACACTGGAAGAGAGCCGCCCCCATTTGTCCATGTGTGGCCAGTAGCTGCCTTCACGAGGGCAGAGTTCTGACAGGGGCACACCCTGCGAAGCTGGAAACAGCTAATCATCTGACCCTTTACTGACAAATTTTGCTACCCCTGACCTAGGGGGTTGAACCCACCCCTGAGTCTCAACAGGAAATGCAAAGGAGGAAGGAAGATCAGGCCCCACTCCAGTGCCCCCTGTGCATGCGGGGCCTGGGGGGGGTCCACCCTGGGGCTCCCGCATGGCGCCCCCTCAGTCCCTGCCCCTTCTTACATCTGCTGCTGCTTTGTTGTCATAAGCCGACTGCTACCTGAGGAGACATGGTGTGTCCTTCTGTTTGTTCCCTGCCACCCACTTGGAAGTGGCAAGGGCACCCGCCTGGCCCCTTCCCCCCTGTGCACCCTCAGCCCCTGGAATGGGTCTGGCATGGAGCAGGTGTCAGTGAGTACAGTGAATATTTGTTGAACAAATAACTAAGTTCTAGCTGTTCTTTAGCTACACTGCCCCATTTCCCACGACCAGGAGAGAGTCTGTCTGGTCTCATTCGGATCATGTTTGGTTTGCAAACCATCACTTTGGTTTACAAAGATGAGCACATCAGGAGAGAGACAAGTCCCCCGAGGAAGCTAAGTTGCTGTTATAAAGGAGGGAGCAGTAGGTGATGGATGCGGAGAGTCTGTAAAACGACAAAGATCGACGATAGAGGAACTTGGTCTTTGGGAATTGCTTGCACATGGCTGCCCTGTGACAATTTCTTATTGTGTTCTTAGGTAACCAGCCGTGAGGTGGTGTCTTCCTTCCTTCTAAGGGCAGGGAGGCTGGGTACCTACCTAACACTTCTTGGTCTCCCATGGTGGGGAGAACGCTCCGTGCCTAGCACACTGCCTAGCAGAGATGAGGGACTAAGCCAATAGTTTGGGCAGAGATGAGGGGCTCAGCCAATAGTTTGGGCTTGGTGCATTTTAATAGTGACAGGATTGTGCATGCATTTATGTGTCAGCCTTTTGAGCTGAGAAGGCAGAGTTCTGGGGAAAACAACAGGTTGGAACCTCATTATAATCCAAGACATGTCTAGCTGGTGTATGACTCCATCTGCAATGACTGTTTGGATAAAAGTATTCCATACTGGAGGCTCCATTCTTTTTGAATGTACAGATTAATCAATACCATGATTATTTCCAGAAAGCTCCTTGCTGAAGTTTTGTAATGGTGTGTGTAGGCTTTACAGCTACAAAACGTGATCTTCTCGGTGAAAGAAGATGAATAGCTTCAGAGAGAAAGGTATTTCTCCATTCCTGCCCCTGGAAAACATGACCAGATGATGAAGGAAAATGACTCGTGACCTGTCTCTACCTCCTGCGAAATAGTCCACTTCTTGAGCATTTTATTCAGCCAGAGTCAACCTGGCACAGTGCATTAACACCACAAGCTTCTTGTGATGTTTTGTGGCTGATCATACTTTCCTCCTAAGTTCTCTGTAGAACTAAAGCAGTAACAAGGAAAACAGGGCATTTCTTTGCTCCTAAAAATGCTCTCACTGTCTGATTTCTTGAACTGGGCAGAATCTTCTTAGTTTACATGATGATCTCCAGGGAAGGGTGGGATGGGGCATCTTAAAGCTCATGATTTAGACAGCCGGACTCGGAAAATTGGGTCGAGACTACGGGCCCAGCAATAGGCCAGAAGTCAGGAAACCTGGCTGCTCATCAGCCACAGGGCCTTGGGCACCAGCGTCCTGTCAGTTTTCTGTCAGCGGAGCAGGGGTAGCATGGTTCCTTGTGTGTTGGGGAGCCGCGTCCCTGGCCTCTACCCACTGGCCAGTAGCAACCCCCGGTTGTGACTCCAGGCATCTGCCGATGTCCCTGGAGCCGGAGGGCAGTGTTGGCCCTGCCGCTGACCTTGCAGTCGAGATGGCGTGGTGATAGGTGTAGAGGAGGGAGTTCAGGGTCTGTCATGCCCTCCATGTCCTGCAGCTCCTACTTATTTCCAGGGCCCCTTCGTCTCCACCTGAGAAGCCATCCTGTGTTCCTTCTGAAAGAGGCCACAGACGGAACATGTCCTTACCCAGCTTTGTGATGTCTACGTTTTCACTGAGGAGTGACACACAGACAGAAGTGCACACATTGGAGGTTCACAGCGTGGTGAATTTTCACGGGGCAAACAACCCCTGTGAATGTAACTAGCACCCCAATCAAGCAGCAGGTTTGGAACAGGAGCAGCACCCCTCCACACCCCAAATTCACCACTGTCCTGACTTCAAACATCACAGATTGGTTTTGCCTGCTTTGTTGATCTTCATAACACGGACTCATAAAGAAGAATATGTTGTTTTTCCACCTGGCTCCTTTCCCTCTACGGTACTTGTGTCAAGTTCACTTGTGTTATCGTGTGTACGTCTAGCTTGTTTGTTTTCATCAGCTAGCATTCCGTCACCTGAAAACACAGCAACTTATTGATTGATTCCATTGGCCGGGGGCTTTTGGGCAGCCTCCAGCTTGGGGATCATAAGTTGCGCTGTGAACATTTTATCTGTGTCTTTTGGCAAATGTGTGTAATTATTTCTGTTGGGTATGTACCCAAGACTGGAGTTAATGGCAGTATAAAGCACATGACTAAACAAACAATCGTCTTACTGTTTAGTGTGGTGAGTGAGGGTGTCTGAGGCAGGATGCTTCACCGGTGGTGGTTATGGAGAATGTTGTCTTTGAGAAAGCCAAAAGGGCGAGCAGGAGACAACCATTCGTACACAGGAGCAATGCCAAGCAGAGGAGACAACCTGTGCAAAGGCCCTGAGGCAGGGCTGAGCCCACTGTTTTCCAGGAAGTGAAGGAAATTGACTGAACGTGTCTGGGAGAAGTATGTATGAGGACCAGGTCATGCGGGGCTGTGAAGTGGGCAGGAGGGGCTTGGGAAGGGCAGTGGGGGATCATTGCAGGGTTTGAAACAAGGGAGGGAGCATAATGTGGCAAGTGTTTTAGGTTTGTTCCTCTTTCTGCAATGTCAAGACTATACTGGAGGGACTGGCGTGGAGGTAAAGGGACCATTTGGAGAATGTCTGAGAGGCTGGCAGTGATGGCAGCCCAGATGAGGGTGATGGAAAGGAAGTGTATGCATTAGAAGTACAAATACAGCAGTCATAAGAAAGCACTGTTATTACTATAGCAACTAGTACTTGTTGGTTCCCCACTGTGTGCGAGGCAATGTGCTAGCTGTCTCATCTGTGCTTAATACCTGATACAACCCCATGAGGTAGGTACCCGCTATCATCCACATCTTATGGCTCAGAAGACAGAGGCTTATAGAAATTACTGCTGCATCTGTCATTGATACAAGTGTTACTGAATCTGAGAGAGTCGGCCTTGCCAGCCTGTATCACTGACACGGTGGGATCTGGACTCATGGGGTCATGAGAGGCCCCATCCTGTCGCTTACCAGCGTCACGGTGCACGCGCCCATGGTCTCCCAGCTGCTTTTCCCCAGTGGGGCTGGGATTGGAGGTGAATTTGTTCTCAGGTCATATACAGTTTTTGTAAATGCAGAAGCAGTGCTCAAATTTGCATCATTACTAGAGAAGATAAACCACCAGTCCCAACAGACTCAGTGCAGTTTTCTTCTGGAAAAACAGGCTCCAGAACAGGAACAGGTGTTTCATCCAGAGACTCTTGTACCCGGAGAATCCCAGAGGGAGCACAACCAGGAGTTCCTTTTTCCTGAAACTAGATGGAACATCGCAGCTTGGGTTTGAGGTCTGCTCTGCCCCCCCAACCCCCGTCCATTATAGCCTCCGGTATATTCTGAGGCTTCATTAGTCATGGGGTACTGGCGGTGCCCAGATGCACTGTGCCCTTCCCACCTTCCTAGGGCGTTTGGGAAGTGAAGTGGCCACTCCTCACTCCTGCCTTCTCTGCAGACCTTGCCTTGACCAAAGCCACCCCTGATGTCTCCCCCACCCCGTCTCCTCCCTGCTTCTCCTCGTCTCCCTTTGTGCTCTGCCCGTGGATAATCGCCAGCATTTAGGAAGTGCTTACTCTGTGAAAACACTGTTTTAAGAGCACTGAAAGCGCTGCTTCGTTGGGCCCTCCCTCACAAGACGAGTTGTCATCACGCTCCATTGCCAGACGAGGAGACTGAGGTCCAGAGAGCTTTCAGAAATTGGCCGAGGCCGTCACGCTGGCGAGAGGTGCCCTGGGACTGAGCCCACATCTGTCCACCCTGCTGCTGCCTGCCTGTGAGTTCATCTGCCTTCTCAGTGAGGTTGGGCCCCTTCATTCCTGACCCTCGTTAGTGTGGTGCTGGGCATGTCGTGGGCCCCCGGTATATACTTGCTGACTTAAGCTGAGAGCTGGAGAATGTTTGGTTGCCATGGGATGTTTGAGCTCTACTGGAAATGACCCCATGGAATCCCATGACCATGACCTGATGTGGTGGCTGCACACTGAGCTTAGAAAATTCTGCTTCTGACAATGACAGCAGTACGTCATGGCTGAGCGTTTGTTTTGTGCCAAACACTGCAGAGCGCTTTAGGGTCGTGTCCCCAACTCCTCATCCCAGTCCTCTGTGCAGCCGTCCCGCTCACCACAGCTCAGAAAGCTACAGTGAAGGGCATCGCCGGGTGGCGGAGGCTGTACCCCCCTGGCCTGTCAGCATTGCCATCGCGGTCTGCACCATCGAATGCCTGGGGAAAGGTCGCCCCCCGGGGCAGCGGCTGAGGATGGACCACAGACGATCCAGTCGTATGTGATCACTACCTTTCACTTCCCTTGTTCCATCATCAAAAAGGCAAGTGGCACTCTGGCCATTTGGTGTCACAAGTTCTGTTATCTTTCATTATTCTGTGTTTGAGTCCCAAATAAGAAGGAGGAAAGGAGCTGGAGGAAGCAGGGAAATGTGCTCAGTGGTCTCAGATCTCCAGATGTCCTCCCGGTTAGGGGGCTCACCAGGCTGGCTAGGGAGGAGGCAGGTGCGGTGGTTTGGGGAGGTGAGGTCTACCGGCCAGGATCTGCGGGCATGTCCTTGCATTAGAGTGGGGACGTTTCTAGGTCAGATCCCACGTGTATCCAAGGACTGGGGGTTTGTAGAGGTGGCATTGTCTGGGTCTGTGTGTGGGAGACACCTGTGTGGTCGTGAGTGTGACTGGAAGTACTCACTCCGTGGGCCTGGAACGTTGGTCTGGACCCAGCTGAGGGTCAAGGGAGTGGCCCCAAAACTCCACTTCCTCGCTGTCACAGGGGACTGGGAGCTGGAAGCACATGGACCACCAAGAGGTCCCATGTAGGGACGGATTGTGAGAGCTCGCTCCATGCCCCTCCGCAAGCTAGCCACTTTGTAATGAGGAGCAGTACCCGGATGAAGCAGCTGGGAAAGGGCAGTGGCCTCTGAGCCCGGCCTTGGAGCCAGGCTTGTGTGGCCTCTGTCTGTTGCCTGTGTCTGTTCTCCGGAGCATCCTGGGTGTGCCGTCACCTGCTGTTCTGGGCTGATGTGAATCTCCAAAGCACTGCTGTATCACCCCTGACTGGAAGGAGCCCCAGACCTGAGGCCAGCCAGGCCCTGGGCTGCACGTGGAGATTTACCCGTTCAATGCTGGCATGGCCTTCTTTGTCCATTGGCCACTCCCCCGCCCCCCCTGCCCCCCTGCACCTGCTTTGCTGCCTCACCACTGTGAACTAGAGGCAGTTTGGTCCTGGAATGGACCTTTGACAGCTGTGGACTGCAAGAGGTTGGTGTCAGACTCCACATTGTTCAGTAGGAACCTTGGGTGAATTACTCATCCTCTTTGAGCTCCAAGGCTTGTCTCTGCTGATTCGGGAGGAAGCTAGCATTGCTGAACTGGGGATGAAGAACATGATCATGATGGTGACTCTAGTAAGTGACATTTAGTTTAGACTCACTATGTGCTAGGCACTCTGTTAAGCACCTTTTATATATTTGTGTATATATACATACACGTAACCTGAACAGACTTTCAGAATCACCCAGGAATTAATATCCTAATTTTCTAGATAAAGAATCAGTGCTAAGAGGGGTTCAATACCTTGCTTCTGTCACTAAATACTAGAAAGAAGCTATAATGAGTTAAGTGGTGATCCTCCGGAAGGTATGGCCACCAGGAACCTGGGAATGTGACCTTAGGTGGGTTTTTGCAGATGTCATTGAGTTAAGGGTCTTGAGATGAGATCATCCTGAACTATCCAGGTGGGCCCTGAATCCAGTGACCCCTGTCGTAATGACAGAAGAGAAGGCAGAGAGACACACAGAGATGAGGGCCACATGCAGGTGGAGACAGGATGGGAGTGATGCAGCCACCAGCCCGGGGGCCTGGAGCCACCAGAAGCTGGGGGAGAGCAAGAAGACATTCTCCCTTGGAGTCTGCATCCCTGTTGACATCTTGATTTCAGACTTCCAGCCTCCAGAACTGGGAGAGAATACAATTCTATTGTTTCATACCACCCTGTCTATGGTCCTTTGTTGCAACAGCCTCAGGAGACTAAGACAGAGGCGCAGCCAGGACTGAATCTCAGACCATCTTCTTTTGGGAGGTGATGTACATCTGTCAGACATGTAGCTCATGCTCAGTTATGTCTCAGTCTCTGTGAGAGTGTGTGAGTCTTGCTAGTTGTCTAGGGAGACTTCTCCCCTTGATGTGCTCTCTGATGCTCTGGAAGACTGGGAACTCTTCCACAATGAGATGAATCCTATTCGTTGTCCATTGCACACCTGAGGTCACAGCTGTCGGCACACGAGGAGACCCTGTGTGCAGAAGTGGGACATGGCAGCGTTGCCGCCAGGAGACCTGTTTCTGTCTCCACCTTGACCAACCCAGAGACTTAGGTTTGGAGGTTTCATCTGGGTTTTTGGTCAAGCATGGCCGAGAAAAGTGTTGGAGTCAGCCAGACCTGGCTGCTGCTTCTGGCAAGTTCTGAGATGCTCCTTGGTGTTAGGGAGTGGGCCTTGAGGTTGTGCAGGTAAAGCACTGAGCACAGAGCCCAGAATAGGAGAAACAAAAGTATTTAATAATATAGTATATATTCACATATTTGTGTGCATATAAAAATATATGGGTATTCATAACATATAAATAAATATGTAGAGCAGAAGAGTATTGGAAACATTGATTTTAAAACTTTTTAAAATTTTTTATTGTTATGTTAATCAGCATACATTACATCATTAGCTTTTGATGTAGTGTTCCATGATTCACTGTTTTACAAACTGTTTTTAATCACAAAAGTTACACTGTTAATAATGAAGATTTAAATTTTTGAAATAAGATATACAACTAGGAGAAGGGTACATATAAAACTAGTTAGAAATAAACACAGTGAATATTTAGTGTATAGTTTTTGCATATTTTCTCTTTCCTGTATTTTTCCTTAAAATGTGGATCTTATTGAACATAATGTTTTGAACCCTTCTTAAACAATGTACTGTGAATGTTTTCCCCCGTGGTTAAACATTTGTCTTCAAAGTCGTGTTTAATGGCTCATTATGTTCTGTGTGGGAGTTTCTGTGGGGCTCCGATGGACTGACTGATGCCTACCGATGTGGGGAGAGAGAGAAGGCTTTTTGATGGCAGACTGTGCAGAAACTGTCTAGCGGAGATGGTGAGAGGCGGGGTGGGCGAGCTCCCAGCGGCTCCCCCAGGATGCACAGCTGCTGGGGCCTCTCTGTCCTGCCAAAGCGTTGCTCCTGTTCACATCCCCATATTCCCCTGGCATGGTGTCAGACTGCCCTCGGCTCACGGCTTTTCCGGCAAGGTACTGTCGAAGTACACATTTTGCTGACCTGACTGTGGGGAAGTTATATCTTATTACTTCATTTGCATTTTCCATGTTGCTCAGAAATGTGAGCATAGTTCTCCCGCTTCCCCTCTGTCACCTGCTGGTGTTCCTATTGGCCTGGGTGCATTTTTCTCATTAATTTTTAGTTCTAATGTTTTTTAGATTTTATTTATTTGAGAGAGAGAGAGACAGAGATACTGAGAGAGAGCAAAAGTGGGGAGGAGAGGGAGAAGCAGGCTCCCCGCAGAGCAGGGAGCCCAACATGGGACTCGATCCCAGGACCCCAGGATCATGACCCAAGCTGAAGGCAGATGCCCAATCGACTGAGCCACCCAGGTGCCCAAGTTTTAGTTCTTTTTGTAGTCTAGATGCTATTTTTTGTTCACTGTGTTGCATTCCAAAGACTTTTTTTTTTAGACTACAGCTTGTCTTTCATGTGGCTTATGGTGTCTTATGTCAAAGATTTTGAAGTTAACCTAGTCCCACTTTCCCATCTTTTCTCTTATGGCTTGTGCTTTGGGTGTCTTGTTTATGAAGTGCATACCTGCTCCCGCTCTGTAGAGTCCCCTGTATTATATAGAGCACTGTGCTGGTAGGCCACAGTACCTAGCGACTCTGTGACTTGGGTGAGACCTCTCTCTGGACCCCACTTTCTCCTTTATAAAATGGGGATAATAGTGTTGGCTTCATTGTTTTTCAGATTTAGTGTAATCTCCTTGAAAGAGTGCCCAGTGCCTGAAAATCACCCAGGAAACATGAGGTGATCATTGTTGTCCCAGAAATTTTGCTTTTCCTTTTAACATTCACGTGTTAACTCCATGTGGAATTTAGTTCTGGTGCAGGATGGACATCCGTATGGCTGGCTTGCTGTCCCTGCACCAGTAATTGACCAATCCATCTTTTCACCCTGAGATAGTAACACTACTTCTGTCCCATAGCAGCTTCCCAGATGGTCGTCTCTGTGCTCTCCTGTTCCAAGGTCTACTTTTCTATCCTTAGGACAATAATGTGTCTTAAGTTAGTGTGGTCTTAACTGATGAGGACAGAGTTCAGTACCTCCTTTACATTCTTCTCCAAAATTGTCAGGGCCAGTTTTCTCATTTATTTATCCATGTGGATTTCAGGAACAGCTTATTAAGCTTCACGAGGACCCTAAGACTAACATGCGACCACAGGACCTTTTCTCCCAGACACACCACACGGCTCCCATGAGAACATTTCCTGGGCATTTCTGTTTGCGTAATAAGTTCTTGATTTTGAAGATGTTCAGTTTAGTAAACCTTCCTGTGTATCTACCCCAGCAGCTGCGTGTTTCTGGTGTAGACACTGAGGCTGTGCTCTGAGGCCAGCGTGGTTGACCCTTTCAGACCGTTCCTGAAGTTCACCTTCGCCAAGGAATTTTAAAGCTTTGGCTTCTCAGAGGTGATCTCCAGTTTTGGAGCATGTTGGGGACTTCCTTCCAGGCCAGGCCAAATGTGGCTTTGCCAACAATACCTGGTTATCAGCGGGGTTCTTTTTCGGCCTAGTCTCAGGTTGACCACTGGGCCTTTGTCTTGCTCAGCCACGTTTCTGACATTTTTCTTCTTCCCATCTTTTCACATCCATCTTTTCTGATGTTATTTCAGCTCCTTTAAGCAGCATATGGGTGGATGAATCCTATCTCAAAATCTGTCTTTTAACTGTAGTATTTTATCCGTTTACATTTACTGTGATGACTGATGAATTCAGACCTAGTTCCAACAACAGTATTTTGTACTCTCTATTTATTGCAGTTTTCTTTGACATTTTTTTCCCTTCTTTTCAGTCTCCTAGCACAGACTGAGTAACTGATCAAAGTTCCTTTATTCCCTTTACTTTTGCTGCTGGTATGGAAGTCCCCCATTCAAGTGCAGTTCTTTTCATGGCCGACCGTAAGCTTTGACGTGCACACTTGCTTTAGTGAACTCTGGACCTCAGGACTGTGCCTGCTACCCCCCCCCCGCCCCCAACAGCGTGAAGACATTGAAACCTTGCAGTTTGACCACTTACTCTATTTTCTAACATGCTGTTTTCAGTATTTTACTTTGGCCTTATCTTTAAACCTCCCTAAATTAGTAATCCTGGTTATTTTTATTACAAGAACTAGTTCTCCATATGTTTACTGGTATTTTGATCCCTGCCTCTTGATTCTCTGCCTTTGCTACTCATTTCTTATTGGTCAACAGCTTCTTTCCAAAAGTCTTTAATGCTGTGAGTGGTAACATTTCTTTCAATCTTTATTTGTCTGAGAATGTTTTAATTTTGTCTTTACTTTTGAACAATAGTTTATTGTAATGTAGAATTTTAGATTTTCTTTCCTCATAAGTCCGTAAAGATATCGTTCCATTCCCGTGGGCTTTTATTATGGCTGAGGAGAAGTTGCTCTCTGCTCTGATTATTGTTTCTTTGTAGAGAATCACTTGCTCCTCGGCTGCTATTACACTTTTCTCTTTTTCTTGGGCAATATTCATTTTACTATGTTGCATCTGGTAATGGGTACATTTCACCTGTTTTCTGTGTTGAGTTTGTGTACATCCCGGTGGGTGTAGACTTGGGTTAGAATTTCTAGCAAGGCTTGCTTTCTTCATTCACAGCCAAGCTACACTAAGCTCTCTTGCTGTTTCCCTGGCCTAGCAGAAGTGAAATTGCTGGAGCAAGGTGTCTGAGGAAGTTCAAGACACATTGTCACATTGCCCTCCAATTAAAATACTACTCTCACCACGAGTTCATAAACACAATTTCCCAGTTTTCTTGTTAACCTGGACAAGTGGTTTTCAACTGGGGGCAATTTTGCTGCCCAGGAGACATTTTGCAATGTCTGGAGACATTTTTGGTTATCTCAACTGGGGATGGGGTACTACTGGAATCTAGTATGAAGAGGCTGGGATGCTGCTGAGCATCCTTCAAGCACAGGAACCTCTCCCGCAAACAAAGGGTAGCCCAACTCTAACGTCAGTTGTGCAGAGGTCGAGAAGCTCTGCTCTAGATCAAAGCCTCTTGAGGGCAAGGACTCAGATGGACTAATCCAGGTCTGTATGTCCTTTCTGTCTCTCCTACTGCCTGGTACTTAATAGTGACTCAGTGAGCTTTACAAAATGCCAAACAAACATTAACTTTTGAAATAATTCTTGTCAATATGACAGATGAAAAATAGTATCTTGTTTTAGTTTGAATCTGTTAGTTACCTGTATTTCTTCTTTTGCAAAGCAACCATTCATTTTGTTTGCTTAGGTGAACATACTAATACCTGTCTATCTACAATTGGGACCATGAAGATTAATTGGATCAATTGAGCATAGTACTTGCAGATACACTCTGAATAGTACAGAATGTCAGACAAATAAAGACTTTATTATCACTGCATACTGTCCAAGCAGCCCCCATCCTTAGGAAGGGGCCTGAGACTCTGTGACTGGGTGCTCGCTGCACATGGAGAAGTGGAGCACTGGAGTCCAGCCAGCACTCTCCTTCAGACAGAGTCACCGCATGTATGTACCTTGGGGGAGGCCCCCACCTCTGTTCACATTGACTGCTTGATATTTTCCCAGATGCTTTCACCTTTCTACTGGTCCTGACAGTACCCTGTGACAGGTGCCGAGAGGGCTGTTGTCGGCAGGTGAGGATCTGAGGCCAAGAGCACCAACACCGGCAATTTCAGAGGGTGATGAGTTCTCACACATGGATGCAGCTTCTATACTCCTGCCCCTGGCTTTTCCCTAGGGTCCAGCATTAGAGGAGGTATGGATAGGGCCTCATCTTGGTGAGCTTCCTTTTAGGGCCCAGAACTGAGAGCTGATGTGGAACACTGGAAAGGCATCCGTGAAAGGACATAACTGATTGCCTCCCACAAAGGTACCAACTCCACCAGAGCATAGGCTGACCTTGGGGAAACATTGTGGCTCTCTCTCCATCCTGTGTTTCCATGAAGCACAACCCAGAAAAGCAAGAGTTAGATTTGTCACCTAAGGCAAAGGAGACAAAAGCAAAAATAAACTGTCGGGACCCATCAAAATAAAATCTTCTAAACAGCAAAGGAATACATCAACAAAACAAAAAGACAATCTACTGAATTGGAGGAGATATTTGTAAATGACATATCTGATAAGGGGTTAGTATCCAAAATAAATAAAGAACATATAGAACTCGGGGCGCCTGGGTGGCTCAGTTGTTAAGCGTCTGCCTTCGGTTCGGGTCATGATCTCAAGGTCCTGGGATTGAGCCCCGCATTGGGCTCCCTGCTCAGCGGGAAGCCTGCTTCTCCCTCTCCCACTCCCCCTGCTTGTGTTCCCCCTCTCGCTGTGTCTCTCTGTCAAATAAATAAATAAATCTTAAAAAAAAACACATACAACTCAACACCCAAAAACCCAAATAATCCAATTAAAAATAGAAGACATGGATAGACATTTCTCCAGAAAAGACATATAGATGGCCAACAGACAGGTGAAGAGATGCTCAACATCATTCATCATTGAGGAAATGCAAATCAAAACCACTATGAGGTTATCACCTCACACCTGTCAGAATGGCTAAAATCAAAAACACAAGAAACAAGTGTTGGTGTGGATGTGGAGAAAAAGGAACCCTCATGCACTGTTGGTGGGAATGCAAACTGGTGCAGCCACTGTGGAAGACAGTATGGATGGTCCTCAAAAAATTAAAAATAGAATTATCATGTGACCCAGTAATTCTACTACTGGGGATTTACCCAAAGAAAATGAAATTAGTGAAAACACTAATTTGGAAAGATATATGCCCCGTATCTTGTTTATTACAGCATTATTTCCAATAGCCAAGATATGGAAGCAACCCAAGTGTCCATCGAAAGATGAATGGATAAAGAAGATATATATATATATGTGTACACACACACACACACACACACACACACACACACACACATATCTATATCTATCTATCTATCTATCTATCTGTCTATCTATCTATTTATACCATGGAATATTATTCAGCCAAAAAAAAGAATGAAATCTTGCCATTTGCAAGGACACAGATGGAGCCAGAGTGTATTCTGCTAAGTGAAATAAGTCAGTGAGAGAAAGATAAATACCCCATGATCTCACTCCTATGTGGAATTTAAGAAACAAAACATGTAAGCAAAGGAAATAGAAAAGGGAGAGAGACAAACCAGGAAAGAGACCCTTAACTATAGAGAACTAACTGATGGTTGCCGAGGGTAGGGGGGCTTGGGGGATGGGTGAGGTGATGGGGATTAAGAAGTGTACTTGTGGTAATGAGCACTGGGCAATGTATGGAAATGTTCAATCACCATGTTATATACTGGAAACTCATGGAACTGTATGTTAACTATACTGGAAAAATATTTTTTAAAAATTTGGAACAATTTTAAAAAGGTGGACCATGGCTTGCTAGATTTCTTTGAGTTGACCTCATGCCATTGACCTGTGGTTGTATTCCTGGAAGCAAACATGGGCAGTTCGAGGTCATGGGTCAATGATGGATGATGTCCACAGTAGATGTGTGCAGTGGTGTTCAGTGGCATAGAAGCTGAGGTTGAGGAGAGAGAAACAGGCAGGCAGGGGAAGTGGTGCCCTGAAGCACCTCTTCACTTCTTCAGCACAGGTTCCCCCCTAGATCTTAGGAGCCAGAGACTTAGGAGGTCGCTGTAGCACTGATAAAGGCAATTGTCCACCTTTAATGTTTGTGGGTCCTGCCCCTGGGCTCCCAAGGAAGCGATGCTTTCACATTTACCAAGGTCAAAATGAATCCACAAAACCTCAATGCATGGGCTCTATTTCACCCCAAGCACACATTGGACATCTGCTTTATGAAAGAAAAGAACCCAAAAGGAGCATTCTGGAAAAGATAAGAAAAAGGAAGACACTTCCCTGGTTCCCATAACATTAAAGCCATACAGCCCTACATGTACTAGAAATTTAAGACCGGGAAATGCAGTGTCTTTCTACAATGTCTTTTGTATAAAAATTTGTCACTTTTTATGTAAAAAATATATTTTGGTATATAACCCTTTATCAAAATTTCCTTTGTCATGACACTCTCTCCTGGTAAAGATTCCCTGTCCCATGCAGCTGTACTAATCAGTGCTCAGGTAAAACTCACAACCTTTTATTTTTTTTTTTTTTGAGTTTGAGCGCCATGTGGGATGCAGAGATTACTTAAAAAGAAAATAATTGAAAAGAAGTAAAATTAAAAGAAAAATTTTAAAAATGTATATGCGTATCAGGAAATTTTCTTACTCTCTACTCTCTCACATTGATATATTTACATTGTGTTACTTACACCATTAAGAGCACCTTAATTACTGTAGCTTTACGGTGAGGTTTAAAATTTAGTAAATTTCTCCAATTTAATTCTTCAAGGTTGTCTTGGCTATTTAGGTATGTTGATTTCCAAATACATTTGAGAATTAGCTTGTAAATTTGCCCCCAAACTGCCTTCTCCAGTATGAATCAGAATAATACTGATTTGATGTTCCAACAAATTTGAGTGGTCTACTCCATGAATGTGATATATTTTTTCCTAATTATATAGTATCCTTTAATTTATTTCAGCAAGAGTTTTCAGGTATCTTTGTTACATGTGTTCTCATACATTTAATGAAGGTGGACATGAATCTCCACTCTGTTTATTGAATTTCATTTCCTTTTTTTAAAAATTTCATTTTCTAAATGCTCACTGCTAGTATAGAGAAATATAGTAGATTATTACATGAATGTTGCTGAGGTATAATTTAGGTACAGTAGACGGCATCCCTTTAAAGTGTACAATTAAGGCTGTACTTTCAGAGATCATTTCTTTCTTTCTTTCTTTTAATTTTATTTTATTATGTTATGTTAATCACCATACATTACATCAATAGTTTTTGATGTAGTGTTCCATGATTCATTGTTTGCCTATAACAGCCAGTGCTCCCTTCAATGCTGCCCTCTTTAATACCCACCACCAGGCTAACCCATCCCCCCACCCCCTCCCCTCTAGAACCCTCTGTCTGTTTCTCAGAGTCCATCGTCTCTCATGGTTCGTCTCCCCCTCTGATTTCCTCCCCTTCATTTATCCCTTCCTACTAGCTTCTCTCTCTCTTTTTTATTATTTTTTAAAATTTTTTATTGTTATGTTAATCAACATACATTACATCATTAGTTTTTCATGTAGAGTTCCATGATTCATTGTTTGTGCATAACACCCAGTGCTCCATGCAGAATGTGCCCTCTTTAATACCCATCACCAGGTAACCCATCCCCCCACCCCTCCCCTCTAGAACCCTCAGTTTGTTTCTCAGAGTCCATCTTCTTTCATGGCTTATCTCCCCCTCCGATTTCCTCCCCTTCATTTTTCCCTTCCTACTAGCTTCTCTCTCTCTCTCTTTTTTTAAACATATAATATATTATTTGTTTCAGAGGTACAGGTCTGTGATTCATCAGTCTTACACAATTCACAGCGCTCACCATAGCACATACCCTCCCCAATGCCCATCACCCAGGCACCCCATCCCTCCCACCCCCACCACTCCAGCAACCCTCAATTTGTTTCCTAAGATTAAGAATCCCTCCTATCAGTGAGGTCATAGGATACATGTCTTTCTCTGATTGACTTAATTTCACTTAGCATAATACCCTCCAGTTCATTTCTACAGTTTGTTACTAGAGAATTTTCTCTGAACGTGTAGAGGACCTGAAACCTCAAGGAGGAGGCACATTGTTCTCTCCTGAGCATGAACGTGATTTTAGGTGTTGTTTCCACAGCTGCCCATTGCCACTGATGATCGTTCTTCTCCTCCTTTGGAGGGTAAGAGAGAGAGGATGCAGTGTGAGTGCTTTCTCAACAAATAAAAATTTAAAAAGATAAACTGTACAACTAAATGCATTTTCACAGATGTACATACAATTGAAACTACTGCTCCATTCAGGACACAGGGCATTTCTTCTACCTCACAGCTTCCCTTGGGTGGATCCATTGAAGTCTCTCACTGCCTTCACCCTCAGCCCCAGGCAACCACTGGCATCAAAGACGGCTTGATTTTTAACCACGTTATGGAAATGGAACTCTTTTATGCCTACATTCCTCCGTGCAGCCTAAGGATTCTTATATCTATCCATATTACTAATGGATCACCAGTTCAGAATTTTTCATTGCTAAGGAGTATTCCTCTGTATGGATATATTTGGTCTGTACATTCACCTATTTATGGCCATCTATGCAGTTTCCTGGGTTTGGCCATGGGGAATAAAGCTATGATGAATATTCATGTGCAGTTTGCTGTGTGGCCATATTGTGTAAATCCTTAGGAGAGGAATGGCCGTTCACGTGATTGGTAAATGTTTATCTGTGGTTCAGCTTTTCTCGGTGGTTGGACCATTTTTCATTCGCACAAGTGTATGAAACGTCTAGTTACTTTACATCCTCACCACATATGTTTTCGGTCTTCGTAATTTTAGCCACGGGGATGGTTGTGTAATGGTAACTCACTGTAGTATTAATTTATCTTCCCAATGGCTGAGTGTACCGTCGAAAACTGACCTCTGTGCTTCAGAGCCAAAATATAAGACGAAGACAGAGTTTGGAATATTGAGGAACAATAGCTTTATTGCTTTTCGGGGCACAGGGGGCTAGAACAGGCCAAGGCCCTCAAAAACTGTAAGTCCCCTCCCCCTGAAGGAAGGGGCGGGGGGGTGTTTTATTTTGACAGAAATTGTGTGCATGCTGCCAGCCTCCCTCATCCTGTCTTTAGGGTGGTACCAGGCTCCTGAAACAAAAGGCTTAGAAGGGAGGAGCAGAGGTTTGCAGAAGAGAAGGAAAAGGTTACTTAGTTTAAGATGGAGCCTTGCAGAGACATTAGTGAATCCCTTTTGATTTATGTTCAACTTCATGCTTTTCAATGGTTTCAAGTGGAGCATCTTTTCAAGTGCTTTTTGGCCATTTGTGTATCTTCTTTTGTGAAGCATTTCTTCTTCAAGTCTTTTGACCAGGTTTCCTATTGCATTGTCTTATCAGACACAATATGTGTCAGAACATTACACTGAAAACTGCAGAGCACTACTTCCAGAAATTAAAGAACTAAATACATGGGGAGATAAAATTTGTGGTGGATTGGAAGACTCATTATGGTTAGAGGACAATTCTTCCCAAATTGATCAAAAGATCTAATACAATGCCAATCAACCTTCTAGCAGACATTTTAGTAAGTATTTCTAAGCTGATCCAAATGTTTATATGGAAATGGAAATGATCTTAAATTATCAAAGCAATGTTAAGAAGAAGGAGAAAGCGACAGACTTACATTGTCTATTCCAGAATTACTGTATAAACCTTTTGTGCAATTTAAAAGTGATTTGTCCGATTATTATTCAGTATAAGAGTTTCTGCACATTCTCACTGCAGCTTGGAAGTTGCTTTACCCCTTTTTCACTGTAGCTACTTGATCTATACTTTAGCCAATAGTTCCAAAGTTTTTAAGTGGAGAGAGAATACTGAAGCTAGAAAGTATTTCACTTAACAGAGAGAAAGACTAATCCCTGATCATTAGGGCAAGGATGACCCTACAAGACTTAATGAACTCGCCTCTATTTTCCAGTTGGCCAAGACAAAGTGGGGAGCTACTGATACCAGCAGTTTCCTCTGCAGACCTTCATAGTGTTGACTGCTTTGGGTTTACAGGGAACCTAGGTGTTGGCTGTGTCCTGAGAGGCTGAAATTGAGTTGAGGCCCAGGGTCCCTGGGTCAGGACAGGTCATCCAGCTGTTGGAAAACACGGAGGGAGACCAGGCCATCCCCAGGCAGCACTGGCCACTTCCTCCAAGGAATCCACCACCACTACACTTTTCATGACTTCTGGTAACTAGACTGAGAGCCCCACGACAATTGGGATAATGTTTTACTCATCTCTGTACTCATGACTCCTAGGACCAAACCAAGCACTGAGGAAGCTCTCAGAGACATTCCTTCATGGATCTGATAAAGGGGGTGGCAAATTTCTAATCTCAACTACATTCCTGTCCCAAATACATGCACGAATGCTCTCTGCTTTCTTCTAGGAGGCAACAAATACCCTTCCTTCCAGAGGAGCCTGCCCTACACTCTCAATGCCCCATGACACTCCCCTGTGGTGAGCTCTGGTGAAGAGGGACTGTCCTCTTGGATTCCTCTCAATGGTTCTCTCAGTAGGAAGAGATGTCTTCGGCCTAGCCCCCTCCCCCCTCCATCCTCTGCACTGCCACCATACCCCAGGTTAGGAGAGCTACAACAGTTTTTAAAATGATTTTATATATTTATTTGAGAGACAGCGTGAGGGAGAAAGCAAGAGTGAGAGAGAGACAGAGAGAAAGATAGAGAACAGCTGGGGAAGGGACAGGGGGAAGCAGACTCCACTGCTGAGCAGGGAGCCACCCCCCTCAATGGGGCTTGATCCCTGGAGCCTGGGATCATGACCTGAGCTGAAGGCAGGCTCTCGATGAACTGAGCCACCCAGGGGCGCTGAGCTACAAGATTTTGTTTGCATTCTTCCTCTCACTGCTTTGACCTCCTCTGTGAAATCTTATTGATGTCAGAATTCCAAGTTCATAACAGAGACTAAGGAAAATGAAACACTCAACACACGGTCAAGACAAAGGTGTGTAAAGTCTTTGACAACCATAAATTCAGAAGAATATAATTGGTATCACTGCCTCAGAGGCAAGGGTCTCCTAACCTGGCCCTTCCTGACCTTAGGGTAGAACTCTTTGTGGTAAGAATGGACAAGTCCAACCTTTATCCAAACATAACTGATCCCTCTAAGCCCACACTTACTTGGAGAACATCGACCGTGAGGGAGCTCCAAGGTCAAAGCTAGGGGTCTGGGGCAGAACCTCATGGTCACATCGTCCACCTCTTTTTTTTTTTTAAGATTTTCTTTATTTATTTGACAGAGAGAGACATAGCGAGAGAGGGAACACAAGCAGGGGGAGCGGGAGAGGGAGAAGCAGGCTTCCCGCCGAGCAGAGAGCCCCATGCGGGGCTCGATCCCAGGACCCTTAGATTATGACCTGAGCTGAAGGCAGACGCTTAAAGATGTAGCCACCCAGGTGCCCCTCCTCCTCCTCCTCCTCTTGGAACTGGTGCTTCCCTGCAGTACAAACCAACCCCGATCCATTCTGTGGGGCTCCTCGGGAGGTGCACAGGTTCACCGTGGACGAAGTTACTCTCCTCGTTCTCCTTGCTCAGCTCAGGCTGCTCCTTGCAGAGTTGGATGCTGCTGTATGCATTCCTCAGTTTCCCCTGATTTTTCTGGACCCAACTTGTCCTTCTTCTTACCTCCTTTGGGCAACCACCTGCTCCACCATTGCCTTGTCCTTCTTTGCGTTATTCTCATCCTCCAAACCTGCTGATTTTCTGTCTCCCAAATGCTCCCTCTGTTCTCTGTTTTCAGTGTGGGCTCAGCTCAGGCTCCTGCGAGAGACACACAGTGAAGGGACCAAGTCAGGTCTCAGCTGCAGTCCCCAGGGCTGCTTCAAAGGCACCGCAGACCCTTGTGCATTCACAGAAACTGAGCAGGAAGGGACCGTGGAGAATTTGAATAACAACCTTATCTTACACATGAGGAAGCTGAGCGCAGAGAGATGAAGAGATTTTCCCAAACTCCTTCAGCACTTGATGGCAGCACGGCCCCCACACAGGACTTGGCTGCGAGCTTCCCTGTGGAGTCTCCTAACGTACCCTCTGGGAAGGCACATCTGAATTTCAGGGGACACTTAAATTAGAAGTTCAACTTAAAAATAAATACTTTTTAGGAGACTTTGGATCAAATGTAGATATTTCCACTGTTAAAAATACCAGAAATTCCTTCCTGGGGACAAATCTTTTTCCCAGGTATATAATTCTGTTACTTCTTTCCTTTACAAATCATTGGCTAAGATATTAGGATCACAAAAAAGGTATGCAGGGAAGGAGAAGTTCCTCTGTTACCTGTCCTGGTCTCCCAGCTTAAGTAAGAATTAAGTTTCACTGAGACATTGAATACGCATGGAGAACGGATATTGAAATGGAGACCCTTAAAGAAATATAAAGTATTAAGGCAGACAGTTTTTATGCATTTTAGACAAGGAGAAAATACATTTCTCAGGGATTTGGGGGAGTTTTAATTTAGAGAGTGTCTAGACCGAATTTAGAAACCCTGGTGAGAAGGATGTCTTTTTACTTCTTAGTACAGGGGGTGCCTTTTTCATATGGGAGATTGGTTTCCTGCTTTCAGGGAGACAGAGGAGGGTTTGAGTGTCCTGGTACCAGTTTCTTTTTGGGTAGCTTCAATTCAAAATAATCAATATTGTCGACCTCAGAGAGTCGGGGACCTGGGGTGGCGAAGGAACTGAGAAAAAGAGACTACCGCGGCGCCTGGGTGGCTCAGTTGGTTAAGCGGCTGCCTTCCGCTCAGGTCATGATCCTGGATTCCAGGGATCGAGTCCCGCATCGGGCTCCCTGCTCAGCAGGGAGTCTGCTTCTCCCTCTGACCCTCCCCCCCTCATGCTCACTCTCTCTCTATCTCATTCTCTCTCTCAAATAAATAAATAAAATCTTTTAAAAAAAGAAAAAGAGACGACAGTATAGCGAGGCAAAGGGGACCCCAAGCAAACAGCCCGAGGTCCTGAGGTTTATTTTCCATAATCTAATATACCTTCTACAGTGATATAGTACTATAATGATTTACAGCAGGGGCTTAGTAAGGCGCATCTTCCACGTACACAGGGTTAGTCAAGTGAAGCAATGGCAGTGGAGAAGGAATAAAGAAATCTGCAACTGGCTGTGATCAATTAATTGTAAACAGCATTGTACTCGGTCTTTAACACAGGATAAGAAAACAAAAAAGGGAATGCACAGTGTGCTGTTTACAGCTGGCTTCCTATCTACAAAACATCTTCTGCTGTGTACTTTAGATCAGACCACACACATCCCAAGGGCATTTCACTCTGATCCTTTCAGGTTATTTTTAACCCTGCAATCTCGAGTTTTCTCAGAGATCTTGGAGTCTGAATGAACATGCACCAGTGGTCGTTGTGGCATTCTGTTTCCCCCAAATATGCCATTGTGGTACATTTTGGGCAATCTGACCTTGGCGCCTATGGGTACTATGGTTTCTCTCCGCCTTGCTCATTACTCAGTGCCTATTTCAGAGAGAAGGCTAAACATATCATTCTTAGAAATACCAAGGTGGCTCTCTCGGTTCAGCGTCTGACTCTTGATTTCAGCTCAGGTCATGATCTCAGGGTCATGCGATTGAGCCCCAGTTTAGTCTTCATGCTCAGTGCAGTCAGCTTGGGATTCTTTCTTCCTCTCCGTCTGCCCATCACCCCTGCTCTAAATAAATAAATAATATTTAAAAAAGAAATACAAAATAAATCCCATGACCTTATGTGAAACTAATACAATGCCTATGTTAAGTGGACCAGATTAGTTTAAAAATTATTTTAAAACGCACCTGGGTGGCTCAGTTGTTTAAGTGTCAGTCTTTGGCTCAGGTCAGAATCCCGGGGTCCTGGGATAAGCCCGTATGTCCAACTCCCTGTTCAGTGGTGAGTCAGCTTCTCTCTGTTCCTCTTCCACTACCCCCACCACCGCTCCTGATATCTCAAGTACTCTCTCTCAAATAAGTAAATTAAAAAATTTTAAAAAGAAATGCAATGGTCCTCTCTGGAATCAACCCACACATAAGCATGCTTTCTTTTTGCTGCACCCCAGTCCCCCTTTCTCTTTATTACCTATCTGACCTACATCCTTCCCCCAGCGATGGAGACAGCTCAGATGCACTGCTTCACCTGGTGGTGGGGCCAAAGAGAAGTGCACACATGGTTAGAATGGGCTGCCTTGAGAGTCAGCCGAAACGTAGCTACAGGCAGTTAGAAACAAGCCTAAAGTACCATTAGGAATAAGCACTACAACATTTAGCGGTACAGATTTTAGGTGTGGTATTGATATCACCTTCCTTGTACAAATGTGTTTAGACTCAAGCATGAGACTATGGGATCAGACAAAATGAAAGAAAACTGTGTCAAGTGTGAAGATACTAAGTTACCAAAGTTATTCTGAGTTGTATAATTAGTTTGTCACTTAGCCCCTCATTTCCACCTGCAGAACCTAGAAGACGTGCAACAGAGTCTCCACTTGCCATCAAAGTCAATCTGAGGACACAATAATTTAAACTGTTAACCCAAACTTTCCATTTTTTCTTAACCTGTGTTGAATACCAGGCATTTCGATTGCCCATTCCCATTTCCAGGGAGACTGCAGTGAGGACGGAGAATAATGTGGTGCATCCAGGTAATAGTCTGTTTCTTGGTCCGCTTCTGTGCTCAGCATGTCAACTTTTGTCTGCCAGTGGACCTCTAACCACACAGGGGAAACCCAACAAATATTAAAAGTGTAGGTTCTCTAGGTTAATCTACATTTAGGATTCTGTAGTGCTCAGAATGGCTCTTGAACTGCAAGGACCAAGGTAGATGCCCCCTCCTTACCTTAGGGGGAGTAATTCTGATTCCTGAAGCATGCACCTCTTCGTTTTCTATTTATTATTATTTTTTTTAAAATTTCAGCTAGGCTCCATCACCTACGTGGGACTCTAATGCATGACCCTGAGATGAAAGTTGCACGCTCTACTGACCGAGGCAGCATGCGTCCCCCCAGCACCTTTGATGCAGGCAAATACCATGATTTTCATGTTGGAAAAATACTGCAAACTGTGGGACATGCCTTCAATCCGCTCCACTCCTTCTGGGCATGTTTCCTGAGTTCCGACTGTGTGCGAGTCCTCTTTCCCACCCACCAATAGAAGGGCATATACATGGAAAATGTGCCCGTCCATAGAAGACCCTCTAGGATCCCAACCCAGATCCGCTGGGATCCCTGGGGTCTTTTCTGTGTTATGCTCTCCTGCTCTCAGTGTGTTTCTGCCTCTAAAGGCACCTGTGAGCAGGACTGCCCTGGGGCTCCTGGAGCTCCTTTGTACCCAGTCCCAGAGAACGGGGAGTACATGCCGTATATGACCACAGCCCCCATGTATCTCCCCTCCCCAAAGGCACTCAGCCTTTCACTAACAGGTGCAGCAGGGTGAAATCTCCATTCCTGGCCCAGGGGAGACTAACTCTGAAACACAAGTGTCCCCTAGGCTCTCCTAAACCTGTCAGGACAAAGCTCCCCCACAGCTGTTGCTGGAAATCACAACTTACACAGCAATGAACTCAAAATGGTCACAGATCTAAGTATAAGAGCCAAAACTATTGTGCAAGAGGACTACATGGGAGAAAATGGTCAGGAATTCACAGTAAGCAAAGAGTTCTAAGTCACTACGGCAAGAGCACGATACGTAAGAGAAAATTGAAGATGAAGAAGTTTTTTGCATCAAACATTGCCACTGAGAAAAGGAACAGAGAAGCCACTGATTAGGAGAAAATATTTGTGGATTAAATACCCAATGGGGACTCACGTTCACGAGAGACAAGAGGACTTTGAACTCACTCAATGGGCAGAAGCAACACACTCGTTTAAGCCAGTATAAGAGTCGAATACACATGTACCAAAGGAGACACATAAAAAGGTAATCAATGTTATTAGTAATATGTTATTAGTTCTCAAAGAAATGCAAGGAAAACCAGGTACCATTTTACACCAACTAGTGTGCTTACGTCCCAAAGACGATACCAAGTGTTGCTGAGGATGAGCAGAAACTGGACCCTCCTATATTGCTGGTCGCAACGTAAAATATAACAGCTCCTGCAGAAGCCACTTTGAGAGTTCTTAAGAGTTCAGCACAAGCTTGCCATAGGACCCAGCCATTCCACAACTAGGAATCTATCTGAGAGAATAAAAACATATGTCCGCTCAAGTCTCGGTCAGAAATGTTCCGGGCAGCGTTATTCACAATGGGCAAAAACTGACAGCAACACAAAGGGCCATCGGCTGGTGAATGGACAAACCAAATGTTTCCTATGTGTACCATGGCATCTATTCCGCAACAAAAGGCACAGAAATCTGATCCAAGCTACAGCATGGAGGAACCTCAAAAGGATGCTAAGTGAAAGAAGCCAGTCACCAAGAACTACAGACTGTCTCATTCGGCTTATGTAAAATGTGCAGAAAGGAGCAATGCACAGAGACAGAAAGCAAATCAGTGCTGCTTGGGGCTGGAGGAGGGAGCGGAGACTGTCTGCAGAGGGGCTGGAGGGAGTGTGGGAAGGTGAAGGAAGCCTCTGAAACAAACTAGGGCACTAGCTGAACAACTCTGTCATTGTTGACAATGGGTGAAATTTATTGTATGTCAATTTCACCTAAAAAAAAAGAAAGAAGGCGACCCTCGCACATCAGTGGGTCCTGGGGTCCCCAGGCAAACACTGCCTGGTGAGGGGCCACATCCTGGAGTCCCAGCAGGTGGTGGCTCAGAGCCTGGTTTCTGACCTCCCAGCTGGAGTCAGGGGCTCAGTGCCTGTGCCTTCAGCCTCAGGCCCTGGCAGTTCCCCTGGAATCCACCAGGCGGCAGACTACTTAAGGGAAGAGACCTTCAGGTGGCCCAAGGACACCAGGGGGAAGCAAGCAAAGATAGGGCACCAGCTGGCTGGAGATTCCTAGAGGAAGTGAAGGCTGCAGGACCCATGGAAGCTGCTGGCAAGATCTGGATGGATCTTAGGTAGGTTTGGTCCCCTGGGTGGGCTCTAAGCACTAAGCTTTAGGTTAACATCCAAAGGTTCCCTTTGATGCTCCCTCCTGCAGTGGCACTGAGGCTCCCCCCGTGGAAGCTCAGCATAGGGAAAAGAACCTGTGCTGCTATTCACCTTCTTCTGAGTCGAAATGGAACACTTGGGCTGCGTTTAGGGGAATCTGCCCTTTTCTGGCCCTCTATGTAGGGCCAGCTCCTGGGTGCTGAACCATCCCTGCAGGAGGCTAGAAGAGGCACTCTGGTCCTTCACATTGGAGCTGGGCTTGCAAAGAAGGGTTCCTGCTAATCCATATTTCCCTGGCCCTGGCTGAGCATCCTGGTCCAAGATCAGGGGCTGCAGTGGCCTAAAATAGGGACTTCCTACATGTCACTGCTCCTCTCTGGAAAGTCCAAAGGCAGCCCATGGTAGTGGTGGGGGGAGGGGAGGGCATAGAAACCTACACTCTGACAAAACATCATCCACAGTGAAGATTTAAAAACAATGTTAGAGGACAGATCTCATATTATGTAGTCGGTGGTGCAGTAACAGCTCTGCGAGGTGAAAGAGGGTAGCTACACTAGTAATCAGCCTAACATAATTTATAGAGTCGTCCAATCCCTGTGTTGCCATGTGAAACAGATCTCACATGGGGAATCAGTTATGACTCAATTGTTTAAAAACCTGAAGGTGAGGGGAAAACATTTGAAAACGAAGCAATAAAACTATAGTTGACTGGGGAACAACATGGCTTTGAATTTTAGTGAACAATGTCGGTCCACTCATGGGTTGATTATTATTTTTTTTTTTACAAATACAGTCTAGTACAAATGTAGGAATACATTTTCTCTTCCTTATGATTTTCTCAATGATATTTTCACTCTAACTCACTGTATCGAAAGAATAAAGTACATAATTCAAGTAACACACAAAATATGTATTAATCAACCGTTTTTGTTATCTGTAAGACTTCAGTAGGCTATTAGTAGCTATGTTTTCTGGGACTCAAATGTTATACAAAGATTTTCAATTGTGGGACTCTGTACCCCTAACCCCCAGGTTCTTCAAGGGACAATTTGTATCTGGATTTGCAAATGACATACTCTTGTATACAGAAAAATACCAAATACACACACACAGAAACCACGACTATTAGAGTCCATAACCTATTTCAGCAGAGTTGCAGCGTACAAGGCAGACAAATCAGGTGTTTCTATAACCTAGGAATGGACACCGGGAAAGTCAATTAAGAAAACGATTCCATGGACAACAGCACCCACCCGAATGGTATCGAAGAATAATTGAGTCAAGGAGGCACAAAACCTGTACACTGAAAACTACACAATATTGCTGCAAGAGATTAAGGAAGACCTCAACAAGTGGAAAGACATCCTGTGTTCATGGATTGGAATGGTTAAGGTGGTTCAGAAGGCAACAGCAGGATCTGCAGATTCTTTTGGATTCCTATTGAACGTTTTTCTTCTGCCTTCCCTAATCACCATCAGCCCCTTGCAGTACATTTCCTTTCAGACATTGTGGTTTTCATCTCTTCATGTGAGATTGGGTCCTTTTTTTTTTTTTTTTTAACATTTTCCATGTATCTGCTGAATGTTTTCACCAATGGGATGCAGTTAGAACAAATGCTTTCTTGTGCTCTGGTGATTCCCATCTTGCTGTCAGCTCTGGGTCATTTTCAGATGAGTGATCCATCTCTTCAGGAGGGCTCATTTCCCCCCTTTGTCTGCATACCTCAAACTGTTGGATGGAACGCCAGACACTGTGAATGTTACCTTGCTGTTTGCTGGATATTTTTGTGTTTTCTATAATATTGAGCTTTGTTCAGGGATGCACTGAAGTTACTTGGAAACATTTCTGCTGTTGCTTCAATGCATAGTTCAGTGGCCCAGAGCAGGGCTCCGTGGAGGACTCACCATGAGTTCCAGGTACTGTAGCAAGCCCTCCCCCTGTCTTCCACCCTATTCCTCACAAATTAAGAGGGTTACTTTTGCTTAGTCTATCTGTTGGACACAGGCACTGTTCCCAGCACCGTGTGAGCACCAGGCCCTGTGCAAAGGATTACCCCCTGACTTGCTGTCCATGCCTCCCCAGGGCCCCTCCACAGCTCTGGCTAGGTGACTTCCTGCAGCTCTGTCCTCCCTGAGACTCAGTCCTGGGTTCTCTCAGATCAGTGTCCTCAATTCCAGGAGCTCCATGGGGCTCCTATTCAAGTTCCCCTCCCCCCAGTGCCTTGCTTGGAAACTCTCTAGAGCCAGTACCTCTGAGCAGCTCTAGGGCTCTGCTCACCATTGTGTTGCCCTGTGTCCGGGATGGCTGTCCCCTTTGCCTGATGCCCAGGATCTTGGAAATCTCCACTTCGCGCATCTTGTGTGACGCTGTTGCTCTTTTGTTTAATTGTTTCTGGCAGAAGAGTAACCCGTTGCTGAGTCCCAGTTGGTGTGGCTCCCCTAAGTGAAAATCAAAGTTGGAAGACCCTCAGTTGTAGATTCTGAATAGAGGCCTTTAGGGAGTAGAGAAAAAAACACCAGCTCTGGTGAAAGCCTGAAGCCAGAAACCCCTTCAAGCTCAGTTTGACAAAGCAATGCAGGTACATCAGTAGGGACAGTTTTGGCTTGAGCCCAAGAGCTGCAGAAGGCCCACGGCCCTTTGTCCTAGAGCTAACCTGCTGTTTGGGAAAGGTCTGTGGTGCCAAACCCAGCGGGTTCTTTGTGAGTAGACAGAGGTGCCTCTTTAAAAGCCTGTCAGGGGGCATCTGGCTGGCTCAGTCAGGAGAGCAGGGGAGTCTCCATCTGGCTTCATGAGCCCTATCCCTACTTTGGGTGTAGGGATTACTTCAACAAATAAACTTACAATAAATAAACAGTACATCAAGCCGGACCCTCTCTAGTCTCGGAAGGGTCCTCTGGAGCAAGGCTATACTAGGTAGGCTACCAAGTGGCCTAATCAAGGATACGGAGTCTGGGGATTGGGTGAGGCTTTGCAGGGTGCCTGGGGGGATAGGTGGGGAGGGGAGGGAGGAAGGAGAAGGGATGCAAACCCCTGTTCCCTGGGGAATGAAAAGAAAGCACCTTTGCTGGATCAGGGACTGCAAACCACATACGGAAATATAAGCAGAGAAATTGCTCTGCGAAAAACAGAAAAAACCCCGACAGCCAAGGTGGGATGTATGACCAGTGGACAGAAACTGTCCTGCATGCTTTTGATTGAGAAACAGCCAAACCCAGATTCTCAAGAAAGCAGCCCTTAAAAGCAGAGGTGTTTTCTTCAGGGTCCTGGTGTCCCCTGAGTGAGCTTCCTCTTCAGCCCATGTCATCAGCCAAAGTCATGGAAAAGACAAAACAAACAAACAGAAAAATGAATAAGAAAACAAAGGCTATTCTTAAACAACCAACAACAGGTGAAAGAGCAAAAGCAGCCCCCCACTGCCACTGCCACAAATAATGCAGAGGAGTTGTCCATACTCGGGGAAATCGCGGGGGTCAGCATGTCCCTGGTATGATGGAAGGGCCTCCCCTGGGAAAACCACCTGCTTGATCCCGGAGTCTCCCCTGCCGGGTAAGTGTGACTCCCTCCGCCTCCGCCCCACACCAGTCTCACCCCCCTTCCACCGGACACACAGGCTCACTCGCCTAGGCGCACCCCAACACCCTCGGCACCCACTCCTGTAGCAAGCATCCTCACCCTCCACACGACGCTTCCGAATAGGATGGACGCAACAGCGCTGCTACCTCCTCAGCCCCACGAATTCTAAGTTGCAGAACCCCACCGCCATGTTGCCTGGTTTGCATCAGACACGCCCCGTCCGTGAAGTCAAGGGCTTCGCCTCAGTCCCCAACCCCACCCCATCTCCCTGCCCCCCAGCTCCCCTCCCAACTTGGATTTCAGTACTGGTGTTCCTCCTTCTCCTCCTCCAGTCCCCCTTCCCCTTCTCCCTTCCCGTGCCCTGGCTTCCTTCCTCACCTGCCCAGTCTCCTCTGTCTCCTGAATTGGTTACCACTCTTTCCTCTCCCTGCAGCTATGGCCCCCCAAACCCTACACAACCCCCCCCCACCCAGCCCAGGGAAGGCTGTGCCAGCCAGAGAGAAACATGAGGGAGGACTTTCCAACAGCCCGCGAAGAGCAGATACAACTCTCTCTTGCTCTCTCTAGCTCTCTCTCTCTTTCCCTTCGGACCCTGGTTGGAGGACACCGAGTGCCATGGCTGCACCTGTACAGTTCAAACCAGTCCCCACAGCCTCCCCCAGGCCTGGACACTGCGGGGGGGAGGGGAGGACCAAAAGTCCGCAACCCCTGGGCCCTCGGGCTGACACCAGCCCACAACACTCCACACGCTGAACACATCCCAGGGCCTGCTTCTTCCCCAGGAGGGCTCCTAGGACAGGGACGGCGCGCCCCCTCGTGGCTTCGCGGGGAGACGCCCAAGGATCCCGCTGTTGAGGGCAGGGCCAAAGGGGACCACTGCTTCTGCTCCCTTAAACCAGGCTCAGAGTTCTCAGCAGGGGGTTAGTGGGGTCCCAGGCTCCCCACTCTGCCACCGCCTGCCCTCCCTCCACCGCTGGGCGCTTCCCCCTGGAGGGGATTTCTGCAGTCAGGTCGGCCTTTGGAGGGAAAATAGCCAGGTCTGGAAAACTAAACAGACTACTTTGAAGAGATTTGGGCAATTGTATGGTCATGGATGGAGCGCCCTAGGGTTCTGATTTGCCTTGTCTTGCTTGCGCCTTGAGGTAGTGGTTTACTTTTCCCGGAATGTTTAAATTAGAAAAGATTGGAGGGTGGAGAGGGGGCGTCCAACTTTAGTTGTCACCTGAGATCAATAGTGTGCTGCTGGGTAGAATAATGCCCCCTCCCTAGGAGCTGCCCAGGCTAATGCCAGGAACCTGTGCACATGTTCCATCCTGCAGCAAAAGGGACCCTGCACAGGTGCTTATGTTAAGGACCTTGAGATGGGGAGATGATCCTGGATTATCCAGGCGGCGCCCTGCAATGACAAGGGGGTCTTAAAACACAAAGAGGCAGAGAAGAGGTCAGAAGGAGGCTGTGTGAGGAGGACTCTGCCTGCTGGGGCTGGGGCTGGGGCTGAGCATGGAGGAGGGGCCTCTAGGAGCTGGAACAGGCAAAGAGACACACTGCCTGCTTAACCTAAAAAATAGAAAGCGCCAGGTATTTTACCAGCCAAATTGGGATTCCTGAGGAATAAAAGGGAAAGGTGATGTGGGACAACCAGCTGGTCTGAGGAAAGTCACCTAACCAGAGCTGTGCAGGGTCCCTGGTGTGGCTTGCAGTGAGGTCCTGCTCAGGGCCTCCATGGGAGGAAAGGCCAGCAAGTCAGGGGGCAATCATTTGAAAGCAGTAGAGGGAACAGGACCTGGAGCTCTCCCAGGCAAAATGACCCCTAATCAGGAGCCAGATCCGTCATCGGAAAATAATCCAGAGCTGACACATGTGAGAACCGCCAGAGAAGGATATGAAAGCTTTTAGTATAAGTTTTCCATCAGTTGTAAATGTTAAACCGAGAAATAGAAAATATAAACAACACCCTCTCTATCTTTAAGAGATGAAAACTACAACGTCTGAAAGGAAATATACTACAAGGTATTGACAGAATTTAGAAAATGCAGAAGAAAAATTTTTGATAGAATTGTATTGACTCTGTAGATCTATTTGCATAGTATTGCCATATGAATTATATTAAATCTTCCAATGCATGCATACAGTTGTTTTTTTCCCCCCATTTGGTCTTTCATCTCTCGCAGAACCATTGCTTCTTATGCTTTTCAGTGAACAAGTCTTGCTCTCCTTGAATGAATTTACACCTGACACTTTTACTGTGTTGTGTGCCATTGTAAATAGAATTGCTTTCTAAATTTCCTTCTCAGATTGTTCATTGCTAGTGCATAGAAACACAACTGATTTTGTATATATGGTACCCTGCAACTTTACGGAATGAGTCTATGGACTCTAATATTTTTGTGTGTGGATGATTTGAGGTTTTTCTATCTTTAGGAGCATGTCCTCTGTAAATAGAGATACAGGTTGACCCTTGACCAATGCGGAGTAAGGATGGTGACTCTCAAGATCAAAAACCTGTGTATAGAGGCGCCGTGAGGGGCGGTAGCAGCGGCGGTGGTGGTGATAGTGGCGGTAGCTGTGAGGGGATTCCGGGAAGATGGTGCTGATTAAGGAATTCCGTGTGGTTTTGCCATGTTCTGTTCAGGAGCAAAGTTCCTGCATTCGTCAGGATGATTGCTCCGGAGGGCTCCTTGCTGTTTCACGAGGAAGCCTGGAACGCATACCCCTACTGTAGAACAAACCATTATGCCTCAGTTGTAACGAGTGTATATATGAAAGATGATTTCTTCATTAAAATTGAAACATGGCACAAACCAGACTTGGGAACATTAGAAAATGTACACGGTTTAGATCCGAACGCATGGAAAACTGTTGAAATTGTCCGCATAGATATTGCAGATCGAAGTCAAGTTGAACCAGCAGACTACAAAGCTGATGAAGACCCAGCATTATTCCAGTCAGTCAAGACCAAGAGAGGGCCTTTGGGACCCAACTGGAAGAAGGAGCTGGCAAACAACTCTGACTGTCCTCAGATGTGTGCCTACAAGCTGGTGACCATCAAATTCAAGTGGTGGGGACTGCAAAGCAAAGTAGAAAACTTCATTCAGAAGCAAGAGAAAAGGATATTTACAAACTTCATCGCCAGCTTTTTTGTTGGATTGACAAGTGGAATGATCTGACAATGGAAGACATTAGGAGAATGGAGGATGAAACTCAGAAAGAACTAGAAACAATGCGTAAGAAGGGTTCCGTCCGAGGCACGTCGGCTGCTGATGTCTAGATGAGTCCCCTGTAGGGTCAGAGACAATATCAAACTGTTTACGTAATCAAGGTCAAGTGAGGGGAACAAGTGCAGCCAGTGATGAGTGAAGAAGGATCTGACCAGTATCTGGCAGTGCTGACGTTTCCCAGATGTGTGCTTGTGATGACATACTCACAGGTTCCCAACCACCTGTGTGTGTGTGTGTGTGTGTGTGTGTGTGTGTCTGTGGCTGCATATAAAACACATGTAGAGCTACAGATCAAGATACACACACTTGTGTATATATGTACATACAAACATACTGAAAGGATTAGTACAATTTCTCCAAAGTACTGTACCTATCTTCAAGAATGCAAAAGAAAATATTTTCAATATATATACCTGGAACAGATTTTAATAATTATCAGAGTAATACCATTGATGGACAAATTGACTGCAATGTAATACTAGGTGATATGTTTCATAAATGTCAAATTGTGGACCAATATATTTAGCCTTTTATTACTTTTCTGTTCTTTTAAACCTTCCTGTTCTTTTAAATCTTACAAATTTTTATTTTAGTCCCATAAGCAACAGACTCCCACAGAAAAATTTATTCAAAATCTTTTGGTATTCCAGTGAATCTGGAATGTGAACTCTGAATGTATTTATAATGATTTATTTCTGGATGGTTATTATCTTAAATTCAAATTGGACACTGTCTATTAGTAAGGAGTATAGGTCCCAGCCAATTTTTACCTGTTTGCCCTGAGGGAAAAAATCCTTTAAAAAAAAATTCTGGTTTTTATTGGATTTTTGTATTTTAAATTTCAATATTTTTCTACATCAAACCTAGCAAAAATGGAGATGATGGTTTGTGATTTATAATAAGCACTATACAATTTTCAGGCTACTCGTAGGCAAACAAAGAAATTGATGAAGAAATGAATAGCATCGTAGGCTGTAGGAAAACTTTCGGAAGTGGAGCACTTCCATGGAGTCTTGTTTCTGAAATGACTGTTTTCTGAAATTAGAGCTTGGAAACTATGCAAATGATCTAGATTCCTCACAGCTGACAGGCTAGAATACAGATAGTGGTGATGGTTTTGTTTTTGTTTTTGTTTTTGTTTTGCACTTTTCATATTGAAATACACCCCAAGGGGGAGAAGCTGCCTTTGAGATAGTGGAATTTCAGAGGCAGCACAGGCTGATCTCCTTGCCTGGGAGGCCCTGCTGAGAGGCCAGTGCTCCACCGCCCATGGGGAGGACACCATTGGAACCTGTCACGAGTGAGCATCAGGAACGTGCTGTTAGCAGCTGCTGCCACCTTGTCCTCCTCCTCCTCCTTCTTTAAGAAAGGCACCATAGCTAGGTAAGATTTTTATCAGCTCTCTCTGTCCAAATCCAGGTTTTCTCCTGTCAGTCCTGGAAGCTTGACCAGAATGATATTGTTGGAGCCTTCCGGTCACAAACTATCTCCTTTAATCTCGTCCTTCCTGCAACACGCTGGCTCCTGTAGTCCTATCACGTTTGTAATCTGACTTGCTGACAGTCCTGCCCACCCTGCTCCTCGTTTTCCCACATGCCATGTCCCCACTGAGGTGGTGGCAGTGAGTCGGACGAAGGTGTTGAGGATCACTGCCGCACCGCGATGCCCTCTTAGCCTTGGCTCCGAACCCCACGTCGAATATGTCCTCCGTGTACTCAGGATCAAGACTGATGTTTACTCTCTGGGCGGTGTTATAAGACAGGTGTTGTCAAAGCATAATCATTGTCTGCAAAATGTTTGCTGCAAGGAAGATTATTGCTAATTTTGTGAAATAAAGAGTCTCACTCTCTCCTTTTAATGGACTAAACTCTCACTGGCATCTGTAGCTTCGTTGGGAGTTTGGGCGCACATGGAAATCCATGCCCAGCGCACGGATTCTAATGTTTTCCTAACAACTGTGGAGATTTGAGGGAATGCGTGGTGAATGTAAAATACCTAGTTTACTTGGCAGTCTCTTGTGTAAATTACAGTAAAACAAAGTAAATGAAATTGAAACAAAAAATAAATTTGATCACAAAATGCCAAAAAAAAAAAAACCTGTGTATAAATTTGACTCCCCGAAAACTTACCTACTAATAGCCACTTGTTGACTGGAAGCCTGACTGATAAGATAAAGATGACTAACCCATATTTTGCAAGTTATATGTATTCTACACTGTATACTTCTAATAAAGTAAGCTAGATAAATGAAAATGTTATTAAGAAAATCATTCAGAAGAGAACATATATTTAGAGTAGTATACTGTGTTTATAGAAAAATGCACGTAGAAGTGTACATGTGCTGTTCCAACCTGTGTTGTACAAGGTCAACCCTAGTTTTATTTCTTCCTTCCCCCACTCTTTTTTCTCACTTTCAGTTTTGAATAGTATTTTGGCCGAGGATCGAATTCCATGCCTAGAGAGGGATTCTTGAGTCTCCTCTTGATTAGAACGAACTTTTCAAGTTCATCCCTGACATTAAATCTAAATTAGACCTGCTTTGGGGCTTGGAAATGGAGGGAAAAATCACCCTCCTTTCTTCTCACTGCATTTTAGACTTCCTCCTCAAAATGAATGTCAGGGGGCACCTGGGTGGCTCAGTCGTTAAGCTTCTGCTTTCCGCTCAGGTCGTGATACTGGGGTCCTGGGATGGAGCCCCGCGTCAGCAGAAAGCCTGCTACTCCCTCTCCCACACCCACTGCTTGTGTTCCCTCTCTCATCGTGTCTCTCTCTGTCAAATAAAAAAATAAAATCTTAAAAAATAAAAAAAAGTTCTTGCAAATAGTGCTGAGGACTCAGACTGGCCATTGCTTTGCTCGTGCCTCCCAATATTACCCTCAAAAATATGAGCAAGACTTCATACTAGGTAAGACTTAGGACCTTGGTGGGCTAAATATTCAGCAAGCTTTATACCAAACATGGTCCTACCATAGATTTGATAACATGTGGAGAGGACTGAACAAGAAAATATGAAGTGCAACAGAGTCATCTTACCTTGAAAAAACATGGCCATTTTGAATACTCAAGGTAGCATATGCAGAAATCTAGCCTGGGCTGCCCTGGAGCCTTGTAAGCTTTACACTGCACATTCAGTGTTTCTAGAACGCGCACGTGCACGCGCACACACAGACGCACACACACACACTCACACACACACTCCTCCAGTCCATCTCCGTAGGACTTGTGATCAAATCAGGAGCCAGTCCTCGAGTAGTAGGGCCCAGAGCCCGTGAGCAACAGATGCCTAAACAGGAGCCACTGTCCCTGCTTTTTCTACAGAAGACACGCCTGTTGCGCGGCGCCCTTCCTTGTCACGTGCCCTCTGATCCACGCCCCGCCATGTCTTTCCCCACCCACCCTACCCTCCTGGCCAATGGCCAGCCTGTGACCGGACAGGAAGTGACGTCCACGCCCCCTGGGTTTAGGCCTCCTGTGGGTTCTCAGGCCTGGTTGGGAGAGCAGTGCAGCAAAATAGCTCTTGAAAATGAAAACTATCATCGTAGGACTAAGAACAACAATAAATAGATTCGCAGAATCATGCGAAGGATCTGTACTGGAAATCAGAGCCAAAACTGTAAGAGAACGGGCGCCTGGGTGGCTCAGTCGGTTAAGCAACTGCCTTCGGCTCAGGTCATGATCCTGGAGTCCCGGGATCAAGTCCCGCATCGGGCTCCCTGCTCGGCGGGGAGTCTGCTTCTCCCTCTGACCCTCTTCCCTCTTGTGCTCTCTATCTCTCATTCTCTCTCTCTAATAAATAAATAAAATCTTAAAAAAAAAAAACTGTAAGAGAACAAAAGGAGAAGCTAGACCCAAAAGGTGTGTCTGGTAAGGCCAGATGTGCGGAACAGGATTTCGAGCGGAGCAAGAGATGTTAGGCGAGTGTCCCGCTCAGCAGCGGGAAGGCGTGGGGATCAACGCCCCACAGGGTCGTGGGAAGAGCGAGGGAGGGCAGGGCCAGGCACCGCTGTGAAAGGAGACCCGACAGAGCCGGCCAAGTCCTGGATGCATTTGGCGGAGACCGCCGGGCACCAAAACTGGGAGCTCGGCCTTTGCCACAGATTCCAAAGAAATACGTTCCCAGCAGCTAACATTTAAGTGTGTGTGTGTTTGGGGGGGGGGGGTGATGACATGTTCCATGACAAGAAATGTAGCATTTCCTTCTGAATGTGGCATGCGAGAGTCCTGTCATTTTGTCGGCAACACAAGATTTCAATTCTATGACACCACATCGTTGTGGATACCGTGTCATGATTTTCGGGCTCAATGTGTTCCGAGCCGATGCAGTTAGACAAGGCCGAAGAATCCAGAGTGGCAGCTTGGGGCTAGAGAGCCCCCAGAGAGGACCCGCGCTTGCCTCTGGCTGGGTAATCAGAGAGCTTGCTCCCCTGTGAACTGAAGGTTGGAGCTTCCAGCCCTGCTGGGAATACTGGGTTATAACTGATCCGAGGCCTTACTAAGCTATACTGTGCGAAACATTCTTTCTTACCTAGCTTCTTCCCTGACTTATCCTCAGTATCTATTTTATTTTTGTTTTTTAAGCTTTAAAAGTTTTATGTATGTATGTATTTATTTATTTATTTATTTATTTATTTAGGAGAGAGAGAGTACGCCCCTGCAAGCCTATAAACGGTGTGGAGGGGCAGAGGGAGAGGCAAAGGGAGAGAATCTGAAGAGGTCTCTGCACTGAGCCTGGGGTTCAATTTCAGGACCCTGAGATCATGACCTGAGCCAAAACCAGGAGTTGAAGGCTTCACCAACTGAGCCACCCAGGTGCCCCATATGTTTTAAATGTTTCAGGGATTTTATTTTTAAGGAATCTCTACATGCTTTGTGAGGCTCGATCTCACAATACCGAGATCAGGAGCAATATCTAGTTTATTTTTGTTTATTTTTTTAAAATATTTTATTTAATTATTTGAGAGAGAGTGAGAGAGCGAGCAGGAGAGCATGGTGGGAGACACAGGGAGAAGGAGACTCCTCGCTGAGCAGGGAGCCCGATGTGGGGCTCGATTCCCAGACCTTGGAATCATGACCTGAGCCAAAGCAGACGCTCAACTGGCTGAGCCTCCCAGGTGCCCCAGCAATCCCTAGTTTAAATCAGAGGTGGGAAGATCCTGCCTCAACACCTAAAGTTCATGTTAATTACTAAGGGGGTTGGTAGAAAGAGTCTTTTCTTTTTCTTTCTTTTTTTAGGATAAAAACAAGTTCTGGAGTTCCAGAGCCTAGGTATCTCATAGACAATATGACCTTTCTTCCTGAGAATGGGTTTTTACACCTGTTTGTTCCTGGAAAGTTGGCATCAATTCCTCTAAGCCAGTTTAAAGGAATTGGCTTTTTTATTCCTCACAGCCAAAAAGAACACACGCCAAGGTCTCAGTGAGAGGATCGCTTATAGGATACGGGCTTTAGTTGTGAGATGTGGGAAAGGATGGGAAGAGGCAGGGTTTGTTCTATATTGAACACTGGCAGCACTGACAATTCTGTGATTGTGGTAAAGAAGTCATAGGCGTTTCCTTAGGGAGGGAGGTTGATGTTTGGATGTCGGTCTGAACAGTATTGTGAGTAGCCTTGTTTTGTCTCATTTCATCAAGGTCTCAAAGCAATCTTGTCTGAGGTTGATATTCTACATGTAAGATTATTTATTTCAATCATGGAAACAAAACAGTCCGGCTGGGAGTGCCAGAGCAGTTCAGGGCATCGGAGGCTGGGATTGTTCTTTGTCCCTGGAAATCCCTAAAACAGAGAACAAGGAAAGAGAGCCCTCTGGTCTCCCAAGCTGTAGCTGCAAACCTGAGTGGGAAACTGAGACTTGGACTAAGTATCTTGAATTTCCTGTGGCTCCATTTCCCATTTCAAAATGGGTCAAAAGGAATTGTTCCTGCATGGGTTGTCCCAGGTGTTAAATTGGTAGAGTAGGCAGCTAGATCTGAGCTGGAGGCAAGGAGGGTGGTACACAGTGCTTTCGTGGTTTCCCACCTGCTGGACTGTCAGATCCAGACCAGCAGGGGCAGAGCATGTGCTCTCCTTTCCAACGTGTGTCCTACAATAACGTATGGCTTCCTTATAATATATTTACATTGCGGTTTCCATCCCCCAGTAGGGGAAGATGGCCTTGACAGTTCCAGGAAGACCTTTGTTAGGGCCCAAATCTCCCCCTATCAACCAGTAGGCTGAGTCCCTTAGATGATTGGAAACATCTTCAGTTGGAGACCACCCTGGCTGTGACCCATAATCTATGAGACATAAAAAGAAAAGACACCCCTAACCCCGGTGCAGCTCCACCCCGGGGCCTGTCTGCTCTCCCATCTTGAGAGTGGACTGAAGTTCAACCAGGAGTGTAAACCAACTGAGTATACAAGTGGGACTGTACAATTGTGAACAAGAGTATTCCCAGGAAAAGTCCTTCTGGACATTGTTGTTTGAACAGTGGGGATACGGATTGACCACTGTCCCCTGACATTCAGATGTGGGTTCCCAGAGGATATGTTAGGATCCTCGACAGGGAAGCTCGCAGCCAAGGCCTGTGTGACGGCCGTACTGCCATCAACTGTTGAAGGAGTTTGGGAAAATCTCTTCTTCTCTCTGGGCCTCACTTTCCTCATGTGTAAGATAAGGTTGTTATTCAAATCCTCCACGGTCCCTTCCTGCTCAGTTTCTGTGAGTGCATGTGGGTCTGCGGTGCCTTTTAAGCAGCCCTAGGGACTGCAGCTGAGACCTGACTTGGTCCCTTCACTGTGTGTCCTTTTCAGGAGCCTGATCTGAGCCCACACTGGAAACAGAGAACAGAGGGAGCATTTGGGAGACAGAAAATCAGCAGATTTGGAGGATGAGCATAACCCGAGGAAGGACAAGGCAATGGTGGAGCAGGTGATTGCCAAAGGAGGTAAGAATAAGGACAAGTTGAGTCCAGAAAACTCAGGGGAACCTGAGGAATGCATACAGCAGCATCCAACTCTGCAAGGAGCAGCCTGAGCTGAGCAAGGAGAACTAGGAGAGTAAGTTTTCCCCTCAACTTCAGGTCTTTTAAAAATTGATTCATAACGGATTCCCGTGTGGCATCAGTTTCACGTGGCAACACAGGGATTGGACGACTCTATAAATTATGTTAGGCTGACTACTAGTGTAGCTACCCTCTGTCACCACGCAGAGCTGTTACTGCACCACCGACTACATAATATGAGATCTGTCCTCTAACATTTTTTTTAAAATCTTCACTGTGGACGATGTTTTGTCAGAGTGTAGGTTTCTATGCCCTCCCCTTCCCCCACCACTACCATGGGCCTTCTTTGGACTTTCCCAGAGAGGAGCAGTGACATATAGGAGGTTCCCTATTTTAGGTCACTGCAGCCCCTGATCTTGGACCAGGATGCTCAGCCAGGGCCAGGGAAATATGGATTAGCAGGAACCCTTCTTTGCAAGCCCAGCTCCAATGTGAAGGACCACAGTGCCTCTTCTAGGCCCCCGCAGGAATGGTTCAGCACCCAGGAGCTGGCCCTACATAGAGGGCCAGAAAAGGGCAGATTCCCCTAAACCCAGCCCAAAGTGTTCCATTTAGACTCAGAAGAAGGTGAATAGCAGCACAGGCTCTTTTCCCTATGCTGAGTGGGGGGACTGGGGGGAGCCTCAGTGCCAGTGCAGGAGGGAGCATCAAAGGGAACCTTTGGATGTTAACCTAAAGGTTCGTGGCTAGAGCCCACCCAGGGGACCAAACCTACTTAAGATCCATCCAGATCTTGCCAGCGGCTTCCGTGGGTCCTGCAGCCCTGACTTCCTCTAGGTATCTCCAGCCAGCTACTGCCCCTGTCTTTGCCTGCTTCCCCCTGGTGTCCTTGGGCAACCTGAAGGTCTGTTCCCTTAAGTAGTCTGCCGCCTGGTGGATTCCAGGGGAACTGCCGGGGCCTGAGGCTGAAGGCACAGGCACTGAATCCCTGACTCCAGCTGGGAGGTCAGAAACCAGGCTCTGAGCCACCACCTGCTGAGACTCCAGGATGTGGCCCCTCACCAGGCAGTGTTTGCCTGGGGGTCCCAGGACCCACTGATGTGCGAAGGTCACCTTCTTTCTTTTTTTTAGGTGAAAATGACATACAATAAATTTCACCCATTGTCAACAATGACAGAGTTGTTCAGCTAGTGCCCTAGTGTGTTTCAGAGGCTTCCTTCACCTTCCCACACTCCCTCCAGCCCCTCTGCAGACAGTCTCCGCTCCCTCCTCCAGCCCCAAGCAGCACTGATCTGCTTTCTGTCTCTGTGCATTGCTCCTTTCTGCTCATTTTACATAAGCACAATGAGAAGGTTTGTAGTTCTTGGTGACTGGCTTCTTTCACTTAGCATCCTTTTGAGGTTCCTCCATGCTGTAGCTTGGATCAGATTTCTGTGCCTTTTGTTGCCCAATAGATGCCATGGTACAGATAGGCCTCATTGGGTTTGTCCATTCACCAGCCGATGGCCCTTTGTGTTGCTGTCAGGTTTTCCCTATTGTGAATAACGCTGCCCGGAACATTTCTGACCAAGACTTGAGCAGACATATGCTTTTACTTCTCTCAGATAGATTCCTAGTTGTGGAATGGTTGGGTCCTATGGCAAGCTTGTGCTGAACTCTTAAGAACTCTCAAAGTGGCTTCCGCAGTGGCTCTTATATTTTACGTTGCCACCAGCAATATAAGAGGGTCCAGTTTCTCCACATCCTCAGCAACACTTGGTATCGTCTTTGGAACATAAGCACACTAGTTGATGTAAAATGGTACGTGGTTGTCCTTGCATTTCCTTGAGCACTAATAACATATTAATAATAACCTTGATTACCTTTTTATGTGTCTCCTTTGGTACATGTGTATTCAACTCTTATACTGGCTTAAACGAGTGTGTTGCTTCGGCCCATTGAGTGAGTTCAAAGTCCTCTTGTCTCTCGTGAATGTGAGTCCTCACTGGGTATTTAATCCACAAATATTTCCTCCTAATCAGTGGCTTCTCTGTTTCTTTTCTCAGTGGCAAAGTTTGATGCAAAAAACTTCTTCATCTTCAATTTTCTCTTACGTATCGTGCTCTTGCCGCAGTGACTTAGAACTCTTTGCTTACTGTGAATTCCTGACCATTTTCTCCCATGTAGTCCTCTTGCACAATAGTTTTGGCTCTTATACTTAGATCTGTGACCATTTTGAGTTCATTGCTGTGTAAGGTGTGATTTCCTGCAACAGCAGTGGGGGAGCTTTGTCCTGAGTCCCTTAGATGGTACAGGAGAGCCTGGGGGACAACTTTGTTTCAGAGTTAGTCTCCCCTGGGCCAGGAATGGAGATTTCACCCTGCTGCACCTGTTAGTGAAAGGCTGAGTGCCTTTGGGGAGGGGAGATACATGGGGCTGGGGTCATATATGGCATGTACTCCCCGTTCTCTGGGACTGGGTTAAAAGTAGCTCCTGGAGTCCCAGGGCAGTCCTGCTCACAGGTGTCTTTAGAAGCACAAACACACTGAGAGCAGGAGAGGCTAACACAGAAAGGACCCCAGGGATCCCAGGGGATCTGGGTTGGGATCCGAGAGGGTCTTCTGTGGGTGGGTGGGAAAGAGGACTCCCACACAATTGGAACTCAGGAAACATACCCAGAAGGAGTGGAGCAGATTGAAGACATTTCCCAGAGTTTGCACTATTTTTCCAACATGAAAATCATGGTGTGTGCCTGCATCAAAGGTGCTCGGGGGACCCATGCTGCCTCAGTTGGTAGAGCGTGCAACTCTTTATCTCAAGGTCCTGCGTTAGAGCTCCACGTTGGTCATGGAGCCTAGCTGAAATTAAAAAAATAATAATAATAAATAAAAAATATACAGGTGCATGCGTCAGGAATCTGGAATTACTCCCCCTAAGGAAAGGATGGGGCAGCTCCCTTAGTCCTTGCAGGTCAAGAGCCATTCTGCGCCTTAGAGAATCCTAAAAGTTGCTTGATATTTCCTCAGATCAACCCAGAGATTCTACACTTTTAGTATTTGTTGGGTTTCCCGTGTATGGTCAGAGGTCCACTGGCAGACAAAAGTTGACACACGGAGTACAGAGTAGACCAAAACACAGAATAGTACCTGGATGCACCACATTAGTCTCTGTCCTCACTGCGGCCTCACTGAAAATGAGAATGGGCAATCGAAATACCTGGTATTCAACACACATTAGGAAAAAATGGAAAGTTTGGGTTAACAGTTTAAATTATTGTGTCCCCAGATTGAATCTGATGGCAAGTGGAGACTCTGTTGAACGTCTTCTAGGTTCTGCAGGTGGAAATGAGGGGCTGAGGGACAAAGCAATTTACAACTGAGAGTAACTTTGGTAACTTAGTACCTTCACACTTGACACAGTTTTCTTTCATTTTGTCTGATGCCCTGCTGTCATGTTTGATTCTAACCATATTTGTACAAGGAAGTTGATATCAATAGCAAACCTAAAATCCATACCACTAAATATCACAGTGCTTATTCCTAATGGTACTTTAGGCTCGTTTCTAACTGCCTGTAGTTTCGTTATGACTGACTCTGAAGGCAGCCCATTCTAGCCATGTGTGCACTTCTCTTTGGCCCCACCTCCAGGTTAAGCAGTGCACCTGAGAGGGCTCTATCACTGGGGGAAGGACGTAGGTCAGACAGGTAATAAAGAGAAATGGGGGGACTGGGAGTCAGCAAAAAGAAAGCATAATTATCAGTGCATTGATTCCAGAGAGGACCATTATATTGCTTTTTAAAAACTATTTTCTTTACTTCTTTGAGAGAGAGCGATTGGGAGAGCAGAGTGGTGGAGGGAGGGGGAGAGTGAGAGAGAAGCAGACTCACCCCTGAGCAGGGAGCTGGACATGGGGCTTATCCCAGGACCCTGGGATCCTGACCTGAGCCAAAGACTGACACTTAACCAATTGAGCCACCCAGGTGACCCTTAAAATAATTTTAAAAAATTTCTGGAATACTTAACATACAGCGTTACATTAGTTTCAGGTAAGATCATGGTATTTATTTTTTATTTTTTTTCTTTAAAGATTTTATTTATTTATTTATTTATTTATTTATTTATTTATTTATTTAGAGCAGGGATTACGGGCAGAGGGAGAGGGAGAAAGAATCCCAAGGAGATTCTGCATTGAGCATAGAGCCCAAACGTGGGGTTCCCACGACCCTGAGATCATGACCTGAGCCAAAATCAAGAGTCAGATGCTTATCCGACGTAGCCACCTGGATGCCCCTTGGTATTTCTAAGAATAATATGTTTAGCTTTCTCTCTGAAAGAGGTACTGAGTAATGAGCAAGGCTAAGAGAAACCATGGTACCCATAGGGGCCAAGGTCAGATTGCCCAATATGTACCACAATGGCATATTGTTTATTTTGAATTGTAGCTATTTGAATAGCAACTGCTGCAAGGACACTCAAACCCTCCTCTGTCTCCCTGAAAGCAGGAAACCCATCTCCCCTATGAAAAAGGCATCTCCTGTACTAAGAAGTAAAAAGACATCCTTCTCACCAAGGCCTTTAAAGCAGAGGGACTGAATTCTGCATAGGACTCACTCCAAATTAGAGCTCCCAAACGTCCCTTGGAAATGTATTGTCTCCTTGTCTAAAATGTATAAGAAATGTCTGCCTTAATAGTTTCTATTTCTTTAAAGGTCTGAATTTCAATATCAGTTCTTCATGCATATTCAATATCTCAGGTAAACTTAATTCTTAGTTAAGCTGGAAGACCTTGAAGGGTAATGGAGGAACTTGTCCTTCCCTGCATATATTTTCCTAGGGAAATTATTGGATTCTTGCTGATTTACAAGCTCCACCTAAACAATGTGTGGAAAAGAAGGGAAACTGTGTTCTTTCATTTGGTCATTTCCCTTCAGTGGATCTGGCCTGGAAATAAGAAAGAAAGAAAGAAGAAAGGAAGGAAAAAAAAGGAAAGAAGGAAAAGAACGGAAGGAAGGAAGAAAGAAAGAAAGAGAAAGAAAGAAGGAAGGAAGGAAGTAAGGAAGGAAGGAAGGAAGGAAGGAAGGAAGGAAGGAAGGAAGGAAGGAAGGAAAAAGGAAGGAAGGAAGGAAGGAAGAAAGGACGGAAAGAAAGAAAGAAGAAAGAAAGAAAGAAAGAAAAGAAAGAAAGAAAGAAAGAAAGAAAGAAAGAAAGAAAGAAAGAAAGAAAGAAAGAGAGAAAGAAAGAAAGAAAAAGAGAGAAAGAAAGACAGACAAAAAAGAAAGGGGGAAGGAGGGAGGGAAGAAAGTGTCGTGGTCAATTTTCCTTGTAAACATCTCGTGACGAATCTGTTGGTGAACACCCAAATGGTGGTGAATGTTGGGAAGGCCCGTCCCTGGCATGCTTTCAGGAGGGTGATTTGGTGTGTATAGAACTATTTAGGGAAACAAACTAAGAATCTGTGGATTAATATGGCCTTATTCGCTAGAAAAAGTCACCTCAGCTATGTAAGCATAGCCATGGGAAATCAACCCAAAGAGTTCCACTTTGTGTGGTAACCTCACACAACATTTAGAGACCATGTATGTTTTGCCTGGGTCAGAGCGTGTCCTCATGTGGGAAATCGGTTCTTGCAGTTAGTGTTAGTGGTCTCAGTTGCTTTGCAGGTACCTCACAATTTCCCTTTGAAAATGTGAGTAAAACTTGATCCTGGGTAAGACTTATGATTAGTGGCGCCTGATTTGGCAATGCAACCTTTTACATCATCCCCATATTTGTTGGATGTGCTCTTATGCAATTATCTGGTCTTTCTTGAAATAGTTGCCATTCGCCAAAATTAAACCTGGATAACCTGTGTACAGAGTGACTGGTGGATGATGGATTTTGTGGCCATTATGGCCAAAATTGTTGCTAAGGTATCTCCCAAAACCATGTATTGTTCTTTGGCACATGCCCATTTGCAACTCCAAAAGCCCAAAGCCATTGTTCCCTGCTACCCTGGGGTCCTTGTCATCAATTCCCCAGAAGTTCAGGATTATAACAGCTCTCATTATCTTTTTTAAGATTTTACTTACTTATTTGACAGAGACACAGAGAGAGAACACAAGCAGGGGGAGCAGCAGAGGGTGGGGAAGAAGCAGGCTTCCTACAGAGCAGGGAACCCAATGTGGGGCTGGATTCCAGGACTCTGGGATCATGACCTGAGCTGAAGGAAGATGCTTAACCTACTGAGGCACCCAGGTGCCCCAACAGCTCTTATTAAATCCCAAACCCTGTCTATCTTGTTTTTGTTTTATACACTATTGTTTTGTGTATATTGTGTATATTGTTTTATATCACTATTTTGTTTTATACAATTTCCCATAGTTAGGAAGACAGCAGGGATAAGAAAAGATGAAGTACAGGGGGCAATCTTACCTTGAAAAAGTACGTCATTTTTGGGAAATCCGCCACCACACATGAGTGAAAAATTGAACCCTGAGACCTAGCATAACCTTAGCTGACGGTAATTCCCTTAAGCTAAATCAATAGGAACATACCTCCCATGAAGCAAGTTGGGGTTTTTATTCCTTGCGGCCAGAAAGAACACACCTCATGGTCTCAGGAAGAGGGTGTTAGAAAGAACCTCTTGTAGATAGGAAATGCCCTTCACGGTGTCCTTCATGTGACAAGGGCTAACGAACATTACGTGAAGGTGAGGAACAGATGTTTACTGTGGTTATTGGGTTTTTGTGTTTTTTTTTTTCTACATCCAACATCACCAAATAATTTATTTGGAATCAGAATTCAAAAGAACATTTGACAGTTGAGAACTGTTTATTCTGATCCAGTTGTACAACTAATCTAGGTGAAATTTCCAAATAAATTTTACATGGGTTTTCCAGGACTGCGGCTTCTCGATGACTTCAAATTTAGGATTTTCAAATGTGAATTCCGGGAACGTATTCATGTCTGATTTACCATATGTGTATTTAAGCTTCAGAAGCTCCCTCCCTAGGTCTTGCTGGTGCTCTGGGCCAGTATCAATGGGTCCTCCAGATGCCCGTAGCTTAGTTCTGTATTCTCTAATCTTGTCCACGATGAGTTTCTGTACAGGACCAAGTTCTTTATTAAATGCCCCCGCGGTAACACCAGTGTTGCTCCTCAAATGAACTGAGACTGCAGACCGAATGAGAGGAGAAACTGAAGAGAATCTGAAGCATCAGGGTAATTCTGACTTGCTCTCAGTCCTGAGCTGCCAGAGCTTCCACTGCCTCCACTATTCTACTTCTGGCCGTGGCTCCGCCCCCACCCGCCTACCCGCCCTCCCAGTGCATTCTCAAATTTTTTTCCTTGGTAGAGATTAGCATACATGTTTCTAAACATTAAAAACCCGGGGAAGTAGAGATAAGCATCTGAACTAGTTCTCTATTGATGCATATTAACAATTAGAAAAGCAGTGGTTTAAAGCAACCAACATGTGTTATCTTGCAGTCCTTTGGCTCAGGAGTTTGGAATGACGAGGGTGGGTTCTCTGCTCACGGAATTGGTCAGTAAGTCGTCCCCCACCTGAACAGGTCTGATAGTGACCTTGTAGTGGTTCTCTCTCCGAAGAGGGCCTGCCCTCAGCATCTCACTCCTCTGGGATCCTCTTCTCTGACCTCATTTCGATCTGTCATGATGCTTTCAGCTTAGCCAGGTAGCTTAGGAGGAATGCTAGAACTGTGGAACCCCAGACCTGATCTCCGCTGTCCCTTCTCCAGGAGGAGAATAAATGACAGAGGTCTTCATAAAGAAATGACCCCCATGAGGGCTGACATTCCCCAGCAATTAGAGCAGAGGAGGAAACCTACAGGCAAACGGAGGGCCTAAAAACCCAAATCATGGAAGCAGGACACAGATCAAGTAGGAGCCCTTCCCAGAAATGTCCCCATTCTCCATTGAAAGCCACTTTGGATGAAGGGTGTGAGCACTGGGTCTTTCAGAGTCTCCATCCTCGGCTCTTTGTTTAAAACAGGCTTTATCCATACGTGAGAATCTCCTTGGAGCTTTTGTCAGAAATGCAGATTTGTGGGCCTTATCCCCAGGGCATTCTAAGAGGCACACAGTGACTCTGATGGAGGTGTTCTTTAGCTCTGCAGCTGGTGCCCAGGGATGGGACCCCTGTCTGCTGCATGATACCCCATTTCCCGTCTAACATTCCAGTGGTCCATGCTGCCTTCTCGAAGTTATATTCTACATTCTCTATCATACACGAGATAAATATGCTCAAAGAGATAATTAAGTGATCCACAAAAGCATATGGGACATGTGGTGAAGCTGCTATTGGCATCTTGGACTGCTTTTCTGAAGGCTGTGCTTCTATTGCTTCGGCCCAGAACCGGGATTGGGTTTGAATGGAAAGATGGTTGGGACTGGAGATCAGTAAAAGCTCGTTATTGCTGGTAAATTTTATCTATCTGCTTCACAAGTATTTACTGAATGTTTCACCTGCCAGTCTCTCGGACGCACGGGGGACATGGGGTGAGCAGGCAGACCCAGTGCCAGCTCTCAGGAAAGAGAACTTTAGCACAGGAGTCAGATATTTTATAGATAATCATTGAAGTGCCTTTTATTTGTGACTATGGTAAGTATTATTTAATACTTTTGTGTTCTGTGATCCTAATCCCTGAGCCAGTGATGGAAAAGCTAATATAAGTAACAGAATTATATAATTGGGAGAAAAGATTGGTCCCCAGAAAGGCCTTTTTTTTAAGATTTTATTTATTTATTTGACCAAGAGAGACACAGCGAGAGAGAAAACACAAGCAGGGGGAGTGGGAGAGGGAGAAGCAGGCTTCCCGCCAAGCAGGAGCCCGATCCAGGACTCGATCCCAGGACCCTGCGGATCCTGACCTGAACCAAAGGCAGAGGCTTTATGACTGAGTCACCCAGGCACCCCAGAAAGGCCTTGTTTTTAACAGTGGAAATACCAACATTTGATCCAACGTCTCCTGAAAATGAATTTTTTATTTTTAAGCTGAACTTTTAATTTTAGTGTTCCCTGAATTTCAAATGTGGGGTTCTCGAGGGTGTGTTCCGGAGCCTCCACAGGGAAGCTTGCAGCCAATGCCTGTGTGGGGGCACCGTTGCCACTAGGTGTTGAAGGTGTTTGGGCAAATCTCTTCACGTCTCTGGGCCTCAGCTTCCTCTCCTGTATGGTGAGGTTGTTATTCAAATTCTCCAAAGTGCCTTCCTGCTCAGTTTCTGTGAGTGTAGGAGGGTCTGAGGTGCCTGTTAAGCAGCCCTGGGGACTGCAGCTGAAACCTGACTTGGTCCCTTCCCTGTGTGTCTCCTGCAGGAGCCTGAGCTGAGCCCACACTGAAAACAGAGAACGGAGGGAGCAGATGGAAGATAGAAAATCAGCAGGTTTGGAGGATGAGAATAACCCTAGGAAGGACAAGACAATGGTGGAGCAGGTGGTTGCCAAAGGAGGTAAAAATAAGGACAAGTTGATTTCAGAAAAATCCAGGGAAACTGAGGAATGTATACAGCAGCATCCAACTCTGCAAGGAGCAGCCTGAGCTAGGCAAAGAGGTTGGAAGAGTAACTTCGTCCATGGTGAAACTGTGCATCTGCCGAGGAGCCCCAGAGGATGGATTGTGGTGGTTTATGCTACTGGGAAGCACCGGTTCCAAGAGGAGGAGGATGTTACCACGAGGCTCTGCCCCAGACACCTAGCTCCGACTTGGAGCTACCCACACTGTAGGTGTCCTCCAAGAAAGTGTGTACTGAGAGGGATCAGTGATGTTTGGATAAGGGTTGGAGTTGTCCATTCTTACTGCAGATAGTTGTGCCCTAAGGTCAGGAAGGGCCAGGGTAGGGGACCCTTGCATCTGAAGCCACATGATTTTAATAATAATCTTAATAATGCTGCCTGGGTGGGCCTTGAATAAAAAGAGTAACAATCTACTCAGAAAGTGAAGTTTTAGGGAATATAATACATGAGTGGGGTCAAGTGTAGTGTAGTGGGAGGAAAGTTACTGCATTTAACAGCACCTAATGACTTCTGGGGAGACAAACTTGACCCTAATCATGGCTCTAGATGCCAAATAATGAAGCAAACCACTTACTTCCATTGGTAACAGAAACGGGAGACCCTTAATGCCCATAACAAGCTGGAAAGTTGCTCTGCCTGTTGGGTCATGCAAGAAAACTGATCACTTGAAATGTGTTTCAAGAAGGGGCTGGGTTGAGTTTGTGACAGTATGCCCTAGGTCTTGGAGAAAAAGGTTTGGGGCTTTGGAAGTTGCCAGTGAGCTGGCTCATAGTAACTTTACACAATCTTGGGAAAACATGTCTAGCAAAATTTTGGATTCATTGGACACTAAATATTTGGTCCATGATCTGCAATCATTCTTCACAGATTACCCTCTATTTGCTTGAGCGAAAAATGACTTTTCTATTCTTAGAAACACCAAGGGTGCGTGAGTGGCTCGGGCACTTAAGGGTCTGACTCTTGGTTTTAGCTCGGGTCATGATGTCGTGGTAGTGGGGTCAAGACCCATATTCGGCTCCATGCTCAGCACAGGGTCTACTTAGTTTCTTTCTACCTTTCCCTCCTCTCTGTTCTCCCAGCTCACACTTACTATCTCCAAAATAAATAAAATCTTTCAAAAGGAATGATGCGCCCCCAAATGCAGATTTAAACACCTCCTATGATGACTTTGATGAATAACAAGGTAAAGCAGCCTTTTTTTTTTTTTTTAAACAGAGAGCAGAATTGTAATTCAGGATGTCAGTGGAAGAGGCAAGTAACCTCCCATCATCTCAACATCTGAAAGTAAACAGGTAAAAGAAGGAATGTATAGAATTATATGTCATGTACACAATGACTGGTTCATTATAAACAAATTGGAATAAATCTATGTGTATATTGACTCGTGGGTCCTGTCAAAAAGGCAGAGCATTGGGAAAAACAAAAACAACAAACCGTCCTGAAAGTCATTTGGGTAATTGGACTTTAAAAAACTATTAGACAAACATTTATCAAACACATTTCAAGCTGTTTGTGAGCCACATTTTTGCCCTTCAAGAGTGAACTTTAGGAGAGACACCTAATACTGAGTGGATGCTTTGGTTTCTTTGAGACATGTCACCTGAGCCACTGGGAATGTGACCTTGTGAGTCACACAGCTGCGCGAGCTTTACCTGACAGGATGTTAAGTTCAGTGCCTAAAGAGTTAACATAAATATGCTACACACACCAATCTTTACTTTAACCAAAGATCATTTACTCTCTGTTGGGGGTATGAAGCTGACACAAAGGACTACAGATTCTGTTGCAGAATCAGGACCCGAGGCTTACAGACTGATGGGAGTGGACACCTACTTCCGATTTGGAGTCGGAGCCATTGTCTCCTAAGGCAACTGAGTCAGACAACCAAACATTCTTGAAGATAGGTACAGTACTTTGGAGAAATTGTACTAATCCTTTCAGTATGTTTGTATGTACATATATACACAAGTGTGTGTATCTTGATCTGTAGCTCTACATGTGTTTTATATGCAGCCACAGACACACACACACACACACACACACACACACACACACAGGTGGTTGGGAACCTGTGAGTATGTCATCACAAGCACACATCTGGGAAACGTCAGCACTGCCAGATACTGGTCAGATCCTTCTTCACTCATCACTGGCTGCACTTGTTCCCCTCACTTGACCTTGATTACGTAAACAGTTTGATATTGTCTCTGACCCTACAGGGGACTCATCTAGACATCAGCAGCCGACGTGCCTCGGACGGAACCCTTCTTACGCATTGTTTCTAGTTCTTTCTGAGTTTCATCCTCCATTCTCCTAATGTCTTCCATTGTCAGATCATTCCACTTGTCAATCCAACAAAAAAGCTGGCGATGAAGTTTGTAAATATCCTTTTCTCTTGCTTCTGAATGAAGTTTTCTACTTTGCTTTGCAGTCCCCACCACTTGAATTTGATGGTCACCAGCTTGTAGGCACACATCTGAGGACAGTCAGAGTTGTTTGCCAGCTCCTTCTTCCAGTTGGGTCCCAAAGGCCCTCTCTTGGTCTTGACTGACTGGAATAATGCTGGGTCTTCATCAGCTTTGTAGTCTGCTGGTTCAACTTGACTTCGATCTGCAATATCTATGCGGACAATTTCAACAGTTTTCCATGCGTTCGGATCTAAACCGTGTACATTTTCTAATGTTCCCAAGTCTGGTTTGTGCCATGTTTCAATTTTAATGAAGAAATCATCTTTCATATATACACTCGTTACAACTGAGGCATAATGGTTTGTTCTACAGTAGGGGTATGCGTTCCAGGCTTCCTCGTGAAACAGCAAGGAGCCCTCCGGAGCAATCATCCTGACGAATGCAGGAACTTTGCTCCTGAACAGAACATGGCAAAACCACACGGAATTCCTTAATCAGCACCATCTTCCCGGAATCCCCTCACAGCTACCGCCACTATCACCACCACCGCCGCTGCTACCGCCCCTCACGGCGCCTCTATACACAGGTTTTTGATCTTGAGAGTCACCATCCTTACTCCGCATTGGTCAAGGGTCAACCTGTATCTCTATTTACAGAGGACATGCTCCTAAAGATAGAAAAACCTCAAATCATCCACACACAAAAATATTAGAGTCCATAGACTCATTCCGTAAAGTTGCAGGGTACCATATATACAAAATCAGTTGTGTTTCTATGCACTAGCAATGAACAATCTGAGAAGGAAATTTAGAAAGCAATTCTATTTACAATGGCACACAACACAGTAAAAGTGTCAGGTGTAAATTCATTCAAGGAGAGCAAGACTTGTTCACTGAAAAGCATAAGAAGCAATGGTTCTGCGAGAGATGAAAGACCAAATGGGGGGAAAAAAACAACTGTATGCATGCATTGGAAGATTTAATATAATTCATATGGCAATACTATGCAAATAGATCTACAGAGTCAATACAATTCTATCAAAAATTTTTCTTCTGCATTTTCTAAATTCTGTCAATACCTTGTAGTATATTTCCTTTCAGACGTTGTAGTTTTCATCTCTTAAAGATAGAGAGGGTGTTGTTTATATTTTCTATTTCTCGGTTTAACATTTACAACTGATGGAAAACTTATACTAAAAGCTTTCATATCCTTCTCTGGCGGTTCTCACATGTGTCAGCTCTGGATTATTTTCCGATGACGGATCTGGCTCCTGATTAGGGGTCATTTTGCCTGGGAGAGCTCCAGGTCCTGTTCCCTCTACTGCTTTCAAATGATTGCCCCCTGACTTGCTGGCCTTTCCTCCCATGGAGGCCCTGAGCAGGACCTCACTGCAAGCCACACCAGGGACCCTGCACAGCTCTGGTTAGGTGACTTTCCTCAGACCAGCTGGTTGTCCCACATCACCTTTCCCTTTTATTCCCCAGGAATCCCAATTTGGCTGGTAAAATACCTGGCGCTTTCTATTTTTTAGGTTAAGCAGGCAGTGTGTCTCTTTGCCTGTTCCAGCTCCTAGAGGCCCCTCCTCCATGCTCAGCCCCAGCCCCAGCCCCAGCAGGCAGAGTCCTCCTCACACAGCCTCCTTCTGACCTCTTCTCTGCCTCTTTGTGTTTTAAGACCCCCTTGTCATTGCAGGGCGCCGCCTGGATAATCCAGGATCATCTCCCCATCTCAAGGTCCTTAACATAAGCACCTGTGCAGGGTCCCTTTTGCTGCAGGATGGAACATGTGCACAGGTTCCTGGCATTAGCCTGGGCAGCTCCTAGGGAGGGGGCATTATTCTACCCAGCAGCACACTATTGATCTCAGGTGACAACTAAAGTTGGACGCCCCCTCTCCACCCTCCAATCTTTTCTAATTTAAACATTCCGGGAAAAGTAAACCACTACCTCAAGGCGCAAGCAAGACAAGGCAAATCAGAACCCTAGGGCGCTCCATCCATGACCATACAATTGCCCAAATCTCTTCAAAGTAGTCTGTTTAGTTTTCCAGACCTGGCTATTTTCCCTCCAAAGGCCGACCTGACTGCAGAAATCCCCTCCAGGGGGAAGCGCCCAGCGGTGGAGGGAGGGCAGGCGGTGGCAGAGTGGGGAGCCTGGGACCCCACTAACCCCCTGCTGAGAACTCTGAGCCTGGTTTAAGGGAGCAGAAGCAGTGGTCCCCTTTGGCCCTGCCCTCAACAGCGGGATCCTTGGGCGTCTCCCCGCGAAGCCACGAGGGGGCGCGCCGTCCCTGTCCTAGGAGCCCTCCTGGGGAAGAAGCAGGCCCTGGGATGTGTTCAGCGTGTGGAGTGTTGTGGGCTGGTGTCAGCCCGAGGGCCCAGGGGTTGCGGACTTTTGGTCCTCCCCTCCCCCCCGCAGTGTCCAGGCCTGGGGGAGGCTGTGGGGACTGGTTTGAACTGTACAGGTGCAGCCATGGCACTCGGTGTCCTCCAACCAGGGTCCGAAGGGAAAGAGAGAGAGAGCTAGAGAGAGCAAGAGAGAGTTGTATCTGCTCTTCGCGGGCTGTTGGAAAGTCCTCCCTCATGTTTCTCTCTGGCTGGCACAGCCTTCCCTGGGCTGGGTGGGGGGGGGTTGTGTAGGGTTTGGGGGGCCATAGCTGCAGGGAGAGGAAAGAGTGGTAACCAATTCAGGAGACAGAGGAGACTGGGCAGGTGAGGAAGGAAGCCAGGGCACGGGAAGGGAGAAGGGGAAGGGGGACTGGAGGAGGAGAAGGAGGAACACCAGTACTGAAATCCAAGTTGGGAGGGGAGCTGGGGGGCAGGGAGATGGGGTGGGGTTGGGGACTGAGGCGAAGCCCTTGACTTCACGGACGGGGCGTGTCTGATGCAAACCAGGCAACATGGCGGTGGGGTTCTGCAACTTAGAATTCGTGGGGCTGAGGAGGTAGCAGCGCTGTTGCGTCCATCCTATTCGGAAGCGTCGTGTGGAGGGTGAGGATGCTTGCTACAGGAGTGGGTGCCGAGGGTGTTGGGGTGCGCCTAGGCGAGTGAGCCTGTGTGTCCGGTGGAAGGGGGGTGAGACTGGTGTGGGGCGGAGGCGGAGGGAGTCACACTTACCCGGCAGGGGAGACTCCGGGATCAAGCAGGTGGTTTTCCCAGGGGAGGCCCTTCCATCATACCAGGGACATGCTGACCCCCGCGATTTCCCCGAGTATGGACAACTCCTCTGCATTATTTGTGGCAGTGGCAGTGGGGGGCTGCTTTTGCTCTTTCACCTGTTGTTGGTTGTTTAAGAATAGCCTTTGTTTTCTTATTCATTTTTCTGTTTGTTTGTTTTGTCTTTTCCATGACTTTGGCTGATGACATGGGCTGAAGAGGAAGCTCACTCAGGGGACACCAGGACCCTGAAGAAAACACCTCTGCTTTTAAGGGCTGCTTTCTTGAGAATCTGGGTTTGGCTGTTTCTCAATCAAAAGCATGCAGGACAGTTTCTGTCCACTGGTCATACATCCCACCTTGGCTGTCGGGGTTTTTTCTGTTTTTCGCAGAGCAATTTCTCTGCTTATATTTCCGTATGTGGTTTGCAGTCCCTGATCCAGCAAAGGTGCTTTCTTTTCATTCCCCAGGGAACAGGGGTTTGCATCCCTTCTCCTTCCTCCCTCCCCTCCCCACCTATCCCCCCAGGCACCCTGCAAAGCCTCACCCAATCCCCAGACTCCGTATCCTTGATTAGGCCACTTGGTAGCCTACCTAGTATAGCCTTGCTCCAGAGGACCCTTCCGAGACTAGAGAGGGTCCGGCTTGATGTACTGTTTATTTATTGTAAGTTTATTTGTTGAAGTAATCCCTACACCCAAAGTAGGGATAGGGCTCATGAAGCCAGATGGAGACTCCCCTGCTCTCCTGACTGAGCCAGCCAGATGCCCCCTGACAGGCTTTTAAAGAGGCACCTCTGTCTACTCACAAAGAACCCGCTGGGTTTGGCACCACAGACCTTTCCCAAACAGCAGGTTAGCTCTAGGACAAAGGGCCGTGGGCCTTCTGCAGCTCTTGGGCTCAAGCCAAAACTGTCCCTACTGATGTACCTGCATTGCTTTGTCAAACTGAGCTTGAAGGGGTTTCTGGCTTCAGGCTTTCACCAGAGCTGGTGTTTTTTTCTCTACTCCCTAAAGGCCTCTATTCAGAATCTACAACTGAGGGTCTTCCAACTTTGATTTTCACTTAGGGGAGCCACACCAACTGGGACTCAGCAACGGGTTACTCTTCTGCCAGAAACAATTAAACAAAAGAGCAACAGCGTCACACAAGATGCGCGAAGTGGAGATTTCCAAGATCCTGGGCATCAGGCAAAGGGGACAGCCATCCCGGACACAGGGCAACACAATGGTGAGCAGAGCCCTAGAGCTGCTCAGAGGTACTGGCTCTAGAGAGTTTCCAAGCAAGGCACTGGGGGGAGGGGAACTTGAATAGGAGCCCCATGGAGCTCCTGGAATTGAGGACACTGATCTGAGAGAACCCAGGACTGAGTCTCAGGGAGGACAGAGCTGCAGGAAGTCACCTAGCCAGAGCTGTGGAGGGGCCCTGGGGAGGCATGGACAGCAAGTCAGGGGGTAATCCTTTGCACAGGGCCTGGTGCTCACACGGTGCTGGGAACAGTGCCTGTGTCCAACAGATAGACTAAGCAAAAGTAACCCTCTTAATTTGTGAGGAATAGGGTGGAAGACAGGGGGAGGGCTTGCTACAGTACCTGGAACTCATGGTGAGTCCTCCACGGAGCCCTGCTCTGGGCCACTGAACTATGCATTGAAGCAACAGCAGAAATGTTTCCAAGTAACTTCAGTGCATCCCTGAACAAAGCTCAATATTATAGAAAACACAAAAATATCCAGCAAACAGCAAGGTAACATTCACAGTGTCTGGCGTTCCATCCAACAGTTTGAGGTATGCAGACAAAGGGGGGAAATGAGCCCTCCTGAAGAGATGGATCACTCATCTGAAAATGACCCAGAGCTGACAGCAAGATGGGAATCACCAGAGCACAAGAAAGCATTTGTTCTAACTGCATCCCATTGGTGAAAACATTCAGCAGATACATGGAAAATGTTAAAAAAAAAAAAAAAGGACCCAATCTCACATGAAGAGATGAAAACCACAATGTCTGAAAGGAAATGTACTGCAAGGGGCTGATGGTGATTAGGGAAGGCAGAAGAAAAACGTTCAATAGGAATCCAAAAGAATCTGCAGATCCTGCTGTTGCCTTCTGAACCACCTTAACCATTCCAATCCATGAACACAGGATGTCTTTCCACTTGTTGAGGTCTTCCTTAATCTCTTGCAGCAATATTGTGTAGTTTTCAGTGTACAGGTTTTGTGCCTCCTTGACTCAATTATTCTTCGATACCATTCGGGTGGGTGCTGTTGTCCATGGAATCGTTTTCTTAATTGACTTTCCCGGTGTCCATTCCTAGGTTATAGAAACACCTGATTTGTCTGCCTTGTACGCTGCAACTCTGCTGAAATAGGTTATGGACTCTAATAGTCGTGGTTTCTGTGTGTGTGTATTTGGTATTTTTCTGTATACAAGAGTATGTCATTTGCAAATCCAGATACAAATTGTCCCTTGAAGAACCTGGGGGTTAGGGGTACAGAGTCCCACAATTGAAAATCTTTGTATAACATTTGAGTCCCAGAAAACATAGCTACTAATAGCCTACTGAAGTCTTACAGATAACAAAAACGGTTGATTAATACATATTTTGTGTGTTACTTGAATTATGTACTTTATTCTTTCGATACAGTGAGTTAGAGTGAAAATATCATTGAGAAAATCATAAGGAAGAGAAAATGTATTCCTACATTTGTACTAGACTGTATTTGTAAAAAAAAAAATAATAATCAACCCATGAGTGGACCGACATTGTTCACTAAAATTCAAAGCCATGTTGTTCCCCAGTCAACTATAGTTTTATTGCTTCGTTTTCAAATGTTTTCCCCTCACCTTCAGGTTTTTAAACAATTGAGTCATAACTGATTCCCCATGTGAGATCTGTTTCACATGGCAACACAGGGATTGGACGACTCTATAAATTATGTTAGGCTGATTACTAGTGTAGCTACCCTCTTTCACCTCGCAGAGCTGTTACTGCACCACCGACTACATAATATGAGATCTGTCCTCTAACATTGTTTTTAAATCTTCACTGTGGATGATGTTTTGTCAGAGTGTAGGTTTCTATGCCCTCCCCTCCCCCCACCACTACCATGGGCTGCCTTTGGACTTTCCAGAGAGGAGCAGTGACATGTAGGAAGTCCCTATTTTAGGCCACTGCAGCCCCTGATCTTGGACCAGGATGCTCAGCCAGGGCCAGGGAAATATGGATTAGCAGGAACCCTTCTTTGCAAGCCCAGCTCCAATGTGAAGGACCAGAGTGCCTCTTCTAGCCTCCTGCAGGGATGGTTCAGCACCCAGGAGCTGGCCCTACATAGAGGGCCAGAAAAGGGCAGATTCCCCTAAACGCAGCCCAAGTGTTCCATTTCGACTCAGAAGAAGGTGAATAGCAGCACAGGTTCTTTTCCCTATGCTGAGCTTCCACGGGGGGAGCCTCAGTGCCACTGCAGGAGGGAGCATCAAAAGGAACCTTTGGATGTTAACCTAAAGCTTAGTGCTTAGAGCCCACCCAGGGGACCAAACCTACCTAAGATCCATCCAGATCTTGCCAGCAGCTTCCATGGGTCCTGCAGCCTTCACTTCCTCTAGGAATCTCCAGCCAGCTGGTGCCCTATCTTTGCTTGCTTCCCCCTGGTGTCCTTGGGCCACCTGAAGGTCTCTTCCCTTAAGTAGTCTGCCGCCTGGTGGATTCCAGGGGAACTGCCAGGGCCTGAGGCTGAAGGCACAGGCACTGAGCCCCTGACTCCAGCTGGGAGGTCAGAAACCAGGCTCTGAGCCACCACCTGCTGGGACTCCAGGATGTGGCCCCTCACCAGGCAGTGTTTGCCTGGGGACCCCAGGACCCACTGATGTGCGAGGGTCGCCTTCTTTCTTTTTTTTTAGGTGAAATTGACATACAATAAATTTCACCCATTGTCAACAATGACAGAGTTGTTCAGCTAGTGCCCTAGTTTGTTTCAGAGGCTTCCTTCACCTTCCCACACTCCCTCCAGCCCCTCTGCAGACAGTCTCCGCTCCCTCCTCCAGCCCCAAGCAGCACTGATTTGCTTTCTGTCTCTGTGCATTGCTCCTTTCTGCACATTTTACATAAGCCGAATGAGACAGTCTGTAGTTCTTGGTGACTGGCTTCTTTCACTTAGCATCCTTTTGAGGTTCCTCCATGCTGTAGCTTGGATCAGATTTCTGTGCCTTTTGTTGCGGAATAGATGCCATGGTACACATAGGAAACATTTGGTTTGTCCATTCACCAGCCGATGGCCCTTTGTGTTGCTGTCAGTTTTTGCCCATTGTGAATAACGCTGCCCGGAACATTTCTGACCGAGACTTGAGCGGACATATGTTTTTATTCTCTCAGATAGATTCCTAGTTGTGGAATGGCTGGGTCCTATGGCAAGCTTGTGCTGAACTCTTAAGAACTCTCAAAGTGGCTTCTGCAGGAGCTGTTATATTTTACGTTGCGACCAGCAATATAGGAGGGTCCAGTTTCTGCTCATCCTCAGCAACACTTGGTATCGTCTTTGGGACGTAAGCACACTAGTTGGTGTAAAATGGTACCTGGTTTTCCTTGCATTTCTTTGAGAACTAATAACATATTACTAATAACATTGATTACCTTTTTATGTGTCTCCTTTGGTACATGTGTATTCGACTCTTATACTGGCTTAAACGAGTGTGTTGCTTCTGCCCATTGAGTGAGTTCAAAGTCCTCTTGTCTCTCGTGAACGTGAGTCCCCATTGGGTATTTAATCCACAAATATTTTCTCCTAATCAGTGGCTTCTCTGTTCCTTTTCTCAGTGGCAATGTTTGATGCAAAAAACTTCTTCATCTTCAATTTTCTCTTACGTATCGTGCTCTTGCCGTAGTGACTTAGAACTCTTTGCTTACTGTGAATTCCTGACCATTTTCTCCCATGTAGTCCTCTTGCACAATAGTTTTGGCTCTTATACTTAGATCTGTGACCATTTTGAGTTCATTGCTGTGTAAGTTGTGATTTCCAGCAACAGCTGTGGGGGAGCTTTGTCCTGACAGGTTTAGGAGAGCCTAGGGGACACTTGTGTTTCAGAGTTAGTCTCCCCTGGGCCAGGAATGGAGATTTCACCCTGCTGCACCTGTTAGTGAAAGGCTGAGTGCCTTTGGGGAGGGGAGATACATGGGGGCTGTGGTCATATACGGCATGTACTCCCCGTTCTCTGGGACTGGGTACAAAGGAGCTCCAGGAGCCCCAGGGCAGTCCTGCTCACAGGTGCCTTTAGAGGCAGAAACACACTGAGAGCAGGAGAGCATAACACAGAAAAGACCCCAGGGATCCCAGCGGATCTGGGTTGGGATCCTAGAGGGTCTTCTATGGACGGGCACATTTTCCATGTATATGCCCTTCTATTGGTGGGTGGGAAAGAGGACTCGCACACAGTCGGAACTCAGGAAACATGCCCAGAAGGAGTGGAGCGGATTGAAGGCATGTCCCACAGTTTGCAGTATTTTTCCAACATGAAAATCATGGTATTTGCCTGCATCAAAGGTGCTGGGGGGACGCATGCTGCCTCGGTCAGTAGAGCGTGCAACTTTCATCTCAGGGTCATGCATTAGAGTCCCACGTAGGTGATGGAGCCTAGCTGAAATTTTAAAAAAAATAATAATAAATAGAAAACGAAGAGGTGCATGCTTCAGGAATCAGAATTACTCCCCCTAAGGTAAGGAGGGGGCATCTACCTTGGTCCTTGCAGTTCAAGAGCCATTCTGAGCACTACAGAATCCTAAATGTAGATTAACCTAGAGAACCTACACTTTTAATATTTGTTGGGTTTCCCCTGTGTGGTTAGAGGTCCACTGGCAGACAAAAGTTGACATGCTGAGCACAGAAGCGGACCAAGAAACAGACTATTACCTGGATGCACCACATTATTCTCCGTCCTCACTGCAGTCTCCCTGGAAATGGGAATGGGCAATCGAAATGCCTGGTATTCAACACAGGTTAAGAAAAAATGGAAAGTTTGGGTTAACAGTTTAAATTATTGTGTCCTCAGATTGACTTTGATGGCAAGTGGAGACTCTGTTGCACGTCTTCTAGGTTCTGCAGGTGGAAATGAGGGGCTAAGGGACAAACTAATTATACAACTCAGAATAACTTTGGTAACTTAGTATCTTCACACTTGACACAGTTTTCTTTCATTTTGTCTGATCCCATAGTCTCATGCTTGAGTCTAAACACATTTGTACAAGGAAGGTGATATCAATACCACACCTAAAATCTGTACCGCTAAATGTTGTAGTGCTTATTCCTAATGGTACTTTAGGCTTGTTTCTAACTGCCTGTAGCTACGTTTCGGCTGACTCTCAAGGCAGCCCATTCTAACCATGTGTGCACTTCTCTTTGGCCCCACCACCAGGTGAAGCAGTGCATCTGAGCTGTCTCCATCGCTGGGGGAAGGATGTAGGTCAGATAGGTAATAAAGAGAAAGGGGGACTGGGGTGCAGCAAAAAGAAAGCATGCTTATGTGTGGGTTGATTCCAGAGAGGACCATTGCATTTCTTTTTAAAATTTTTTAATTTACTTATTTGAGAGAGAGTACTTGAGATATCAGGAGCGGTGGTGGGGGTAGTGGAAGAGGAACAGAGAGAAGCTGACTCACCACTGAACAGGGAGTTGGACATACGGGCTTATCCCAGGACCCCGGGATTCTGACCTGAGCCAAAGACTGACACTTAAACAACTGAGCCACCCAGGTGCGTTTTAAAATAATTTTTAAACTAATCTGGTCCACTTAACATAGGCATTGTATTAGTTTCACATAAGGTCATGGGATTTATTTTGTATTTCTTTTTTAAATATTATTTATTTATTTAGAGCAGGGGTGATGGGCAGACGGAGAGGAAGAAAGAATCCCAAGCTGACTGCACTGAGCATGAAGACTAAACTGGGGCTCAATCGCATGACCCTGAGATCATGACCTGAGCTGAAATCAAGAGTCAGACGCTGAACCGAGAGAGCCACCTTGGTATTTCTAAGAATGATATGTTTAGCCTTCTCTCTGAAATAGGCACTGAGTAATGAGCAAGGCGGAGAGAAACCATAGTACCCATAGGCGCCAAGGTCAGATTGCCCAAAATGTACCACAATGGCATATTTGGGGGAAACAGAATGCCACAACGACCACTGGTGCATGTTCATTCAGACTCCAAGATCTCTGAGAAAACTCGAGATTGCAGGGTTAAAAATAACCTGAAAGGATCAGAGTGAAATGCCCTTGGGATGTGTGTGGTCTGATCTAAAGTACACAGCAGAAGATGTTTTGTAGATAGGAAGCCAGCTGTAAACAGCACACTGTGCATTCCCTTTTTTGTTTTCTTATCCTGTGTTAAAGACCGAGTACAATGCTGTTTACAATTAATTGATCACAGCCAGTTGCAGATTTCTTTATTCCTTCTCCACTGCCATTGCTTCACTTGACTAACCCTGTGTACGTGGAAGATGCGCCTTACTAAGCCCCTGCTGTAAATCATTATAGTACTATATCACTGTAGAAGGTATATTAGATTATGGAAAATAAACCTCAGGACCTCGGGCTGTTTGCTTGGGGTCCCCTTTGCCTCGCTATACTGTCGTCTCTTTTTCTTTTTTTAAAAGATTTTATTTATTTATTTGAGAGAGAGAATGAGATAGAGAGAGAGTGAGCATGAGGGGGGGAGGGTCAGAGGGAGAAGCAGACTCCCTGCTGAGCAGGGAGCCCGATGCGGGACTCGATCCCTGGAATCCAGGATCATGACCTGAGCGGAAGGCAGCCGCTTAACCAACTGAGCCACCCAGGCGCCGCGGTAGTCTCTTTTTCTCAGTTCCTTCGCCACCCCAGGTCCCCGACTCTCTGAGGTCGACAATATTGATTATTTTGAATTGAAGCTACCCAAAAAGAAACTGGTACCAGGACACTCAAACCCTCCTCTGTCTCCCTGAAAGCAGGAAACCAATCTCCCATATGAAAAAGGCACCCCCTGTACTAAGAAGTAAAAAGACATCCTTCTCACCAGGGTTTCTAAATTCGGTCTAGACACTCTCTAAATTAAAACTCCCCCAAATCCCTGAGAAATGTATTTTCTCCTTGTCTAAAATGCATAAAAACTGTCTGCCTTAATACTTTATATTTCTTTAAGGGTCTCCATTTCAATATCCGTTCTCCATGCGTATTCAATGTCTCAGTGAAACTTAATTCTTACTTAAGCTGGGAGACCAGGACAGGTAACAGAGGAACTTCTCCTTCCCTGCATACCTTTTTTGTGATCCTAATATCTTAGCCAATGATTTGTAAAGGAAAGAAGTAACAGAATTATATACCTGGGAAAAAGATTTGTCCCCAGGAAGGAATTTCTGGTATTTTTAACAGTGGAAATATCTACATTTGATCCAAAGTCTCCTAAAAAGTATTTATTTTTAAGTTGAACTTCTAATTTAAGTGTCCCCTGAAATTCAGATGTGCCTTCCCAGAGGGTACGTTAGGAGACTCCACAGGGAAGCTCGCAGCCAAGTCCTGTGTGGGGGCCGTGCTGCCATCAAGTGCTGAAGGAGTTTGGGAAAATCTCTTCATCTCTCTGCGCTCAGCTTCCTCATGTGTAAGATAAGGTTGTTATTCAAATTCTCCACGGTCCCTTCCTGCTCAGTTTCTGTGAATGCACAAGGGTCTGCGGTGCCTTTGAAGCAGCCCTGGGGACTGCAGCTGAGACCTGACTTGGTCCCTTCACTGTGTGTCTCTCGCAGGAGCCTGAGCTGAGCCCACACTGAAAACAGAGAACAGAGGGAGCATTTGGGAGACAGAAAATCAGCAGGTTTGGAGGATGAGAATAACGCAAAGAAGGACAAGGCAATGGTGGAGCAGGTGGTTGCCCAAAGGAGGTAAGAAGAAGGACAAGTTGGGTCCAGAAAAATCAGGGGAAACTGAGGAATGCATACAGCGGCATCCAACTCTGCAAGGAGCAGCCTGAGCTGAGCAAGGAGAACGAGGAGAGTAACTTCGTCCACGGTGAACCTGTGCACCTCCCGAGGAGCCCCACAGAATGGATCGGGGTTGGTTTGTACTGCAGGGAAGCACCAGTTCCAAGAGGAGGAGGAGGAGGAGGGGCACCTGGGTGGCTACATCTTTAAGCGTCTGCCTTCAGCTCAGGTCATAATCTAAGGGTCCTGGGATCGAGCCCCGCATGGGGCTCTCTGCTCGGCGGGAAGCCTGCTTCTCCCTCTCCCGCTCCCCCTGCTTGTGTTCCCTCTCTCGCTATGTCTCTCTCTGTCAAATAAATAAAGAAAATCTTAAAAAAAAAAAGAGGTGGACGATGTGACCATGAGGTTCTGCCCCAGACCCCTAGCTTTGACCTTGGAGCTCCCTCACGGTCGATGTTCTCCAAGTAAGTGTGGGCTTAGAGGGATCAGTGATGTTTGGATAAAGGTTGGACTTGTCCATTCTTACCACAAAGAGTTCTACCCTAAGGTCAGGAAGGGCCAGGTTAGGAGACCCTTGCCTCTGAGGCAGTGATACCAATTATATTCTTCTGAATTTATGGTTGTCAAAGACTTTACACACCTTTGTCTTGACCGTGTGTTGAGTGTTTCATTTTCCTTAGTCTCTGTTATGAACTTGGAATTCTGACATCAATAAGATTTCACAGAGGAGGTCAAAGCAGTGAGAGGAAGAATGCAAACAAAATCTTGTAGCTCAGCGCCCCTGGGTGGCTCAGTTCATCGAGAGCCTGCCTTCAGCTCAGGTCATGATCCCAGGCTCCAGGGATCAAGCCCCATTGAGGGGGGTGGCTCCCTGCTCAGCAGTGGAGTCTGCTTCCCCCTGTCCCTTCCCCAGCTGTTCTCTATCTTTCTCTCTGTCTCTCTCTCACTCTTGCTTTCTCCCTCACGCTGTCTCTCAAATAAATATATAAAATCATTTTAAAAACTGTTGTAGCTCTCCTAACCTGGGGTATGGTGGCAGTGCAGAGGATGGAGGGGGGAGGGGGCTAGGCCGAAGACATCTCTTCCTACTGAGAGAACCATTGAGAGGAATCCAAGAGGAGAGTCCCTCTTCATCAGAGCTCACCACAGGGGAGTGTCATGGGGCATTGAGAGTGTAGGGCAGGCTCCTCTGGAAGGAAGGGTATTTGTTGCCTCCTGGAAGAAAGCAGAGAGCATTCGTGCATGTATTTGGGACAGGAATGTAGTTGAGATTAGAAATTTGCCACCCCCTTTATCAGATCCATGAAGGAATGTCTCTGAGAGCTTCCTCAGTGCTTGGTTTGGTCCTAGGAGTCATGAGTACAGAGATGAGTAAAACATTATCCCAATTGTCGTGGGGCTCTCAGTCTAGTTACCAGAAGTCATGAAAAGTGTAGTGGTGGTGGATTCCTTGGAGGAAGTGGCCAGTGCTGCCTGGGGATGGCCTGGTCTCCCTCCGTGTTTTCCAACAGCTGGATGACCTGTCCTGACCCAGGGACCCTGGGCCTCAACTCAATTTCAGCCTCTCAGGACACAGCCAACACCTAGGTTCCATGTAAACCCAAAGCAGTCAACACTATGAAGGTCTGCAGAGGAAACTGCTGGTATCAGTAGCTCCCCACTTTGTCTTGGCCAACTGGAAAATAGAGGCGAGTTCATTAAGTCTTGTAGGGTCATCCTTGCCCTAATGATCAGGGATTAGTCTTTCTCTCTGTTAAGTGAAATACTTTCTAGCTTCAGTATTCTCTCTCCACTTAAAAACTTTGGAACTATTGGCTAAAGTATAGATCAAGTAGCTACAGTGAAAAAGGGGTAAAGCAACTTCCAAGCTGCAGTGAGAATGTGCAGAAACTCTTATACTGAATAATAATCGGACAAATCACTTTTAAATTGCACAAAAGTTTTATACAGTAATTCTGGAATAGACAATGTAAGTCTGTCGCTTTCTCCTTCTTCTTAACATTGCTTTGATAATTTAAGATCATTTCCATTTCCATATAAACATTTGGATCAGCTTAGAAATACTTACTAAAATGTCTGCTAGAAGGTTGATTGGCATTGTATTAGATCTTTTGATCAATTTGGGAAGAGTTGTCCTCTAACCATAATGAGTCTTCCAATCCACCACAAATTTTATCTCCCCATGTATTTAGTTCTTTAATTTCTGGAAGTAGTGCTCTGCAGTTTTCAGTGTAATGTTCTGACACATATTGTGTCTGATAAGACAATGCAATAGGAAAACTGGTCAAAAGACTTGAAGAAGAAATGCTTCACAAAAGAAGATACACAAATGGCCAAAAAGCACTTGAAAAGATGCTCCACTTGAAACCATTGAAAAGCATGAAGTTGAACATAAATCAAAAGGGATTCACTAATGTCTCTGCAAGGCTCCATCTTAAACTAAGTAACCTTTTCCTTGTCTTCTGCAAACCTCTGCTCCTCCCTTCTAAGCCTTTTGTTTCAGGAGCCTGGTACCACCCTAAAGACAGGATGAGGGAGGCTGGCAGCATGCACACAATTTCTGTCAAAATAAAACACCCCCCCGCCCCTTCCTTCAGGGGGAGGGGACTTACAGTTTTTGAGGGCCTTGGCCTGTTCTAGCCCCCTGTGCCCCGAAAAGCAATAAAGCTATTGTTCCTCAATATTCCAAACTCTGTCTTCGTCTTATATTTTGGCTCTGAAGCACAGAGGTCAGTTTTCGACGGTACACTCAGCCATTGGGAAGATAAATTAATACTACAGTGAGTTACCATTACACAACCATCCCCGTGGCTAAAATTACGAAGACCGAAAACATATGTGGTGAGGATGTAAAGTAACTAGACGTTTCATACACTTGTGGGAATGAAAAATGGTCCAACCACCGAGAAAAGCTGAACCACAGATAAACATTTACCAATCACGTGAACGGCCATTCCTCTCCTAAGGATTTACACAATATGGCCACACAGCAAACTGCACATGAATATTCATCATAGCTTTATTCCCCATGGCCAAACCCAGGAAACTGCATAGATGGCCATAAATAGGTGAATGTACAGACCAAATATATCCATACAGAGGAATACTCCTTAGCAATGAAAAATTCTGAACTGGTGATCCATTAGTAATATGGATAGATATAAGAATCCTTAGGCTGCACGGAGGAATGTAGGCATAAAAGAGTTCCATTTCCATAACGTGGTTAAAAATCAAGCCGTCTTTGATGCCAGTGGTTGCCTGGGGCTGAGGGTGAAGGCAGTGAGAGACTTCAATGGATCCACCCAAGGGAAGCTGTGAGGTAGAAGAAATGCCCTGTGTCCTGAATGGAGCAGTAGTTTCAATTGTATGTACATCTGTGAAAATGCATTTAGTTGTACAGTTTATCTTTTTAAATTTTTATTTGTTGAGAAAGCACTCACACTGCGTCCTCTCTCTCTTACCGTCCAAAGGAGGAGAAGAACGATCATCAGTGGCAATGGGCAGCTGTGGAAACAACACCCAAAATCACGTTCATGCTCAGGAGAGAACAATGTGCCTCCTCCTTGAGGTTTCAGGTCCTCTACACGTTCAGAGAAAATTCTCTAGTAACAAACTGTAGAAATGAACTGGAGGGTATTATGCTAAGTGAAATTAAGTCAATCAGAGAAAGACATGTATCCTATGACCTCACTGATAGGAGGAATTCTTAATCTTAGGAAACAAATTGAGGGTTGCTGGAGTGGTGGGGGTGGGAGGGATGGGGTGCCTGGGTGATGGGCATTGGGGAGGGTATGTGCTATGGTGAGCGCTGTGAATTGTGTAAGACTGATGAATCACAGACCTGTACCTCTGAAACAAATAATATATTATATGTTTAAAAAAAGAGAGAGAGAGAGAAGCTAGTAGGAAGGGAAAAATGAAGGGGAGGAAATCGGAGGGGGAGATAAGCCATGAGAGAAGATGGACTCTGAGAAACAAACTGAGGGTTCTAGAGGGGAGGGGTGGGGGGATGGGTTACCTGGTGATGGGTATTAAAGAGGGCACATTCTGCATGGAGCACTGGGTGTTATGCACAAACAATGAATCATGGAACTCTACATGAAAAACTAATGATGTAATGTATGTTGATTAACATAACAATAAAAAATTTTAAAAAATAATAAAAAAGAGAGAGAGAAGCTAGTAGGAAGGGAAAAATGAAGGGGAGGAAATCAGAGGGGGAGACGAACCATGAGAGACGATGGACTCTGAGAAACAGACAGAGGGTTCTAGAGGGGAGGGGGTGGGGGGATGGGTTAGCCTGGTGGTGGGGATTAAAGAGGGCAGCATTGAAGGGAGCACTGGCTGTTATAGGCAAACAATGAATCATGGAACACTACATCAAAAACTATTGATGTAATGTATGGTGATTAACATAACATAATAAAATAAAATTAAAAGAAAGAAAGAAAGAAATGATCTCTGAAAGTACAGCCTTAATTGTACACTTTAAAGGGATGCCGTCTACTGTACCTAAATTATACCTCAGCAACATTCATGTAATAATCTACTATATTTCTCTATACTAGCAGTGAGCATTTAGAAAATGAAATTTTTAAAAAAAGGAAATGAAATTCAATAAACAGAGTGGAGATTCATGTCCACCTTCATTAAATGTATGAGAACACATGTAACAAAGATGCCTGAAAACTCTTGCTGAAATAAATTAAAGGATACTAAATAATTAGGAAAAAATATATCACATTCATGGACTAGACCACTCAAATTTGTTGGAACATCAAATCAGCATTATTCTGATTCATACTGGAGAAGGCAATTTGGGGGCAAATTTACAAGCTAATTCTCAAATGTATTTGGAAATCAACATACCTAAATAGCCAAGACAACCTTGAAGAATTCAATTGGAGAAATTTACTAAATTTTAAACCTCACCGTAAAGCTACAGTAATTAAGGTGCTCTTAATGGTGTAAGTAACACAATGTAAATATATCAATGTGAGAGAGCAGAGAGTAATAAAATTTCCTGATACGCATATACATTTTTAAAATTTTTCTTTTAATTTTACTTCTTTTCAATTATTTTCTTTTTAAGTAATCTCTGCATCCCACATGGCGCTCAAACTCAAAAAAAAAAAAAAATAAAAGGTTGTGAGTTTTACCTGAGCACTGATTAGTACAGCTGCATGGGACAGGGAATCTTTACCAGGAGAGAGTGTCATGACAAAGGAAATTTTGATAAAGGGTTATATACCAAAATATATTTTTTACATAAAAAGTGACAAATTTTTATACAAAAGACATTGTAGAAAGTCACTGCATTTCCCGGTCTTAAATTTCTAGTACATGTAGGGCTGTATGGCTTTAATGTTATGGGAACCAGGGAAGTGTCTTCCTTTTTCTTATCTTTTCCAGAATGCTCCTTTTGGGTTCTTTTCTTTCATAAAGCAGATGTCCAATGTGTGCTTGGGGTGAAATAGAGCCCATGCATTGAGGTTTTGTGGATTCATTTTGACCTTGGTAAATGTGAAAGCATCGCTTCCTTGGGAGCCCAGGGGCAGGACCCACAAACATTAAAGGTGGACAATTGCCTTTATCAGTGCTACAGCGACCTCCTAAGTCTCTGGCTCCTAAGATCTAGGGGGGAACCTGTGCTGAAGAAGTGAAGAGGTGCTTCAGGGCACCACTTCCCCTGCCTGCCTGTTTCTCTCTCCTCAACCTCAGCTTCTATGCCACTGAACACCACTGCACACATCTACTGTGGACATCATCCATCATTGACCCATGACCTCGAACTGCCCATGTTTGCTTCCAGGAATACAACCACAGGTCAATGGCATGAGGTCAACTCAAAGAAATCTAGCAAGCCATGGTCCACCTTTTTAAAATTGTTCCAAATTTTTAAAAAATATTTTTCCAGTATAGTTAACATACAGTTCCATGAGTTTCCAGTATATAACATGGTGATTGAACATTTCCATACATTGCCCAGTGCTCATTACCACAAGTACACTTCTTAATCCCCATCACCTCACCCATCCCCCAAGCCCCCCTACCCTCGGCAACCATCAGTTAGTTCTCTATAGTTAAGGGTCTCTTTCCTGGTTTGTCTCTCTCCCTTTTCTATTTCCTTTGCTTACATGTTTTGTTTCTTAAATTCCACATAGGAGTGAGATCATGGGGTATTTATCTTTCTCTCACTGACTTATTTCACTTAGCAGAATACACTCTGGCTCCATCTGTGTCCTTGCTAATGGCAAGATTTCATTCTTTTTTTTGGCTGAATAATATTCCATGGTATAAATAGATAGATAGATAGATAGATAGATAGATAGATAGATAGATAGATATAGATATGTGTGTGTGTGTATATATATATATATATACACACACACACACAACGTTGTCTTTATCATTCATCTGTTGATGGACGTCTGGGCTCTTTCCATAATTTGGCTATGCTGCTGTACAAAGGGCCCATGTATTCCTGCAAATTAGTGTTTCTGTATTTTGGGGATAAATATCCAGTGGTAGGATTAATGGATCTTAATCGTTCCTTTTTGAGGACCCTCCATACTGTTTTCCACAATGGCTACACCAGTTTGTATTCCTACCAATACTGTAAGAGGGTTCCTTTTCCTCCACATCCTTGCCCACACTTGTTGTTTCTTGTGTTTTTGATTTTAGCCATTCTGACAGGTGTGAGGTGATAGCTCGTTGGTTCTTTTTTTCTATTTCCTGATTTTACCTATTTATTTGAGAATGAAGGGGAGAGAGCACAAGTGGGGGGAGGCGGAGAGGGAGAAGCAGGCTCCCCACTGAGCAGGTAGCCCGATGTGGGACTAGATCCCAGGACCCCAAGGTCACCACCCGAGCCAAAGGCAGACGGGTAACGGACCGAGCCACCCTGGTGCCCTATCCAATTGTTTCGATTTGCTTTTTCCTGATGATGAGTGTTGTCAAGCATCTCTTCATGTGTCTGTTGGCCATCTGGATGTCTTCTTTGGAGTAATGTCTGTTCATTTCTTCTGCCTCTTTTTAAATTGGATTATTTGTGGCTTTTGGTGTTGAGTTGTATAAGCTCTTTATATATGTTGGATACTAACCATTCATTGGATATGTCATTTGCAAATATCTTCTCCCATTCAGTACGTTCCCTTCTACTTTGGTTGATTGTCATAAAATGGCTCTTTATCTCTCTTCTGTTAAATATGAGGGTGAACCAAATAAACACAATATGGCATCGAGGTTACAATCTTTCCAAACTTAGTGGTCACTATATATATTATGCATCTTACTAATGCATAAATTAATCCTTTGACAATTTCAAAAGATCTCTTGTGAGAGGTGAATGAATCCGTAAGTGACATGTAATGTGGTGTTCAGTGACATTACAAAAACAACAAAGAAAACAGTTCACACATAGTGGAGGAGTCTGGGACATAGGGATGTCAATATCAGTTTAATGAAAAGCCACAAATGGTGTCCCAGTAAGGCATAAGACGTCTCATAACATAGGTGTACAGCCAGAAGAATATTGAGAGTCAGGACAAAACATTTTGAAAAATTAGTATTTTATTCACTTAGGTTAATACTCTGCCTCTTGCCCTATACTTTTTATGGGTAGAGAAAAAAAAAAATAAAGAAGACCCAAAGAGGAACATCATGACAGTCTGGAATTGGCAGTGTATGTGAGTGTATGTGAATGTATGAATATATATGACTACAAATAAGCCATTTTCCAGCTCTGTCCACTGGAAATGCCTAAAAATAAACCAATTGCAATGAGTGCCCGAGGAGACACATTTTGATCTGGGAGTATGGTTTCCCAGGAAACAAAACCACAGATTCTTAGAGAAATGACCGAGACCAGGCCAGACGCAACAAATCTTCTATATGAGACACAAACACCTCATCATACTGATATTAGGAAAGTTCTCAAAACTATGAGGGTCTTATCAAAAGGATATGAAAGCCAACCTGAAATCACTTTCACTGCTAAAAGAGAGGATAAATGGAGCACTCATAAGTCCATAATACAGTGGTTTGAAACACTTCGATATGACTGAAGCCTTGCTTTCATATTAACACAGTAATAAAAGAAAATGAAGAGGAAAAGAACGGAACTTACAGGTTCCCGTTAGAGATGCTAGGGGACCAGAGTTTTCCTTACAAAATGTACCACCAGGTATATAGTATTGGGGGGAAATTTCTTTTCCTGCAGGTGTTCATACAAGGCTTCTAGGATCCAAACCATGATGATGAAGTATCATCATTTTGCTCCACAGAATCAATGGATGGATGGGCCTTGAACATAAGGGGACCTGAGGTGCTTTCTGATGGAAGCGCACACAGCACTTGAGAGGAAGTCTTGCCAACAATTCAAACCTGAAACTGATCAGTTTCTACATCTGCCAGGTCCGACAGAGCAGTCGTTCCGATAATATTTGGAATGCAGTTAGCAGGACCTCTTTCCTTAGAAATGCATTTTAATTATATTTCATTTACAGCTCCCTTAAATGTAAACTTAAAACCTGAAGAAATACAGACGATTTTTCTATTAATCGCATCTTTATTACTCTGGCAGAATTCGGTTTCCCTTAATGTGAAGCATTAAGCGGCAAGATGCAAGATTATTTTGGATTGTTGTGCGCTTATACTTTTTACTTTTCAACGTTCCTGCCAGAAAATGTTAAATTCCATGTGTGGCTTGCCTTTTCTTTGTAATAGCACTGTTCTCCACGAACAGTGGAGATTCCACCACGAACTGAGAGGAAGTATGATGGACTGTGTTAAAGTATATCTGGCTATAATGCATTCCGTGGCCATGCTCCCGCACAAACACCTCAGTATTTTCAAAAATGATTAACAAAAAAGGAGAGAACAAGAGCTGGAGAGGGCGAAGCAGAGAGTGAGAGCCAGAGGGAGGGGGAGGGAACGAGGGAGGAGGAAGGAAAGGGAGAAACTGAGAAGAAATCTACACATTGCTAGGAGGCTTGAATACAGGTCCTACTCATGGGAGCGTGTGCATTTTATTTGGATCCTGATACAGAGAAAACAACTTAAAAACAACAATGGGAAATTTGAACACTATGTATTTTACATTACATATTTTAAATTAATTTATGAATATTTACAAGGTTATGATGATAATACTTTAAAAGGGTTCTCATTTAGGGAAACATACAGATACAACTGCAAATGAAATATGGTGTCTGCGATTTGCTTTAAATAATAAAGGACAGGGGCGCCTGGGTGGCTCAGATGGTTAAGCGTCTGCCTTCGGCTCAGGTCATGATCCCAGAGTCACGGGATCGAGCCCCACATCGGGTTCCTGGCTCAGCGAGGAGCCTGCGTCTCCCTCTGCCTCTCTCCCTGCTCATGCTTTCTCTCTCTCTCTATCTCTGTGTCTCAAATGAATAAATAAAATCTTAGAAAAAAAAAAAGAAAGAAACCCCAACCTTTAAAAAAATAATAATACAGGACAAAGTAAGTGGATGGGATTGTATTAAAACAAGGTCAGCCCTAATTTGATAACTGTTGAACCTGGCTGATGAGGACGGGGATGTTCTGTTCTACAATTCTGTCTACGTGTGTGTGCTACTGACAGTCTGCATCTAGAAAAGAGAGATAAAGAGTACCAGTCCACTGAGAATAATGGCAGCTGAATCTCTCAACACATGACTTTAAAGGGTTAGGGATTAACCTAGAGAGTCAGTAACACAGCTCATAACCCTGTCCCCGAACAGCCAGGGGCCAGAGAGAAGTGTGGACTCCAGATGGTTAGTACTTAGCCGGGTCTGGGAGCCAGAGACAGCAGGGCAGTCAGCACAGACCAGGCAGGCACTTAGAGGAGAGGACTTCAGGGAGGGCTTCTCAGCGGGGAACACAGGTGAATGATGGCAGAAAGAGAGTGGGAAGAGCTCAGAGGGTGCCCGAGACCTGCTGACTCCAGCTTCGGCTACTTGGATCCGAAGGAAGGGGCTGCATGGTGTGCAGGACAGAGGTGGCCCTCGGGGGAGGGCCAGACCTGGATGAAAGTAGTGTCCTTTGGAGGCTTGTGGTAAAGACAATGAAGCCACTGGTAGAAATGAAAGGACATACTGGAAGCAAGCAGGATCCCGGAGCAGAAGACAAATGGCCCCATCCCCAGCTATTTACATCTATTAGAACAATTACACCAAAGAGAGGGATCCAGACCTCAGGAATCCACAAAGCTACTCAGAGCACTCATTCCTTCCTACATGGAACTTTTGTTTCTCATTCCAGCAAACCCAGGTGTGTTAAAGGGAAAATGATAGAGCAGACCGGTGTTCCAAGGTGACAGAAGAAAACAAACAAGCAGAAATAGAGAGTCAAACATTTCAGCTCAGTAAAGATCCCCCCTGAAATCAATCACAAAACATAGGAAAACTAAAATGGTTAAAATGACACCCCGACCTGAATGAAATGTGCGAACAAGCATTTGTAGCCGTGAAAAGGTAAAAGTTCCCTTAAACACACGACTCCAAAGAGAAGTGGGCAAGAAACAAGAAATGGGAAACGAGAATTGTCAAAACTGGGAAAAAATTGAAGAAAATTTCTCGGGAAAGAGGCTGATCCACAAGATTCATAAGGGCAACATTGGTGCAAAATTAGAGTGGACTTTGAATACTGAAAAGAAAGCAGCCAAGAGAACAGAAAATGAACAGAAGATAGTGAGACAGGATCAGAGAGAAAGTCCTGGATGCCTGCGGGAGACGGAAACAAAGGAGTCAACAATAAGACCTATCCTCATAGAACTAATAGATATTATTTTATTTATTTTATTGTTTTTTAAAGATATTTTTTAAGATTTTATTGATTTATTTGACAGAGAGAGAATGAGAGAGAGAGAGCATGAGAGGGACGAGGGTCAGAGGGAGAAGCAGACTCCCTACTGAGCAGGGAGCCCGATGCGGGACTCGAACCCGGGACTCCAGGATCATGACCTGAGCTGAAGGCAGTTGCTTAACCAACTGAGCCACCCAGGCACCCCAGAACTAATAGATTTTAAAGAAAAAGAAGAAATCTCCTCTGAAGCTACAGACTTGCCCCCCGCCAACCACCAAAAAACCCCAATTTATATCCACTGGAAAGAAAAACAGTTTACATTCTATATCCCAATCAAACATACAAAACAAGGCAATATATATATTTTTCTTTTAAAATTTTGTATTTAAATTCCATTTAATTACCATATACTGTATTATTAGTTTCAGAGGTAGAATTCAGTGATTCAGGGCACCTGGGTGGCTCAGTCAGTCTGCCTTGGGCTCAGGTCATCCTGGGATCAAGGCTCATATCCGGCTCCCTGCTCCACAAAGAGTCTGCTTCTCCCTCTCCCTCTACCCCCTCACCTGCTTGTGTTCTCACTCTCTCATGCTCTCTTTCTCAAATAAAGAAATAATTTACAAAAGAATTCCGTGATTTGTCAGTTGCACATAACACCCAGGGTTCATGACATCGAATGCCCTCCTTAATGCCCATCACCCAGTTTACGCCATCCCCTACCCACCTCCCCTCCTGCAACCCTCAGTTTCTATTCTATAGTTGAGTCTCTTATGCTTTGTCTCCCTCTCTTGTTTTCCTCTTTTATTTTTCCTTGTCTTTCCCTATATTCCTCTGTTTTGTTTCTTAAATTCCATCTATGAGTGAAATCATATGGTATTTTGTCTTTTTCTGGCTGACTTATTTCACTTAGTATAATACCCTCTAGTTCCAACCATGTCGTCGCAAATGGCAAAATTTCATTTTTTGGTGGCTGAGTAATATTCCATTGTACGTATATACGCCACATATTGTTTATCCATTCACCTGTCGATGGACATCGCAACTCTATCCATAGTTTGTTGTGGACATTGTTCCTATGAACATTGGGGTGCAGGTGCCCCTTCAAAACACCATGTTTGGAAGAAAAGGTGAGTATGGCAGAGGGGGAGACGAACCATGAGAGATGATGGACTCTGAAAAAGAAACTGAGGGTTCTAGAGGGGAGGGGGGTAGGGGGATGGGTTAGCCTGGTGATGGGTATTGAGGAGGGCACGTTCTGCATGGAGCACTGGGTGTTGTGAATAAACAATGAATCATGGAACACTGCATCAAAAACTAATGATGTAATATAAGGTGATTAACATAACAATAAAAAAATTAAAAAAAACACCATGTTTGTATCCTTTGGATAAATACCTTTTTTTTTAAATAAATAAATTGCAGCTTAATAGGTAGCTCTATTTTTAACTTTTTAATTTTTTAAAATATTTTATTTATTTACTTGCCAGACAGAGAGCACGGGTGCACAAGCAGAGGGGATGGCAGGCGCAAGGTACAGCAGGCTTCCTGCTGAGCAGGGAACCTGATGGGGGGCTTCACCTCGGGACCCAAGGATCATGACCTGAGCAAAAAGCAGATGCTTGACCAACTGAGCCACCCAGGCATTCCTATGTTTCACTGCTGGAGGAAACGTCAAAGTGTTTCCCAGAGTGGCTGCCCCAGTTTGCGTTCCCACCAACAGTGTGAGAGGGTTCCCCTCTCTCCCTCTTCTTGCCAACATCTGTTGTTTCCTGAGTTGGCCATTTTAGCCATTCTGACTGCTGTGAGGTGGTATCTCACTGTGGTTTTGACTTGAATTTCCCTGAGAAAGCACTCTATTTTTAAAGCTCAGTCAAAACTCATTGTGCCAGTACTTTCTAATCAGCTAGATGTCCATGTACACAGGCAGGAGAAACAGTGTCCGATACGCAACCCCCAAGGAGTCCTGATTCCATCCCTAGGAGACCTTCGAAGGTGAACTTCACCTGACGAGAGATGACTGAGGAAATTTCGACTTTCAAACAGCTGATCACTGTTGAAGCTACTTAACTGTGGATCTAAAACCAAAATCTGGGGGTGGAGCGTGTGGGAAAAATAGGATGTAAATGGCATCTGTTTGGCTGGTTTCCACCCAGTGAAAACAAGAGCATAAGAAGAGGCAGGTGAAGACAGAAGGAAAGAGAAAATAGAATAATGTCAACGGTTTGAGGTTAAGAGATCACTTAAAACTTAGAGACTGAATGTGAAAAGTTTCAGAAGCTAATAAGGAACCAGACATGTCCAAAACCTTTGGGTGCAGGGCTCAGCCCTACCTACACAACCTTCCTAAACCCCAGACTCACATATAGACACACATAGGTGCACACACAGGAAAGAAACCCCGTACCACAGAGAGACAAACACAGCCAAAATTAGTTCCCCGTAGGGTACGTTTAGCCGAAAAGAGACGGAGACTCAGCATTAAATATGACGAAGAGAACCAAGAATATTTCCATTACTGTGTATCCAGATCCACCAAATCACCACGATAGGAACAGATTAGAGCATCCAATGTAAAAAAATCATGAGTCCATGGGATTGTCAAAACAAAAACTTTAATGATAATGAACAGGGAGGGAATGTTCTTTTCCACATCACATTGCCAGCAAATACGCGTTGTATAGGAATGGCACGGTTAGAATTCTTCCAATGTACAAACACACACAGGGTTAGGACACACCGTCAGGATCCTTAAAGGATGGCGACGTTTTAGAGAAAGACTGTAGAGAAGAGGGTCTGCATACATTCTCAGAGTATCACTTACCAAATCACTAATTTTATAAAGAAAATCAGGTGTCTCGCTCTGCACAGATCTGATAGGCCCTTCCCTAGCAAAGTAAGCAGTGCTGCTATCACAAGAATGGTGGTGGGCCCACGGGACACTCGTGCTCTCGGGGTAGGCTGAGCTAGGACACACACAGCGGGAACTATGCAGTGTCCTGGCCAAAGGGTTAGGCTGAATTTAATCAGGAGGACATGATCAGACAACTTCAGGATGTAGGCCATTAAGCTGGACTTTTGGCCTGTCCCCTACAAACAAGGGAATGTCACCATCACCACAGCCACCTAAAGGTGAGGAGATGTTTTGCGTTCAAAAGGACTAAATAAATACAGTCACACGTTCTTTTTACTCCTTTGAAACCCAAAATATCTCTTCTCCTTTTGGTTGTTTCTTATTTGTGGTGACATTGATTGTTTGAAGACACAGGCCGGTCATCTTGTTCAGTGGTCTACATTCTGAACTTGTCTGATAACTACCTCGTGCTCAAATTCAAGCTAAAGCTCTCCAGCAAGAACACTGCATCGTTCACGCTGGCTCCTCATAGCGCAGCCCATCTGGTGGCCCAGAGTGTCCAGTCTGACATGTGGTCTTTTTCCATGGTGCTCCTGACTCTGATTCTCTGTAGGATGAAATTTAGAGCAGCGAGACTTATGGTCTCTCAAAACTGTGTGTGATCTACTCAGGCATTGGTCTCCTTCGCTATCGATCGCAACTGCAGCTGAAGGGCTAGAATTTCTCTCCTCAAAGCGGTCTTTTGTAGCCAACGTCATACAGAATGGCTTGTGATCGTGCTGTTGATTCTCAGCAAAGGATCCCTCCTGTGCTCTGTTTGGCCTTTAACTTGATGTGCTGCTCTAGATTTACTTCATCAAGTGGAAAATATGGGGTTTTATGATGGGGTTTTATAATGGGGTTCCATTCAAGTGAAGAATCTCTTTTCTTCATTTCTGAAGTACTTGGTATCTGAGAGAGGAAGAGAGAGAGAACTCAACTGTGAGTCTTGCTCAGATCCTGCTGATAGCTGAGCCTGGAGGGGTGGCTACATGGTGACAGAGGCCAGGTGCAACTTGAACCCTTGTCCAGAGAAGAAGCTGAAGGGGGAGCCGCAGGTAGGCTGAGCGGGAGAGTGAGAGCCACAGGTCAGAAGCAATACCTCACCAAACTGACAGGCAGCCTGTGTTGCAGGATCCAGGGACCCCTGTGCTCCCCCAGCGGGAGCCTGGTGATATCACAGCTCAAGGCTGCTGTGAGCTTTTGCCAGATCCCAAGTACCTCTCCCTCAGCAGCCACTTCACTCTTGAGCCCCCTTCATCAGAAGCCAAGTGATGGCTTTCTCACGCCTCCCAGGGAGGGATGCACCTAGCACCCACACATACGTTCAAACACAGAGTGCTGTAGGAAGGAGGAGACCCTTGGCAGACAAACACACCCCCTTCTCACCCTTGTCCCGGTCTCCTGAGAAGAAGTCCAGGCTACGGAATGAGTCCCAGACTGTGAGAGCCAATAGGGGCCTCTGAATATCTCCAAGTTCCTTTCTGCCATGTGCAGATGAGGAGCCGTGGTCCAAGGACTAAGGACCCCCTAAAGCCATGTGACCTGTGACTGAAACCCCTGGACTGGAACTCAGGCTCAGGCCCTGTGCAAACATGTGGGTGAAGGGAGAGCAAAGCCTCTGATCTGGAGTCGTGGGTCGGCAGGAGACACTGTTGGTCACTTGGCTGGACAGGAACAAGGCCAGAGGGGCTGAGGGAAGAACCCAAGAATGAGAAACTCAAGGGCGAATCCACAAAAAGAGAGCAGGGGTGTAACCATGGCCCTAGTCATTTTCACTCAGCGACACCCACATCCTCGGAAGGTAATCTCAGCAGGATAGACCTCAGGGCATTTCTAGGAATATGCTCGTTACCTAGACTCGCAAACGCGGAAGTGAAAATGAGAAAGCATTAGTTTGAGCTCTCTAGGGCCTCATCCCTTCTTTTCCAAACTTTTCCGAAGGAAAGAGCCTCTCAGTGTTCACTAGTGTGAAGAAGGGCCTGCAAATGGATTAATAGGGGAGTGAGACCTAAGCTTCTTTACTGAGATGGTGGAAAAGGACAAATTTGGAATAAAATATTGTCTTTCAGTCTGCACTGAACCTGTCAGGGGCTGTGCAATCCACTCAGTGACCAGGGAACTGTCGTTTGCATTGTCGTAGGAGGAAAGAAAGCACTCAATTCCTTCACCTTTGATCAGGGAAGGGATTAGGTTTTGGACAGTGGCTTTTTATGCAATATGTAATTCTCCTGTATCCTATATTATAGGGGCTGAGGAGAAACCTGACTCCAGCGGGTCCAGTGTGGCACTCCCAGCTGTGACTTGGGTTCTCATTTAGACTTTGTAAGGGGGGCTCTTTCTCCTCAGCTTTAACACTTCTTATTCACATGGAGAAGTTGAGGGTTATTTGTCCTCCTAGGTCAGATTTCCCGATAGACCCCCGAGGAGAATCCTTGTGCAAGGCACTCATTAAGACAATGCTCCTGGGAGAACAGGGCCTTGGAGTTGGGGAAGCAGGGAAGGAAGGCAGAGGCCAAGGAATTATGCGATTTCCCGCAAAGTCCCACTTGCGCGGCGACCTGTGTCAATGATGCCGCTCGGCTGAGGACGGCCAGCTGCAACCAGGTGATGGAGATGGAAGGGCCTTTGGGCCACTGGTTTCTGATGAAGGGGGCTCAAAGGCGAGGAGGCAGCCCCGTGGGAAACAGAGGTGGCACCAGCTGTGAGAGTGTCCAATCGAGGAAGAGAACAGTGTGTGTGTTTGGGGGTGGGTGGAGGTAGAATCAGAAGGAGAGCAATAGGAATCCATGCCCCAGAGCTACAAATGTGTGATTACCTCTGTGCCCTAGCGTGAAGGCCACGGAATATGCATGCGAGCCTCCACTTGCGAAACTGCACTTTTCTCTTGATAATCTTCCGTTTCATGGCACCGAGGGCTTTCATTGGGCTAAAGACTTGACACGCACACTGGCTGTCCTTCGATCCCTCTGTAGTATCACCGTCCGGCATGGGAGGGTTCTTCATGCAGATGGAAGCTTCCAAACCCAGCTCTGAAAAGAAAAGCACATTAACAGGATGCGCTGTTATTCATGATCTTTCTGAGCCTCCACCTGCACTGATGCCAAAGAAGGACGGTGGGCAGAATGAGAAAGGCCATCCGACAGGACAGAAGAAAGGAGAAGCCAGTGGACAGACTTTGATTATTTCCTGTTTTCTTCTTCTCTCTCACACTAGTCTGTAAGGATAAGAGTGCCACGAGGCCAACGTGCTCACAATCGACAAAAGTGAAATCGAGCGAAACAGAATTGGTAAAGAGAAGTAGTTCCGGGGAAGAGAAGACAAAGGCAAGGAAATCATGCTGGAACGAGGCTGTACAATTGGAGGGAAGAGATTATAGAGACCATCCAAAGACCAAGTTGAAAGGAAGCCTTTGGGGAGCAACCAGGGAAGAGAAAGCTGGGGAATTTACACAGCACGCCCCAACGTGTGGTACATTTCCTATAGGAACACCGGGTATAATATATGTCATGTATGTGACTAAAGATATAAAGGTGTGTGTCTGTATGTACGTATGTATCTAATGGAGAAAATGATTAAATAGAGGTTGGGGGACATGGAACATGACATTCTAACCCCCTTCCTGGTCAGCTGAAAGTGGAAAAAATACACAAATTCAAGAAGAATGAGAAAAGCAGTGGTGAGAAACAGGTGACCTGTTCAACACCATGGATGGATTTCAGGGGGAGCAGGTGGGAACAAAAGAGAGTAAAACCACCTGCCACAGAGAGATAGTTTGTATTCACCCCCATTTCATGAGTTGAAACCTATGTGATGTGATTGTAATGGGATGGTGTTGTGGGGTGAGACTTTGGGAGACAGATCATCCCATAAACGGGACTCATGCCCTACAAAAAGGCCCCACAGAGCTCTCTGTCCCCTCCGCCCTGTGAGGACAGAGCAAGAAGGTGGCCACCTCTGAACCAGGAAGGCAGTGTCAACAGCACCGAATATGCACCTAGGTGGATTGTGGATCTACCGCGCCTGCAGAACTGTGAGCTATTGATTTCTGCTGTTGACAACTCAGCCTGTCTGTGGCATTTCTGTTATAATCGCCGGAAAGGACAAAGAATCTCGCATGGAGCCTGGTTTCCTGCTCAGGCCTCCATGGAAGGTGAGTCACCGAGAGAGGGACTGAGCCAGCAAGGTGAGTCGGGACCCGGACCGTGGGCGACAAGGAGAAGTGACAGAGAGGCTCAAGGGGGAAGACGGTAAGTAGGTCCCGTTCAAAGGCCATTGTTGGGGCTGTGCATCCCCGAAAACTCACTGAGCTCTTTCTCGGGGGCCTCTCCCTGGTGCCACCGAGCTGCTGCTAATGTCTCCGCCACGTGGGAACGGCGCCTCCCCATTTCTCAGGTAGTTCGGCGCCTGACAGAGGAGTCCCGGGCCACCCCAGGCTCCAGGAAGGGACACTGAGTGCGGGAGGGTAAGGAAGACACGACCCAGGGGAGGGTGGAAAAGCTCAGACGTCAGGAAATCCGAGCAGAGGCGGATTCTGATGAGCAGGAAGCTGGGAACGAGGCCCCAGAGATGAGGGGAGATGACGAACTAGACGGAGGATCAGAGGAGAGAGTGACGTGTGCACTTTATGTAAGAAAGTGGCCCCTTATTTGTTTAGAAAAGGGAAAAAACAGAAATAAGCCGGAGACCAGTATTTCTATTGTGAATGTGAGCGCCAAATAGGGAAGATGGGCTTGGAGATGCTGACGGAGAGAAAACCGGGCACAGGAGCCTTCCTGAGAAAGCCAGGGGAGATGGGGTCCGTGGAAGTGGGGCCAGTAGGAACCGCTCCAGCCCCATGAATCATGCCCTGACACCATTTTCCAAGTGTGCAAGCACCACAGAGACCCCAAAATTAGACATGACAAATTCACAGATGTTATCAAGCAATTGTTGTTGAATCAGCCCCCCTAGAAACGATGTGGTTTCATGCTCCCAGCATTGATGGAACGGAGATACCATCTGCACAGGTTCTGATGAGGGGACCGAGGGGACAATACGTAAGAAGATGACTAAGTTAAACAGCCAGGAAGTCGCAAGCCCAGGCCCTGGGACACAGCTGCCACTAAACACAGGCTCTTGCTCACCTCGCTGTATTGGAGCATCGTGGGGTTCGACCTCACCCCACTGCGGCCTCCAGCCATGAGCCGGTGATGACCAATGCGGGGACCAGAACGGCCTACTCCTGTCCCCACTCACCTTGGAAGGGCGGCCATTGGTTCCCAGGACCCAACTCGGCGTCCAGGCTCCCGAGGGTGCAGGAGAGGCCGAGCCTGGCTCTGTTGTCACCACAATCCAACTGCTGGTCCAACTGCAGTGGCAGAATATTGGCCACCTGGGTGCTTGGCTGTGTCCGTGCTCCTGAAGTCTGCACCTCTGCCCTTTGGAAAGTCCAGTTTCCGCTTGATGGCCCTTGGTGACAGGGAGCCTGCATCGGAGCTGAAGCAAGAAGAGATCTCAATGGGCTCAATCCCCGGGCTCCTTAGCTGAGCACTCCCAGACCACCCATGTCTGACGTCCCCGTCTGCCTTTAAGACCACACTGTGAGCAAGCACAAAGGCACACATGATATGTATGAAGGAGATGTCACCATTATGTCCCAGCCTGGGGATGCTGGGATGGCAGGTTCCAAGCCAGCAAAGTCCCTGAGGTGAAAATACCCCCTTGACGCCACCGGGCCTTTGGATGGGCACATGAGTTCATGCCTATCATTCAGTTAGTAGTAACCTTGGTCCTACAGCCTAGGGAGAAGATCCTAGAGAGGCCTCAGGGCATGTGGAGAAGGAGTTGTCGGTTGTTTCCCCCTCAAGAAAACGAACAGGGAAACAAGTTCGACCTCCAGGCTTCAGGTACCACTAGAGAAGGGAGTTGCGAAGGGTACCTCTAGATGCTTTAGGTACCACTAGAGACGGGACCACGGACCAAGTTATGGGAACATTTCACAGCTCTGGAGCCTTTTGAGGTTTCTTATCTGCAATATCTGATTGCTTTCCCCCCACCCACACATCTGTATGCGATATATTCTATTGCCATTGGAGGAGGGGCTAACAGCTCTGAGTAACGTAGCAGCGGTCTGAGTCCCTTTGGAAACTTCCAGGCCAGAAGTACTACAGGATCAGACTTGTGGGTCTTCAGGGAGGGCATACAGCACCCAGTCCTCGCATCACACACCCCTCAGTGAGGTGTGGACCGCACTCCGTAATCAAACCCGCTCAGATTGCGACTGTGAAGGGAGTCCGTGTTCTCAGAAAGGGGGCTAACCAGAGACGTGCCACAGCCTCTCGCCAGAGCAGGTCAGCCTCAGCGGGGCCTGGCGGCTCCCTGCCATGATTCCTGGTCCCTTGTGTGCATCTCATTCTCCCTAGTCTTTGCATCTGTCACTACAAACGATTCCATGAGTCTGTGACTGTTTAGCCTCCCTGGCAACGCCCTGTATCTCCTCTCACCGTGGTTCTCCCACCTCCTTCTATCTGCTCTTTCCTGCCTGCGCTAGCAACGCCCCCAAGTCCTGTCCTCCCAAACGCCCACCGTGCTGGGGAACGCTCAGTCTCCTCTCTGCTGCACATACTCTCCACACCTCACCCTGCCTCTGGGGTCGCTTGGTCCTCTGGTCCCTCTCTGTCCTCCAGAATCACTTCTCCCCACGCCACACCAGGTGCCTCCCCAGCTCCCAGGGCTTCTGCCCCAAGCACGTCTCTCAGATGGGTAGGCCTTCCATCATTCCTCGAGGCACACTGTCACCAGTCATTGTTAAGCACAATTTAGGACATGTCATATGACTTTATGATACTTCCTACTGGGGGAAAGGCTAAATCGTCTGCAATTAGCAAATCTGGTTGGAGAAGGAGTTGTCAAAACCAGGTTCCCCATTCTCAAATGTTATCTTGAATGAAGGTCTAAGTGTGCTTAAAGTTATGACTCCTAATTTCCTCACGTTCTTTTATGGCTCTTTTCTCAACTACCAGGGTTCATTTAATCTACTCAAACAATGTGCTTTGCACATGCAGAAGAAAGGGAAAATATTTTATCAAACTCTGAAGGACCGTCCACTATTTTTAGTTTGCCTAGTGGGGAAAAGCCCTGGATGAAAGCTAAGGTTGGCACTTCCATGAGATTGGCCTGTTTCTACAAGGGTTCTCCCTGTGCAGGCAGGATGGGCCTGAGTAGCCCTCCTGCGGCCCTGTTGCTGGAATCACAGCCTATGCACACTGATCACACGCTGCCGTCAGAACCCCTACCCTGGACGGGCCGTGTATAATATAGATGCTGCATTCACTCATCTCAGCCCATCCACGTGGCTGAACGTTGCCCCCATGGTCCAGGGTGAATGGAAGGCCGTATCACACACACCTGCCTTCTGAGACATGTGTCTGAACCTTTCTCATCCCACTGCCCATGGGAACCCACACTTGGCCGTCAGCATCTCTGAGGGAATGTGCAGCCTTACAAGGGTGACAGGCAGCCAAGTGAGGAGCCTCCATGGGACCCCTGGTGAAAACAGAAAAGCCTGGGGACCACTCAGCCCTGATTGCTTTGGGATGGAGAGCCTCTTTGAGACCTTGATCTCGCAGAGGGGCTGGACGAGCCGCTGGTTCTGCTTACACCACAGAGTGACACACAGGGTAGGGGTTGGCAGATGCATGGCTGAGTCACAGGGGTCTTTGGGGCAGTCTTGCAACATTTTTGTTTACATTCACAACTGTTTCAAATAATTTGGTACAAAAGCAGAGATGAAAGTGTGAGCTCCATCCCCACCTACACCCTGACAGGACTGAGTTGAGATCAATGGACAGCCTGATCTGGTGAGTCTGATGTCCCACTACCCACTGGCCAGAAGTCTTGAGCAAGTGACGTGACCTTGCTGAGGCTCAGCACCCTCAGCTGTCACAGGAGATGCCACATGGACTCAAGAGTGTCCCTGTGAGGACCCGATGCTTCCAGAGAAATAGAGGTGCTGCTGAGTGGGCACGGGGAGGGGCATGGTAGAGCACAAGAGTAAATAACTCTGTGTTTCATTTCTGCTTCCTGAATTGCTGTAACCCCTAGGAAGCCTTGGCTTCCTTACCCCTCGGAGAGGGATAGGAAACAGGGGAGAAAGTGGTCCTAGTGTGGAAAAGCTGTTACTGACCAAATAAGGTGAGGGACAAATCGTTTCACGGCCAATTTCACTATACAACATTGACACGGCAAGGAACATCTTATACTCCTTGCTGCTCCTTCAAAGTGATTTGATGAGCAAAGAAAGACTCCTAACGATGCCAATGCTTCTCCCAGAAGGGAAGGCCGAAAAATACCCTGAGTGGGAAGAAAGGGAAATTGGGTTTTAGCCTGCACTCCTCTGAGAGTGTGGCCCCAAGGGGGTCTGGCTCAGCAGGCAGCATTTTCTGAAGAATCTGGAGAGGGGAACAACTCTGCTTTGCTCCTGAATGAGGCCACGCCCACGTCAGGTGCACGGGCCATTGATCATTGATAGGACATTATGCCACTGAGCAGACACTTGACTGAAAACATATCCACATGGGGGAAAAGTCACTGACGCTGCAGGAAGGGTAAAAAGCACGCCATCCGTGGAGGATGGAAAACCGGGGCTAGGGCTCTGGCTTCACTGAAACCATGGTGTACAGACAGGATTCGAGGCTGAGGATTTTCGATCTATATGCTCCAGAGGAACGTAGGCACCCCAGGAGCAAAAACTTTAAAATCAGCAACAAATGCTGATTTCCGATGCTACAAATATGGAGCTGACTGGAAACCTGTGTGGAGAGCCAGAGACTTTGCAGGAAGCACACAGGAAATAGAACTGGCAACAGAATTTCATGGGTAGCACAGAATTCTTCTTGCAAGAAATAAAAAGAGGTCTGTGACCCAGATGTCTCCAGGTGAGATAGTGGTGGCTGAGTTTTTGCCCTTTTCCCTCCATTTCTCCTCTCCAACCTGACTTGGTACCAACAGCCTGCACTTGTGAGGGGGCCGGGTGACAGAGGGTAGTCTGAGACAGAAGGAAAGGAAATTTGTCTGATTCAAAACACACTTTTTTTTTTTTGAAGTAGGCTCCACAACCAGTGTGGAGCTTAACCTGGGGCTTGAACTCACAACCCTGAGATGAAGATCTGAGTGGACATCAAGAGCTGGATGCATAACCAACTGAAACACCCAGGTGTCCCAGTGTTTTCAAAATTAACTCCAAGGGCAAAGTTCAAACCAGTTTGAGTCTACAGGGCCTGTTGCCACGGGTGCATGTCTCAGCCTATTTAGGTGGTTGGATACAGAGAAGACAGGCTTCCTTGGAGCCCCCGCCCCAGGAACCTTGTGCCCCTCACGTGGGAGTACTTACCATCTACATCCAGACCCAAGAAAGTTTCCAGAGTATCAAATATGGATGAGGCACTTGCATACGGCCTCCAGGTGTCTGGCAGGTCATGGCCAACTGAAGAAGTCAAACAACATTCGTCCAGTGAGTCCTGTGGGACTTCATTCTCTTCTGCTACTGGCAGCTCCCTGGGGAACCTGGTGTTACAGGGAGGACAGGAGATGCAACGAGAAGGTTGAGTCAACACGGAGTCCCAGCTGGTTTTGGTGGCAGGGAGGAGGGACTGGTCACAGGAAACCAATGGGAAGTCCCCATCAAGGGAGATGAACCATTCTGCCTCTATCTGGGGCCAGAGTGTGGCTGCACTGGGGAGAGATCACGGAGGCGGGGAGGGAGCGAGAGCAGGAGGTGCTCAGAGCATGGACAGAATGGGAGCTTAAGGGAAGGAGCCTGAACCAGCCCTGTGCACAACAGTCACAACACATAGCACACTCAGAAAACAATAAAACCGGCATCAACACTTTTGCATACATTTTGTTGAAATTTACAGAAATCACCAAGACAACCCCAGATTGGCAGCATTGTAGATTCCTAGAAAGCTCGTATGTCCAAGGCCTACTTGTCTAAATACTGAGACATGAATTTTCGTTTTCCTAAACACTTCCCTTGCCATGAATTCCTGCCATCATCATAATGCGAAACCAGCAGCGACAGATGGGCATTTTGGATGGATCCAATACAAAGTGTCCCTGTGACTGCTTAGGATACCTGCATCAATGGACAAGAGGTTCCTGCTTTTGGGGGGGGATTAAGAAAGGGGCCTCTAGAAGTACCACAGTGAAACAGAGAACACTGCTAACGGAAGATTTTGTGGGTGGCTGAATGGGTAAAATAGGTACGTTTAGCACTTTCTAGATTTGCCTAGATCTGAGATCACGAGATGTCACCATTGAATTAAAGCCCATGATTCTTCAGAGTTACCTGGGGCATATCCGGTCTTGGTCTTCCTCCAAAAGATCATTATGATTTTCTACAAACAAATACAGACCGGTCCAGTCACATAAACAGAACATTTGTACGTTAAAATTAAGTATCCAATACAACTAGTGCATGGGCATAATTACCCTTAGTGGGGCAGCAGGATACTCTGAGAGAAATCCTCCTGGAGGCCTCAGGTAGTACCTTGGGATTGTGCCTTGGTTTTCTTTCCTATACCATTGGGCATGAGCTCCCTAATGTGATAGGGCCACATCTCAAGTGTCTGTGTACAGAGTGAAACATCTGTTTTACCACAGATTCTGGGGAACAGCTTACATGCATTCTAAAACCTTACTGGAACAAACTCTCATTCCCTTATAGTATAGTATGAGATGCTCTAGGTGTGAGGGTTTAAGGGAATTTAGACACAAAGACCAGGCTGATGGATGGAATCTGCAAACCCTCACAGCAAAAGGAATCTATTGTGTACAGTCCTTTGTGCTACACAGACATATGAGCCATGCATGGGGAGGGGCGATGCCCAGGCTCAGCTTTGCTTCGAGGAAAACATACAAGGAGGCTGATGGTAGAAGCGTTGACGTGCAATACTCCGACGATGACTCAGTGTAGACAGACAACACAGAGGATACAGACACTGGGGATCGGTGCAGTGAAAGCAGGGAAATGACAAATCCAAAGATACAGGTAAGGCTGACAACATCTTTGGACAGGCACAAAAATTCAAGGGATGTTTTTCGGGTCTACAAAGGAGAGCAGTGCAGATGAGGAGAGGCATTTAAAGGAAATCAGGAACAAAGACAGACACCTCTGCATATGCAGCTCAACTGAGAGTGAGTTCGTCATATCTGCCTTGACTCCAATGTCCTAACTTCTGTCAGGAGCCGTAAGCATGGCCGGAGATGCGGAACAAACGGTAGGTCCCTGACTCACCTGATGTCTATGGTGAAAAGTCTATCCTGGGGCCTGACTCAGATCCCTATGTCTAGCGGGCTTCTACACAGCGATGACACATCTCAGCGGAACCAGAGGTTGGATACCAAAAATAGCGGGGCAACTTGGGAGGCCAGTTGGAGCTTTATCACATGGACAGTGGAGGACTCACGAGCGGCTTCCAGAGGAGAACAGATGTCCAGATCTTGGAAAGAGTGAATGTCAGCCCTCCTAGAATTCCCGTGGGGGTCAGACAGGCCAGGAAATGCTGAGGAAATCATACAGCATTCATCCATTGAGTCCCATGGGTTGTCCTGCACTTCCACCACTGGCAGCTCCCTGCTGAACCTGGTAGGGTGGGGAGATCTGAATATTAAGACAAGAAAGGTGGACCTCCCACCATCCTAACCGTTTTGATGGGCAGCTGGGAATTACACTCATAAAAAAGGGGCACACCAATTTTTGACAGCAACAACTCTGCTCCTGTTTCAGGCGGCAGTGTGGTGCTGTGGGGGCAGTAGATATAGAGAACGGAAGGTGCTCAGGGCAGTGGCCACAGAACTAAGCTTCTGAGCAACAACCTGAACTAGTGTGGAAAGGAAGTCATGACTCACAGCCTGCATGGATAATCCTAAAGGTGACTTCAACACATTTACGTAAATGTTGTCGATACTACCTTCACTGACCAAGTGAACGCGGGTGTTAAAAGGCATCTTCAAAATGGAGACATCTTGTGTCTTCAGTGTCTCTTTCTCTAACTACTGTGACAGGAGGTGTTCTTTTCCTATAATATATCCTCAATGTGGTAACACCAAAGAGTTAGAGGCAGATATGCCTCTCACTCTGGTTTTACCAAAAAGAGAAGAGGGGAATGCGGAGAATCCCTGTGAAGGATTAGTTCACAAAGTTCAACTGACTGCAGGTTATTGAAACGGAGGGGTCAATAAAAGGAACGTAACCGTGTTACACGGTGAAGACATACATCAAAGTTAAAAGAGATACTTTGTAATTGAAGAATGGATGCAATAGATATGTTCGGCCATTTCTATTTTTTCCTCGAGATGCAATCCTTCAGTTTAACCACTGAAATAACAACCCATGATTCATCAGAGTTACCTGGGGCATGCCTGGTCCTGGTCTTCTTCCTCCTCATGGTGGAACTGATTTTCTGTAATTATATAGAGACAGGGCTGGTCATGAATGAGATCCTTCTCGGTACGTTAATAATCCAGGGTCTCATGTTACCCACACACTCAGATACGTTCAATGTGAGAACAGGTTCAGTCAGAAGAATATGTCAGGGTGCCTCCGATATTGTCATGTGATAACTGGCTTGATTTCCGGCCTGAGCCATTTGGAAAAATTTATTCTATCTAGGAGATTAACATCACAGTCTCCCCTGTCGTCTGTGCAAGCACTTGAACTTCTCTCTTTGACACAGATTCTGGGGAGCCAGCCTCCCTGCATTCTAAAAGGATCGCTGCAGCATTCACCCTTCTCTCGTCAGATAGCCTGGTTGTTGAAGGCTCCGTGGAATTTGTACACTGAGACTGAACAGATGGAATGCAACTACAGACACTGAAATTCAAGTGAGTCTTTGGTGCTACTCAGAACATTGGCCTGATTCATGTGGTGGGAGAATGCCAAGGCACAGCTCTGCTTCTGGAAACACACAATCAAGCTATCAGTAGAGACACTTAGGGTGGGTTTTCAGACAACTGTTTAGGAAGACAAGCCAACCTAAAGGAGACAGAGAATGGGGCTAAGAATAGCAAAACCAGTTAACCCTGGACAAGAATGCCAAGTGACTGCGGCAGGCACAGATTCTTAACGGACCCACCTCCGAGATGAAACATAGAGCTTATTAGAGGTGAAAAGAGACATTTCATCCAAATTAGGTCTGACAGACAGGTTTTATGGTCGTGTTGCTGAGGTGAGTTGAGCTTGTCGTGCCTGCCTTGGCCCAACAACGAAGTGACAGAGAATTCAAGGTAACATGGGCATGCCCTGGGACTAAGAAGAGAGCAAATGTGCCTCGCCCACCTGATGTCTGTGCTTAAAACTCAATCCTAGAGCCCAGTGCAGATCAGTTTGTCTCTACAGGGCCTGCCCACAGGGATGACCTCTCTCGGCACAGCAGAGGTCTGGGGTACAAAGAACAGGAGATCTTTGTGGGTGTCCAGGTGGAGCTTGATCACCTGGACAATGGAGTACTCACTGGTCACTTCCAGAGAGGAACAGACTTCCAGTTCCTCGGGTAGGAAGATGTTGGTGCTCCTGTAAGGCCAGTAGGAGTCAGACAGGTCGGGAAGAACTGAGTATGTCAAGTAGTGTTCATCCTGAGAGTCCCTTGAGACGTCCTGCTGTACCACCTCTACCAGCTGTCTGCTGAGCCTGCAGGGTAGGGACAAGTGAAGATTAACCTAAGAGGGATCTGAAGTCATAAGTCCTGTCAGGCTTTGATGCAAGGCGGAAGGGAGTGGTCAAGAAAGCAAAGAGGGGAAGGACCCATTAAGAAGAGAAACGATTCTTGTTTTCGTGGGACACGTTGTGTTTCACACAGGGGCAGCTGTTCGAAAGGAAAATAAGTGCTCGTGCACGGGCCAAATAGCAAGCTTCTGGCGAAAGAGACTGAATTATCTCTGTGCCTTCCACTTATGACTCATACCACACGAGTCCCACAATGGTGGCCTTTCCCCTTCCATGCAAATGGCATTGAGTTCTGCATGTAGTGGCCAAGCACGGGCAGCTCTGGGGGCAGTGGACTGTCACAGAAATCTCATGCCAGGAAGCCCTCTTTCTCTCAACCTTGTGGCATCATAGAACATGTTTGTCTACTTGCTATGATATTTTAATGTTATGAACACTTGTCCACACGAAATCTAAAGACAGAGAGCAGATGTGCATGGCTCTCTAAAGCACACAAGAATGAGCAAGCACCGTGGTCCCTGTGACATATTCGTTCACCCGGGTCAGCGGACTGTGGCTTACTCAACTCGAGAAGTCATTAAGAAATGGGAAACAATCCCAGTACAACGGTGAAGACAGAGAACATTGTGAAACTGGTAATTTGTCCTGGACCGCATGGATAATACCGTGCTCGTCAGCACTTTCTGCTTCTCCCCGGATGCCACTTTTGAATCCCCAGCCCCCGAGTGTCCAGAATTACCTGGGGGCAGCCGGCTCTTGTCTTCCCAGACCCTCCTGATCAGTTCGGTCTTCTGCAAATAATGAAGAGAAAGAATTACGTTAAGCACATTCGCCTTCACAGATGCCCACTCCTATATCCTGCATAGCACAGGACTGACATATAAGCACAGCAATACCAGGCAACTGTGAGTGTAAACATCCAGGAGCGCTTAGGTAAGGCCTCGCGGGCAAAAATTGGGATGGTACTCTTGAGTCATTAAACCAATATCCCTGATAAAACAAGCCATCCTCATAGCATCCTAAATCTTGAGTCTAGGCAAACAAACCGATTCTGTTTCTCAGAGATCCTGGGGGAACTCCCTGGCTGCTTCCTAGACAGTTGCTGCAATATTGAGGCTTTTTCCATCTGAAATTCCAACAGGTGCATGGTTTAGAGGAATCAGCCATGCAGATTAAACCAATGAATGGATTCTACACGCCATCAAATCAGAACAATCTTGAAAGCTACAAAGAAACAGGGGACACTCATGGGGTAGGGAAGTTTCAGGACCCTCCATTGCTCCAGAGAAACATACACTGTCCCATAGCAGTGGTCCAGTTCGGGTTCTCAGCTGACTTGAGATGAGATAAGACAAATGAAGACCTAGACGAAGTGAAGAGCGTGAACCAGGGGAGTGCCATCTCCAGAGATATAGAAAAGGCTGCCAACAGCCTTGGCAGGCACCCAAATTCAGGGGCATGTTTCATGAATGGAAATTAGAGCCTTGGAAGAGAGGACACGAGCTGAATTCATAATTAGGAGGTCTGGCAGTGACCTCGTGGGCCTGGGATGGAGAGGTGTATGAGTCTGGCAGGGTGTGAGGAACAAGGAATATGGACACCACCTGGGGGACCACGTGGAGTTATAGCCCCTTTGGAATGGGAGCATTCATAGGCCATATCCAGAGTAGACCCAAATTCAGGTTCATCAAATAGGAATTTGCCATCACGGTAAGACTGGCCGCTGTCACGCCTTTCTTGCACATTTGAAGGAGCCAAAACACATTCATCCACTGTGTCCTGTAGGAATTCCTTCTTTTCAACATCCTGGGGCTCCATGCTATGCCGGGGGAGACAACAATGATAGAAGATCAAACCAGGAGGATCAGACACCATGGCTTCCTAGCTGGTGTTGATGGGTGTGATAGCGAGTGGTCCCAGAAAGCAATGGGGCTGTCCCCTTGGAGGGAAAATACTATCCCCCTATATAAGGAGCAGAGTGTGGCCTCCGATATGAGGAGCAGTGGGAGACAGAGCAGGAGATATTCTGTGCACTGGCCTCATAACCAGGTGACGGAGGAGGTGACTAAAACATCCCTGTCATACTCATGTCATAATTATGACTCCCAGCACACAGAGGTTATCAAAACAAGTGGCTTCAACCCTTCTGCATACGTTGCATCGACTTGTACATGCAGTGTCCAAGGGACTAAATATCCTGAGGCCTTACTGCCTCTCAGACATTCTGACTCCAAGGAATATTTTCTCAATATTTTGATGGGACATGCATTTATTCTTCAATTTCCTCTCTTGCTATCCAAAATCCTCCAACATGATGATGTCAAACAGACACAAAGTTAATACGCATCTCACTTTGGTTTTAACCACACAGGAGAAAACAGCTGATTACCGGAATCCCTGGGTATGGTCAATTCATGTGTGTCCACTCTCTGTAGGTTATTCAACATGAAAGGGAGTAAGAAAGTGACACCTACACAACTACCACATGAAAATAGATGACATGGTTAAAGGGCATATTCTGCTATTGACTGAATGGATGGAATAGTTTTAGGCAGCACTTTCTCTCTATCCCTGGATGTGAGCCAGCGAGGTGAGTCGGGACCCGGACCGTGGGCGACAAGGAGAAGTGACAGAGAGGCTCAAGGGGGAAGACGGTAAGTAGGTTCCGTTCAAAGGCCCTTGTTGGGGCTGTGCATCCCCGAACACTCACTGAGCTCTTTCTCGAGGGCCTCTCCCTGGTGCCACCGAGCTGCTGCTTATGTCTCCGCCACGTGGGAACGGCGCCTCCCCAATTCTCAGGTAGTTCGGCGCCTGACATAGGAGTCCCGGGTCACCCCAGGCTCCAGGAAGGGACACTGAGTGTGGGAGGGTAAGGAAGACACGACCCAGGGGAGGGTGGAAAAGCTCAGATGTCAGGAAATCCGAGCAGAGGCGGATTCTGATGAGCAGGAAGCTGGGAACGAGGCCCCAGGAATGAGGGGAGATGACGAACTAGACGGAGGATCAGAGGAGAGAGTGACATGTGCACTTTGTGTAAGAAAGTGGCCCCTTATTTGTTTAGAAAAGGGAAAAAACAGAAATAAGCCGGAGACCAGTATTTCTATTGTGAATGTGAGCGCCAAACAGAGAAGATGGGCTTGGAGATGCTGACGGAGAGAAAACCGGGCACAGGAGCCTTCCTGAGAAAGCCAGTGGAGATGGGCTCCGGGGAAGTGGGGCCAGTAGGAACCGCTCCAGCCCCATGAATCATGCCCTGACACCATTTTCCAAGTGTGCAAGCACCACAGAGACCCCAAAATTAGACATGACAAATTCATAGATGTTATCAAGCAATTGTTGTTGAATCAGCCCCCCTAGCAACGATGTGGTTTCATGCTCCCAGCATTGATGGAACGGAGATACCATCTGCACAGGTTCTGATGAGGGGACCGAGGGGACAATACGTAAGAAGATGACTAAGTTAAACAGCCAGGAAGTCGCAAGCCCAGGCCCTGGGACACAGCTGCCACTAAACACAGGCTCTTGCTCACCTCGCTGTATTGGAGCATCGTGGGGTTCGACCTCACCCCACTGCGGCCTCCAGCCATGAGCCGGTGATGACCAATGCAGGGACCAGAACGGCCTACTCCTGTCCCCACTCACCTTGGAAGGGCGGCCATTGGTTCCCAGGACCCAACTCGGCGTCCAGGCTCCCGAGGGTGCAGAAGAGGCCGAGCCTGGCTCTGTTGTCACCACAATCCAACTGCTGGTCCAACTGCAGTGGCAGAATATTGGCCACCTGGGTGCTTGGCTGTGTCCGTGCTCCTGAAGTCTGCACCTCTGCCCTTTGGAAAGTCCAGTTTCCGCTTGATGGCCCTTGGTGACAGGGAGCCTGCATCGGAGCTGAAGCAAGAAGAGATCTCAATGGGCTCAATCCCCGGGCTCCTTAGCTGAGCACTCCCAGACCACCCATGTCTGACGTCCCCGTCTGCCTTTAAGACCACACTGTGAGCAAGCACAAAGGCACACATGATATGTATGAAGGAGATGTCACCATTATGTCCCAGCCTGGGGATGCTGGGATGGCAAGTTCCAAGCCAGCAAAGTCCCTGAGGTGAAAATACCCCCTTGACGCCACCGGGCCTTTGGATGGGCACATGAGTTCATGCCTATCATTCAGTTAGTAGTAACCTTGGTCCTACAGCCTAGGGAGAAGATCCTAGAGAGGCCTCAGGGCATGTGGAGAAGGAGTTGTCGGTTGTTTCCCCCTCAAGAAAACGAACAGGGAAACAAGTTCGACCTCCAGGCTTCAGGTACCACTAGAGAACGGAGTTGCGAAGGGTACCTCTAGATGCTTTAGGTACCACTAGAGACGGGACCACGGACCAAGTTATGGGAACATTTCACAGCTCTGGAGCCTTTTGAGGTTTCTTATCTGCAATATCTGATTGCTTTCCCCCCACCCACACATCTGTATGCGATATATTCTATTGCCATTGGAGGAGGGGCTAACAGCTCTGAGTAACGTAGCAGCGGTCTGAGTCCCTTTGGAAACTTCCAGGCCAGAAGTACTATAGGATCAGACTTGTGGGTCTTCAGGGAGGGCATACAGCACCCAGTCCTCGCATCACACACCCCTCAGTGAGGTGTGGACCGCACTCCGTAATCAAACCCGCTCAGATTGCGACTGTGAAGGGAGTCCGTGTTCTCAGAAAGGGGGCTAACCAGAGACGTGCCACAGCCTCTCGCCAGAGCAGGTCAGCCTCAGCGGGGCCTGGCGGCTCCCTGCCATGATTCCTGGTCCCTTGTGTGCATCTCATTCTCCCTAGTCTTTTCATCTGTCACTACAAACGATTCCATGAGTCTGTGACTGTGTTAGCCTCCCTGGCAACGCCCTGTATCTCCTCTCACCGTGCGTTCTCCCACCTCCTTCTATCTGCTCTTTCCTGCCTGCGCTTGCAACGCCCGCAAGTCCTGTCCTCCCAAACGCCCACCGTGCTGGGGAACGCTCAGTCCCCTCTCTGCTGCACATACTCTCCACTCCTCACCCGGCCTCTGGGGTCGCTTGGTCCTCTGGTCCCTCTCTGTCCTCCAGAATCACTTCTCCCCACCCCACACCAGGTGCCTCCCCAGCTCCCAGGGCTTCTGCCCCAAGCACGTCTCTCAGATGGGTAGGCCTTCCATCATTCCTCGAGGCACACTGTCACCAGTCATTGTTAAGCACAATTTAGGACATGTCATGTGACTTTATGATACTTCCTACTGGGGGAAAGGCTAAATCATCTGCAATTAGCAAATCTGGTTGGAGAAGGAGTTGTCAAAACCAGGTTCCCCATTCTCAAATGTTATCTTGAATGAAGGTCTAAGTGTGCTTAAAGTTATGACTCCTAATTTCCTCGCGTTCTTTTATGGGTCTTTTCTCAACTACCAGGGTTCATTTAATCTACTCAAACAATGTGCTTTGCACATGCAGAAGAAAAGGGAAAATATTTTATCAAACTCTGAAGGACCGTCCACTATTTTTAGTTTGGCTAGTGGGGAAAAGCCCTGGATGAAAGCTAAGGTTGGCACTTCCATGAGATTGGCCTGTTTCTACAAGGGTTCTCCCTGTGCAGGCAGGATGGGCCTGAGTAGCCCTCCTGCGGCCCTGTTGCTGGAATCACAGCCTATGCACACTGATCACACGCTGCCGTCAGAACCCCTACCCTGGACGGGCCGTGTATAATATAGACGCTGCATTCACTCATCTCAGCCCATCCACGTGGCTGAACGTTGCCCCCATGGTCCAGGGTGAATGGAAGGCCGTATCACACACACCTGCCTTCTGAGACATGTGTCTGAACCTTTCTCATCCCACTGCCCATGGGAACCCACACTTGGCCGTCAGCATCTCTGAGGGAATGTGCAGCCTTGCAAGGGTGACAGGCAGCCAAGTGAGGAGCCTCCATGGGACCCCTGGTGAAAACAGAAAAGCCTGGGGACCTCTCAGCCCTGATTGCTTTGGGATGGAGAGCCTCTTTGAGACCTTGATCTCGCAGAGGGGCTGGACGAGCCGCTGGTTCTGCTTACACCACAGAGTGACACACAGGGTAGGGGTTGGCAGATGCATGGCTGAGTCACAGGGGTCTTTGGGACAGTCTTGCAACATTTTTGTTTACATTCACAACTGTTTCAAATAATTTGGTACAAAAGCAGAGATGAAAGTGTGAGCTCCATCCCCACCTACTCCCTGACAGGACTGAGTTGAGATCAATGGACAGCCTGATCTGGTGAGTCTGATGTCCCACTACCCACTGGCCAGAAGTCTTGGGCAAGTGACGTGACCTTGCTGAGGCTCAGCACCCTCAGCTGTCACAGGAGATGCCACATGGACTCGAGAGTGTCCCTGTGAGGACCCGATGCTTCCAGAGAAATAGAGGTGCTGCTGAGTGGGCACGGGAAGGGGCATGGTAGAGCACAAGAGTAAATAACTCTGTGTTTCATTTCTGCTTCCTGAATTGCTGTAACCCCTAGGAAGCCTTGGCTTCCTTACCCCTCGGAGAGGGATAGGAAACAGGGGAGAAAGTGGTCCTAGTGTGGAAAGGCTGTTACTGACCAAATAAGGTGAGGGACAAATCGTTTCACGGCCAATTTCACTATACAACATTGACACGGCAAGGAACATCTTATACTCCTTGCTGCTCCTTCAAAGTGATTTGATGAGCAAAGAAAGACTCCTAACGATGCCAATGCTTCTCCCAGAAGGGAAGGCCGAAAAATACCCTGAGTGGGAAGAAAGGGAAATTGGGTTTTAGCCTGCACTCCTGTGAGAGTGTGGCCCCAAAGGGGTCTGGCTCAGCAGGCAGCATTTTCTGAAGAATCTGGAGAGGGGAAGAACTCTGCTTTGCTCCTGAATGAGGCCACACCCACGTCAGGTGCACGGGCCATTGATCATTGATAGGACATTATGCCACTGAGCAGACACTTGACTGAAAACATATCCACATGGGGGAAAAGTCACTGACGCTGCAGGAAGGGTAAAAAGCACACCATCCGTGGAGGATGGAAAACCGGGGCTAGGGCTCTGGCTTCACTGAAACCATGGTGTACAGACAGGATTCGAGGCTGAGGATTTTCGATCTATATGCTCCAGAGGAACGTAGGCACCCCAGGAGCAAAAACTTTAAAATCAGCAACAAATGCTGATTTCCGATGCTACAAATATGGAGCTGACTGGAAACCTGTGTGGAGAGCCAGAGACTTTGCAGGAAGCACACAGGAAATAGAACTGGCAACAGAATTTCATGGGTAGCACAGAATTCTTCTTGCAAGAAATAAAAAGAGGTCTGTGACCCAGATGTCTCCAGGTGAGATAGTGGTGGCTGAGTTTTTGCCCTTTTCCCTCCATTTCTCCTCTCCAACCTGACTTGGTACCAACAGCCTGCCCTTGTGAGGGGGCCGGGTGACAGAGGGTAGTCTGAGACAGAAGGAAAGGAAATTTGTCTGATTCAAAACACACTTTTTTTTTTTTTGAAGTAGGCTCCACAACCAGTGTGGAGCTTAACCTGGGGCTTGAACTCACAACCCTGAGATGAAGATCTGAGTGGACATCAAGGGCTGGATGCATAACCAACTGAAACATCCAGGTGTCCCAGTGTTTTCAAAATTAACTCCAAGGGCAAAGTTCAAACCAGTTTGAGTCTACAGGGCCTGTTGCCACGGGTGCATGTCTCAGCCTATTTAGGTGGTTGGATACAGAGAAGACAGGCTTCCTTGGAGCCCCCGCCCCAGGAACCTTGTGCCCCTCACGTGGGAGTACTTACCATCTACATCCAGACCCAAGAAAGTTTCCAGAGTATCAAATATGGATGAGGCACTTGTATACGGCCTCCAGGTGTCTGGCAGGTCATGGCCAACTGAAGAAGTCAAACAACATTCGTCCAGTGAGTCCTGTGGGACTTCATTCTCTTCTGCTACTGGCAGCTCCCTGGGGAACCTGGTGTTACAGGGAGGACAGGAGATGCAACGAGAAGGTTGAGTCAACACGGAGTCCCAGCTGGTTTTGGTGGCAGGGAGGAGGGACTGGTCACAGGAAACCAATGGGAAGTCCCCATCAAGGGAGATGAACCATTCTGCCTCTATCTGGGGCCAGAGTGTGGCTGCACTGGGGAGAGATCACGGAGGCGGGGAGGGAGCGAGAGCAGGAGGTGCTCAGAGCATGGACAGAATGGGAGCTTAAGGGAAGGAGCCTGAACCAGCCCTGTGCACAACAGTCACAACACATAGCACACTCAGAAAACAATAAAACCGGCATCAACACTTTTGCATACATTTTGTTGAAATTTACAGAAATCACCAAGACAACCCCAGATTGGCAGCATTGTAGATTCCTAGAAAGCTCGTATGTCCAAGGCCTACTTGTCTAAATACTGAGACATGAATTTTCGTTTTCCTAAACACTTCCCTTGCCATGAATTCCTGCCATCATCATAATGCGAAACCAGCAGCGACAGATGGGCATTTTGGATGGATCCAATACAAAGTGTCCCTGTGACTGCTTAGGATACCTGCATCAATGGACAAGAGGTTCCTGCTTTTGGGGGGGGATTAAGAAAGGGGCCTCTAGAAGTACCACAGTGAAACAGAGAACACTGCTAACGGAAGATTTTGTGGGTGGCTGAATGGGTAAAATAGGTACGTTTAGCACTTTCTAGATTTGCCTAGATCTGAGATCACGAGATGTCACCATTGAATTAAAGCCCATGATTCTTCAGAGTTACCTGGGGCATATCCGGTCTTGGTCTTCCTCCAAAAGATCATTATGATTTTCTACAAACAAATACAGACCGGTCCAGTCACATAAACAGAACATTTGTACGTTAAAATTAAGTATCCAATACAACTAGTGCATGGGCATAATTACCCTTAGTGGGGCAGCAGGATACTCTGAGAGAAATCCTCCTGGAGGCCTCAGGTAGTACCTTGGGATTGTGCCTTGGTTTTCTTTCCTATACCATTGGGCATGAGCTCCCTAATGTGATAGGGCCACATCTCAAGTGTCTGTGTACAGAGTGAAACATCTGTTTTACCACAGATTCTGGGGAACAGCTTACATGCATTCTAAAACCTTACTGGAACAAACTCTCATTCCCTTATAGTATAGTATGAGATGCTCTAGGTGTGAGGGTTTAAGGGAATTTAGACACAAAGACCAGGCTGATGGATGGAATCTGCAAACCCTCACAGCAAAAGGAATCTATTGTGTACAGTCCTTTGTGCTACACAGACATATGAGCCATGCATGGGGAGGGGCGATGCCCAGGCTCAGCTTTGCTTCGAGGAAAACATACAAGGAGGCTGATGGTAGAAGCGTTGACGTGCAATACTCCGACGATGACTCAGTGTAGACAGACAACACAGAGGATACAGACACTGGGGATCGGTGCAGTGAAAGCAGGGAAATGACAAATCCAAAGATACAGGTAAGGCTGACAACATCTTTGGACAGGCACAAAAATTCAAGGGATGTTTTTCGGGTCTACAAAGGAGAGCAGTGCAGATGAGGAGAGGCATTTAAAGGAAATCAGGAACAAAGACAGACACCTCTGCATATGCAGCTCAACTGAGAGTGAGTTCGTCATATCTGCCTTGACTCCAATGTCCTAACTTCTGTCAGGAGCCGTAAGCATGGCCGGAGATGCGGAACAAACGGTAGGTCCCTGACTCACCTGATGTCTATGGTGAAAAGTCTATCCTGGGGCCTGACTCAGATCCCTATGTCTAGCGGGCTTCTACACAGCGATGACACATCTCAGCGGAACCAGAGGTTGGATACCAAAAATAGCGGGGCAACTTGGGAGGCCAGTTGGAGCTTTATCACATGGACAGTGGAGGACTCACGAGCGGCTTCCAGAGGAGAACAGATGTCCAGATCTTGGAAAGAGTGAATGTCAGCCCTCCTAGAATTCCCGTGGGGGTCAGACAGGCCAGGAAATGCTGAGGAAATCATACAGCATTCATCCATTGAGTCCCATGGGTTGTCCTGCACTTCCACCACTGGCAGCTCCCTGCTGAACCTGGTAGGGTGGGGAGATCTGAATATTAAGACAAGAAAGGTGGACCTCCCACCATCCTAACCGTTTTGATGGGCAGCTGGGAATTACACTCATAAAAAAGGGGCACACCAATTTTTGACAGCAACAACTCTGCTCCTGTTTCAGGCGGCAGTGTGGTGCTGTGGGGGCAGTAGATATAGAGAACGGAAGGTGCTCAGGGCAGTGGCCACAGAACTAAGCTTCTGAGCAACAACCTGAACTAGTGTGGAAGTCATGACTCACAGCCTGCATGGATAATCCTAAAGGTGACTTCAACACATTTACGTAAATGTTGTCGATACTACCTTCACTGACCAAGTGAACGCGGGTGTTAAAAGGCATCTTCAAAATGGAGACATCTTGTGTCTTCAGTGTCTCTTTCTCTAACTACTGTGACAGGAGGTGTTCTTTTCCTATAATATATCCTCAATGTGGTAACACCAAAGAGTTAGAGGCAGATATGCCTCTCACTCTGGTTTTACCAAAAAGAGAAGAGGGGAATGCGGAGAATCCCTGTGAAGGATTAGTTCACAAAGTTCAACTGACTGCAGGTTATTGAAACGGAGGGGTCAATAAAAGGAACGTAACCGTGTTACACGGTGAAGACATACATCAAAGTTAAAAGAGATACTTTGTAATTGAAGAATGGATGCAATAGATATGTTCGGCCATTTCTATTTTTTCCTCGAGATGCAATCCTTCAGTTTAACCACTGAAATAACAACCCATGATTCATCAGAGTTACCTGGGGCATGCCTGGTCCTGGTCTTCTTCCTCCTCATGGTGGAATTGATTTTCTGTAATTATATAGAGACAGGGCTGGTCATGAATGAGATCCTTCTCGGTACGTTAATAATCCAGGGTCTCATGTTACCCACACACTCAGATACGTTCAATGTGAGAACAGGTTCAGTCAGAAGAATATGTCAGGGTGCCTCCGATATTGTCATGTGATAACTGGCTTGATTTCCGGCCTGAGCCATTTGGAAAAATTTATTCTATCTAGGAGATTAACATCACAGTCTCCCCTGTCGTCTGTGCAAGCACTTGAACTTCTCTCTTTGACACAGATTCTGGGGAGCCAGCCTCCCTGCATTCTAAAAGGATCGCTGCAGCATTCACCCTTCTCTCGTCAGATAGCCTGGTTGTTGAAGGCTCCGTGGAATTTGTACACTGAGACTGAACAGATGGAATGCAACTACAGACACTGAAATTCAAGTGAGTCTTTGGTGCTACTCAGAACATTGGCCTGATTCATGTGGTGGGAGAATGCCAAGGCACAGCTCTGCTTCTGGAAACACACAATCAAGCTATCAGTAGAGACACTTAGGGTGGGTTTTCAGACAACTGTTTAGGAAGACAAGCCAACCTAAAGGAGACAGAGAATGGGGCTAAGAATAGCAAAACCAGTTAACCCTGGACAAGAATGCCAAGTGACTGCGGCAGGCACAGATTCTTAACGGACCCACCTCCGAGATGAAACATAGAGCTTATTAGAGGTGAAAAGAGACATTTCATCCAAATTAGGTCTGACAGACAGGTTTTATGGTCGTGTTGCTGAGGTGAGTTGAGCTTGTCGTGCCTGCCTTGGCCCAACAACGAAGTGACAGAGAATTCAAGGTAACATGGGCATGCCCTGGGACTAAGAAGAGAGCAAATGTGCCTCGCCCACCTGATGTCTGTGCTTAAAACTCAATCCTAGAGCCCAGTGCAGATCAGTTTGTCTCTACAGGGCCTGCCCACAGGGATGACCTCTCTCGGCACAGCAGAGGTCTGGGGTACAAAGAACAGGAGATCTTTGTGGGTGTCCAGGTGGAGCTTGATCACCTGGACAATGGAGTACTCACTGGTCACTTCCAGAGAGGAACAGACTTCCAGTTCCTCGGGTAGGAAGATGTTGGTGCTCCTGTAAGGCCAGTAGGAGTCAGACAGGTCGGGAAGAACTGAGTATGTCAAGTAGTGTTCATCCTGAGAGTCCCTTGAGACGTCCTGCTGTACCACCTCTACCAGCTGTCTGCTGAGCCTGCAGGGTAGGGACAAGTGAAGATTAACCTAAGAGGGATCTGAAGTCATAAGTCCTGTCAGGCTTTGATGCAAGGCGGAAGGGAGTGGTCAAGAAAGCAAAGAGGGGAAGGACCCATTAAGAAGAGAAACGATTCTTGTTTTCGTGGGACACGTTGTGTTTCACACAGGGGCAGCTGTTCGAAAGGAAAATAAGTGCTCGTGCACGGGCCAAATAGCAAGCTTCTGGCGAAAGAGACTGAATTATCTCTGTGCCTTCCACTTATGACTCATACCACACGAGTCCCACAATGGTGGCCTTTCCCCTTCCATGCAAATGGCATTGAGTTCTGCATGTAGTGGCCAAGCACGGGCAGCTCTGGGGGCAGTGGACTGTCACAGAAATCTCATGCCAGGAAGCCCTCTTTCTCTCAACCTTGTGGCATCATAGAACATGTTTGTCTACTTGCTATGATATTTTAATGTTATGAACACTTGTCCACACGAAATCTAAAGACAAAGAGCAGATGTGCATGGCTCTCTAAAGCACACAAGAATGAGCAAGCACCGTGGTCCCTGTGACATATTCGTTCACCCGGGTCAGCGGACTGTGGCTTACTCAACTCGAGAAGTCATTAAGAAATGGGAAACAATCCCAGTACAACGGTGAAGACAGAGAACATTGTGAAACTGGTAATTTGTCCTGGACCGCATGGATAATACCGTGCTCGTCAGCACTTTCTGCTTCTCCCCGGATGCCACTTTTGAATCCCCAGCCCCCGAGTGTCCAGAATTACCTGGGGGCAGCCGGCTCTTGTCTTCCCAGACCCTCCTGATCAGTTCGGTCTTCTGCAAATAATGAAGAGAAAGAATTACGTTAAGCACATTCGCCTTCACAGATGCCCACTCCTATATCCTGCATAGCACAGGACTGACATATAAGCACAGCAATACCAGGCAACTGTGAGTGTAAACATCCAGGAGCGCTTAGGTAAGGCCTCGCGGGCAAAAATTGGGATGGTACTCTTGAGTCATTAAACCAATATCCCTGATAAAACAAGCCATCCTCATAGCATCCTAAATCTTGAGTCTAGGCAAACAAACCGATTCTGTTTCTCAGAGATCCTGGGGGAACTCCCTGGCTGCTTCCTAGACAGTTGCTGCAATATTGAGGCTTTTTCCATCTGAAATTCCAACAGGTGAATGGTTTAGAGGAATCAGCCATGCAGATTAAACCAATGAATGGATTCTACACGCCATCAAATCAGAACAATCTTGAAAGCTACAAAGAAACAGGGGACACTCATGGGGTAGGGAAGTTTCAGGACCCTCCATTGCTCCAGAGAAACATACACTGTCCCATAGCAGTGGTCCAGTTCGGGTTCTCAGCTGACTTGAGATGAGATAAGACAAATGAAGACCTAGACGAAGTGAAGAGCGTGAACCAGGGGAGTGCCATCTCCAGAGATATAGAAAAGGCTGCCAACAGCCTTGGCAGGCACCCAAATTCAGGGGCATGTTTCATGAATGGAAATTAGAGCCTTGGAAGAGAGGACACGAGCTGAATTCATAATTAGGAGGTCTGGCAGTGACCTCGTGGGCCTGGGATGGAGAGGTGTATGAGTCTGGCAGGGTGTGAGGAACAAGGAATATGGACACCACCTGGGGGACCACGTGGAGTTATAGCCCCTTTGGAATGGGAGCATTCATAGGCCATATCCAGAGTAGACCCAAATTCAGGTTCATCAAATAGGAATTTGCCATCACGGTAAGACTGGCCGCTGTCACGCCTTTCTTGCACATTTGAAGGAGCCAAAACACATTCATCCACTGTGTCCTGTAGGAATTCCTTCTTTTCAACATCCTGGGGCTCCATGCTATGCCGGGGGAGACAACAATGATAGAAGATCAAACCAGGAGGATCAGACACCATGGCTTCCTAGCTGGTGTTGATGGGTGTGATAGCGAGTGGTCCCAGAAAGCAATGGGGCTGTCCCCTTGGAGGGAAAATACTATCCCCCTATATAAGGAGCAGAGTGTGGCCTCCGATATGAGGAGCAGTGGGAGACAGAGCAGGAGATATTCTGTGCACTGGCCTCATAACCAGGTGACGGAGGAGGTGACTAAAACATCCCTGTCATACTCATGTCATAATTATGACTCCCAGCACACAGAGGTTATCAAAACAAGTGGCTTCAACCCTTCTGCATACGTTGCATCGACTTGTACATGCAGTGTCCAAGGGACTAAATATCCTGAGGCCTTACTGCCTCTCAGACATTCTGACTCCAAGGAATATTTTCTCAATATTTTGATGGGACATGCATTTATTCTTCAATTTCCTCTCTTGCTATCCAAAATCCTCCAACATGATGATGTCAAACAGACACAAAGTTAATACGCATCTCACTTTGGTTTTAACCACACAGGAGAAAACAGCTGATTACCGGAATCCCTGGGTATGGTCAATTCATGTGTGTCCACTCTCTGTAGGTTATTCAACATGAAAGGGAGTAAGAAAGTGACACCTACACAACTACCACATGAAAATAGATGACATGGTTAAAGGGCATATTCTGCTATTGACTGAATGGATGGAATAGTTTTAGGCAGCACTTTCTCTCTATCCCTGGATGTGAGCCAGCAAGGTGAGTCGGGACCCGGACCGTGGGCGACAAGGAGAAGTGACAGAGAGGCTCAAGGGGGAAGACGGTAAGTAGGTTCCGTTCAAAGGCCCTTGTTGGGGCTGTGCATCCCCGAACACTCACTGAGCTCTTTCTCGAGGGCCTCTCCCTGGTGCCACCGAGCTGCTGCTTATGTCTCCGCCACGTGGGAACGGCGCCTCCCCAATTCTCAGGTAGTTCGGCGCCTGACATAGGAGTCCCGGGTCACCCCAGGCTCCAGGAAGGGACACTGAGTGTGGGAGGGTAAGGAAGACACGACCCAGGGGAGGGTGGAAAAGCTCAGATGTCAGGAAATCCGAGCAGAGGCGGATTCTGATGAGCAGGAAGCTGGGAACGAGGCCCCAGGAATGAGGGGAGATGACGAACTAGACGGAGGATCAGAGGAGAGAGTGACATGTGCACTTTGTGTAAGAAAGTGGCCCCTTATTTGTTTAGAAAAGGGAAAAAACAGAAATAAGCCGGAGACCAGTATTTCTATTGTGAATGTGAGCGCCAAACAGAGAAGATGGGCTTGGAGATGCTGACGGAGAGAAAACCGGGCACAGGAGCCTTCCTGAGAAAGCCAGTGGAGATGGGCTCCGGGGAAGTGGGGCCAGTAGGAACCGCTCCAGCCCCATGAATCATGCCCTGACACCATTTTCCAAGTGTGCAAGCACCACAGAGACCCCAAAATTAGACATGACAAATTCATAGATGTTATCAAGCAATTGTTGTTGAATCAGCCCCCCTAGCAACGATGTGGTTTCATGCTCCCAGCATTGATGGAACGGAGATACCATCTGCACAGGTTCTGATGAGGGGACCGAGGGGACAATACGTAAGAAGATGACTAAGTTAAACAGCCAGGAAGTCGCAAGCCCAGGCCCTGGGACACAGCTGCCACTAAACACAGGCTCTTGCTCACCTCGCTGTATTGGAGCATCGTGGGGTTCGACCTCACCCCACTGCGGCCTCCAGCCATGAGCCGGTGATGACCAATGCGGGGACCAGAACGGCCTACTCCTGTCCCCACTCACCTTGGAAGGGCGGCCATTGGTTCCCAGGACCCAACTCGGCGTCCAGGCTCCCGAGGGTGCAGGAGAGGCCGAGCCTGGCTCTGTTGTCACCACAATCCAACTGCTGGTCCAACTGCAGTGGCAGAATATTGGCCACCTGGGTGCTTGGCTGTGTCCGTGCTCCTGAAGTCTGCACCTCTGCCCTTTGGAAAGTCCAGTTTCCGCTTGATGGCCCTTGGTGACAGGGAGCCTGCATCGGAGCTGAAGCAAGAAGAGATCTCAATGGGCTCAATCCCCGGGCTCCTTAGCTGAGCACTCCCAGACCACCCATGTCTGACGTCCCCGTCTGCCTTTAAGACCACACTGTGAGCAAGCACAAAGGCACACATGATATGTATGAAGGAGATGTCACCATTATGTCCCAGCCTGGGGATGCTGGGATGGCAAGTTCCAAGCCAGCAAAGTCCCTGAGGTGAAAATACCCCCTTGACGCCACCGGGCCTTTGGATGGGCACATGAGTTCATGCCTATCATTCAGTTAGTAGTAACCTTGGTCCTACAGCCTAGGGAGAAGATCCTAGAGAGGCCTCAGGGCATGTGGAGAAGGAGTTGTCGGTTGTTTCCCCCTCAAGAAAACGAACAGGGAAACAAGTTCGACCTCCAGGCTTCAGGTACCACTAGAGAACGGAGTTGCGAAGGGTACCTCTAGATGCTTTAGGTACCACTAGAGACGGGACCACGGACCAAGTTATGGGAACATTTCACAGCTCTGGAGCCTTTTGAGGTTTCTTATCTGCAATATCTGATTGCTTTCCCCCCACCCACACATCTGTATGCGATATATTCTATTGCCATTGGAGGAGGGGCTAACAGCTCTGAGTAACGTAGCAGCGGTCTGAGTCCCTTTGGAAACTTCCAGGCCAGAAGTACTATAGGATCAGACTTGTGGGTCTTCAGGGAGGGCATACAGCACCCAGTCCTCGCATCACACACCCCTCAGTGAGGTGTGGACCGCACTCCGTAATCAAACCCGCTCAGATTGCGACTGTGAAGGGAGTCCGTGTTCTCAGAAAGGGGGCTAACCAGAGACGTGCCACAGCCTCTCGCCAGAGCAGGTCAGCCTCAGCGGGGCCTGGCGGCTCCCTGCCATGATTCCTGGTCCCTTGTGTGCATCTCATTCTCCCTAGTCTTTTCATCTGTCACTACAAACGATTCCATGAGTCTGTGACTGTGTTAGCCTCCCTGGCAACGCCCTGTATCTCCTCTCACCGTGCGTTCTCCCACCTCCTTCTATCTGCTCTTTCCTGCCTGCGCTTGCAACGCCCGCAAGTCCTGTCCTCCCAAACGCCCACCGTGCTGGGGAACGCTCAGTCCCCTCTCTGCTGCACATACTCTCCACTCCTCACCCGGCCTCTGGGGTCGCTTGGTCCTCTGGTCCCTCTCTGTCCTCCAGAATCACTTCTCCCCACCCCACACCAGGTGCCTCCCCAGCTCCCAGGGCTTCTGCCCCAAGCACGTCTCTCAGATGGGTAGGCCTTCCATCATTCCTCGAGGCACACTGTCACCAGTCATTGTTAAGCACAATTTAGGACATGTCATGTGACTTTATGATACTTCCTACTGGGGGAAAGGCTAAATCATCTGCAATTAGCAAATCTGGTTGGAGAAGGAGTTGTCAAAACCAGGTTCCCCATTCTCAAATGTTATCTTGAATGAAGGTCTAAGTGTGCTTAAAGTTATGACTCCTAATTTCCTCGCGTTCTTTTATGGGTCTTTTCTCAACTACCAGGGTTCATTTAATCTACTCAAACAATGTGCTTTGCACATGCAGAAGAAAAGGGAAAATATTTTATCAAACTCTGAAGGACCGTCCACTATTTTTAGTTTGGCTAGTGGGGAAAAGCCCTGGATGAAAGCTAAGGTTGGCACTTCCATGAGATTGGCCTGTTTCTACAAGGGTTCTCCCTGTGCAGGCAGGATGGGCCTGAGTAGCCCTCCTGCGGCCCTGTTGCTGGAATCACAGCCTATGCACACTGATCACACGCTGCCGTCAGAACCCCTACCCTGGACGGGCCGTGTATAATATAGACGCTGCATTCACTCATCTCAGCCCATCCACGTGGCTGAACGTTGCCCCCATGGTCCAGGGTGAATGGAAGGCCGTATCACACACACCTGCCTTCTGAGACATGTGTCTGAACCTTTCTCATCCCACTGCCCATGGGAACCCACACTTGGCCGTCAGCATCTCTGAGGGAATGTGCAGCCTTGCAAGGGTGACAGGCAGCCAAGTGAGGAGCCTCCATGGGACCCCTGGTGAAAACAGAAAAGCCTGGGGACCTCTCAGCCCTGATTGCTTTGGGATGGAGAACCTCTTTGAGACCTTGATCTCGCAGAGGGGCTGGACGAGCCGCTGGTTCTGCTTACACCACAGAGTGACACACAGGGTAGGGGTTGGCAGATGCATGGCTGAGTCACAGGGGTCTTTGGGACAGTCTTGCAACATTTTTGTTTACATTCACAACTGTTTCAAATAATTTGGTACAAAAGCAGAGATGAAAGTGTGAGCTCCATCCCCACCTACTCCCTGACAGGACTGAGTTGAGATCAATGGACAGCCTGATCTGGTGAGTCTGATGTCCCACTACCCACTGGCCAGAAGTCTTGGGCAAGTGACGTGACCTTGCTGAGGCTCAGCACCCTCAGCTGTCACAGGAGATGCCACATGGACTCGAGAGTGTCCCTGTGAGGACCCGATGCTTCCAGAGAAATAGAGGTGCTGCTGAGTGGGCACGGGAAGGGGCATGGTAGAGCACAAGAGTAAATAACTCTGTGTTTCATTTCTGCTTCCTGAATTGCTGTAACCCCTAGGAAGCCTTGGCTTCCTTACCCCTCGGAGAGGGATAGGAAACAGGGGAGAAAGTGGTCCTAGTGTGGAAAGGCTGTTACTGACCAAATAAGGTGAGGGACAAATCGTTTCACGGCCAATTTCACTATACAACATTGACACGGCAAGGAACATCTTATACTCCTTGCTGCTCCTTCAAAGTGATTTGATGAGCAAAGAAAGACTCCTAACGATGCCAATGCTTCTCCCAGAAGGGAAGGCCGAAAAATACCCTGAGTGGGAAGAAAGGGAAATTGGGTTTTAGCCTGCACTCCTGTGAGAGTGTGGCCCCAAAGGGGTCTGGCTCAGCAGGCAGCATTTTCTGAAGAATCTGGAGAGGGGAACAACTCTGCTTTGCTCCTGAATGAGGCCACACCCACGTCAGGTGCACGGGCCATTGATCATTGATAGGACATTATGCCACTGAGCAGACACTTGACTGAAAACATATCCACATGGGGGAAAAGTCACTGACGCTGCAGGAAGGGTAAAAAGCACGCCATCCGTGGAGGATGGAAAACCGGGGCTAGGGCTCTGGCTTCACTGAAACCATGGTGTACAGACAGGATTCGAGGCTGAGGATTTTCGATCTATATGCTCCAGAGGAACGTAGGCACCCCAGGAGCAAAAACTTTAAAATCAGCAACAAATGCTGATTTCCGATGCTACAAATATGGAGCTGACTGGAAACCTGTGTGGAGAGCCAGAGACTTTGCAGGAAGCACACAGGAAATAGAACTGGCAACAGAATTTCATGGGTAGCACAGAATTCTTCTTGCAAGAAATAAAAAGAGGTCTGTGACCCAGATGTCTCCAGGTGAGATAGTGGTGGCTGAGTTTTTGCCCTTTTCCCTCCATTTCTCCTCTCCAACCTGACTTGGTACCAACAGCCTGCCCTTGTGAGGGGGCCGGGTGACAGAGGGTAGTCTGAGACAGAAGGAAAGGAAATTTGTCTGATTCAAAACACACTTTTTTTTTTTTTGAAGTAGGCTCCACAACCAGTGTGGAGCTTAACCTGGGGCTTGAACTCACAACCCTGAGATGAAGATCTGAGTGGACATCAAGAGCTGGATGCATAACCAACTGAAACACCCAGGTGTCCCAGTGTTTTCAAAATTAACTCCAAGGGCAAAGTTCAAACCAGTTTGAGTCTACAGGGCCTGTTGCCACGGGTGCATGTCTCAGCCTATTTAGGTGGTTGGATACAGAGAAGACAGGCTTCCTTGGAGCCCCCGCCCCAGGAACCTTGTGCCCCTCACGTGGGAGTACTTACCATCTACATCCAGACCCAAGAAAGTTTCCAGAGTATCAAATATGGATGAGGCACTTGTATACGGCCTCCAGGTGTCTGGCAGGTCATGGCCAACTGAAGAAGTCAAACAACATTCGTCCAGTGAGTCCTGTGGGACTTCATTCTCTTCTGCTACTGGCAGCTCCCTGGGGAACCTGGTGTTACAGGGAGGACAGGAGATGCAACGAGAAGGTTGAGTCAACACGGAGTCCCAGCTGGTTTTGGTGGCAGGGAGGAGGGACTGGTCACAGGAAACCAATGGGAAGTCCCCATCAAGGGAGATGAACCATTCTGCCTCTATCTGGGGCCAGAGTGTGGCTGCACTGGGGAGAGATCACGGAGGCGGGGAGGGAGCGAGAGCAGGAGGTGCTCAGAGCATGGACAGAATGGGAGCTTAAGGGAAGGAGCCTGAACCAGCCCTGTGCACAACAGTCACAACACATAGCACACTCAGAAAACAATAAAACCGGCATCAACACTTTTGCATACATTTTGTTGAAATTTACAGAAATCACCAAGACAACCCCAGATTGGCAGCATTGTAGATTCCTAGAAAGCTCGTATGTCCAAGGCCTACTTGTCTAAATACTGAGACATGAATTTTCGTTTTCCTAAACACTTCCCTTGCCATGAATTCCTGCCATCATCATAATGCGAAACCAGCAGCGACAGATGGGCATTTTGGATGGATCCAATACAAAGTGTCCCTGTGACTGCTTAGGATACCTGCATCAATGGACAAGAGGTTCCTGCTTTTGGGGGGGGATTAAGAAAGGGGCCTCTAGAAGTACCACAGTGAAACAGAGAACACTGCTAACGGAAGATTTTGTGGGTGGCTGAATGGGTAAAATAGGTACGTTTAGCACTTTCTAGATTTGCCTAGATCTGAGATCACGAGATGTCACCATTGAATTAAAGCCCATGATTCTTCAGAGTTACCTGGGGCATATCCGGTCTTGGTCTTCCTCCAAAAGATCATTATGATTTTCTACAAACAAATACAGACCGGTCCAGTCACATAAACAGAACATTTGTACGTTAAAATTAAGTATCCAATACAACTAGTGCATGGGCATAATTACCCTTAGTGGGGCAGCAGGATACTCTGAGAGAAATCCTCCTGGAGGCCTCAGGTAGTACCTTGGGATTGTGCCTTGGTTTTCTTTCCTATACCATTGGGCATGAGCTCCCTAATGTGATAGGGCCACATCTCAAGTGTCTGTGTACAGAGTGAAACATCTGTTTTACCACAGATTCTGGGGAACAGCTTACATGCATTCTAAAACCTTACTGGAACAAACTCTCATTCCCTTATAGTATAGTATGAGATGCTCTAGGTGTGAGGGTTTAAGGGAATTTAGACACAAAGACCAGGCTGATGGATGGAATCTGCAAACCCTCACAGCAAAAGGAATCTATTGTGTACAGTCCTTTGTGCTACACAGACATATGAGCCATGCATGGGGAGGGGCGATGCCCAGGCTCAGCTTTGCTTCGAGGAAAACATACAAGGAGGCTGATGGTAGAAGCGTTGACGTGCAATACTCCGACGATGACTCAGTGTAGACAGACAACACAGAGGATACAGACACTGGGGATCGGTGCAGTGAAAGCAGGGAAATGACAAATCCAAAGATACAGGTAAGGCTGACAACATCTTTGGACAGGCACAAAAATTCAAGGGATGTTTTTCGGGTCTACAAAGGAGAGCAGTGCAGATGAGGAGAGGCATTTAAAGGAAATCAGGAACAAAGACAGACACCTCTGCATATGCAGCTCAACTGAGAGTGAGTTCGTCATATCTGCCTTGACTCCAATGTCCTAACTTCTGTCAGGAGCCGTAAGCATGGCCGGAGATGCGGAACAAACGGTAGGTCCCTGACTCACCTGATGTCTATGGTGAAAAGTCTATCCTGGGGCCTGACTCAGATCCCTATGTCTAGCGGGCTTCTACACAGCGATGACACATCTCAGCGGAACCAGAGGTTGGATACCAAAAATAGCGGGGCAACTTGGGAGGCCAGTTGGAGCTTTATCACATGGACAGTGGAGGACTCACGAGCGGCTTCCAGAGGAGAACAGAGGTCCAGATCTTGGAAAGAGTGAATGTCAGCCCTCCTAGAATTCCCGTGGGGGTCAGACAGGCCAGGAAATGCTGAGGAAATCATACAGCATTCATCCATTGAGTCCCATGGGTTGTCCTGCACTTCCACCACTGGCAGCTCCCTGCTGAACCTGGTAGGGTGGGGAGATCTGAATATTAAGACAAGAAAGGTGGACCTCCCACCATCCTAACCGTTTTGATGGGCAGCTGGGAATTACACTCATAAAAAAGGGGCACACCAATTTTTGACAGCAACAACTCTGCTCCTGTTTCAGGCGGCAGTGTGGTGCTGTGGGGGCAGTAGATATAGAGAACGGAAGGTGCTCAGGGCAGTGGCCACAGAACTAAGCTTCTGAGCAACAACCTGAACTAGTGTGGAAAGGAAGTCATGACTCACAGCCTGCATGGATAATCCTAAAGGTGACTTCAACACATTTACGTAAATGTTGTCGATACTACCTTCACTGACCAAGTGAACGCGGGTGTTAAAAGGCATCTTCAAAATGGAGACATCTTGTGTCTTCAGTGTCTCTTTCTCTAACTACTGTGACAGGAGGTGTTCTTTTCCTATAATATATCCTCAATGTGGTAACACCAAAGAGTTAGAGGCAGATATGCCTCTCACTCTGGTTTTACCAAAAAGAGAAGAGGGGAATGCGGAGAATCCCTGTGAAGGATTAGTTCACAAAGTTCAACTGACTGCAGGTTATTGAAACGGAGGGGTCAATAAAAGGAACGTAACCGTGTTACACGGTGAAGACATACATCAAAGTTAAAAGAGATACTTTGTAATTGAAGAATGGATGCAATAGATATGTTCGGCCATTTCTATTTTTTCCTCGAGATGCAATCCTTCAGTTTAACCACTGAAATAACAACCCATGATTCATCAGAGTTACCTGGGGCATGCCTGGTCCTGGTCTTCTTCCTCCTCATGGTGGAACTGATTTTCTGTAATTATATAGAGACAGGGCTGGTCATGAATGAGATCCTTCTCGGTACGTTAATAATCCAGGGTCTCATGTTACCCACACACTCAGATACGTTCAATGTGAGAACAGGTTCAGTCAGAAGAATATGTCAGGGTGCCTCCGATATTGTCATGTGATAACTGGCTTGATTTCCGGCCTGAGCCATTTGGAAAAATTTATTCTATCTAGGAGATTAACATCACAGTCTCCCCTGTCGTCTGTGCAAGCACTTGAACTTCTCTCTTTGACACAGATTCTGGGGAGCCAGCCTCCCTGCATTCTAAAAGGATCGCTGCAGCATTCACCCTTCTCTCGTCAGATAGCCTGGTTGTTGAAGGCTCCGTGGAATTTGTACACTGAGACTGAACAGATGGAATGCAACTACAGACACTGAAATTCAAGTGAGTCTTTGGTGCTACTCAGAACATTGGCCTGATTCATGTGGTGGGAGAATGCCAAGGCACAGCTCTGCTTCTGGAAACACACAATCAAGCTATCAGTAGAGACACTTAGGGTGGGTTTTCAGACAACTGTTTAGGAAGACAAGCCAACCTAAAGGAGACAGAGAATGGGGCTAAGAATAGCAAAACCAGTTAACCCTGGACAAGAATGCCAAGTGACTGCGGCAGGCACAGATTCTTAACGGACCCACCTCCGAGATGAAACATAGAGCTTATTAGAGGTGAAAAGAGACATTTCATCCAAATTAGGTCTGACAGACAGGTTTTATGGTCGTGTTGCTGAGGTGAGTTGAGCTTGTCGTGCCTGCCTTGGCCCAACAACGAAGTGACAGAGAATTCAAGGTAACATGGGCATGCCCTGGGACTAAGAAGAGAGCAAATGTGCCTCGCCCACCTGATGTCTGTGCTTAAAACTCAATCCTAGAGCCCAGTGCAGATCAGTTTGTCTCTACAGGGCCTGCCCACAGGGATGACCTCTCTCGGCACAGCAGAGGTCTGGGGTACAAAGAACAGGAGATCTTTGTGGGTGTCCAGGTGGAGCTTGATCACCTGGACAATGGAGTACTCACTGGTCACTTCCAGAGAGGAACAGACTTCCAGTTCCTCGGGTAGGAAGATGTTGGTGCTCCTGTAAGGCCAGTAGGAGTCAGACAGGTCGGGAAGAACTGAGTATGTCAAGTAGTGTTCATCCTGAGAGTCCCTTGAGACGTCCTGCTGTACCACCTCTACCAGCTGTCTGCTGAGCCTGCAGGGTAGGGACAAGTGAAGATTAACCTAAGAGGGATCTGAAGTCATAAGTCCTGTCAGGCTTTGATGCAAGGCGGAAGGGAGTGGTCAAGAAAGCAAAGAGGGGAAGGACCCATTAAGAAGAGAAACGATTCTTGTTTTCGTGGGACACGTTGTGTTTCACACAGGGGCAGCTGTTCGAAAGGAAAATAAGTGCTCGTGCACGGGCCAAATAGCAAGCTTCTGGCGAAAGAGACTGAATTATCTCTGTGCCTTCCACTTATGACTCATACCACACGAGTCCCACAATGGTGGCCTTTCCCCTTCCATGCAAATGGCATTGAGTTCTGCATGTAGTGGCCAAGCACGGGCAGCTCTGGGGGCAGTGGACTGTCACAGAAATCTCATGCCAGGAAGCCCTCTTTCTCTCAACCTTGTGGCATCATAGAACATGTTTGTCTACTTGCTATGATATTTTAATGTTATGAACACTTGTCCACACGAAATCTAAAGACAGAGAGCAGATGTGCATGGCTCTCTAAAGCACACAAGAATGAGCAAGCACCGTGGTCCCTGTGACATATTCGTTCACCCGGGTCAGCGGACTGTGGCTTACTCAACTCGAGAAGTCATTAAGAAATGGGAAACAATCCCAGTACAACGGTGAAGACAGAGAACATTGTGAAACTGGTAATTTGTCCTGGACCGCATGGATAATACCGTGCTCGTCAGCACTTTCTGCTTCTCCCCGGATGCCACTTTTGAATCCCCAGCCCCCGAGTGTCCAGAATTACCTGGGGGCAGCCGGCTCTTGTCTTCCCAGACCCTCCTGATCAGTTCGGTCTTCTGCAAATAATGAAGAGAAAGAATTACGTTAAGCACATTCGCCTTCACAGATGCCCACTCCTATATCCTGCATAGCACAGGACTGACATATAAGCACAGCAATACCAGGCAACTGTGAGTGTAAACATCCAGGAGCGCTTAGGTAAGGCCTCGCGGGCAAAAATTGGGATGGTACTCTTGAGTCATTAAACCAATATCCCTGATAAAACAAGCCATCCTCATAGCATCCTAAATCTTGAGTCTAGGCAAACAAACCGATTCTGTTTCTCAGAGATCCTGGGGGAACTCCCTGGCTGCTTCCTAGACAGTTGCTGCAATATTGAGGCTTTTTCCATCTGAAATTCCAACAGGTGCATGGTTTAGAGGAATCAGCCATGCAGATTAAACCAATGAATGGATTCTACACGCCATCAAATCAGAACAATCTTGAAAGCTACAAAGAAACAGGGGACACTCATGGGGTAGGGAAGTTTCAGGACCCTCCATTGCTCCAGAGAAACATACACTGTCCCATAGCAGTGGTCCAGTTCGGGTTCTCAGCTGACTTGAGATGAGATAAGACAAATGAAGACCTAGACGAAGTGAAGAGCGTGAACCAGGGGAGTGCCATCTCCAGAGATATAGAAAAGGCTGCCAACAGCCTTGGCAGGCACCCAAATTCAGGGGCATGTTTCATGAATGGAAATTAGAGCCTTGGAAGAGAGGACACGAGCTGAATTCATAATTAGGAGGTCTGGCAGTGACCTCGTGGGCCTGGGATGGAGAGGTGTATGAGTCTGGCAGGGTGTGAGGAACAAGGAATATGGACACCACCTGGGGGACCACGTGGAGTTATAGCCCCTTTGGAATGGGAGCATTCATAGGCCATATCCAGAGTAGACCCAAATTCAGGTTCATCAAACAGGAATTTGCCATCACGGTAAGACTGGCCGCTGTCACGCCTTTCTTGCACATTTGAAGGAGCCAAAACACATTCATCCACTGTGTCCTGTAGGAATTCCTTCTTTTCAACATCCTGGGGCTCCATGCTATGCCGGGGGAGACAACAATGATAGAAGATCAAACCAGGAGGATCAGACACCATGGCTTCCTAGCTGGTGTTGATGGGTGTGATAGCGAGTGGTCCCAGAAAGCAATGGGGCTGTCCCCTTGGAGGGAAAATACTATCCCCCTATATAAGGAGCAGAGTGTGGCCTCCGATATGAGGAGCAGTGGGAGACAGAGCAGGAGATATTCTGTGCACTGGCCTCATAACCAGGTGACGGAGGAGGTGACTAAAACATCCCTGTCATACTCATGTCATAATTATGACTCCCAGCACACAGAGGTTATCAAAACAAGTGGCTTCAACCCTTCTGCATACGTTGCATTGACTTGTACATGCAGTGTCCAAGGGACTAAATATCCTGAGGCCTTACTGCCTCTCAGACATTCTGACTCCAAGGAATATTTTCTCAATATTTTGATGGGACATGCATTTATTCTTCAATTTCCTCTCTTGCTATCCAAAACCCTCCAACATGATGATGTCAAACAGACACAAAGTTAATACGCATCTCACTTTGGTTTTAACCACACAGGAGAAAACAGCTGATTACCGGAATCCCTGGGTATGGTCAATTCATGTGTGTCCACTCTCTGTAGGTTATTCAACATGAAAGGGAGTAAGAAAGTGACACCTACACAACTACCACATGAAAATAGATGACATGGTTAAAGGGCATATTCTGCTATTGACTGAATGGATGGAATAGTTTTAGGCAGCACTTTCTCTCTATCCCTGGATGTGAGCCAGCAAGGTGAGTCGGGACCCGGACCGTGGGCGACAAGGAGAAGTGACAGAGAGGCTCAAGGGGGAAGACGGTAAGTAGGTTCCGTTCAAAGGCCCTTGTTGGGGCTGTGCATCCCCGAACACTCACTGAGCTCTTTCTCGAGGGCCTCTCCCTGGTGCCACCGAGCTGCTGCTTATGTCTCCGCCACGTGGGAACGGCGCCTCCCCAATTCTCAGGTAGTTCGGCGCCTGACATAGGAGTCCCGGGTCACCCCAGGCTCCAGGAAGGGACACTGAGTGTGGGAGGGTAAGGAAGACACGACCCAGGGGAGGGTGGAAAAGCTCAGATGTCAGGAAATCCGAGCAGAGGCGGATTCTGATGAGCAGGAAGCTGGGAACGAGGCCCCAGGGATGAGGGGAGATGACGAACTAGACGGAGGATCAGAGGAGAGAGTGACATGTGCACTTTGTGTAAGAAAGTGGCCCCTTATTTGTTTAGAAAAGGGAAAAAACAGAAATAAGCCGGAGACCAGTATTTCTATTGTGAATGTGAGCGCCAAACAGAGAAGATGGGCTTGGAGATGCTGACGGAGAGAAAACCGGGCACAGGAGCCTTCCTGAGAAAGCCAGTGGAGATGGGCTCCGGGGAAGTGGGGCCAGTAGGAACCGCTCCAGCCCCATGAATCATGCCCTGACACCATTTTCCAAGTGTGCAAGCACCACAGAGACCCCAAAATTAGACATGACAAATTCATAGATGTTATCAAGCAATTGTTGTTGAATCAGCCCCCCTAGCAACGATGTGGTTTCATGCTCCCAGCATTGATGGAACGGAGATACCATCTGCACAGGTTCTGATGAGGGGACCGAGGGGACAATACGTAAGAAGATGACTAAGTTAAACAGCCAGGAAGTCGCAAGCCCAGGCCCTGGGACACAGCTGCCACTAAACACAGGCTCTTGCTCACCTCGCTGTATTGGAGCATCGTGGGGTTCGACCTCACCCCACTGCGGCCTCCAGCCATGAGCCGGTGATGACCAATGCGGGGACCAGAACGGCCTACTCCTGTCCCCACTCACCTTGGAAGGGCGGCCATTGGTTCCCAGGACCCAACTCGGCGTCCAGGCTCCCGAGGGTGCAGGAGAGGCCGAGCCTGGCTCTGTTGTCACCACAATCCAACTGCTGGTCCAACTGCAGTGGCAGAATATTGGCCACCTGGGTGCTTGGCTGTGTCCGTGCTCCTGAAGTCTGCACCTCTGCCCTTTGGAAAGTCCAGTTTCCGCTTGATGGCCCTTGGTGACAGGGAGCCTGCATCGGAGCTGAAGCAAGAAGAGATCTCAATGGGCTCAATCCCCGGGCTCCTTAGCTGAGCACTCCCAGACCACCCATGTCTGACGTCCCCGTCTGCCTTTAAGACCACACTGTGAGCAAGCACAAAGGCACACATGATATGTATGAAGGAGATGTCACCATTATGTCCCAGCCTGGGGATGCTGGGATGGCAGGTTCCAAGCCAGCAAAGTCCCTGAGGTGAAAATACCCCCTTGACGCCACCGGGCCTTTGGATGGGCACATGAGTTCATGCCTATCATTCAGTTAGTAGTAACCTTGGTCCTACAGCCTAGGGAGAAGATCCTAGAGAGGCCTCAGGGCATGTGGAGAAGGAGTTGTCGGTTGTTTCCCCCTCAAGAAAACGAACAGGGAAACAAGTTCGACCTCCAGGCTTCAGGTACCACTAGAGAACGGAGTTGCGAAGGGTACCTCTAGATGCTTTAGGTACCACTAGAGACGGGACCACGGACCAAGTTATGGGAACATTTCACAGCTCTGGAGCCTTTTGAGGTTTCTTATCTGCAATATCTGATTGCTTTCCCCCCACCCGCACATCTGTATGCGATATATTCTATTGCCATTGGAGGAGGGGCTAACAGCTCTGAGTAACGTAGCAGCGGTCTGAGTCCCTTTGGAAACTTCCAGGCCAGAAGTACTACAGGATCAGACTTGTGGGTCTTCAGGGAGGGCATACAGCACCCAGTCCTCGCATCACACACCCCTCAGTGAGGTGTGGACCGCACTCCGTAATCAAACCCACTCACATTGCTACTGTGAAGGGAGTCCGTGTTCTCAGAAAGGGGGCTAACCGGAGACGTGCCACAGCCTCTCGCCAGAGCAGGTCAGCCTCAGCGGGGCCTGGCGGCTCCCTGCCATGATTCCTAGTCCCTTGTGTGCATCTCATTCTCCCTAGTCTTTTCATCTGTCACTACAAACGATTCCATGAGTCTGTGACTGTTTAGCCTCCCTGGCAACGCCCTGTATCTCCTCTCACCGTGCGTTCTCCCACTTCCTTCTATCTGCTCTTTCCTGCCTGCGCTAGCAACGTCCCCAAGTCCTGTCCTCCCAAACGCCCACCGTGCTGGGGAACGCTCAGTCCCCTCTCTGCTGCACACCCTCTCCACTCCTCACCCTGCCTCTGGGGTCGCTTGGTCCTCTGGTCCCTCTCTGTCCTCCAGAATCACTTCTCCCCACCCCACACCAGGTGCCTCCCCAGCTCCCAGGGCTTCTGCCCCAAGCACGTCTCTCAGATGGGTAGGCCTTCCATCATTCCTCGAGGCACACTGTCACCAGTCATTGTTAAGCACAATTTAGGACATGTCATGTGACTTTATGATACTTCCTACTGGGGGAAAGGCTAAATCATCTGCAATTAGCAAATCTGGTTGGAGAAGAAGTTGTCAAAACCAGGTTCCCCATTCTCAAATGATATCTTGAATGAAGGTCTAAGTGTGCTTAAAGTTATGACTCCTAATTTCCTCACGTTCTTTTATGGGTCTTTTCTCAACTACCAGGGTTCATTTAATCTACTCAAACAATGTGCTTTGCACATGCAGAAGAAAAGGGAAAATATTTTATCAAACTCTGAAGGACCGTCCACTATTTTTAGTTTGGCTAGTGGGGAAAAGCCCTGGATGAAAGCTAAGGTTGGCACTTCCATGAGATTGGCCTGTTTCTACAAGGGTTCTCCCTGTGCAGGCAGGATGGGCCTGAGTAGCCCTCCTGCGGCCCTGTTGCTGGAATCACAGCCTATGCACACTGATCACACGCTGCCGTCAGAACCCCTACCCTGGACGGGCCGTGTATAATATAGACGCTGCATTCACTCATCTCAGCCCATCCACGTGGCTGAATGTTGCCCCCATGGTCCAGGGTGAATGGAAGGCCGTATCACACACACCTGCCTTCTGAGACATGTGTCTGAACCTTTCTCATCCCACTGCCCATGGGAACCCACACTTGGCCGTCAGCATCTCTGAGGGAATGTGCAGCCTTACAAGGGTGACAGGCAGCCAAGTGAGGAGCCTCCATGGGACCCCTGGTGAAAACAGAAAAGCCTGGGGACCTCTCAGCCCTGATTGCTTTGGGATGGAGAGCCTCTTTGAGACCTTGATCTCGCAGAGGGGCTGGACGAGCCGCTGGCTCTGTTTACACCACAGAGTGACACACAGGGTAGGGGTTGGCAGATGCATGGCTGAGTCACAGGGGTCTTTGGGACAGTCTTGCAACATTTTTGTTTACATTCACAACTGTTTCAAATAATTTGGTACAAAAGCAGAGATGAAAGTGTGAGCTCCATCCCCACCTACTCCCTGACAGGACTGAGTTGAGATCAATGGACAGCTTGATCTGGTGAGTCTGATGTCCCACTACCCACTGGCCAGAAGTCTTGGGCAAGTGACGTGACCTTGCTGAGGCTCAGCACCCTCAGCTGTCACAGGAGATGCCACATGGACTCGAGAGTGTCCCTGTGAGGACCCGATGCTTCTAGAGAAATAGAGGTGCTGCTGAGTGGGCACGGGAAGGGGCATGGTAGAGCACAAGAGTAAATAACTCTGTGTTTCATTTCTGCTTCCTGAATTGCTGTAACCCCTAGGAAGCCTTGGCTTCCTTACCCCTCGGAGAGGGATAGGAAACAGGGGAGAAAGTGGTCCTAGTGTGGAAAGGCTGTTACTGACCAAATAAGGTGAGGGACAAATCGTTTCACGGCCAATTTCACTATACAACATTGACACGGCAAGGAACATCTTATACTCCTTGCTGCTCCTTCAAAGTGATTTGATGAGCAAAGAAAGACTCCTAACGATGCCAATGCTTCTCCCAGAAGGGAAGGCCGAAAAATACCCTGAGTGGGAAGAAAGGGAAATTGGGTTTTAGCCTGCACTCCTGTGAGAGTGTGGCCCCAAAGGGGTCTGGCTCAGCAGGCAGCATTTTCTGAAGAATCTGGAGAGGGGAACAACTCTGCTTTGCTCCTGAATGAGGCCACACCCACGTCAGGTGCACGGGCCATTGATCATTGATAGGACATTATGCCACTGAGCAGACACTTGACTGAAAACATATCCACATGGGGGAAAAGTCACTGACGCTGCAGGAAGGGTAAAAAGCACGCCATCCGTGGAGGATGGAAAACCGGGGCTAGGGCTCTGGCTTCACTGAAACCATGGTGTACAGACAGGATTCGAGGCTGAGGATTTTCGATCTATATGCTCCAGAGGAACGTAGGCACCCCAGGAGCAAAAACTTTAAAATCAGCAACAAATGCTGATTTCCGATGCTACAAATATGGAGCTGACTGGAAACCTGTGTGGAGAGCCAGAGACTTTGCAGGAAGCACACAGGAAATAGAACTGGCAACAGAATTTCATGGGTAGCACAGAATTCTTCTTGCAAGAAATAAAAAGAGGTCTGTGACCCAGATGTCTCCAGGTGAGATAGTGGTGGCTGAGTTTTTGCCCTTTTCCCTCCATTTCTCCTCTCCAACCTGACTTGGTACCAACAGCCTGCACTTGTGAGGGGGCCGGGTGACAGAGGGTAGTCTGAGACAGAAGGAAAGGAAATTTGTCTGATTCAAAACACACTTTTTTTTTTTTTTTGAAGTAGGCTCCACAACCAGTGTGGAGCTTAACCTGGGGCTTGAACTCACAACCCTGAGATGAAGATCTGAGTGGACATCAAGAGCTGGATGCATAACCAACTGAAACACCCAGGTGTCCCAGTGTTTTCAAAATTAACTCCAAGGGCAAAGTTCAAACCAGTTTGAGTCTACAGGGCCTGTTGCCACGGGTGCATGTCTCAGCCTATTTAGGTGGTTGGATACAGAGAAGACAGGCTTCCTTGGAGCCCCCGCCCCAGGAACCTTGTGCCCCTCACGTGGGAGTACTTACCATCTACATCCAGACCCAAGAAAGTTTCCAGAGTATCAAATATGGATGAGGCACTTGTATACGGCCTCCAGGTGTCTGGCAGGTCATGGCCAACTGAAGAAGTCAAACAACATTCGTCCAGTGAGTCCTGTGGGACTTCATTCTCTTCTGCTACTGGCAGCTCCCTGGGGAACCTGGTGTTACAGGGAGGACAGGAGATGCAACGAGAAGGTTGAGTCAACACAGAGTCCCAGCTGGTTTTGGTGGCAGGGAGGAGGGACTGGTCACAGGAAACCAATGGGAAGTCCCCATCAAGGGAGATGAACCATTCTGCCTCTATCTGGGGCCAGAGTGTGGCTGCACTGGGGAGAGATCACGGAGGCGGGGAGGGAGCGAGAGCAGGAGGTGCTCAGAGCATGGACAGAATGGGAGCTTAAGGGAAGGAGCCTGAACCAGCCCTGTGCACAACAGTCACAACACATAGCACACTCAGAAAACAATAAAACCGGCATCAACACTTTTGCATACATTTTGTTGAAATTTACAGAAATCACCAAGACAACCCCAGATTGGCAGCATTGTAGATTCCTAGAAAGCTCGTATGTCCAAGGCCTACTTGTCTAAATACTGAGACATGAATTTTCGTTTTCCTAAACACTTCCCTTGCCATGAGTTCCTGCCAACATCATAATGCGAAACCAGCAGCGACAGATGGGCATTTTGGATGGATCCAATACAAAGTGTCCCTGTGACTGCTTAGGATACCTGCATCAATGGACAAGAGGTTCCTGCTTTTGGGGGGGATTAAGAAAGGGGCCTCTAGAAGTACCACAGTGAAACAGAGAACACTGCTAACGGAAGATTTTGTGGGTGGCTGAATGGGTAAAATAGGTACGTTTAGCACTTTCTAGATTTGCCTAGATCTGAGATCACGAGATGTCACCATTGAATTAAAGCCCATGATTCTTCAGAGTTACCTGGGGCATATCCGGTCTTGGTCTTCCTCCAAAAGATCATTATGATTTTCTACAAACAAATACAGACCGGTCCAGTCACATAAACAGAACATTTGTACGTTAAAATTAAGTATCCAATACAACTAGTGCATGGGCATAATTACCCTTAGTGGGGCAGCAGGATACTCTGAGAGAAATCCTCCTGGAGGCCTCAGGTAGTACCTTGGGATTGTGCCTTGGTTTGCTTTCCTATACCATTGGGCATGAGCTCCCTAATGTGATAGGGCCACATCTCAAGTGTCTGTGTACAGAGTGAAACATGTGTTTTACCACAGATTCTGGGGAACAGCTTACATGCATTCTAAAACCTTACTGCAACAATCTCTCATTCCCTTATAATATAGTATGAGATGCTCTAGGTGTGAGGGTTTAAGGGAATTTAGACACAAAGACCAGGCTGATGGATGGAATCTGCAAACCCTCACAGCAAAAGGAATCTATTGTGTACAGTCCTTTGTGCTACACAGACATATGAGCCATGCATGGGGAGGGGCGATGCCCAGGCTCAGCTTTGCTTCGAGGAAAACATACAAGGAGGCTGATGGTAGAAGCGTTGACGTGCAATACTCCGACGATGACTCAGTGTAGACAGACAACACAGAGGATATAGACACTGGGGATCGGTGCAGTGAAATCAGGGAAATGACAAATCCAAAGATACAGGTAAGGCTGACAACATCTTTGGACAGGCACAAAAATTCAAGGGATGTTTTTCGGGTCTACAAAGGAGAGCAGTGCAGATAAGGAGAGGCATTTAAAGGAAATCAGGAACAAAGACAGACACCTCTGCATATGCAGCTCAAGTGAGAGTGAGTTCGTCACATCTGCCTTGACTCCAATGTCCTAACTTCTGTCAGGAGCCGTAAGCATGGCTGGAGATGAGGAACAAACGGTAGGTCCCTGACTCACCTGATGTCTATGGTGAAAAGTCTATCCTGGGGCCTGACTCAGATCCCTATGTCTAGCGGGCTTCTACACAGCGATGACACATCTCAACGGAACCAGAGGTTGGATACCAAAAATAGTGGGGCAACTTGGGAGGCCAGTTGGAGGTTTATCACATGGACAGTGGAGGACTCACGAGCGGCTTCCAGAGGAGAACAGATGTCCAGATTTTGGAAAGAGTGAATGTCAGCCCTCCTAGAATTCCCGTGGGGGTCAGACAGGCCAGGAAATGCTGAGGAAATCATATAGTATTCATCCAGTGAGTCCCATGGGTTGTCCTGCTCTTCCACCACTGGCAGCTCCCTGCTGAACCTGGTAGGGTGGGGAGATCTGAACATTAAGACAAGAAAGGTGGACCTCCCACCATCCTAACGGTTTTGATGGGCAGCTGGGAATTACACTCATAACAAAGGGGCACACCAATTTTTGACAGCAACAACTCTGCTCCTGTTCCAGGCGGCAGTGTGGTGCTGTGGGGGCAGTAGATATAGAGAACGGAAGGTGCTCAGGGCAGTGGCCACAGAACTAAGCTTCTGAGCAACAACCTGAACTAGTGTGGAAGTCATGACTCACAGCCTGCATGGATAATCCTAAAGGTGACTTCAACACATTTACGTAAATGTTGTCGATACTACCTTCACTGACCAAGTGAACGCGGGTGTTAAAAGGCATCTTCAAAATGGAGACATCTTGTGTCTTCAGTGTCTCTTTCTCTAACTACTGTGACAGGAGGTGTTCTTTTCCTATAATATATCCTCAATGTGGTAACACCAAAGAGTTAGAGGCAGATATGCCTCTCACTCTGGTTTTACCAAAAAGAGAAGAGGGGAATGCGGAGAATCCCTGTGAAGGATTAGTTCACAAAGTTCAACTGACTGCAGGTTATTGAAATGGAGGGGTCAATAAAAGGAACGTAACCGTGTTACAAGGTGAAGACATACATCAAAGTTAAAAGAGATACTTTGTAATTGGAGAATGGATGCAATAGATATGTTCGGCCATTTCTATTTTTTCCTCGAGATGTAATCCTTCAGTTTAACCACTGAAATAACAACCCATGATTCATCAGAGTTACCTGGGGCATGCCTGGTCCTGGTCTTCTTCCCCCTCATGGTGGAATTGATTTTCTGTAATTATATAGAGACAGGGCTGGTCATGAATGAGATCCTTCTCGGTACGTTAATAATCCAGAGTCTCATGTTACCCACACACTCAGATACGTTCAATGTGAGAACAGGTTCAGTCAGAAGAATATGTCAGGGTGCCTCCGATATTGTCATGTGATAACTGGCTTGATTTCCCGGCCTGAGCCATTTGGAGAAATTTATTCTCTCTAGGAGATTAACATCACAGTCTCCCCTGTCGTCTGTGCAAGCACTTGAACTTCTCTCTTTGACACAGATTCTGGGGAGCCAGCCTCCCTGCATTCTAAAAGGATCGCTGCAGCATTCACCCTTCTCTCGTCAGATAGCCTGGTTGTTGAAGGCTCCGTGGAATTTGTACACTGAGACTGAACAGATGGAATGCAACTACAGACACACAAATTCAAGTGAATCTTTGGTGCTACTCAGAACATTGGCCTGATTCATGTGGTGGGAGAATGCCAAGGCACAGCTCTGCTTCTGGAAACACACAATCAAGCTATCAGTAGAGACACTTAGGGTGGGTTTTCAGACAACTGTTTAGGAAGACAAGCAAACCTAAAGGAGACAGAGAATGGGGCTAAGAATAGCAAAACCAGTTAACCCTGGACAAGAATGCCAAGTGACTGCGGCAGGCACAGATTCTTAACGGACCCACCTCCGAGATGAAACATAGAGCTTATTAGAGGTGAAAAGAGACATTTCATCCAAATTAGGTCTGACAGACAGGTTTTATGGTCGTGTGGCTGAGGTGATTTGAGCTTGTCGTGCCTGCCTTGGCCCAACAACGAAGTGACAGAGAAATCAACGTAACATGGGCATGCCCTGGGACTAAGAAGAGAGCAAATGTGCCTCGCCCACCTGACATCTGTGCTTAAAACTCAATCCTAGAGCCCAGTTCAGATCAGTTTGTCTCTACAGGGCCTGCCCACAGGGATGACCTCTCTCGGCACAGCAGAGGTCTGGGGTACAAAGAACAGGAGATCTTTGTGAGTGTCCAGGTGGAGCGTGATCACCTGGACAATGGAGTACTCACTGGTCACTTCCAGAGAGGAACAGACTTCCAGTTCCTCGGGTAGGAAGATGTTGGTGCTCCTGTAAGGCCAGTAGGAGTCAGACAGGTCGGGAAGAACTGAGTATGTCAAGTAGTGTTCATCCTGAGAGTCCCTTGAGACGTCCTGCTGTACCACCTCTACCAGCTGTCTGCTGAGCCTGCAGGGTAGGGACAAGTGAAGATTAACCTAAGAGGGATCTGAAGTCATAAGTCCTGTCAGGCTTTGATGCAAGGCGGAAAGGAGTGGTCAAGAAAGCAAAGAGGGGAAGGACCCATTAAAAAGAGAAACGATTCTTGTTTTTGTGGGACACGTTGTGTTTCACACAGGGGCAGCTGTTCGAAAGGAAAATAAGTGCTCGTGCACGGGCCAAATAGCAAGCTTCTGACGAAAGAGACTGAATTATCTCTGTGCCGTCCACTTATGACTCATAACACACGAGTCCCACAATGGTGGCCTTCCCCCTTCCATGCAAAGGGCGTTGAGTTCTGCATGTAGTGGCCAAGCACGGGCAGCTCTGGGGGCAGTGGACTGTCACAGAAATCTCATGCCACGAAGCCCTCTTTCTCTCAACCTTGTGGCATCATAGAACATGTTTGTCTACTTGCTATGATATTTTAATGTTATGAACACATGTCAAAAAGCGAAATCTAAAGACAGAGAGCAGATGTGCATGGCTCTCTAAAGCACACAAGAATGAGCAAGCACCGTGGTCCCTGTGACATATTCGTTCACCCGGGTCAGCGGACTGTGGCTTACTCAACTCGAGAAGTCATTAAGAAATGGGAAGCAATCCCAGTACAACGGTGAAGACAGAGAACATTGTGAAACTGGTAATTTGTCCTTGACCGCATGGATAATACCGTGCTCGTCAGCACTTTCTGCTTCTCCCCGGGTGCCACTTTTGAATCCCCAGACCCCGAGTGTCCAGAGTTACCTGGGGGCAGCCGGCTCTTGTCTTCCCAGACCCTCCTGATCAGTTCGGTCTTCTGCAAATAATGAAGAGAAAGAATTACGTTAAGCACATTCGCCTTCACAGATGCCCACTCCTATATCCTGCATAGCACAGGACAGACATATAAGCACAGCAATACCAGGCAACTGTGAGTGTAAACATCCAGGAGCGCTTAGGTAAGGCCTCGCAGGCAAAAATTGGGATGGTACTCTTGAGTTATTAAAGCAATATCCCTGATAAAACAAGCCATCCTCATAGCATCCTAAATCTTGAGTCTAGGCAAACAAACCGATTCTGTTTCTCAGAGATCCTGGGGGAACTCCCTGGCTGCTTCCTAGACATTTGCTGCAATATTGAGGCTTTTTCCATCTGAAATTCCAACAGGTGAATGGTTTAGAGGAATCAGCCATGCAGATTAAACCAATGAATGGATTCTACACGCCATCAAATCAGAACAATCTTGAAAGCTACAAAGAAACAGGGGCCATTCATGGGGTAGGGAAGTTTCAGGACCCTGCATTGCTCCAGAGAAACATACACTGTCCCATAGCAGTGGTCCAGTTCGGGTTCTCAGCTGACTTGAGATGAGATAAGACAAATGAAGACATAGACGAAGTGAAGAGCGTGAACCAGGGGAGTGCCATCTCCAGAGATACAGAAAAGGCTGCCAACAGCCTTGGCAGGCATCCAAATTCAGGGGCATGTTTCAAGAATGGAAATTAGAGCCTTGCAAGAGAGGACACGAGCTGAATTCATAATTAGGAGGTCTGGCAGTGACCTCGTGGGCCTGGGCTGGAGAGGTGTATGAGTCTGGCAGGGTGTGAGGAACAAGGAATATGGACACCACCTGGGGGACCACGTGGAGTTATAGCCCCTTTGGAATGGGAGCATTCATAGGCCATATCCAGAGTAGACCCAATTTCAGGTTCATCAAACAGGAATTTGCCATCACGGTAAGACTGGCCGCTGTCACGCCTTTCTTGCTCAGTTGAAGGAGCCAAAACACATTCATCCACTGTGTCCTGTAGGAATTCCTTCTTTTCAACATCCTGGGGCTCCATGCTATGCCGGGGGAGACAACAATGATAGAAGATCAAACCAGGAGGATCAGACACCATGGCTTCCTAGCTGGTGTTGATGGGTGTGATAGCGAGTGGTCCCAGAAAGCAATGGGGCTGTCCCCTTGGAGGGAAAAACTATCCCCCTATATAAGGAGCAGAGTGTGGCCTCCGATATGAGGAGCAGTGGGAGACAGAACAGGAGATATTCTGTGCACTGGCCTCACAACCAGGTGACGGAGGAGGAGACTAAAACATCCCTGTCATACTCATGTCATAATTATGACTCCCAGCACACAGAGGTTATCAAAACAAGTGGCTTCAACCCTTCTGCATACGTTGCATTGACTTGTACATGCAGTGTCCAAGGGACTAAATATCCTGAGGCCTTACTGCCTCTCAGACATTCTGACTCCAAGGAATATTTTCTCAATATTCTGATGGGACATGCATTTATTCTTCAACTTCCTCTCTTGCTATCCAAACTCCTCCAACATGATGATGTCAAACAGACACAAAGTTAATACGCATCTCACTTTGGTTTTAACCACACAGGAGACAACAGCTGATTACCGGAATCCCTGGCTTTGGTCAATTCATGTGTGTCCACTCTCTGTAGGTTATTCAACATGAAAGGGAGTAAGAAAGTGACACCTACACAACTACCACATGAAAATAGATGACATGGTTAAAGGCCATATTCTGCTATTGACTGAATGGATGGAATACTTCTAGGCAGCACTTTCTCTCTATCCCCGATGTGAGGTCTCCAGAGGTCACCAGGAAAATTCGTAGTCCACAGTCTTCACACTTACCTGGGGCACATTGGCTGTTGTCCATTTCTTTCCCTTCGATCATCTTGACTTTCTGAAAATCAGTTCCAAGACAGCAGGTGACACTAAGGAAATCATACTTCCCATATTACCAACACAGTGACCACCCACACTGCAAGGACATTAAGATTCTCAGGGCAAGACCCTAGTGCTCTGGCAGGGATATTCCAGGATGGCCAAGGTTAAGTCTTACGAGCAGTGCACAGGACTGCTCCCTAACCTGCTGCAGAAATTCACTTTCTTCTCCCCCACAAATTATCCCAATATCCTCCTCTGATGGGAGTCTGTAAAAAGAGTTCCGAATATATTTTCCCCAGAGGTCCTGCGGAGGAGTCCAAGCACTTTCTTGAAGTGTTGCTGCAAAATGGGGTTATTCCATGACATACCATGGCTCTTGATGCTTCCCAGGAATTTATTCTTGAAACTAGACTAATGAATCAACTGTAGAAAACCTCAAATCAAAAAGAATCTTTGGTGTTCTACCGACACAAAAGCCATTTGGTCTGAGTGATGCCAGAGCCCAGCTTGGCTTCATAGGAACATCCAGGCAAGGTAATGACACAGTTGTTTTCAGATGACCACTTGGCTAAGTTGAACCCACATAGAGAAGATTGTGCCTGGGCCTGAGAGCAGTGAAACCAGGGAAAGCACCTTTCCTTGATATGCAGGTATGTGAGCCAAAAACATTGGACAGGTCTAGGCCCTCGAGAGATATTGATCCTAAAAAGAAAGTGTCATTGCATGGAACAAAAGACAGTTGATCCACGTAGGGTATCTGACAAGACTTTGTGGATGTCCTACTGAGGTGGGTAGAGCTTGTCACCCATGACATAGGTTCAATGGCCTGACACGGGGGCCAGGTTGACAGAGGCATGGCCGCTGCCTAGGATGGTTGAAGGCTCCCTGACCCACCTGATGTCTGTGTCTCCACATCCATTATGTCCTGATTTAAAGCAAAGTGTGTCTGTAACGCCCGTGTATAGAGATGACCTTCCTCAGTGTAGACAAGGTGTGCAGAACAAACAACATGGACACTACCTGGGGGACCACGTGACGTTTCATCCCCTTGGGTGTGGGAGCATTCACAGGCGAAATCCAGAGCAGAGCCGAATTCCTGTTCATCTAATGGGAATTCGCCAGCACTGTAGGACTGGTCGTTGTCACACTCTTCTTGCAGAGTTGAAGGAGTCAAAACAAACTCATCCACTGTGTCCTGTAGGGCTTCCTTCTTTTCAACTTGCTGCTGCTCCATGCTGTGCCGGGTAGGACAGGAATGACAAGAGATCAAACCAGGAGGATCAGACACTGTGGCTTCCTAGCTGGTTGGATGGGAGTTATATGGAGTGGTCACAAGAGGCACAGGGCACCGGCTGGAGAGGGAACAAGCACACCAACCTATAAGAGGCAGAGTGTGGCTGCCCGGGGCTGGGAGAGCAGGAGCTGATCCTCAGAGCACTGGCCACAGAAGCACTGACTAGGAATGAGACTCCACCCTCCCAGCAGGATGCGGTCACAACAAGAAGCACAGTGGAGACCAGACCAGGGGCAACCACCACGGGCCTGAGTCAGGATGATTTTTACATAGATTGGTCAATTACTTACAGCTCTGGAGTACCTGCAGACTGCAGAAATGTGTGCCTTCTAGGCACTTTGTCATTAATAGTGTCACATGACACCCCAAGTTTTTGGAGTTTGGTTAGGTACTTCTCTTGGTTTTAATTTTGCTAGTTGTCTGTTTACCAATTCCTTGGTGAGTTACCTTCCTACCAAGGACCTTAGAGAACTGTGTAGGAAGTAGATATGCATCTCCTCCCGGTGTCCATTTACAGGAAAGAATGGGTATTTTTGTCCCCACGGGGAATCCTAAGGCTGGTGAATTCATCTCGGTCTTACAACACCACAGAGACAACAGGCAACCAAGCCAAAACGGCCATCCTTTGGGGACCATCTGCAGTTTTGCTTAACCTTGCATCTGACATCTGTCACTCTCTTGACCTCACTTACTTTACTTTCTGAGACCCTGTCCATTTTGACCCACACATTATTGGTTCCAGAATTTTCATTGTCACCTGGGAGTGAGGGTTCCTTGTTCTTCTTCATCCTCCTCATCCTCATAATTTTCTGCAAATAAATTCAGAAATGTCCCATCAGCTATTTCCCACATCACCACTATAAACACAGCGGCTTCTATGTCCCTGGAGACCTAAGGGTCTATGAATGACTAGGTATTCTACTGAGTTTAGGGCACTGTCTTTAAGAACTGCTGTGGCATGGATTTCTGATGCGTCAGGCAGTGTGTCTCTGATTCTGAGGATCAGCATCACTGAACCTGGGCAACACGTTCTACCGGCTCTTGTTGTCCATATCAGGGAATGCTTGTCAGCTTCATTTCTGCACCGTGTCTTGCAGAGTGCCACAGGTCCCACCATAGCCACAGACTCTCTGTGGGTTCACAGCTCTCACATAGAGCCGCCTCCTTGCCCTCACGACAGGACAACCACCCTGTCCCACATCCCTCCACCGGGGACTTCAAGGGCCCCCACGTGGGCTTCAGTGTTATCAAGGGGACATCCGTCTACGAAAAGCGGTCCCGTCTAAACAGCACTCCCACCTCCAAGTCCTACTGCATCAAGGACCTCATCCAACTCCACACAGTCAGGAGCATTATTTTTTCCTGACATGCATTCATGAATTTTCCCTATCTGATCACTACAGTATCAACAGGTTATTTGATATACTTTCCAGATGAGGAGACAGATATGGAGAAAGTAAAACTCACTTTCTCACCCACAATTAATACAGACCACGCTGACTCTGGGAACCTCCCACTTAGTGCAGGGATCCTTGCACACTAACAAGCATCCTCCTGTCACATTTTGCTCTCTGGCTCAAAGACTGGTGGAGGCTGCCTCCCGCTCCAAAGGCTGCATTCCCTCAGGGAGGAAGCAGACACGTGGAGCACTATTACCTCCACACTGTGCATTTCTGCTCTCTGTTACCACCTTCCACTCCTGGTTCTCTCATGGCCCCACTTGCTATGGGGAATCCAGGAGGGCTGCTGCACACGGCGTGAGGCCAGGCGGGGAGTCTCTTGTGAGCCCAGGGCCTTGGCGCAGCTCCGGGCATCAGGGCCGGTGGCCGCCTTACCTGGGCTGAGCTTTCGGGCAAGGCACTTGGCCAGCCTGCGCCCCTCAGCCAGTTGCTCTTGGAAGCCCTGCCCTTGGGAATGCTCAGGGTCATCATGGGTGAGGAGGTCCTCGAGGAGCTTATTGAGCAGTTGGGAAACGTCTTTCCCTTTCCGTAACTTCTGATACAAACGGGTCAGCTCTTTAGCCTGGTCTTTAATGAGGGTATGACATAGCCTAAGGCAGGGCAGAGAGAAAATTTTAAAATGCAAAGAGTTGAACAACAGACAATAAGATCTTTCGTGATGATTTCTGGCAGAATTTCCCCAAAGGAGCCGTGAACCCTGCACATCCCTTACACCTTTTCCTTCTGTAAACAGAGCCAGGGGTTCTCCTAAGCACACGCCAGAGAGATGTCCCTTCAGCTGCTAACTTCGGGGACACCCGTTTCCCTGGAAAACTACACACAGCGCGGCGTGCAGTGAAAGGACACAGCGCCAGACGCAGAAGCATGTCCAGTAGAGCTGGTGTGAACTGGTGAGCTCAGGAGAATGGCAGGCTCAAGCTGTGGTCAGCCAGGTCATGACTCTGTGAAAGGTAAGTGAGGTGGTGATCTCGCAACACTGTGAATGTGCTAAAAGCCACGAATTGTTCCCTTGAACTTGGGGACTTTGATATTTTTTTCCAGAGAGAGAGCGAGACTTTGAGTCATTGGAGTCCATCATTTACCAATCACTGTTGTCTTAGTTGTTTTAGAAATATTTGGGTCACATGCCTGCCATGACGTTTCTGCCCTTTCCTGGCCCAGACTTGTTGCTGCCCCAAGTCAAAGATGCCCACAGCGTCCCTGCAGCCTCCCACATGGAGCCTTCCTTACCTGAGCTTCTCAGCCACCGTGTCTGCCTGCTTCCCCTTCTCAAACTGCACCTTCTCTCCCAGCACGGATTCGATGAGGTCGGTGGACTCTTCACACTCTGAGAAACAGAGACGCCTGCCTCAGGGGAAAGCTGGACATGCTGCTGTGCTCGCTGCCTTCAAGGGACGAGGCAGGGTCCATCCTAGGACAACTGGAACCCCGGCCACCTGGCTCTGCGCTGGGAGCTCCACATCACATTCTTCAGCCTCCCAACTACAGGGCAGTCGATTACTCCCTGTTTCAGAGCCCAGGAAAGAACAGCCCCAAGGCACAGAGAGGAACTGGACACGGTGATGAACTGGTATTTGGTAGAGTCAGAATTTGGGTTCCCCTGATCATGGTCACTCTAGCAAGCCTTGGAGACTCCTAAGTGAAACACTAAGCAGGGACATGACATAAGGCCCCCAGGGCTACTGGACTGATGGGTCCCCTGAGCTGGGATTTCTATACTGAGCAAGTATCTCAAAGGTAAAAATTCATCCGGTTACACTTGTGGAAACCACAATGCATAAAACCAGAAGCACCGGAGAGGAATATGGCCCAATCCTAATACAGTTTGTGTTATGAGAAGCAGTAGAATGATGAACAGAGTTACACAGTTCCAGGTTCTGCTCTTAGAGCGTTACAAGAAATTACTCAGTATTCATTCTGACTCAGAGAAGTAGGTCCCACAACACTAACAGGTTAACAAGGAGGAAACTGAGGCACAGGACGTTGGGCACCATGGATTTAGCCCAGGCTGACTGACCTACAACCCATGCTTTTCTCCCCTGTGCTGTGTTACCGCCACCCCACGCCCTCAGGTGATATCTGTTTGCATCATCTTCACAACTGGTTTCCCACACTTATGTGATGATTTTCAGGAAAGTTGTAAACAAAACTGCTTGTCCTTCCCTGAAAGTTCATCATCTCTTCCCTTTCGTAAAAAGCATGCCTTAGTTTTTTTTTTTTCTCTGCGTCATTCGTTTTTAATTACACCTCCCCTTGTTCTATTGAAAGCAAATTGTGAGAAAATGACAAAAATGCGGGCTGAGAGTTGTCAGGATTCCTTCCTATCGCTCGGCTGTGCACGTGCCCCGTTCTCATGACTCCTTCTGCCAGCGCAGGCCCCTCCTAATGAACAGGCAGCTGAGCTCCCCATTTCAGGCTGACTGTGGGGGAAGGCCTGCCCCACACCCTGGCTTGGCTGGTTCCCGGGGCTGTGGTCTCCCCCACTCACCCTCCTTCTCACTAGGCCACATGTCTCCTGGCCCAGGCCTGGACCTGCTGGCCATCCTGCACGTCTGAAGGTCCCCAGCTCAGGGAGAGACCATGATGTTCCCTGAAACACCCTCACCCTTGCCACTGGGTATCAAATGGCCTCCGTGGACTCAGGAAGCAGAGGCTCTGCACCGGTTCCCTCTCACAAGGGGAGTCACTGTGTGGATGGCGTCACTCACAGATACCACAGTTTTAGGGGGAAAGGAGACCTTCTTTCCACTTTCCACTTACCACTTCCATCTCCTTGAAAGCAGGTAGTGTCACCTGCTACCCTCCCTCTCGCCCCCGGGTGTGCCATCAGGATGTTTCCCCAGTGTAACTAACTTGGTGCTTTACCAATGGGACCTCAGAGAAGCGGGACCTGAGAGAGTTCCTTAGTCCCTGACACTTAGGCCTGCAGGCATGCAGGATCTGATACAGCACAGAGACCATCCTGAGAGGACCAGGCGTTTCTGTGTCCGCACCAGGAAGCAGGAACTGGGATGTTAACTCTAACCCCACCTGACATGTCACTGTTAACCTCTTTGTCTTCAGTTTTCCCATCCTCAGCAAACTGAGGATAAAATACCCACTTCTACATTTCCCGGATTGTGGTCAGAATGAAATTTATGTGACATTGGAAGAGAGAAGACAGCATCTGGAGAGGTTTTTAGTTTCTCAGAAGGAATACAGACAGATATGTCTTTGGTGGCCATGATCTTGTAGGACTTACTGTATTTCTGCAGCTGGTTGGCCAGGGAGTAGGCAGTACATTCGGATATAAGGAATTTCTCCTTGAGGTCTCGGAAGTCCTGCTTGCTTTTTTCCAGCTGGGATTGAAGCTCCTGGTTGATTTCCAGGAGGCTGATTTCTGCCCCTGGATCAGACAGAGGGCCAAGAGGTGCTGCCATGGTGACGTGTGGCCGAGGAGGTAGAGCTGGGGACTGAGGAGAAGAAACCCAAACACAGGATGGTTAAAAACCAGTGAAATCAAGTAGGTTTCATCAGGACTGAGGGGTGAGGATACAGGAAGTCTTTACTTACTGTTGGGAACAATTTGAACAACACCCCACAGCACCTGAGATTCAGGAACCACAAAACCAAGGTTCAAGATGCCACAGCTGAGAGCTGAAGGCACTGCCCCTAGCTCACACTCCAAACGGAATGACAGAGGGAGCACTCAGAATGCCAGGTAACGGTCTGCACTTGAAATAACAGAGTTGGAACGTCCGAGATGACATGGAACCTGGGGAGCTGCTGCCTTCCAGTTGCCAAGGCCGTGCTGATACACAAGACTGCCCGGTCCCCCCGAAGGTCCCCACTGATGGGAACCACCCCTCACTGGCCACTCTCAGTTGCTGTCTACCCTTGTGCTGATACCACAGTTCCCATCTCTTTCTAAAAAATTATCTCAGCATAGTTCTGATTGTTCATTCTTGTGTGTGTATAAATCACCAAGGCAGAAATAGTTTCCCAAGTAGTTTACTGTTTTGTTCATCTTCATTTATTTGAGAGAGAGAATGGGGGGTGGGTAGAGGGAGAGAGTGGGACAAGGCGCTCAATCTGACCATCCGTGAGATCATGACCCTAGCCTAAACCAAGAGTCAGATGCTCAACCAACTGAACTGCTCAGGCACCCCTCCCAACGGGTTTTCTTAGGGCTGTCATGAACTCATCCCACTTGCCTTTAAGGGCAAACAGATCTTAAGGCTTTTATAATAAGGGATAGATTCCAATGTCTTAGACTGTCATGATGTTCTTCCCTGTGTCTTTTAGTGTTTTATTTTTTCCTCTGTGCGTTAAAAACACAAGAGAAGCATGCTAGCACTTTCGTTATCTTTGTTTCCTTTGTATTTGACAAGCTTTTAAATTTATTTGGATCTTCCTCCATTTACAATATGTAGTAAAGGAAACTTTCTTTACAGCAAAACACACACACACACACACACACACACACACCCCAAAACACAGGGGAAAAACCAAAGTTAATTTATGCAATTGATTATGAAACTGTTTTCTATTCTAACTCTCTCAGTATTCTTCTTCCTGCATCTATGTGTTATGTAGTCTTCTTTTCCCCTTATGTTCACATATATTTTCAATTTTCTTAGCTATATACCTAGGAGTGGAATTGCTAGATCATATGTAACCCTATATTTAACTTTTTCAGAAACTACCAAACTCTTTTTCAAAGGAAAGCAACTACACCATTTGACATTCCCACCAGGAAGGTGTAAGAATTCCATTTCTCTACAATCTTCCCAACGCATACATTATCTTTTTTTTTTTTTTTAAGTCATACTAGTGGGGGGAAGAGGGATCACACTGTGCTTTAGATTTGTATTTTCCTAATGACTAATGTTATTGAGCACCTTTTCAAGTATTTGTTGTTAGATTGGTCTTATCCTTTAGAGAGAGTCGACTCAAACTCTTCTTCCCATTTTTTTAATTGGCTGTCTTTTACTGCTTAGTTGTATCGTTTTTTTTTTAATTTATTCTAGATAGCAGACCTCCATCAGATATACAATTTGCAAATTTCTCCCATTCCATGCATTGTCTTTTCACTTCCTTGATAGTGTCCTCTGAAACAAAAAGCTTGTAATTTTGATGAAATCCAGCTTATCTATTTATTCTTGGAGTTGCTTGTCCATTAAAGAAACTGGCTTCTAGCCCCAAATCGTGACGATTTCTAACTACATATTCCTTAAAACATGGCTTTTGAATGAGAACTTTCCTGGGTTGTAGTGGGGGTGGACATTATTTAATAATGGCTCTGTGTGTTGATTGATATTTCTCTCAATTGATATTCATGTGCCTGTTTTCTCTCCTATGGAGCATGCCATGACCTATACCAGAGATTTTGGAAATGATATCTATCAATATTCCAGCTTTGATTCAGGGGAGAGTCCTGCTTATAGAGTTGAGCTGGTCTGAACCTCACCCACAGTTTCACAAATTGCTCAGGGCTTTTAGAGGTAAGTAGTTGATTATCTTTCTGAGGAACACTTGTCCAGGAGTCCAGATCTTTCTAGGTCTAGAATGGACTTTCTCAGACCCCTCCAGACCAAGAAGACTGCAGGAGTTGGACCTAGTCAAGACTTTCATCTCCGGTCTTAATGGAAAGTAGACATGCTTCAGGGTATTGGGAAAGTTGTTCAATACAAATTCGTTCCTCTCCAATTTTCTATTATATATATGATTTCTCTCTAGAAAAGGTGAAATTTTAGAACAACTTGTCTATTCCTTGCCAATTGTCTGTCTGTGCTTTTAAAGATGTATAAAGGAGAATTCAAGGTCAATACATTCTTAGCAAAAAGTACAGTTCATGTAAACTTCCGGGTGATCGTAAAGAATCCAATGAACTATCTTATTATTAAGATGCTATCATTTTCCTGATGAGAAAAGAAAAAAAAAAAAAAAACAAGAACTCAAGAAGATTACAAACCTCCCCAAGGCCACATATCTAGTGAAGAGAGGAGGGTGCATTAGAAACCATTTCTGGGGGCACCATCCAACTCTTGATCTCAGTTCAGGTCTTCATCTTAGGGTTGCGAATCGGAGCCCTGTGTCGGGGTCCACTAAAAAAAAAAGAAAAGAAAAAGAAAGAAACCAATCTAGCAGATATCCTATTGGGTTTTCATATGCTTATTAATCATTTGGATATCTTCTTTTGGGATGGGCTTTTTAAAATATTTCTGCTCATTAATACACTAGGTTGTTTCTCATTTTCTTTGTGATTTATAAGAGTTCTTGACATATTTTGGATGAGTGTTTAGTCACATACATACATTGAAAATAATCATTTCTGGGCTGTAGATGGCCTTTGCATTTTAAAGAATGGATGCCAGGATCATGACGTGAGCTGAAAGCAGACGCTTAACCGACTAAGCCACCCAGGCGTCCCTTCATATACATTTTAAAATTGGTTTGTCATTTTCTTCACAAATATCTACAGCAATATTTACCAAAATAATGTTACTTTGTTATCCTAACAGAACTGAGTCTTGCAATCAATGAACATGCTACCTATTTCTCTGTTTACTAGTCTTCTTCACTTTCTCACAGCAGTAGTTTTTAGGGGTCTTGGGTCTGCTTCATTTTTATATATTCATAAGCATTTAATAATTTTGGATGCTAATCTCTATTGCGTTTTACTGAATTTCATTTTCTCACTACTAATTGTCCCTGCAGAGAGGTACAATAGATTGTGAAATCAACTTACTTAAGGTATAATTTGGGTACAATAGACTGCATGGCTTTAAAGCATACAGTTATTTTTTTAAAATAATTTTTTATTGTTATGTTAATCACCATACATTACATCATTAGTTTTTGATGTAGTGTTCCATGATTCACTGTTTGTGCATAACACCCAGTGCTCCACGCAGAATGTGTCCTCTTTAATACCCATCACCAGGCTAACCCATCCCCCCACCCTCTCCCCTCTAGAACCCTCAGTTTGTTTTTCAGAGTCCATCCTCTCTAATGGTTCGTCTCCCCCTCCAACTTACTCCCCTTCATTCTTCCCCTCCTGCTATCTTCTTTTTTTTTTCTTAACATATATTGCATTAATTTTTTCAGAAGTATAGATCCGTGATTCATCAGTCTTGTACAATTCACAGCGCTCACCATAGCACATACCCTCCCCAATGTCTATCACCCAGCCATCCAATGCCTCCCACCCCCCACCACTCCAGCAACCCTCAGTTTTTTTCCTGAGATTAAGAATTCCTCATATCAGTGAGGTCATATGAAACTTCTGTTACAGTCAAGATACAGGGCATTTCCACTACCTCACAACTTCCCTTGTGCCCCTTTGCGGTCCATCACTGCCTCCAGCCTCACACCCAGGGAACCAACGATACTAGAGATCATTGCAGTTTTAACAACTTCATATAACTGGAAATACATATATATATCCTCTTTTATATCTGCTTTCTATCATACAGTGCAGTGCAATGATTTTAAAATTTATCCATATTCCAGGGCACCTGCGTGGCTCTGTCAGTTAAGCGTCTGCCTTCAGCTCAGGTCTTAATCTCAGCGTCTTGGGATCAAGCCCCGTGTGGGGTTCTCTGCTCCCCACGGAGCCTGCTTCCCCCCCTCTGTCTGCCACCCCCCCACTTGTGCTCTCTCACTCTATCAAATAAAGAAATAAAATCTTGAAAAAAATAAATTCATCCATATTCCTACATGCACCAATACTTCATGACATTTTTATTGCTGGGTAGGATTTCAAGTGTTTCATCTCTGTTTATACATTCATCTGTCACTGGACTTTTGTGTCACTTCCAGTTTGGGGCAGTCATAATTGGGGCATAATAATAAAGCTATTACACACATTCATATGCTGATAATTCTGTAGACATATTGTGTAAATACCTAGGAATGGAATGACTATCCATAGGATTTGTATTTGTTTAATCTTATAAGTAACTGGAAGTCAGCTTTTCAAAGTGGTTGTACTATTTTTCATTCCCACAGCTATATGAGACATCCAGGTGTTTTGTGTGAGATTTCAGACTTTCTGACTTTAGCCATACCAACAGATATGCAATGATACCTCATTGCAGTACTGACTTTTTACCCTCATGACCAATGCATTGTGCATCTTTTCATGTGCTAATGAACCATTCCCATATCTTGTTTCCTGAAGTTTCTATTCAAATCTTTTGACCAATTATTGTATTGTGTTCATTATCTTATCAGACTATATGATATCTAATTCTAGAGAATGGTCCTTTGTAGGACATAAACATACTTCTATACTGTGGCTTCCCTTTATGTTCTCTTAAGGTTGTCTTTCTTCGAGAGTTACATATAGAAAGATAAAGATAGATCAATTCATTTTCATATCCAAAGAAATAATTCATTGCCTACTTTAAGCTTGCAAAAACATACGGTTGAACTTTTTGGAAAATATAAAATCATTTATTGAATGTCAGGGTATGAAATTTTTTGTTTTTGTAATTTAAACTGTTTCCACGGGCATATTGAGATATAATTTCCAAGCAAGAAAGTGTATATAATTAAAGTCTAAAGTTTAGTCCGTTTGAACATATATATGCATCACCCACACAGTGGATATATCTATCACCCCAGAAAGTTTCCTTGTGCTCCGGCCAAGTCCTCCCTCACATTCCCACCTCAGGAAACCACTGATTGGCTTTCAGTTACAATAGAATTATTTCCATTTCCTAAGGTGTTATATTTTGAAATCATATGCTATGGACATTATTTTGCTTTGATGTTTTTTTTGCTCAGAAAAATTATCTGAGCAAAAAATAAAATCTTTACCAATTTTGTTATGTATGTGAAGAGATTACTCTGCTAAACCAAGTAGTATTCCTTGGACTGGATATGCCACAACTTCTTTTGGTCATTTACCTGTGAATGGATTAGAATGGCAATTAAAAATAGAGTTTCTATCAATAGATTTTTATGAATATATCACTCTTTTTTTTCATTTGAATGGAATGGTGGTGGCCTATGCCAGGGGGTTTGGTAGAGAGGTTTAATATTTTGAAGCAGGTCACCGCTGTTGGGGTGCTTGGGTTGCTGAGTCGGTGAAGTGTCTGACATTGATTTTGGCTCAGGTCATGATCTCCTTGGTGATGAGATGAAGCCCCAAATAGGGCTCCATGCTCAGTGGGGAATCCCCTTGAGATTCTCTCCCTCTGCCCCTCCCTCTGCCCCTCACCCCACTCACTTTCACTCCCTCTCACACAAAGAAATCAATCTTGAATAGAAAAAAAAAGATTTCCAAACTATTTCCTAGAGGAGTTGTAGAACTTAACATTCCTATCAGCAGTGTATGAGAATTTCAGCTCCTACACATCTTTGCTAATACTTGGAATGGAAATTCTTTTCATTTTTGCCATTTTAATTGGCAGATAGTGTTTTAAGTTTGCATTTTGCTAATGACTAATGGTGTAGATCTTGTCATGTTCTTACATGCCTTCCATATATGTTCTCGGCTGAACTGTCTACAAAGCTTTTACCCAAATTATTTTCTTATTTTCTTATTTGAAAGAGAGAGAGAGAGAGAGCAAGAGCGGGGGTGTGGGGTGGGGTGGGGAGGGCAGAGAGAGGAGAAACACACTCCCCTGTCAGTGGGGAGACTGACAGAGGGGGGCAGGGCTAGATCCCAGGTCCCTGAGATAAAGACCTGAGCCAAAGGCAGCTGCTTCACCAACTGAGCCACCCAGGTACTTTTCTTTTACCCATTTTTAAATTGGATTGTTTGCCTTCTTACTATTGTCTTTGGAAAGTTCTTTCAGTGTTCTATTAGGAGACCTTCATTAGATATGAAATTTATCAATATTTTCTCCCTATGTGTGACTTGACTTTTCATCCTCTCACCAATGTCTTGTGAAGAACAAAAGTTTTAAATTTTAACTAAGTCCAATGTATCCATTTGTTCTTTCATCAATCACAATTTTGGTGTCATATCTAAGAGATCATTGTCCCAGGGCTCCTGGGTGGCTCATTCTGTTGAGTGTCTGCCCTCGATTCAGTTCAGGATCCCAGAGTCCTGGGATCTAGCCCACCATCGGGCTCCTTGCTCAGCGGGGACCCTGCCTCTCCCTCTCCCTCTGCAGCTCCCTTGCTTGTGCTCTCTCTCTGTCAAATAAATAAATAAATCTATCCCTCAGTATTTCATGCTTCATGCTATTATAAATGATATCACTTTTCACATTTCAGTTAGGGATTGCGATCACATAAAGCACAGTTGAGTTTTATATATTGGTGTTATATCTTGATACAATCAAATGCATTTCAGATTCAAGCTAGATCTGGCAGTGACCATATCTTTGGAGATTTAGGTATTTGCCGGGTGAGAAGGACATTTCTCAGCAGCCGAAGAAGAAGGAATAACCCAACCCATATCAAGTCCTGTGGCTGGGCAGATTGTACAGGGTCTAATGGAACAATGCATGTGAAATGTTGTGTATGTTCAGTAATAAACTTTCCTTGAGAGTCACCATTCAGTTGGTAAGGCTGCCAGTTTAGCTTGCGTTTAGCTGCAATACCACAGTGGCAAAATTTAGAGGCCAATGTTCTCTCTTATTATGTAATTTAGTCTTCAATCATCTATTCCCATCATGATGTACTGCCAGAAGATTTAGATCGCTGTGCAATGAAATATCCATCGAATACCATGAATTGTGCCCCAGTCTGATCCGTCTTATTTCTATGTGATCTATTATAAAGTGACACCGACAGCATTTAAACAACTAATAGTGGCAGACTGAGGGAGTTTGGTTCTCTGACTCAGTTGCCTTAGGAGACAATGGCTCCGACTCCAAATCGGAAGTAGGTGTCCACTCCCATCAGACTGTAAGCCTCGGGTCCTGATTCTGCAACAGAATCTGTAGTCCTTTGTGTCAGCTTCATACCCCCAACAGAGAGGAAATGATCTTTGGTTTAAGTAAAGATTGGTGTGTGTAGCATGTTTATGTTAACTCTTTAGGCACTGAACTTAACATCCTGTCAGGTAAAGCTCGCACAGCTGTGTGACTCACAAGGTCACATTCCCAGTGGCTCAGGTGACATGTCTCAAAGAAACCAAAGCATCCACTCAGTATTAGGTGTCTCTCCTAAAGTTCACTCTTGATGGGCAAAAATGTGGCTCACAAACAGCTTGAAATGTGTTTGATATATGTTTGTCTAATGGTTTTTTAAAGTCCAATTACCCAAATGACTTTCAGGACGGTTTGTTGTTTTTGTTTTTCCCAATGCTCTGCCTTTTTGACAGGACCCACGAGTCAATATACACATAGATTTATTCCAATTTGTTTATAATGAACCAATCATTGTGTACATGACATATAATTCTATACATTCCTTCTTTTACCTGTTTACTTTCAGATGTTGAGATGATGGGAGGTTACTTGCTTCTTCCACTGACATCCTGAATTACAATTCTGCTCTCTGTTAAAAAAAAAAAAAAACAAAAAAGGCTGCTTTACCTTGTTATTCAACAAAGTCATCATAGGAGGTGTTTAAATCTGCATTTGGGGGGGCATCATTCCTTTTGAAAGATTTTATTTATTTTGGAGATAGTAAGTGTGAGCTGGGAGAACAGAGAGGAGGGAAAGGTAGAAAGAAACTAAGTAGACCCTGTGCTGAGCATGGAGCCGAATATGGGTCTTGACCCCACTACCACGACATCATGACCCGAGCTAAAACCAAGAGTCAGACCCTTAAGTGCCCGAGCCACTCACGCACCCTTGGTGTTTCTAAGAATAGAAAAGTCATTTTTCGCTCAAGCAAATAGAGGGTAATCTGTGAAGAATGATTGCAGATCATGGACTAACTATTTAGTGTCCAATGAATCCAAAATTTTGCTAGACATGTTTTCCCAAGATTGTGTAAAGTTACTATGAGCCAGCTCACCGGCAACTTCCAAAGCCCCAAACCTTTTTCTCCAAGACCTAGGGCATACTGTCACAAACTCAACCCAGCCCCTTCTTGAACCACATTTCAAGTGATCAGTTTTCTTGCATGACCCAACAGGCAGAGCAACTTTCCAGCTTGTTATGGGCATTAAGGGTCTCCCGTTTCTGTTACCAATGGAAGTAAGTGGTTTGCTTCGTTATTTGGCATCTAGAGCCATGATTAGGGTGAAGTTTGTCTCCCCAGAAGTCATTAGGTGCTATTAAATGCAGTAACTTTCCTCCCACTACACTACACTTGACCCCACTCATGTATAATATTCCCTAAAACTTCACTTTCTGAGTAGATCGTTACTCTTTTTATTCAAGGCCCACCCAGGCAGCATTATTAAGATTATTATTAAAATCATGTGGCTTCAGATGCAAGGGTCCCCTACCCTGGCCCTTCCTGACCTTAGGGCACAACTATCTGCAGTAAGAATGGACAACTCCAACCCTTATCCAAACATCACTGATCCCTCTCAGTACACACTTTCTTGGAGGACACCTACAGTGTGGGTAGCTCCAAGTCGGAGCTAGGTGTCTGGGCTCATGGTCACATCCTCCTCCTCTTGGAACCGGTGCTTCCCAGCAGTATAAACCACCACAATCCATCTTCTGGGGCTCCTCGGCAGATGCACAGGTTCACCATGGACGAAGTTACTCTTCCAACCTCTTTGCCTAGCTCAGGCTGCTCCTTGCAGAGTTGGATGCTGCTGTATACATTCCTCAGTTTCCCTGGATTTTTCTGAAATCAACTTGTCCTTATTTTTACCTCCTTTGGCAACCACCTGCTCCACCATTGTCTTGTCCTTCCTAGGGTTATTCTCATCCTCCAAACCTGCTGATTTTCTATCTTCCATCTGCTCCCTCCGTTCTCCGTTTTCAGTGTGGGCTCAGCTCAGGATCCTGCAGGAGACAAACAGGGAAGGGACCAAGTCAGGTCTCAGCTGCAGTCCCCAGGGCTGCTTAACAGGCACCTCAGACCCTCCTGCACTCACAGAAACTGAGCAGGAAGGCACTTTGGAGAATTTGAATAACAACCTCACCATACAGGAGAGGAAGCTGAGGCCCAGAGACGTGAAGAGATTTTCCCAAACACCTTCAACACCTAGTGGCAACGGTGCCCCCACACAGGCCTTGGCTGCAAGCTTCCCTGTGGAGGCTCCGGAACACACCCTCGAGAACCCCACATTTGAAATTCAGGGAACACTAAAATTAAAAGTTCAGCTTAAAAATAAAAAATTCATTTTCAGGAGACTTTGGATCAAATGTTGGTATCTCCACTGTTAAAAACAAGGCCTTTCTGGGGTGCCTGGGTGACTCAGTCATAAAGCCTCTGCCTTTGGTTCAGGTCAGGATCCGCAGGGTCCTGGGATCGAGTCCTGGATCGGGCTCCTGCTTGGCAGGAAGCCTGTTTCTCCCTCTCCCACTCCCCCTGCTTGTGTTTCCTCTCTCGCTGTGTCTCTCTTGGTCAAATAAATAAATAAAATCTTAAAAAAAAAAGGCCTTTCTGGGGACCAATCTTTTCTCCCAATTATATAATTCTGTTACTTATATTAGCTTTTCCATCACTGGCTCAGGGATTAGGATCACAGAACACAAAAGTGTTAAATAATACTTACCATAGTCACAAATAAAAGGCACTTCAATGATTATCTATAAAATATCTGACTCCTGTGCTAAAGTTCTTTTTCCTGAGAGCTGGCACTGGGTCTGCCTGCTCACCCCATGTCCCCCGTGCCTCCGAGAGCCTGCCAGGTGAAACATTCAGTAAATACTTGTCAAGCAGATAGATAACAGTTACCAGCAATAACGAGCTTTTACTGATCTCCAGTCCCAACCATCTTTCCATTCAAACCCAATCCCGGTTCTGGGCTGAAGCAATAGAAGCACAGCCTTCAGAAAAGCAGTCCAAGATGCCAATAGCAGCTTCACCACATGTCCCATATGCTTTTGTGGATCATTTAATTATCTCTTTGAGCATATTTATCTCATGTATGATAGAGAATGTAGAATTAACTTCGAGAAGGCAGCATGGACCACTGGAATGTTAGACGGGAAATGGGGTATCATGCAGCAGACAGGGGTCCCGTCCCTGGGCACCAGCTGCAGAGCTAAAGAACACCTCCATCAGAGTCACTGTGTGCCTCTTAGAATGCCCTGGGGATAAGGCCCCCAAATCTGCATTTCTGACAAAAGCTCCAAGGAGATTCTCATGTATGGAAAAAGCCCGTTTTAAACAAAGAGCCGAGGATGGAGACTCTGAAAGACCCAGTGCTCACACCCTTCACCCAAAGTGGCTTTCAGTGGAGAATGGGGACATTTCTGGGAAGGGATCCTACTTGATCTGTGTCCTGCTTCCGTGATTTCGGTTTTTAGGCCCTCCGTTTGCCTGTAGGTTTCCTCCTCTGCTCTAATTGCTGGGGAATGTCAGCCCTCATGGGGGTCATTTCTTTATGAAGACCTCTGTCATTTATTCTCCTCCTGGACAAGGGACAGCGGAGATCAGGTCTGGGGTTCCACAGTTCTAGCATTCCTCCTAAGCCACCTGGCTGAGCTGAAAGCATCATGACAGATCGAAATGAGGTCAGAGAAGAGGATCCCAGAGGAGTGAGATGCTGAGGGCAGGCCCTCTTCGGAGAGAGAACCACTACAAGGTCACTATCAGACCTGTTCAGGTGGGGGACGACTTACTGACCCATTCCATGAGCAGAGAACCCACCCTCGTCATTCCAAACTCCTGAGCCAAAGGACTGCAAGATAACACATGTTGGTTGCTTTAAACCACTGCTTTTCTAATTGTTAATATGCATCAATAGAGAACTAGTTCAGATGCTTATCTCTACTTCCCCGGGTTTTTAATGTTTAGAAACATGTATGCTAATCTCTACCAAGGAAAAAATTTTGAGATTGCACTGGGACGGCGGGTAGGCGGGTGGGGGCGGAGCCACGGCCAGAAGTAGAATAGTGGAGGCAGTGGAAGCTCTGGCAGCTCAGGACTGAGAGCAAGTCAGAATTACCCTGATGCTTCAGAGGCTCTTCAGTTTCTCCTCTCTCATTCAGTCTGCAGTCTCAGTTCATTTGAGGAGCAACACTGGTGTTACCGCGGTGGCATTTAATAAAGAACTTGGTCCTGTACAGAAACTCATCATGGACAAGATTAGAGAATACAGAACTAAGCTACAGGCATCTGGAGGACCCACTGATACTGGCCCAGAGCACCAGCAAGACCTAGGGAGGGAGCTTCTGAAGCTTAAATACACATATGGTAAAACAGACATGAATACGTTCCCAGAATTCACATTTGAAAATCCTAAATTTGAAGTCATCGAGAAGCCCCAGTCCTGGAAAACCCATGTAAAGTTTATTTGGAAATTTCACCTAGATTAGTTGTACAACTGGATCAGAATAAACAGTTCTCAACTGTGAAATGTTCTTTTGAATTCTGATTCCAAATAAATTATTTGGTGATGTTGGATGTAGAAAAAAAAAAAACACAAAAACCCAATAACCACAGTAAACCTCTGTTCCTCACCTTCACGTGATGTTCGTTAGCCCTTGTCACATGAAGGACGCCGTGAAGGGCATTTCCTATCTACAAGAGGTTCTTTCTAACACCCTCTTCCTGAGACCATGAGGTGTGTTCTTTCTGGCCGCAAGGAATAAAAACCCCAACTTACTTCATGGGAGGTGTGTTCCTATTGATTTAGCTTAAGGGAATTACCGTCAGCTAAGGTTATGCTAGGTCTCAGGGTTCAATTTTTCACTCATGTGTGGTGGCGGATTTCCCAAAAATGACGTACTTTTTCAAGGTAAGATTGCCCCCTGTACTTCATCTTTTCTTATCCCTGCTGTCTTCCTAACTATGGGAAATTGTATAAAACAAAATAGTGATATAAAACAATATACACAATATACACAAAACAATAGTGTATAAAACAAAAACAAGATAGACAGGGTTTGGGATTTAAGAAGAGCTGTTGGGGCACCTGGGTGCCTCAGTCGGTTAAGCATCTTCCTTCAGCTCAGGTCATGATCCCAGAGTCCTGGGATCCAGCCCCACATTGGGTTCCCTGCTCGGTAGGAAGCCTGCTTCTTCCCCACCCTCTGCTGCTCCCCCTGCTTGTGTTCTCTCTCTGTGTCTCTGTCAAATAAGTAAGTAAAATCTTAAAAAAGATAATGAGAGCTGTTATAATCCTGAACTTCTGGGGAATTGATGACAAGGACCCCAGGGTAGCAGGGAAAAATGGCTTTGGGCTTTTGGAGTTGCAAATGGGCATGTGTCAAAGAACAATACATGGTTTTGGGAGATACCTTAGCAACAATTTTGGCCATAATGGCCACAAAATCCATCATCCACCAGTCACTCTGTACACAGGTTATCCAGGTTTAATTTTGGCCAATGGCAACTATATCAAGAAAGACCAGATAATTGCATAAGAGCACATCCAACAAATATGGGGATGATGTAAAAGGTTGCATTGCCAAATCAGGCCCCACTAATCATAAGTCTTACCCAGGATCAAGTTTTACTCACATTTTCAAAGGGAAATTGTGAGGTACCAGCAAAGCAACTGAGACCACTAACACTAACTGCAAGAACCGAATTCCCACATGAGGACATGCTCTGACCCAGGCAAAACATACATGGTCTCTAAATGTTGTGTGAGGTTACCACACAAAGTGGAACTCTTTGGGTTGATTTCCCATGGCTATGCTTACATAGCTGATGTGACTTTTTCTAGCGAATAAGGCCATATTAATCCACAGATTCTTAGTTTGTTTCCCTAAAGAGTTCTATACACACCAAATCACCCTCCTGAAAGCATGCCAGGGACGGGCCTTCCCAACATTCACCACCATTTGGGTGTTCACCAACAGATTCCTCACGAGATGTTTACAAGGAAAATTGACCAGGACACTTTCTTCCCTCCCTCCTTCCCCCTTTCTTTTTTGTCTGTCTTTCTTTTTCTTTCTCTCTCTCTCTCTTTCTTTACGTTCTTTCTTTTCTTTCTTTCTTTCTTTCTTTCTTTCCTTCCTTCCTTCCTTTCCTTCCTTCCTTCTTTCTTTCTTTTCTTTCTTTCTTTCTCTTTCTTTCTTCTTCCTTCCTTTCTTTCTTTTCCTTCTTTCCTTCTTTTTTTTTCCTTCCTTTCTTCTTTCTTTCTTTCTTATTTCCAGGCCAGATCCACTGAAGGGAAATGACCAAATGAAAGAACACAGTTTCCCTTCTTTTCCACACATTGTTTAGGTGGAGCTTGTAAATCAGCAAGAATCCAATAATTTCCCTAGGAAAATATATGCAGGGAAGGACAAGTTCCTCCATTACCCTTCAAGGTCTTCCAGCTTAACTAAGAATTAAGTTTACCTGAGATATGGAATATGCATGAAGAACTGATATTGAAATTCAGAACTTTAAAGAAATAGAAAGTATTAAGGCAGACATTTTTTATACATTTTAGACAAGGAGACAATACATTTCCGAGGGACGTTTGGGAGCTCTAATTTGGAGTGAGTCCTATGCAGAATTCAGACCCTCTGCTTTAAAGGCCTTGGTGAGAAGGATGTCTTTTTACTTCTTAGTACAGGGGGTGCCTTTTTCATAGGGGAGATGGGTTTCCTGCTTTCAGGGAGACAGAGGAGGGTTTGAGGTCCTTGCACCAGTTGCTATTCAAATAGCTACAATTCAAAATAATCAATATGCCATTGTGGTACATATTGGGCAATCTGACCTTGGCCCCTATGGGTACCATGGTTTCTCTTAGCCTTGCTCATTACTCAGTACCTCTTTCAGAGAGAAAGCTAAACATATTATTCTTAGAAATACCAAGGGGCATCCAGGTGGCTACGTCGGATAAGCATCTGACTCTTGATTTTGGCTCAGGTCATGATCTCAGGGTCGTGGGAACCCCACGTTTGGGCTCTATGCTCAATGCAGAATCTCCTTGGGATTCTTTCTCCCTCTCCCTCTGCCCGTAATCCCTGCTCTAAATAAATAAATAAATAAATAAATAAATAAATAAATAAATAAAATCTTTAAAAAAAAATAAAAAATAAATACCATGATCTTACCTGAAACTAATGTAACGCTGTATGTTAAGTATTCCAGAAATTTTTTAAAATTATTTTAAGGGTCACCTGGGTGGCTCAATTGGTTAAGTGTCAGTCTTTGGCTCAGGTCAGGATCCCAGGGTCCTGGGATAAGCCCCATGTCCAGCTCCCTGCTCAGGGGTGAGTCGGCTTCTCTCTCTCTCTCCCCCTCCCTCCACCACTCTGCTCTCCCAATCGCTCTCTCTCAAAGAAGTAAATAAAATAGTTTTTAAAAAGCAATATAATGGTCCTCTCTGGAATCAATGCACTGATAATTATGCTTTCTTTTTGCTGACTCCCAGTCCCCCCATTTCTCTTTATTACCTGTCTGACCTACGTCCTTCCCCCAGTGATAGAGCCCTCTCAGGTGCACTGCTTAACCTGGAGGTGGGGCCAAAGAGAAGTGCACACATGGCTAGAATGGGCTGCCTTCAGAGTCAGTCATAACGAAACTACAGGCAGTTAGAAACGAGCCTAAAGTACCATTAGGAATAAGCACTGTGATATTTAGTGGTATGGATTTTAGGTTTGCTATTGATATCAACTTCCTTGTACAAATATGGTTAGAATCAAACATGACAGCAGGGCATCAGACAAAATGAAAGAAAACTGTGTCAAGTGTGAAGGTACTAAGTTACCAAAGTTACTCTCAGTTGTAAATTGCTTTGTCCCTCAGCCCCTCATTTCCACCTGCAGAACCTAGAAGACGTTCAACAGAGTCTCCACTTGCCATCAGATTCAATCTGGGGACACAATAATTTAAACTGTTAACCCAAACTTTCCATTTTTTCCTAATGTGTGTTGAATACCAGGTATTTCGATTGCCCATTCTCATTTTCAGTGAGGCCGCAGTGAGGACAGAGACTAATGTGGTGCATCCAGGTACTATTCTGTGTTTTGGTCTACTCTGTACTCCGTGTATCAACTTTTGTCTGCCAGTGGACCTCTGGCCAAACACGGGAAACCCAACAAATACTAAAAGTGTAGAATCTCTGGGTTGATCTGAGGAAATATCAAGCAACGTTTAGGATTCTCTAAGGCGCAGAATGGCTCTTGACCTGCAAGTACTAAGGGAGCTGCGCCATCCTTTCCTTAGGGGGAGTAATTCCAGATTCCTGACGCATGCACCTGTATATTTTTTATTTATTATTATTATTTTTTTTAATTTCAGCTAGGCTCCATGACCAACGTGGAGCTCTAACGCATGACCTTGAGATGAAGAGTTGCACGCTCTACCAACTGAGGCAGCATGGGTCCCCCGAGCACCTTTGATGCAGGCACACACCATGATTTTCATGTTGGAAAAAATAGGGCAAACTCTGGGAAATGTCTTCAATCTGCTCCACTCCTTCTGGGTATGTTTCCTGAGTTCCAATTGTGTGGGAGTCCTCTTTCCCACCCACCCACAGAAGACCCTCTCGGATCCCAACCCAGATCCCCTGGGATCCCTGGGGTCCTTTCTGTGTTAGCCTCTCCTGCTCTCAGTGTGTTTGTGCTTCTAAAGACACCTGTGAGCAGGACTGCCCTGGGGCTCCAGGAGCTACTTTTTACCCCTTCCCAGAGAACGGGGAGTACAAGCCATATATGACTCCAGCCCCATGTATCTCCCCTCCCCAAAGGCACTCAGCCTTTCACTAACAGGTGCAGCAGGGTCAAATCTCCATTCCTGGCCCAGGGGAGACTAACTCTGAAACAAAGGTGTCCCCCAGGCTCTCCTGTACCTGTCAGGACAAAGCTCCCCCACTGCCGTTGCAGGAAATCACACCTTACACAGCAATGAACTCAAAATGGTCACAGATCTAAGTATAAGAGCCAAAACTATTGTGCAAGAGGACTACATGGGAGAAAATGGTCAGGAATTCACAGTAAGCAAAGAGTTCTAAGTCACTACGGCAAGAGCACGATACGTAAGAGAAAATTGAAGATGAAGAAGTTTTTTGCATCAAACTTTGCCACTGAGAAAAGGAACAGAGAAGCCACTGATTAGGAGGAAATATTTGTGGATTAAATACCCAGTGAGGACTCACATTCACGAGAGACAAGAGGACTTTGAACTCACTCAATGGGCCGAAGCAACACACTCGTTTAAGCCAGTATAAGAGTTGAATACACATGTACCAAAGGAGACACATAAAAAGGTAATCAAGGTTATTAGTAATATGTTATTAGTGCTCAAGGAAATGCAAGGACAACCACGTACCATTTTACATCAACTAGTGCGCTTCTGTTCCAAAGACGATACCAAGTGTTGCTGAGGATGTGGAGAAACTGGACCCTCCTATATTGCTGGTGGCAACGTAAAATATAAGAGCCCCTGCGGAAGCCACTTTGAGAGTTCTTAAGAGTTCAGCACAAGCTTGCCATAGGACCCAGCCATTCCACAACTAGGAATCTATCTGAGAGAAGTAAAAGCATATGTCTGCTCAAGTCTCGCTCAGAAATGTTCCGGGCAGCGTTATTGAAGGTGACCTTCGCACATCAGTGGGTCCTGGGACCCCCAGGCAAACACTGCCTGGTGAGGGGCCACATCCTGGAGTCTCAGCAGGTGGTGGCTCAGAGCCTGGTTTCTGACCTCCCAGCTGGAGTCAGGGATTCAGTGCCTGTGCCTTCAGCCTCAGGCCCCGGCAGTTCCCCTGGAATCCCCCAGGTGGCAGACTACTTAAGGGAAGAGACCTTCAGGTGGCCCAAGGACACCAGGGGGAAGCAGGCAAAGACAGGGGCAGTAGCTGGCTGGAGATACCTAGAGGAAGTCAGGGCTGCAGGACCCACGGAAGCCGCTGGCAAGATCTGGATGGATCTTAAGTAGGTTTGGTCCCCTGGGTGGGCTCTAGCCACGAACCTTTAGGTTAACATCCAAAGGTTCCCTTTGATGCTCCCTCCTGCACTGGCACTGAGGCTCCCCCCAGTGCCCCCGCTCAGCATAGGGAAAAGAGCCTGTGCTGCTATTCACCTTCTTCTGAGTCTAAATGGAACACTTTGGGCTGGGTTTAGGGGAATCTGCCCTTTTCTGGCCCTCTATGTAGGGCCAGCTCCTGGGTGCTGAACCATTCCTGCGGGGGCCTAGAAGAGGCACTGTGGTCCTTCACATTGGAGCTGGGCTTGCAAAGAAGGGTTCCTGCTAATCCATATTTCCCTGGCCCTGGCTGAGCATCCTGGTCCAAGATCAGGGGCTGCAGTGACCTAAAATAGGGAACCTCCTATATGTCACTGCTCCTCTCTGGGAAAGTCCAAAGAAGGCCCATGGTAGTGGTGGGGGGAGGGGAGGACATAGAAAACTACACTCTGTCAAAACATCGTCCACAGTGAAGATTTTAAAAAAATGTTAGAGGACAGATCTCATATTATGTAGTCGGTGGTGCAGTAACAGCTCTGCGTGGTGACAGAGGGTAGCTACACTAGTAGTCAGCCTAACATAATTTATAGAGTCGTCCAATCCCTGTGTTGCCAGGTGAAACTGATGCCACACGGGAATCCGTTATGAATCAATGTTTAAAAGACCTGAAGGTGAGGGGAAAACTTACTCTCCTAGTTCTCCTTGCTCAGCTCAGGCTGCTCCTTGCAGAGTTGGATGCTGCTGTATGCATTCCTCAGGTTCCCCTGAGTTTTCTGGACTCAACTTGTCCTTAATCTTACCTCCTTTGGCAATCACCTGCTCCACCATTGCCTTGTCCTTCCTTGGGTTATGCTCATCCTCCAAATCTGCTGATTTTCTGTCTCCCAAATGCTCCCTCTGTTCTCTGTTTTCAGTGTGGGCTCAGATCAGGCTCCTGAAAAGGACACACAGTGAAGGGACCAAGTCAGGTCTCAGCTGCAGTCCCTAGGGCTGCTTAAAAGGCACCGCAGACCCACATGCACTCATAGAAACTGAGCAGGAAGGGACCGTGGAGGATTTGAATAACAACCTTATCTTACACATGAGGAAAGTGAGGCCCAGAGAGAAGAAGAGATTTTCCCAAACTCCTTCAACAGTTGATGGCAGTACGGCCGCCACACAGGCCTTGGCTGCGAGCTTCCCTGTCGAGGATCCTAACATATCCTCCGGGAACCCACATCTGAATGTCAGGGGACAGTGGTCAATCCGTATTCCCACTGTTCAAACAACAATGTCCAGAAGGACTTTTCCTGGGAATACTCTTGTTCACAATTGTACAGTCCCACTTGTATACTCAGTTGGTTTACACTCCTGGTTGAACTTCAGTCCACTCTCAAGATGGGAGAGCAGACAGGCCCCGGGCTGGAGCTGCACCGGGGTTAGGGGTGTCTTTTCTTTTTATGTCTCATAGATTATGGGTCACAGCCAGGGTGGTCTCCAACTGAAGATGTTTCCAATCATCTAAGGGACTCAGCCTACTGGTTGATAGGGGGAGATTTGGGCCCTAACAAAGGTCTTCCTGGAACTGTCAAGGCCATCTTCCCCTACTGGGGGATGGAAACCGCAATGTAAATATATTATAAGGAAGCCATACGTTATTGTAGGACACACGCTGGAAAGGAGAGCACATGCTCTGCCCCTGCTGGTCTGGATCTGACAGTCCAGCAGGTGGGAAACCACGAAAGCACTGTGTACCACCCTCCTTGCCTCCAGCTCAGATCTAGCTGCCTACTCTACCAATTTAACACCTGGGACAACCCATGCAGGAACAATTCCTTTTGACCCATTTTGAAATGGGAAATGGAGCCACAGGAAATTCAAGATACTTAGTCCAAGTCTCAGTTTCCCACTCAGGTTTGCAGCTACAGCTTGGGAGACCAGAGGGCTCTCTTTCCTTGTTCTCTGTTTTAGGGATTTCCAGGGACAAAGAACAATCCCAGCCTCCGATGCCCTGAACTGCTCTGGCACTCCCAGCCTGACTGTTTTGTTTCCATGATTGAAATAAATAATCTTACATGTAGAATATCAACCTCAGACAAGATTGCTTTGAGACCTTGATGAAATGAGACAAAACAAGGCTACTCACAATACTGTTCAGACCGACATCCAAACATCGACCTCCCTCTCTAAGGAAACGCCTATGACTTCTTTACCACAATCACAGAATTGTCAGTGCTGCCAGTGTTCAATATAGAACAAACCCTGCCTCTTCCCATCCTTTCCCACATCTCACAACTAAAGCCCGTATCCTATAAGCGATCCTCTCACTGAGACCTTGGCGTGTGTTCTTTTTGGCTGTGAGGAATAAAAAAGCCAATTCCTTTCAACTGGCTTAGAGGAATTGACACCAACTTTCCAGGAACAAACAGGTGTAAAAACCCATTCTCAGGAAGAAAGGTCATATTGTCTATGAGATACCTAGGCTCTGGAACTCCAGAACTTGTTTTTATCCTAAAAAAAGAAAGAAAAAGAAAAGACTCTTTCTACCAACCCCCTTAGTAACTAACATGAACTTTAGGTTTTCAGGCAGGATCTTCCCACCTCTGATTTAAACTAGGGATTGCTGGGGCACCTGGGAGGCTCAGCCGGTTGAGCGTCTGCTTTGGCTCAGGTCATGATTCCAAAGTCCGGGAATCGAGCCCCACATCGGGCTCCCTGCTCAGCGAGGAGTCTCCTTCTCCCTGTGTCTCCCACCATGCTCTCCTGCTCGCTCTCTCACTCTCTAATAATTAAATAAAATATTTAAAAAAATAAACAAAAATAAACTAGATATTGCTCTTGATCTCGGGATTGTGAGTTCGAGCCTCACATTGCATGTAGAGATTCCTTAAAAATAAAATCCCTGAAACATTTAAAACATATGGGGCACCTGGGTGGCTCAGTTTGTGAAGCCTTCAACTCTTGGTTTTGGCTCAGGTCATGATCTCAGGGTCCTGAAATTGAACCCCAGGCTCAGTGCAGAGTCCTCTTCAGATTCTCCCCCTTTGCCTCCCCCTCTGCCCCTCCACACCGTTTATAGGCTTGCAGGGGCGTGCTCTCTCGAAAGGAAAGAAAGAAAGAAAGAAAGAAAGAAAGAAAGAAGAAGGAAGGAAGGAAGGAAGGAAGGAAGGAAGGAAGGAAGGAAGGAAGGAAGAAAGAAAACTTTTAAAGCTTAAAAAACAAAAATAAAATAGATACTGAGGATAAGTCAGCGAAGAAGCTAGCTAAAAAAGAATGTTTCGCACAGTATAGCTTAGTAAGGCCTCGGATCACTTATAACCCAGTATTCCCAGCTGGGCTGGAACCTCCAACCTTCAGTTCACAGGGGAGCGAGCTCTCTGATTACCCAGCCAGAGGCGAGCACGGGTCCTCTCTGGGGGCTCTCTAGCCCTAAGCTGCCACTCTGGACTCTTCGGCCTTGTCTAACTGCATCGGCTCAGAACACATTGAGCCCGAAAATCATGTCACGGTATCCACAACGATGTGGTGTCACTGAATCGGAATCTTGTGTTGCCGACAAAATGACAGGAGTCTCGCATGCCACATTCAGAAGGAAATGCTACATTTCTTGTCATGGAACATGTCATCAGCCCCCCCAAACACACACACACTTAAATGTTAGCCTTTGGGAATGTATTTCTTTGGAATCTGTGGCAAAGGACGAGCTCCCAGTTTTGGTGCCCGGCAGTCTCCGCCAAATGCATCCAGGACTTGGCCGGCTCTGTCAGGTCTCCTTTCACATCGGTGCCTGGCCCTGCCCTCCCTCGCTCTTCCCACGACCCTGTGGGGTGTTGATCCCCACGCCTTCCCGCTGCTGAGCGGGACACTCGCCTAACATCTCTTGCTCCGCTCGAAATCCTGTTCCGCACATCTGGCCTTACCAGACACACCTTTTGGGTCTAGCTTCTCCTTTTGTTCTCTTACAGTTTTGGCTCTGATTTCCAGTACAGATCCTTCGCATGATTCTGCGAATCTATTTATTGTTGTTCTTAGTCCTACGATGTTAGTTTTCATTTTCAAGAGCTATTTTGCTACACTGCTCTCCCAACCAGGCCTGAGAACCCACAGGAGGCCTAAACCCAGGGGGCGTGGACATCACTTCCTGTCCGGTCACAGGCTGGCCATTGGCCAGGAGGGTAGGGTGGGTAGGGAAAGACATGGCGGGGCGTGGATCAGAGGGCACGTGACAAGGAAGGGCCCCGCGCAACAGGCGTGTCTTCTGTAGAAAAAGCAGGGATAGTGGCTCCTGTTTAGGCATCTGTTGCTCACGCGCTCTGGGCCCTACTACTCGAGGACTGGCTCCTGATTTGATCACAAGTCCTACGGAGATGGACTGGAGGAGTGTGTGTGTGAGTGTGTGTGTGTGCGTCTGTGTGTGCACGTGCGCGTTCTAGAAACACTGAATGTGCAGTGTAAAGCTTACAAGGCTCCAGGGCAGCCCAGGCTAGATTTCTGCATATGCTACCGTGAGTATTCAAAATGGCCATGTTTTTTCAAGGTAAGATGACTCTGTTGCACTTCATATTTTCTTGTTCAGTCCTCTCCACATGTTATCAAAGGTAGGGTAGGAACATGTTTGGTATAAAGGCTGCTGAATATTTAGCCCACCAAGGTCCTAAGTCTTACCTAGTATGAAGTCTTGCTCATATTTTTGAGGGTAATATTGAGAGGCACGAGCAAAGCAATGGCCAGTCTGAGTCCTCAGCACTATTTGCAAGAACTTTTTTTATTTTTTAAGATTTTATTTTTTTATTTGACAGAGAGAGACACGATGAGAGAGGGAACACAAACAGAGGGTGTGGGAGAGGGAGTAGCAGGCTTTCTGCTGACGCGGGGCTCCATCCCAGGACCCCAGTATCACGACCTGAGCGGAAAGCAGAAGCTTAACGACTGAGCCACCCAGGTGCCCCCTGACATTCATTTTGAGGAGGAAGTCTAAAATGCAGTGAGAAGAAAGGAGGGTGATTTTTCCCTCCATTTCCAAGCCCCAAAGCAGGTCTAATTTAGATTTAATGTCAGGGATGAACTTGAAAAGTTCGTGCTAATCAAGAGGAGACTCAAGAATCCGTCTCTAGGTATGGAATTCGATCCTCGGCCAAAATACTATTCAAAACTGAAAGTGAGAAAAAGAGTGGGGGAAGGAAGAAATAAAACTAGGGTTGACCTTGTACAACACAGGTTGGAACAGCACATGTACACTTCTACGTGCATTTTTCTATAAACACAGTATACTACTCTAAATATATGTTCTCTTCCGAATGATTTTCTTAATAACATTTTCATTTATCTAGCTTACTTTATTAGAAGTATACAGTGTAGAATACATATAACTTGCAAAGTATGGGTTAGTCATCTTTATCTTATCAGTCAGGCTTCCAGTCAAGAAGTGGCTATTAGTAGTTAAGTTTTCGGGGAGTCAAAAGTTATACACAGGTTTTTTTTTTTTTTTTGGCATTTTGTGATCAAATTTATTTTTTGTTTCAATTTCATTTACTTTGTTTTACTGTAATTTACACAAGAGACTGCCAAGTAAACTAGGTATTTTACATTCACCACGCATTCCCTCAAATCTCCACAGTTGTTAGGAAAACATTAGAATCCGTGCGCTGGGCATGGATTTCCATGTGCGCCCAAGCTCCCAACGAAGCTACAGATGCCAGTGAGAGTTTAGTCCATTAAAAGGAGAGAGTGAGACTCTTTATTTCACAAAATTAGCAATAATCTTCCTTGCACCAAACACTTTGCAGACAATGATTATGCTTTGACAACACCTGTCTTATAACACTGCCCAGAGAGTAAACATCAGTCTTGATCCTGAGTACACGGAGGACATATTCGACGTGGGGTTCGGAGCCAAGGCTAAGAGGGCATCGCGGTGCGGCAGTGATCCTCAACACCCTCGTCCGACTCACTGCCACCACCTCAGTGGGGACATGGCGTGTGGGAAAACGAGGAGCAGGGTGGGCAGGACTGTCAGCAAGTCAGATTACAAACGTGATAGGACTACAGGAGCCAGCGTGTTGCAGGAAGGACGAGATTAAAGGAGATAGTTTGTGACCGGAAGGCTCCAACAATATCATTCTAGTCAAGCTTCCAGGACTGACAGGAGAAAACCTGGATTTGGACAGAGAGAGCTGATAAAAATCTTACCTAGCTATGGTGCCTTTCTTAAAGAAGGAGGAGGAGGAGGACAAGGTGGCAGCAGCTGCTAACAGCACGTTCCTGATGCTCACTCGTGACAGGTTCCAATGGTGTCCTCCCCATGGGCGGTGGAGCACTGGCCCCTCAGCAGGGCCTCCCAGGCAAGGAGATCAGCCTGTGCTGCCTCTGAAATTCCACTATCTCAAAGGCAGCTTCTCCCCCTTGGGGTGTATTTCAATATGAAAAGCACAAAACAAAAACAAAAACAAAACCATCACCACTATCTGTATTCTAGCCTGTCAGCTCTGAGGAATCTAGGTCATTTGCATAGTTTCCAAGCTCTAATTTCAGAAAACAGTCATTTCAGAAACAAGACTCCATGGAAGTGCTCGACTTCCGAAAGTTTTCCTACAGCCTACGATGCTATTCATTTCTTCATCAATTTCTTTGTTTGCCTACGAGTAGCCTGAAAAATTGTATAGTGCTTATTATAAATCACAAACCATCATCTCCATTTTTGCTAGGTTTGATGTAGAGAAATATTGAAATTTAAAATACAAAAATCCAATAAAAACCAGAATTTTTTTTAAAGGATTTTTTCCCTCAGGGAAAACAGGTAAAAATTGGCTGGTAACTATACTCCTTACTAATAGACAGTGTCCAATTTGAATTTAAGATAATAACCATCCAGAAATAAATCATTATAAATACATTCAGAGTTCACATTCCAGATTCACTGGAATACCAAAAGATTTTGAATAAATTTTTCTGTGGGAGTCTGTTGCTTATGGGACTAAAATAAGAATTTGTAAGATTTAAAAGAACAGGAAGATTTAAAAGAACAGAAAAGTAATAAAAGGCTAAATATATTGGTCCACAATTTGACATTTATGAAACATACCAGCTAGTATTAAATTGCAGTCAATTTGTCCATCAATGGTATTACTCTGATAATTATTAAAATCTGTTCCAGGTATATATATTGAAAATATTTTCTTTTCCATTCTTGAAGATAGGTACAGTACTTTGGAGAAATTGTACTAATCCTTTCAGTATGTTTCTATGTACATATATACACAAGTGTGTGTATCTTGATCTGTAGCTCTACATGTGTTTTATATGCAGCCACAGACACACACACACACACACACACACACACAGGTGGTTGGGAACCTGTGAGTATGTCATCACAAGCACACATCTGGGAAACGTCAGCACTGCCAGATACTGGTCAGATCTTTCTTCACTCATCACTGGCTGCACTTGTTCCCCTCACTTGACCTTGATTACGTAAACAGTTTGATATTGTCTCTGACCCTACACGGGACTCATCTAGACATCAGCAGCCGACGTGCCTCGAACGGAACCCTTCTTACGCATTGTTTCTAGTTCTTTCTGAGTTTCATCCTCCATTCTCCTAATGTCTTCCATTGTCAGATCATTCCACTTGTCAATCCAACAAAAAAGCTGGCGATGAAGTTTGTAAATATCCTTTTCCCTTGCTTCTGAATGAAGTTTTCTACTTTGCTTTGCAGTCCCCACCACTTGAATTTGATGGTCACCAGCTTGTAGGCACACATCTGAGGACAGTCAGAGTTGTTTGCCAGCTCCTTCTTCCAGTTGGGTACCAAAGGGCCTCTCTTGGTCTTGACTGACTGGAATAATGCTGGGTCTTCATCAGCTTTGTAGTCTGCTGGTTCAACTTGACTTCGATCTGCAATATCTATGCGGACAATTTCAACAGTTTTCCATGTGTTCGGATCTAAACCGTGTACATTTTCTAATGTTCCCAAGTCTGGTTTGTGCCATGTTTCAATTTTAATGAAGAAATCATCTTTCATATATACATTCGTTACAACTGAGGCATAATGGTTTGTTCTACTGTAGGGGTATGCGTTCCAGGCTTTCTCGTGAAACACCAAGGAGCCCTCTGGAGCAATCATCCTGACGAATGCAGGAACTTTGCTCCTGAACAGAACATGGCAAAACCACACGGAATTCCTTAATCAGCACCATCTTCCTGGAACCCCCTCACAGCTGCCGCCGCTATCACCGCCACCGCCGCCACTACCGCCCCTCACGGCGCCTCTATACACAGGTTTTTGATCTTGAGAGTCACCATCCTTACTCCGCATTGGTCAAGGGTCAACCTGTATCTCTATTTACAGAGGACATGTTCCTAAAGATAGAAAAACCTCAAATCATCCACACACAAAAATATTAGAGTCCATAGACTCATTCCGTAAAGTTGCAGGGTACCATATATACAAAATCAGTTGTGTTCCTATGCACTAGCAATGAACAATCTGAGAAGGAAATTTAGAAAGCAATTCCATTTACAATGGCACACAACACAGTAAATGTGTCAGGTGTAAATTCATTCAAGGAGAGCAAGACTTGTTCACTGAAAAGCATAAGAAGCAATGGTTCTACGAGAGATGAAAGACCAAATGGGGGGAAAAAAACAACTGTATGCATGCATTGGAAGATTTAATATAGTTCATATGGCAATACTACGCAAATAGATCTACAGAGTCAATACAATTCTATCAAAAATTTTTCTTCTGCATTTTCTAAATTCTGTCAATACCTTGTAGTATATTTCCTTTCAGACGTTGTAGTTTTCATCTCTTAAAGATAGAGAGGGTGTTGTTTATATTTTCTATTTCTCGGTTTAACATTTACAACTGATGGAAAACTTATACTAAAAGCTTTCATATCCTTCTCTGGCGGTTCTCACATGTGTCAGCTCTGGATTATTTTCCGATGACGGATCTGGCTCCTGATTAGGGGTCATTTTGCCTGGGAGAGCTCCAGGCCCTGTTCCCTCTACTGCTTTCAAATGATTGCCCCCTGACTTGCTGGCCTTTCCTCCCATGGAGGCCCTGAGCAGGACCTCACTGCAAGCCACACCAGGGACCCTGCACAGCTCTGGTTAGGTGACTTTCCTCAGACCAGCTGGTTTGTCCCACATCACCTTTCCCTTTTATTCCCCAGGAATCCCAATTTGGCTGGTAAAATACCTGGCGCTTTCTATTTTTTAGGTTAAGCAGGCAGTGTGTCTCTTTGCCTGTTCCAGCTCCTAGAGGCCCCTCCTCCATGCTCAGCCCCAGCCCCAGCCCCAGCAGGCAGAGTCCTCCTCACACAGCCTCCTTCTGACCTCTTCTCTGCCTCTTTGTGTTTTAAGACCCCCTTGTCATTGCAGGGCGCCGCCTGGATAATCCAGGATCATCTCCCCATCTCAAGGTCCTTAACATAAGCACCTGTGCAGGGTCCCTTTTGCTGCAGGATGGAACATGTGCACAGGTTCCTGGCATTAGCCTGGGCAGCTCCTAGGGAGGGGGCATTATTCTACCCAGCAGCACACTATTGATCTCAGGTGACAACTAAAGTTGGACGCCCCCTCTCCACCCTCCAATCTTTTCTAATTTAAACATTCCGGGAAAAGTAAACCACTACCTCAAGGCACAAGCAAGACAAGGCAAATCAGAACCCTAGGGCGCTCCATCCATGACCATACAATTGCCCAAATCTCTTCAAAGTAGTCTGTTTATTTTTCCAGACCTGGCTATTTTCCCTCCAAAGGCCGACCTGACTGCAGAAATCGCCTCCAGGGGGAAGCGCCAAGTGGTGGAGGGAGGGCAGGCGGTGGCAGAGTGGGGAGCCTGGGACCCCACTAACCCCCTGCTGAGAACTGTGAGCCTGGTCTAAGGGAGCAGAAGCAGTGGTCCCCTTTGGCCCTGCCCTCAACAGCGGGATCCTTGGGCGCCTCCCCGCGCGGCCACGAGGGGGCGCGCCGCCCTGTCCTAGGAGCCCGCCTGGGGAAGAAGCAGGCCCTGGGATGTGTTCAGCGTGTGAGGTGTTGTGCGCTGGTGTCAGCCCGAGGGCCCAGGGGTTGCGGACTTTTGGTCCTCCCCTCCCCCCCGCAGTGTCCAGGCCTGGGGGAGGCTGTGGGGACTGGTTTGAACTGTACAGGTGCAGCCATGGCACTCGGTGTCCTCCAACCAGGGTCCGAAGAGAAAGAGAGAGAGAGCTAGAGAGAGCAAGAGACAGCGTTGTATCTGCTCTTCGCGGGCTGTTGGAAAGTCCTCCCTCATGTTTCTCTCTGGCTGGCACAGCCTTCCCTGGGCTGGGTCGGGGGGGGTTGTGTAGGGTTTGGGGGGCCATAGCTGCAGGGAGAGGAAGAGGAGTGGTAACCAATTCAGGAGACAGAGGAGACTGGGCAGGTGAGGAAGGAAGCCAGGGAGAAGGGGGGAAGGGCAGAGGGGGAAGGGGGACTGGAGGAGGGGAAGGAGGAACACCAGTACTGAAATCCAAGTTGGGAGGGGAGCTGGGGGGCAGGGAGACGGGGTGGGGTTGGGGACTGAGGCGAAGCCCTTGACGTCACGGACGGGGCGTGTCTGATGCAAACCAGGCAACATAAGTACTTCTTATGAGATCACCCATGTGTGTTCCCACTTCTTTTTGCTTTAAAAAATGAAGAGAATTTGATTTCTCTTTCTTTAGGCATATTTGCAAGTTATCCAAAAACAGAGTATCTCTGCAAATTTTCTGTGCTGCCTATTCTCTGCCACAGTTTGCTCAGGAAATGAGTCTGATGATTGGCTTCCACTTGACATAATGTGGGCATGGACAGTGGGAAGGAAAACCCTTCCAGCATAAACAGACCCTGTTTGCTGATGGGATTGGAAAGATGCCCCAACTCAGTGGCATCAAGACATTTAAACTTTATTTTTGTTTTTTAAACTAGGGTTTGAATTAAAAGTGAAGTGAATGCAAGAAATCCATTAAGCCAGATTAGTACTGAACTCCAGTCAGGACCATCACTTTGGTCATTAGGTCTGGCTGTGGGTAGCATGAAAAGTGAAATAAAGTCTGGTTACTCCTTCTTCCACCCACATTAATCTTAAATGACCTGATAAGACTAAAAACAATCCTTTCAGTGGTGGTAGAAGCAGACCTAAGGTGAAAGATTTAAGACAAGAACCATCACAAGGATGTCTTGACTAGGTAGAGCCAAAAGCCCTGGATGTCTTTGTTGTGAGGGTTGAAAGGAACTATCCTTAGAAACCCACACTAGAGGTGGTATGGCTCACCAGAGAGGACCACGGGGGAGGGTCACTGGGACCACAGCAACAGAGGCAATGCAGTGACTGTTGGGCTAATTAATAACGATGACCATGAAAGGTCATGAGGAAAGAACTGAAGAAGTGAGGAAACTAATATCTAAGCGCCCCGCAACATGTGATGCTTAATTCAGAGAGCAATGTCCAAGCCTACAAGCGATAGATTTTACATTAAATGAAGTGCAATTGCAATAGGACTCAGTGGGTATTTCACTTTGCCTTGGTCTTAGGTTAAGTAATTAAAATCAGCATCAGGTTCTGCCTGGAAGCTAGGGCAGCTGACAACGGCTAATTGTTACAGCAGCAAAATTAGCAGATGATCAAAGAAAATTTCAGAATTTCTTGCCAGAATGAATACGCATGAAATTCTATCCTCTAGTCTAACAAAATGCATAGAGGATAGAATTAAATTTAGCTAATTAAATTAAGTATGAATTAACCCATAGTTTTGATTTAGTAGGCTGTACGAACATATGGAGCACTTGCCATAAAATGGAAGAAGGTATGTGCCATGAGGACCCTGTTGGCTGCTCCAGTCCCGCCATTAAGTGCCTCGCTCTCCTGATTTTCATTCCTTGTACATATCATTGTCCACTCTGCTTAAAACCCCCCAGAGACAGGAACCTCACCATTCCTGCCCCTGACTTTGAAGTGGAGGTGGGAAATAAATATAATATGTTGAGTAGAAAGACAATGATACGTTGTTAAATTCAAGGAAGACACTGGAAAAGGAGAAACTGATGAGGAGGGGATTGCAGAATGAGTGAGATGAGCCAAGGAAACAGTGTAATGGCAACAGAATGAAGAGCAGGGTGTGACCACACTCACAGCACTGTGGCATGGGAAGGAGCTGAGAAGTGGTAGACCTCGTTTTTTTGGAAGAGTGGCTTTTCCAGCAGGCATTGACTTCCTTTCCTTTGATTCCATTGAGGAGGCGGGGTTCATCCCAAAGAGTTAGGAGTTGTAAAAGCCAGATGTCCTAGAGATTTTGTTGAATGAACTGGACTGCTGCATAGTCTCCTACCTCATCTTAATCCATCAATTCTGCCACCTCTCTCTTAAATTGTTATCTGTTCAGCGTGTAGAGAATAGATATTTAAAATTTTAATAATCAAGGATTACTTAACAAACAACAACATGCACAAGGCTTAAACATTTAGTTCAATGAGTTTTGTCCATTGTACATACTCATGTAATCATCATCCAAAACAAGATGGGGAACACTATATCACCCCATAATACTTCCCTAGTCCTCTTTCCAGCTTGATTCCCTTGAAAAGGCAAGTGCTTTCTGATTTGTCACTATAGTTTTCTTCTTAGATCGCATATCAATGGAATCATATAGAACACATTCTTTTGTATTTTTTTTATAATCTAGTCAAGGGTTATTGTGTTTTAACAATCGTGCACTCCTTTTTATTGACAGGTAGCATTTCATTTTATGAACATACCTGAATTTATTCATCCATTCACCTGTTGATAGACATCTGGATTGTTTCCAGTTCTGGGCTATTATAACGAACATCATTATGAACCTTCTTGTACAAGTCTTTTTGTGGACACATATTTTCATTTTTCTTGGGTAAATTCCTAGGGGTGGAATTGCCGGGTTCTAGAGCAGTTGGTTATTTAACTTTATACAAAACTGCCAAGCAGTTATCTAAAGTATTATTCTACACAGCTACCCAGAAGTGTGTGAGAGTTCCAGCTGTTCCACATCTTCGCCAGCACTGAGCACTGTCAGGACTCTGATTTCAGTCATACCAATGCATGTGAAGTGGTATTTACTTCCAAAGTGATGGTTTTCAATGCCTTTTCACGTGCTCATTAGCCATTGATTTATCCTCTTGTGAAGTGTCTGTTCAAATCTTTTCCCCACTGTTTTAATTGGGTATTTGTCTTTTTATTATTGAGTTGTTAGAGCTATTTAAACACTCTGGATCCAAGTCCTTTGTTAGATAAAAGTGTTGTGAAAATTTTCTCCCTTTCTATGGTTGTGTATTTATTTCCCTAATGGTGTCTTTTAAAAGAGCACATTTTTTTTTATGAATCCCATTTAATCTTTATTTTCCTTTTTTGCTTTTTATACATTTTGTTTTGTCTAAAAAATCGTGGCCCACCTGAAGGTTGTGAAAATATTTTGTTTTCTTCTAGAAGGTTTATGGTCTAGCTTCCCAGAATCCATCATGATAATTATCTGGTATGGAACAGTGGGGCGTCAAAAATTCATTCTTCCCCCCCCATACAGGTATACAGTTGCTTCACACTTATTGAACACATTTTTCTTTCCACGTGGATTGACTTGGTGCCTTTCTCAACAATCAATACAGTGGTCTATTTCTGGACCTTTCATTCTGCTCCTTTGATGTGTGTTCTATTCATATAATCTTAATATTTGTTTTCCTTATTATTCAGTTGATCTACTTTCTATTTTTCCTTGTGATATATTCTTTGACACACACATCATTTTGCTGTATTTTGCTTAATTTCCAAATATTTTGAGATTTTTTTTTAGATGTCATTGTTTTATTCACACTATTTTGGTCAGAGGCATGTTCTGTATATTTCGAGTCTTTTGATATTTACAGAGACTTGTTTTTACGACCCATCATTTTACTCTATCTTGGTGAATGTTGAATGTGGATTTGAATACTCAAGTTTATTGGTAGTGTTGGGCAAAGGTTTTACATCCTTATACATTTGTGTTTTAGTTGTTCTAGTAATTACTAAGAGAGAAATGTTAAAATCTCCAACTAAGACTGTGGATTCGTCTGTTTCTCTCATCTCTTTGCCAATTTTTACTTACATTTTCTCAATCTCTTGTTATTTGCATAACATTCAGGACTGTTCTTGAATAATTATGAAATAGCCCTCTTTGTCTCTCGTAATGCTACTTGTCTTAAAGTTTTTTTTCTGATATTAATGTAATTTCTTATGCTTATTTTTTGCCTGACACATCTTTGCCACCCATTTACTTTCAATCTGTATGTCTACATTCAGATTTCTAGTAACAAACATACAGTTGGGTCTTGATTTTTCCCTGCTTAAATTTGACAATCTCTCTCTTCCAATGCAATATTCTGTCTTCTAACTTTTCATGTAGTTGTCAACATAGCTGGATTTAAGCCTACCATTTTATCATTTTTTTTCTATTTGTTTCATGTTTTCTTTGTTGTTCTCCTCCTATTGTTGGGTTAACTGAGTATTTTGATAGTATTCCTCCCCAACCCTTGTTAGTTTTATTTTTGTATTTGTTTTAGTGGTTGCTCTAGATGTCACAACATTCATCTTTAAATCATTACAGACAGTTTCAAATAATATTTTACCTCTTCACAAACCATGTAAATATAACCATATAATATAACCATCTATTCCCCATAACACTCTGTGCTTTTATTGTCATATATTTTACTTCTGCATATGTTACCAACCTTTCAGTACTGTGTTATTTGTGCTTTGAACAGTCAAGAGTCTGGTATCATTTCCCATAACCCTAAACAATGTCTTCTAGCCTACTTTTGGTAGTGCGTATCTGCTGGATATGCAGTATTTCAGCTTTTACCCACAAATATCTTCCATATGTCTTAATTTTTTAAAAAGATTTCATTTGAGAGAGAGAGATAGCAAGAGAGAGCATGAGCAGGGGGAGAGGGAGGGGCGGAGAAAGAGGGAGAAGCAAACTCCCTGCTGAGCAGGGAGCCCAATGCAGGGCTTGATCCCGGGACCCTGGGATCAAGACCCGAGCTGAAGGCAGATGCCTCACTGCCTAAGCCACCCAGGCACCCCTTGTATTTCTTAATTTTGAAATGTGGCCCTCCATAGCTTCTGTTGAGATGTCAACTTCCACTCTTTTCAGTGTTTCACTGTATATATCTTCTCCCCATGGATACTTTTAAGACTTTCTATATTTGATTTCGGCAGTCGGATTATGATGTGCCCGGATATAGTTCTCTTGCTGTTCACACTGCTCAGGATTAGCAGAGATCTTTGGATCTCCAGGTTGATGTCCTTCATCGCTTTTAGTAATTGCCAACTATGATTTCAAAAACTTTTCTATTAGACTGTTTGGTATTCACTCATCTTTCTAGAACATTCTCCTCCAGTTTTAAAAATTGCTTTTTTTTCCACTTTGGGCTTCGGTGTGAATGGTTTATTATATCCTCTCTACACTGATCCTTTCTTCTGCTGTGTTGTCTTTTTAAGCCTGTTGAATCAACGATTAATATCTTGTATGGTGTTTTCCAGTTATTGCATTTCTAACTATTTTAAGGTTTTCGATTTTTTGCAAAAATTTCCTATCTATTCACACATGTTGTCCATTTGATGCTAGATTAAAATTTTTTATTAAGTAACCTCTGTGCCCAAGGTGGGGCTCAAACTCACGACCCCAAAATCAAGAGTCCCACACAACACTACCAACTGAGCTAGCCAGGCACCCCCATTTTAAGCCGGATTTTTGAGCACATTTGTCAGAGCTGTATTAAGGTCCATATCTGCTATGCAATAGTGGGCCATCTATGGCTTTGTTCTAATGACTGCTTTCTTTTGTTAATGGGACACCTTTTCCTCCTTTTTCTAGGTCTCATAGTTTTTAGTTATGCTCCAGCTATTGTACATAAAAGAATAGTAGACACTGAATAAACAGCATCTGTCCCTGAAATATCTTTGTCAGGATGCTGGTGTGTGGGCAGGGTGGTCTAATATGTGGTGGGTCTGGGCTGTGTCTTTGAGAGCATTCATCTCATTAGGGACATTCGCTCAGTTAGGTTTCATTTGCTCTCACCTCTGTCATGGACCTTTAAGAACTGTGACACGGTGGCACATCTATCTTGCTCTCATCATGGTATCATGATGGCTCATCACCATGGTATCGACTGTCTCTTGCGACTTTCTACGTATGTATGCCAGTAGATTTCTATTATCTTTGTTATATTATAGTGACATTGTTATCAATCACAACAGTGTTTTTCATCAATGTTAAGGAATTAAGCTATAACATAAATGCATGGATAGGCTGCATGTCTCCAGGAAAATCGGGATGGGGCTTGGAGCCTGTGGGCTGTGTGGAATATGGTGCTGATTGTTTCTTACTGAACAAGGTAACAATTTATGGCAGGCACTGTTGGATGCCTGTTGGTTTCCGTATCTACTTAAAAATTTACACTCAACAAAAGGAATCCATATCTATCACTCTGCTCTCAACCTGAGTAGTCTGACGCCAGCTGTGAGTCACACGGTAAGATCCAAAAACAATCCAATGAGACTTTAGTGAGCCAGGCTCTGGAGAAAAGAGGCTGGGGCTTGAATGAGGGCACAGCAAGGGACTGATGGGAGCTCCTGGATTGTGGGGATTAAATAGGAAGCCAGAGCCACATGCAGGTCATATGCATTTCAGGGGTATGGGACAACAGACTGGGAGGGTAATAGAGGTGGCTATAAGAATTAGGCTTTTTGTAAGAGTATCTAAGGGGCAAAATCCATTCAAAAGGCATTTACTGAGCATCTATTCCATTTCAGACTATGGGTTAGAACAAATTAATATTAGATCGTGTTTATGGAACACCAGTGGTTTCCTCAGGAAGTCTGCTAAATGTTGTATGTGCATTATCTCAATGGATCTTCACCACAACCCCACGAGATAGGGGCTGCCCTTATGCCTGCTTTATATACTTAGAGACTTGTACAGGGTAAGTAACTTTCTGGAGTTTACAAAGCTAGTAGCATGCAGCTAGGGTTTGACTCTAGGCCAAATTTAGAATAATTCTAATTTATGAAGAAATGCTATGTAGTAGACCATGCATTTCATGTGAGCAAAGACGGCATTTGTTCCATTTTACCTCTCTGTATCCCATGCCTAATATAATGTCTGGCACACTGTAGACACCCAAAAAACATATGAAGGAAGAATTAATTTATCAATGAATGCTAGGCACCAGGAATACTAGAATGAGTCCTCACACTTCTGTCCACCCCCTGCCCCCTGTATCATAGGGGAGATGGACAAGAATATTACAAGGACCTCAAAGGATGTGAGACAAATCGAGGTATAGTGTGTGTCATTGTCACATTCTGTTCCCTTTGCTGTCTCTCCCATGAGACTCAAGTTCCTGATGGTGGGTCTGCATTTATTCATTTTTTATTCTCATCGGACACAGAGCCGGAAGCTCAATAGATGGCTGAGGATAAGTGTCAAATGGAAGAAACAGGTGGCGATGTCTGAACAGAGTTTGTTTTAGGATAATTTGGGACAGGATTTTGCGTGCTGGTAAAGAGGAAGAGTTTTTGCCTTCACTGAGGACTTGGATGTTGCTGAGATTACAAGCGATAAAGACCATACAGTCTTAGGGAGACTAAGTAAGCCCAAGAGAAGACAAGAAGGGGGATGGGGGGAGGAGGAGAGAAGAGGAGGAAGGAGAGGAGAAGAGGGAGGACGAAGATGAAGGGATGGAGGCAGAGAGAGCAGCTTGTTATCCAAACCCCTAAACCAGCCATGTCTGAATACCAACCCCTCGGGCTTCCCAGTTATAAGTTCATGAATTCCCTACTTTGATTTTTCTAGTTTCAGTCTGGTTCCCATTTAACAACTGAAAGAATTCTGACTAAAACTGATAAGCTTCTGTTCAGTGACTGTGTTAACCTATTTTTTGCATCTGTTTAAAGCAACAGTTGGCAAACTGAAACCAATGTGCCAAATTGGATCACCGTTTTTGTCCAGCCCAGGAGCTAAGAGTAAGAATGGTTACTGCATTTTGAAATGGTTGAAAAGTAAAAAGGATACTTCATGTTGTGAAAATTGTATGAAATTCAGATTTCAGCGTCCTAAATAACGTTCTATTGGAAGACAACCATGCCCATCCTTTTCTATATTGTCTGTGGCTACTTTATGCTCCAATGAGGCAGAGTTGAGAAGTTTGACACCACATGGTCCACCAAGCATAAAATATTTACTGTCTGGCCCTTTACAGAAATGTTGGCTGACCCTGGTCTAGAGCACCTAAGGCAGAAAACATTGACAAATAGGGGTCACTAAGGATATGACCTGCACTGGGGGATGAGAGGGGACAGAAGGACCTATGGTTATTCCAGGATGGCCCCTCTAAACCCTCCGGATTAACCTCAAAGTTTCTCTTTCCCTCATCTTCTTTTGCTCCTTCTCATTTTGATGCCAGTGTGTTCCAGGATCTTTTGGACATTTATGACTGAAAAGAGCGCATGACAAAATCCATGTGACCCTAGGCTATCACCCCACCTCCTTGATCTCCAGTCACCTCATTAGTGAAGTGGGTTATTTCATAAATCGTATTTCACGGGTTGATTCTGATGATTTGATGAAATCAGGGTACATGCACGGTCTACAGAAATGGTCACAAATGCTTTCTTCACTCCTATAGTGAGAAATGCATGAAATACACTTTGGAAAAGCACGGAGACACACAGCTGAAGGAAAGTAAATTTTAATGTTGTAATAATGACCACATGTTCAGGTAGGCACCAAATGACTCTGTATTCATTATATCCCTCCAACTTGGATTAAGTAATTTTACACTGAAAGCTTAATCAAGTCCCTTTGAAAAATTCAGAATAGCACATACATATCAACAGTGAAAAGTAAGGCTGCCCTGGCTCCTCCTTACACGTTCTTCCCAAAGGCAGGCATGGTCATCATTTTATCAACTTCCAAAGGGCCTCTGCACAACACCAGTGAATGTACGTGGTGTGCGTGAGCCTATACCCAGTCCCTTTTGCCCACATCCCCCATACTGATGTGAATGTACCATTAACACTCTGCTCTGTACCTGGCTATGTTTACTTTAAAAACACATATTTTCACATTCACCAGAGATGTGTTCAAGAATATTTAAAGCAGCACTATTTGTAATAGCAAAAAATTGGAAAGAACCCAGATATCCATCAGCAGGAGAATGAGTAAATAAATTGTGGTGTATTTATACAACGGAATATGTTCCATTAATGAGCATCCACAAACCACAGCTCTAAGTAACGATGTGGACAAATCTGATAGACATTCCCCTGATGGAAAGAATCCAGACATGAAAGGGTAGATGGTTCCAGCACTAACCTCTGATGTCACAAGTTAGGATGGTCGTCCCCCTGGGTGTGAGGGAGACAGAGAGAGCAGGAAGGGGCTCTAGGGGATTGCAGTGTTCTAACACTCGATGTGGGTGTTGGGTAACCGTGTGTGTGCACTTTGAGAAAATTCATCATCACTTATGGTTTTGTGCACATTTCTGTAAGTATGATTTTCTTAAATGAAATTCATACCAGAAATTTTAAAAAGCACATTATCTTAGAAATTGAATTCAGACCACATGGGTTTACTTCCTTCTCTTTCCTAGCTGTGGAGACCTGTACTGTACTTCCCTCTCGCCACTGCCCCTCTGATGCACAGTGAGGTGGTTTCCGGCTATTTGCTGCTGGATGCTATTTTCCAAGACATTTTCTAATCACCCTTCCAAACGGAAGCAGGCTGTCGTGAGCACAGAATCAATTCTGCCCTGGAGATACCAAGAGGCAGGATGCCCTGTTTCAGACTACTGCACAGGTGGGTAGGGCCCTGACCCATCCTGAAGCCGCACAGGCATCCTGTGGGCAAACACCGCCCGCACAGTTGCATTGCTGCTAATGGGTATTCCCAAAGCAGGGTGCTGTTATTTGCCTTTTCTCCTTGTCATGAATGCCCAAGTGTTCTGAATATTAATGAAACCATTCACAGCCTCCTTTGCAGGCTTAAAATATTCAGCATCAAACATACTGTTTTGTTCCCATTTCAACCAAGTTTAATTTCCTTAACCAGCTTTGTTTTTGTAAAGCAAAATTAATGTATAATTTCAGTGTTTAAATCTCAATTCTCAGCAATTCACAACAGATTGCAAGTGACTATGATTTGTCCGTTAACACCTAATGGGTTGAAATAATTTATTGCGCAAACATTTCCAGGAAAACGACGCCGCTTGAGCAAAAGCAAATCAGGAAATGTTACTTGTTTATCTAATAAACTACCCTACGGTGAGTGAGTACATTAGCATTGCACAAACTTTGTGACTTATTCATCATCAGTATTTATTATTAAAACTTTATCTGTTTCAACTTAGTGAATGGCTGCCCTGGGATACACTGCTTGCGGCAACAAGAAAATAAAGTTTATGCAATTTGCATAATATAAATATATTATATTTATATTATATTATATATAAATACTAAATATTTAAATACTAAATATATAAAAATCTAATCTGCTCAGGATGCACAGGTGCTGTAAATCACCTCGATCCCGTGGTTTGGCTGGGAGATATTAGGGGTGATGAAGAGGCACTTGTTGCTTTTGTAGGCAAAGAGGATAGAGACCTGGGAGCACAGGCTCAGGAGGGGCGTCTGAGACAAGGTGCTCAAGCTGCTCCTACTTCTTTTTTACTCTTTATAGGGGCATCTCTGTGTCATACAAATTGGATCCTGCAGGCTTAGATTCTCTCTCATGATGAGGTCTTTGCATATGAAGAAAAGATATGAAACACACCTCAGGATCTTTGCACATGCTGTGCTCTCTCTTTCGGTGGTGCTTCCTTCACATCACCTGCTTGTCCCCAGTTACAGCTTACTCATTGTTTTGGCCTCAGTGTAAATTTCCATATCCTTCCTGACCCCCACCTCCCTGTCTAGCTTGGTCTCCCACCATGCACTCTCATGATGCCTTGCACTTCTCCTTCCAGCCCTACTTATTCAAATGTCTTTCTTCTCCTCCGGACTCTGGGCCAGAGGAGGGGAGGAATGTGTCTGTGTTGGACAGTGCCCGGTCCAAGGCATGGCAGATAGTAAAAGCTGAATTACATTTTTGTTGAAAAGTGAACAAATGAATACCTATAGTCATCCATTTAAAGAAATGTCTATATAATCAACAATCATATGCTATATTACTTTTCAAATTAGACAAATTAAAAAGTGAATTACAACCCCTAGTGTTGGCGAGAATTTAGGGACATGAGAACTCTCAAACACTTAGGAAAATGATTCCACAGAATGAAGCAAAGTCTTCAAATGATTATTTTATTTTTTGGCTTGGGGAATACATTCATGGGAATTTATGCTAAAACAGTAATTTGGGAATATGTGAACACATTTGGTTCCAAAGATATTCATCACAGTGTTGTTTAAATTGTGCAAAATTGTTAGCCCCTTAAATGGTCAACAACAGAGGATTAGCTGAGAGAGCTACAATTTACATAAATGATGGGATACTATGAAGGTGCTAAAACATTAATTTAGAAATGTTTTCATGACATGGGAAGAGGTTTACGATCTACTCCGGAGGGAATCAAGCAAATACAAAGCCTTATGTAACCATGATTCTATTTTTGTAATAACATTCATGTACAGAAATGACAAGAATCATGCATGTTAAAATGTTAAAGAAATTATTACCTGTGGTGTGGTAAGATTTTGCTTTTAATGTAACCTTTCCTCAAAATCGAAAGCAAAATGAAATGAACCTATGCACTAAGTCACTGGTTTAAGCCATGCAGAGAGGAATTAATTTAAGTGAATATAAAAAAATAGTCATTTGGCTGTATATCTTAGTGGGATGTACGTTAAGGACAAAAAGAACATCAAATAAAATGTATTTCCTTTTTAGTAATTATATTGTTAATTATTATATTGGTATTTCTATTTGGAAGCTAGTTAAGTAAATTATATGAAGACACGAGGAATTATGTTTATGTCATCAGTAAATAAGATACTCAGCTTAACAGAACAAGTGAAAAATAGAAAAGAATTTAAATAAAAACCAGCAACCCTAAATTTGAATTGGAAATATCAGTATAGTCTCCCGATGCATGTTCCCTCTTTTTAAAAGATTTTATTTATTTGAGACAGAGACAGGGATAGAGATAGCCATTTGAGAGAGAGACAGAGAGCACGAGCAAGGAGGAGGCAAAGAAGCAGGCTCCCTGCTTAGCAGGGAGCCTAACGCAGGACTCGATCCCAGGACCCTGGAATCATAACCTGAGCCGAAGGCAGAAGGTTAACCAACGGAGCCAGCCAGGTGCCCCTGATGCATGTTCTCTTAAAACACACATTTCCTACCTCTGTCCACTGAACAATCCCAGAAACCAGGAGCAGTCTAGCAATACGGGTGCTCCTAGCATCTGTACTGTGATCACTAAACAAGATTTTCTACTGAAACAAGCCAGAGCTCCATAGAGAAATGGCTGATTCCAGAACTGGGGCAGGAAATGTACAAGAAGGTACTGGATCATCTTATCTTTCCAAAGGAAATGAGAAAAAAAAGGCTCCTGGGTCATGTCAGAGGGCTTGATGGCCTGCTTAAAGAGACTCCCTAGCCAGAGAGGGCTCAACAGTGGATTGAAAGACATCAGCTCTGTTAAAACCATGCACAGAAGATGTAACAACAGCAACTGGTTTCTTCTGAAGAATGGAGGGGAACCCGCTCACTATTCTGAAAACCAGCAAATAAAGGGAAAGAATCCAGCATTTTCCTGCCTTTATTTTATACTGTACCTCAGAGTAACCAAATGGTTTACTTGAGATTTCTCTTTAAATGGAAGTATTCCCACTCAATAATGATGACAGGATGATAGAATCAGAGTGTCCCAATTTTTCACCCTCCAATGCAATCACCGAACCATGCAGTCACCCGCAATGACTACTGGCATCACAAAAAGAGAAACTACCAGACATCTTACACCTCTTGATGGAAATAGATGACACCACTTGTGGAGTTTTCTAGCCAAAATACTGAACCTATAGAGATACACATTATATGGCACCACAGGGATGTGATTAGCAATATTTAAAATATAGGAAACTCTGACATCATCAACTAAGAAATAGCAAAGAAATTAAAGAGATGATTGAGAACCTATAGACAAAGAGATTTAAGAGGTATTAGCTAACAGCAAGGGATGGGTTTGTTTGGATCCTAATTTGAGAATAAGAATAAGGCAAGGTACAAAGAAAGAAAAAGAGGCCATCTGGGAAATTTTAATACTCACTGGATATTTAAAGATATTAAGAAGTTATTGTTACGTGTTATATGTAATGATGGTATTGTGACTATTTTTAAAAATGTTTATCTTTTGGAGATATATGCTAAATTATTTCTGGAAAGAATAAGCTCACTGGAACGCATAACAGATGCAGGCTCTTCTGCATGTTCACTAATTTTTTTTAGGTCCTTGGGATCTTTTCATTTTGAAGACTCAACATGAGACTTATATCTTTTTTTTTTTTAAGATCTTATTTATTTATTTGACAGAGAGAGCGAGCGAGAGCAAGAGCAGGAACACAAGTAGGAGGAGTGGGAGAGGGAGAAGCAGGCTTCCCGCTGAGCAGGGATGCTGGGCTCCATCCCAGCCAAAGGCAGACGCCTTCGAATGAGCCACCCAGGTGCCCCAGACTTATATTTTTAATGTTCAGAAATGGTCTATTATTTTACTGATCCTTGCCACATCTTCATTTATTCCGGTTCTGAATTCTGTAATTCCCTTGGGTATATAAGGTAACCTAGCCTGAGTCTGTTTCTCTTTTCTTCTCTAAATTCATCATTCCAGGATAATTTTATTACTTTGGATTAAGTGACGTTGATCCAAAGCAACTCTATCTGATATGGGATATGCCAGCAACTAGATTGTACATCAGCTACGTAATTCTGTAATGGAAAAGACTCTTCAAACATGAAAAAGAAAAGTTATATTTTATGCTATAGAGAAGCAGCCTGAGCAAGGAGCTTCAGAATCACTAGGAATAATATTAAGCATTTGAATCCATTACACAAAGGCAGCAAATAATTCTATTTTCTTGGGTCAACTACTAATTGTGCTGTAATGCTCTCAACACTTACATCTGTCATTGTTGGGAAATACTAATGGAATGCTTTAGAACAGGAATTTGAGAGAACTGTTGGTTAATGAAGACACAACTCCCCATGTGTACCTAAATGTATGAGATAGGACCAGGCTAATTTTAGAGTAAAGATGGTGGTTTCAGAACACTACAGATAAATACCTCCACAGTGTCTATAACTGTAAGACAGATAAATTGAATTTGTTAAAAAGGATTGCACTGAAACAGCCCAAACCATATTCCTGATCTAATTAACTTGTTTACAAAGCTTAATTGATTTATTTTCCCTAAAAGGTCTTTCTGTGAACTTCCCTACAGATACTGTTGTTCTTAAAAGTCTTCCAGGTAGCTGTTACTGAAATCCAGTCCAAAAAATAGGTTCATTTTTCCTTTTAAAAGGGAATATATTTCCTCAGTGAATGGAATAAGCAGAGGCCAGCTTCTTAGGCAGGGTTGACCAGATGCACAGGGATGTCTTCAGGAATCTGTTCCTCTAGTCTCTTGGCTCTGCTGTTTTCTGTGTCAACTTCATTCCCTGGCAGACTCTTTCTACCCTAGTGGCACAGGAGGTCACCAGTAGCTTCAGCCACATCTTACCCAACTGAAAAGGCCCTAACTTTTTGTTTGCCTTACTTCTGTCACATTTGTATCCCTAAATACATCACTTAGCCAGGAGCATGTTGTCCCTTTGTCAAGTTTGGGTCCTCCATATAGCTCTGGAATCATATTATGGGTTCAACCCATAAACAGTGGAGGGTGGTTCTTTGATGGAACCTCATACCTTGCTACTTAGAAAGGGGAAATGCACGCCAGGCAGGCAAATGCCACATTGGACATCTATTGCAGAAGGTGAAGTCATTTTATATATACAAATCACTACAGGGTATTGATGTGGGAAACAAAGGGAGAGGAAAAATTATTAAATTTCCTTACTACTTACAGGTCACTGACAAGTCCTTGAAATAGGCAGAGTGACATTCCTCTAGGGACTTAACTGCCTGGATATTAACACTTTGCTAAGGGCAAAAGGCAACCTTGGCCTGACCCCCAGGATCCTGTAAGTCTTCTTTAACATGTAAAAATTCCTTGAGAAATTTCCTTTTATCTCTAAACCCCCCAAGATATGTGTTGGCAATCACTCCCCAAGCATATACACATCTGAAGGTTCTCAAACAAAGGTTTTTTTTAGATGGGAATAAATGACCTTTTCCCAACAATAGCTAGCTCCCTCAAGGTCCTGGAAACCATGCTTCCAAAATTCCTTAGAGACTTAAGGAGACTCTAAGTCTCCTTAGAGACCTAAGGAAAGACTAACCCCCTCCCAACTTCAAAGTATATACTGGGCCCCTCCTCATGACCCCAGGGCCGCTCTTCCTGCCCACGGGTCCTGTCCCCATGCTTTAGTAACACCACCTTTTTGCACCAAAGACGTCTCAAGAATTCTTTCTTAGCTGTTGGCTTTGAATCCTCATGTCTTTTCCAACATTAATATGGCCTAACCTGGTCACTTGCAGGTTAAGGGAATGGTAGCAGGCCTGACTTTGGAAGCTTATGGAAGCTTTGCTGCTCTGTATTTAGAGGTAAGAGGAGGAGGGGTTTGATGAGAGCACAGGTGCCAAACTCTTGATCTGGTTTGTTTCTTCCTTGGAGGATGCAAAGGCAGTCTGTCAGATGTGCCTTTGCTGGCAGATCTTTAGTTTTTCTAAAGGCTTATAAAAAAGAAGCTTTTTGTTCTTTGAGATTTTAGCAATGTTAAAGCAAATCCCCACTAGATATCTTCCCTGAGGGGGAGCATTTGACAATTGCTTATTCATTCTTGCTTTGGCACTGTCAAAGGCTACCTGATGGAATGACTTACTGGAGAACATGAAAAATGCTGCACTATGACTTTCTACTTGGTCAAACAATGCCTGTGACACATCCATAAAGATATGGTCAGCCACCTGGGAAAGGTGGTATCTAAGTGATGTTTGAAGATAAGATGTTCAGTGAAGTGTCCTACAGGTGGGTAGTTTTAAGTCTAGTAAAACTTTAGCTCACATGTATTGAGTACTGACTATATGCTAAATGATTTGCTATGCATTGGGGATACAAATAGAAATATTATGAACGTGCACTGGTGCGATACAATGATTTATAATTATAAATATATATTTGGTTTTTCAGGCCCAGAGTTCCTAAAACCCTTGGAATTTCCTGAGTGTCTTTTGTTATGTTAATGAGATAGCTTTTGCACCTGAGAAGGGAGGGGCTGGCTGCCAGGGGAACCAACATTGTGATTCAAGGGTTGGGATGTTCAGTCCCACCCTCTAATCTCAGGAGAGGGGAGAGAGTGGAAGTCGAATCAATCACCATTGGCCAGAGAGTTAACTAATCAGGCCTATGTAATGAAGCCTCCATAAAAACCCAAAGGACAGGCTTGGAGTTCTTTTGGTTGGTGAACACGTGGAGCTGGGGAGAGTGGTGTGCTCATTGACAGCATGGAAGCTCCATGCCCCTTCCCATATACCTCACCCTATGCAGCTCATCAGTCTGGCTGTTCATGCATATCCTCTAATATCTTTGGCAATAAACAAGTTATTTATTTTAAAGATTTTATTTGACAGAGAGAGACACAGTGAGAGAGGGAAGACAAGCAGGGGGAGTGGGGAGAGTGGGAGAGGGAGAAGCAGACTTCCAGCAGAGCAGGGAGCCCGATGCGGGGCTCGATCCCAGGACCCTGGGATCATGACCTGAGCTGAAGGCAGGCGCTTAACAACTGAGCCACCCAGGTGCCCCTAAACCGGTCATTTAGTAAGTAAAATGTTTCTGAGCTCTGTGAGCTGCTATAGCAAATCATTTGAGCACAAGGAGGGTGTTGTTGGAACCTCCAGTTTGTAGTCCACCCAGGTTGGTCAAGTTTAACAACTTGGGCTTGTGACTGGCATCTGAAGTGGAGGAGGGAAGGGTGTCACACAGGACTGAGCCCTTCACATGGGGAATATGATGCTGTCTCCCAGTAGACACTGCCAGAATTGAGTTCAATGATAGGACACCACCCAGCTGGTGTCCTGGAGAATTGCTTAGGGGTGTTTTAGGGGGAAACCCCCCAACACAGACACTGGTTATTGGTCTCAGAATTGGGGTACAAATATATGGCTCCTGGTGTTAATAGATTCGGCCTGCTTATAACAGGTGACTCATCAGAATAAGTCAAAGGGGAACGTTTCGTGTTTAAACAGAGTTTTATTCCTAGATCTACTGATAGAGTGAAAAGGTTAAAAATATTTGATTTTAAGACTTTTGTCCTAAAGCACCTTAGTTCGAGAAGCACAGGTATAAATCTCTGAAAAGGGTAGTTTATTTCGTCTGATGTTATGTAGCATCAGGATAGTCTTTAATTGATGGCTTTTTTTTTAAAGATGTTATTTATTTGACAGAGAGAGACACAGCAAGAAAGGGAACACAAGCAGGGGGAGTGGGGTGAGTGGGAGAGGGAGAAGCAGGCTTCCCACGGAGCAGGGAGCCCGATGCGGGGCTCAGTCCCAGGACCCCAGGATCATGACCTGAGCCGAAGGCAGATGCTTAACGACTGAGCCACTCAGGCGCCCCCTTGATGGCTGTTTCTTTCTGTTTGACTAGAGACCAAGGTTTGCTGATGCTTCTGAATATCTAAAATGATTTCCATTTGGTATTTGGCTTGCTTATGTACAGAAATACATTATTTAATTGGGTTGAGAAAGACCAGACCATGGTGGTTCAAAAACCCTGGGGATGTGGCTTATGTTTGTTAGCACCCAGCTATCTCGGGTTCTTATACGCCAAGCTCACTGTCAACCTTCGACATAGAAGTCAGCAGGAAAATATTTACGTGAGTGTCAAGACCATTGTCTTTTTTTTCTTCAAATGTTTTATTGTCATGTTAATCACCATACATTACATCATTAGCTTTTGATGTAGTGTTCCATGATTGTTTGTGCGTAACACCCAGTGCTCCACGCAGAACGTGCCCTCTTTAATACCCATCACCAGGTTAACCCATCCCCCCACACCCCTCCCCTCTAGAACCCTCAGTTTGTTTTTCAAAGTCCATCGTCTCTCATGGATCGTCTCCCCCTCCAATTTACCCCCCTTCATTCTTCCCCTCCTGCTATCCTCTTTTTTTTCTTAACATATATTGCATTATTTGTTTCAGAGGTACAGATCTGTGATTCAACAGTCTTGCACAATTCATAGCGCTCACCATGGCACATACCTTCCCCAATGTCTATCACCCAGCCACCCCATCCCTCCCACCCCATCCCCACTCCAGCAACCCTCAGTTTGTTTCCTGAGATTAAGAATTCCTCATATCAGTGAGGTCATATGATACATGTCTTTCTCTGACTTGACTTATTTCACTCAGCATAATACCCTCCAGTTCCATCCACGTCGTTGCAAATGACAAGATCTCATTCCTTTTGATGGCTGCATAATATTCCATTGTATGTCTTCTTTATCCATTCATCTGTCGACGGACATCTCGGCTCTTTCCACAGTTTGGCTATTGTGGACATTGCTGCTATAAACATTGGGGTGCACGTACCCCTTCGGATCCCTACATTTGTATCTTTGTGGTAAATACCCAGTAGTGCAATTGCTGGATCGTAGGGTAGCTCTATTTTCAACTGTTTGAGGAACCTCCATACTCTTATCCAGTGTGGCTGCACCAGCTTGCATTCCCACCAACAGGGTAGGAGGCTTCCCCTTTCTCCACATCCCCGCCAACATCTGTCGTATCCTGACTTGTTAATTTTAGCCATTCTGACTGGTGTGAGGTGGTATCTCATTGAGGTTTTGATTTGGATTTCCCTGATGCTGAGCGATGTGGAGCACTTTTTCATGTGTCTGTTGACCATTTGGATGTCTTCTTTGGATAAATGGTAAAGACCATTGTCTTAACATCTATGCCTGGTGCAGGGAAATCACGCATGTAATGGATCAGAAGACCTGTGCCAATTTAAAATTCTTTAGAAATGCCATTCTAATAAGCATTCTAACTACTGTGGATGATAAATTAATGTAAACATGGTCTTCCTTCTTTTTATTTACTTCCTTAAATCTCAGTGGGAGATTTTAGAATTGGTCCCTGTTGCTATCACATCAGGTACACAGATTTCTTTTATGTGTGGGGTGGAGGTGGGGATCTGATGCAGGGGCATTTAAGCCCTGTTTGACTAATGCAGATTTCCAAATTTGTGTTTACCAAAACTAAGACAAACTGCACTCCAGGAAGAAAGTTTTCAAGCAAATGGTTTCAGGACTAATCATTGGTTGCATCAGTACCACAGGACAACTCTGTGATCAAGGAAGTCTGGAGTCTTATCCAGTTCTCGAGGCTCCCAAAATATTGAAAAATAAAGGAACCTTGATTCAATATTATAAAAATTGGAATATATTTTAAATATTTGCATTGAACAATGCTTTTTTTTCAAAGCAACGTGCAATGACTATACATGACCTTCCTTGATGATGCATCTAGCAATTACTGGCTGGACATTTGTGAATGTGAGGCTGATACCATGAGAAGCAGAAGCACAGAGAGAGAGCTGGGTGCTTGAGTCCCTAATTAAATCACTGAGTCACACCTCCCCAGAAATCTGGTAGATGCCATGCTGCCGACTCTATATAGTTGAGCCAAACGATTCCTTTATTTTCTAAGTCAGGGCAAGCTGGGTGTTGGCTTGCAGCTGAAATTCTCCTCACTGATACAGACCTGGTCCACCTACTGCCCCTACCTTTCCTACTCAGCTCACACACAATACTAAGACTATCTTTATTTAATTGAGAAATTAATTATAGCTGGAGGTCTGTTGTATAGTATGTGGTTGTTTTGTTCTCTGTAACTGTAAACACATTTGACAAGTCCTCTTACTGACTTGACTAAAGGGATGGATTGCTGATATGACATAATTCTAGCTATTAACTGTCAATCCTTTCATCTTTAAATAGGCTGTCTTCTCTCTTCTTTACATTGATTTGACAATTTATACAGCTTGAAATGTTTCCACATGCATTATTTCATCTGATCATAAAGCCTTGCTTAGGGCGTATAGAAGAGGCATTTCCTGCTTTTTCAGAGAAGGAAGCTGAGACAAGAACCTGCCCTGGGCCAGTGTGTGAATAAGGTCCCAGGCTTCCCAGGAAGGCTGTATGCCCTCTATGGTTCCTCATTGGTTGACCAATCCAATTAGTATCCATGCATAAGTAAAAGAACACAGGGACTCAGGCCAATCTACAGAAGGACATTTATGAGGCTGCGCAACAGAAATCCAGAGGCAAATGGGATCTGGGCATGGACATCAGGAGCTTTTATCTGCATTTCTCTGGGCTCCCTTCCCTTCTGGGTATAGGCTTCATCCTCGACTGGACAGTGGCATGGCTATAGCTTCTTAGGCATCACACACAGACACAACAATGTCTGAAAAAAGAGGGACCGTTTCTTCCCCCTTTTCTTGGGGGTTTAGGGATTATTTTATATATATTATTTTATATTATTTATTATTTATATTGTGGTATTATTGTAGTGTATTTTTAAAAAATTTTTATGTTAATCACCATATATTACACCATTAGTTTTTAATGTAGTGTTCCATGATTCATTGTTTGTGTATAACACCCAGTGCTCCATACAGAACGTGCCCTCTTTAATACTCATCACCAGGCTAACCCATCGCCCCACTCCCTCCCCTCTAGAACCCTCAGTTTGTTTTTCAGAGTCCATCATCTCCCATGGTTCATCTCCCCCTACGATTTCCCACCCTTCATTCTTCCCCTCCTGCTTTTTTTTCCTTAACATATATTGTATTATTTGTTTCAGAGGTACAGATCTGTGATTCAACAGTCTTGAACAATTCACAGTGCTCACGATAGCACATACCCTCCCCAATGTCTATCACCCAGCCACCCCATCCCTCCCACCCCCCACCACTCCAGCAACCCTCAGTTTGTTTCCTGAGATTAAGAATTCCTCATATCAGTGAGGTCATATGATACATGTCTTTCTCTGATTGACTTATTTCACTCAGCATAACACCCTCCAGTTCCATCCATGTGGTTGCAAATGGCAAGATCTCATTCTTTTGATGGCTGCATAATATTCCATTGTGTATATATACCACTTGTCCTTTATCCATTCATCTGTCAACGGACATCTTGTCTCTTTCCACAGTTTGGCTATTGTGGACATTGCTGCTATAAACATTGGGGTGCATGTACCCCTTCGGATCCCTACATTAGTATCTTTGGGGTAAATACCCAATAGTGCAATTGCTGGATCGTATGGTAGCTCTATTTTCAACTCTTTGAGGAAACTCCATACTGTTTTCCAGAGTGGTTGCACCAGCTTGCATTCCCACCAACAGTGTAGGAGGGATCCCCCTTGTCTGCATCCTCACCAACATCTGTCGTTTCCTGACTTGTTAATTTTAGCCATTCTGACTGGTGTGAGGTGGTATCTCATTGAGGTTTTGTTTTGGATTTCCCTGATGCCGAGCGATGTTGAGCACTTTTTCATGTGTCTGTTGGCCATTTGGATGTCTTCTTTGGAAAAATGTCTGCTCATATCTTCTGCCCATTTCTTGATTGGATTATTTGTTCTTTGGGTGTTGAGTTTGATAAGTTCTTTATAGATTTTGGATACTAGCCCTTTATCTGATACGTCATTTGCAAATATCTTCTCCCATACGTCGGTTGTCTTTTAGTTTTGTTGACTGTTTCTTTTGCTGTGCAAAAGCTTTTTATCTGGATGAAATCCCAATAGTCCTTTTTTGCCCTTGCTTCCCTTGCCTTTGGCGATGTTTCTAGGAAGAATTTGCTGCGGCTGAGGTCGAAGAGGTTGCTGCCTGTGTTCTCCTTTAGGATTTTGATGGACTCCTGTCTCACATTGAGGTCTTTCAACCATTTGGAGTCTATTTTTGAATGTGGTGTAAGGAAATGGTCCAGTTTCATTCTTCTGCATGTGGCTGTCCAATTCTCCCAACACCATTTGTTGAAGAGACTTTTTTTCCATTGGACATTCTTTCCTGCTTTGTCAAAGATTAGTAGACCATGTAATTGAGGGTCCATTTCTGGGCTCTCTATTCTGCTCCGTTGATCTATGTGTCTGTTTTTGTGCCAGTACCATACTGTCTTGATGATGACAGCTTTGTAATAGAGCTGGAAGTCCGGAATTGTGATGCTGCCAGCTTTGCTTTTCTTTTTCAACATTCCTCTGACTATTCGGGCTCTCTTCTGGTTCCATACAAATTTTAGGATTATTTGTTCCACTTCTTTGAACAAAGTGGATGGTGTTTTGATGGGGATTGCACTGAATATGTAGATTGCTCTAGGTAGCATTGACACCTTCCCAATATTTGTCCTTCTACTCCATGAGCATGGAACGTTTTTCCATTTCTGTCTTCCTCAATTTCTTTCATGAGTCTTTTATAGTTTTCTGAGTACAGATCCTTTGCCTCTTTGGTTAGATTTATTCCTAGGTATCTTATGGTTTGGGTGCAATTTTAAATGGGATCGACTCCTTCATTTCTCTCTCTTCAGTCTTGTTGGTGGTGTATAGGAATGCCACTGATTTCTGTACATTGATCTTATATCCTGCCACTTTACTGAATCCTGAATGAGTTCTAGCAGTTTTGGGGTGGTCTTTTGGATTTTCCACATAAAATATCATATCATCTACAACGAGTGAGAGTTTGACTTCTTCTTGGCCGATTTGGATGCCTTTGATTTCTTCTTGTTGTCTGATTGCGGTGGCTAGGACTTCTAATACTATGTTGAATAGCACTGGTGAGAGTGGACATCCCTGCCGCGTTCCTGACCTTAGGGGCAAAGTTCTTAGCCTTTCCCCATTGAGAATGATATTCACTGTAGGTTGTTCATAGATGGCTTCTAGGATATTGAGGTAGGTACCCTCTATCCCTATACTCTGAAGCCTTTTGATCAAGAAAGGATGCTGTACTTTGTCAAATGCCTTTTCTGCATCTATTGAGAGGATCATATGGTTCCTGTTCTTTCTTTTGTTAATGTATTGTAGCACGTTGATTGATTTGCGGATGTTGAACCAACCTTGCAGCTCAGGGATATATCCCACTTGGTCATGGTGAATGATCCTTTTAATGTAGTGTTGGATCGTATTGGCTAGTATTTTGGTGAGAATTTTTGCGTCCATGTTCATCAAGGATATTAGTCTAATTGTCCTTTTTGATGGGGTCTTTTTCTGGTTTGGGGATCAAGGTAATGGTGGCCTCATAAAACGAGTTTGGAAGTTTTCCTTCCATTTCTATTTTTTGGAACAGTTTCAGGAGAATAAATATTAATTTCTCATTAAATGTTTGGTAGAATTCCCCTGGGAAGCCACCTGGCCCTGGGCTTTTGTTTGTTGGGAGATTTTTGATGACTGCTTCAATTTCCTTAGTTGTTATAGGTCTGTTCAAGTTTTCTACTCCTTCCTGGTTCCATTTTGGTAGTTGATACATCTCTAGAAATGCATCCATTTCTTCCAGGTTATCTAATTTGCTGGTACAGAGTTGCTCATAATATGTTCTTATAATTGTATTTCTTTGGCGTTAGTTGTGATCGCTCCTCTTTCGTTCATGATTTTGTTGATTTGGGTCATTTCTCTTTTCTTTTGGATAAGTCTGGCCAGGGGTTTATCAATCTTGTTCATTCTTTCAAAGAACCAGCTCCTAGTTCCGTTGATGTGTTCTACTGTTCTTTTGATCTCTATTTCATTGATTTCGGCTCTGATCTTTATTATTTCTCTTCTCCTGTTGGGTTTAGGCTTTATTTGCTGTTTTTTTTCTCTAGCTCCTTTAGGTGTAGGGTTAGGTTGTGTATTTGAGACCTTTTTGTTTCTTGAGAAAGGCTTGTATTGCTCTATACTTTCCTCTCAGGACTGCCTTAGCTGCATCCCAAAGATTTTGAAAAGTTGTGTTTTCATTTTCTTTTGTTTCCATGAATTTTTTTAATTCTTCTTTAATTTCCTGCTTGACCCATTCATTCTTTAGTAGGATGCTCTTTAGCCTCCATGTATTTCAATTCTTTCCGACTTTCCTCGTGTGATGGAGTTCTAGTTTCAAAGCACTGTGGTCTGAAAATATGCAGGGAATAATCCCAATCTTTTGGTACTGGTGGAGACCTGATTTGTGACCTAGGATGTGATCAAGCCTGGAGAATGTTCCATGGGCACTAGAGAAGAATGTGTATTCCGTTGCTTTGGGATGGAATGTTCTGAATATGTCTGTGAAGTCCATTTGGTCCAGTGTGTCATTTAAAGTCTTTATTTCCTTGTTCATCTTTTGCTTAGATGATCTGTCCATTTCAGTTAGGGGGGTGTTAACGTCCCCCACTATTATTGTATTGTTGTCAATGTGTTTCTTTGCTTTTGTTATTAATTGCCTTATATAATTGGCTGCTCCATGTTAGTGGCATAGATATTTACAACTGTTAGATCTTCTTGTTGGATAGACCCTTTAAGTAGGATACAGTGTCCTTCCTTGTCTCTTATTACAGTCTTTGGTTTAAAATCTAATTTCTCTGATATAAAGATTGCCACCCCAGCTTTCGTTTGGTGTCCATTAGCATGGTAAATGTTTTTCCACTCCCTTTCAATTTGGGGGTGTCTTTGGGTCTAAAATGAGTCTCTTGCAGACAGCGTATCGACAGGTCTTGTTTTTTAATCTAATCTGATAGCCTGTGTCTTTTGATTGGAGCATTTACCCATTTACATTCAGGGTAACTACTGAAAGTTATGAACTTAGTGCCACTATATTGCCTGTAAGTTGACTGTTAGCTGTATATTGTCTATGATCCTTTCTGGTCCATGCTGGTTTTAGGTGCTCTCTTTGCTTAGAGGACCCCTTTCAATATTTCTTGTAGGGTTGGTTTTGTGTTTGCAAATTCCTTTAGTTTTTGTTTGTCCTGGAAGCTTTTTATCTCTCCTTCTATTTTCAATGACAGACTAGATGGATATAGTGTCCTTGGCTGCATATTTTTCTTGTTTAGTGCTCTGAATATATCATGCCAGTCCTTTGTGGCCTGCCACGTCTCTGTGGATAGGTCTGTTGCCAATTTAATGTTTCTTCATTACAGGTTATATACCTATACCTATACTTCTTCTCCCGAGCTGCTCTCAGGATTTTCTCTTTGTCTCTGAGACTCATAAATTTTACTATTACATGTCGGGGTGTTGACCTATTTTTATTGATTTTGAGAGGGGTTCTCTGTGCCTCTCGGATTTTGATGCCTGTTTCCTTCCCCACATTAGGGAAGTTCTCTGGTATAATTTGCTCCAACATACCTTCCGCCCCTCTCTCTCTTTCTTCTTCTTCTGGGATCCCAATTATTCTAATGTTGTTTCGTCTTATTGTATCGCTTATATCTCGAATCTGCCCTCGTGATCCAGTAGTTGTTTATCTCTCTTTTTCTCAGCTTCTTTATTTTCCATCATTTGGTCTTCTATATCGCTGATTCTCTCTTCTGCCTCATTTATCCTAGCAGTTAGTGCCCCCATTTTTGATTGCACCTCCTTAATAGCCTTTTTGATTTCGACTTGGTTAGATTGTAGTTCTTTCATTTCTCCAGAAAGGGTTTCTCTAATACCTTCCATGCTTTTTTTCAAGCCCAGCTAGTATCTTAAAAATCATGATTCTGAACTCTAGGTCCAACATCTTACTAATGTCTGTACTGAGTAGGTCCCTGGCAGACGGTACTACCTCTTTTTTTGTTGTTGTTGTTGTTGATTTTTTTCCATCTTGTCATTTTGTCCAGAGGAGAACAGATGATTGAGAGAACAAATTGCTAACAGGGTAACAACGTCCCCAGAAAGTATACTCAAAACAAATCAGAGAAGACCTGAAACCAGGGGAAAAGAAAGGCGAAGAAAGAAAAAAGAAACAGTGAAAAAAAAAAAAAACGAAAGAGATAAAAACAAAAAGAGAACAAAACAAAACAGAATATGATCAAATATGATCAGGCTGGTGCATAGATCAGTGCCACACACTAGATTTTGGGTGTATTTTGTTCCATTAGAAGAATGTGCCTTCCAAAATTTTAAAGAAAGAAGGACTTAAATATGTACAAAGTTTGATATGATGAAGGGATGGAATATGACTGTAATGAAAATATAAAAAAATTTTTAAAAGGAATTGATAAGAAGCTGTTTGAAAAAAGAAGAGGATTAAAAAAAAAAGAAAGAAAAAAGGGGGAGAGAATGTGATCAGGCAGGAGCCTAGAACAAAGGCATACAGTAGATATTTAGGGTATATTTTGATCTGTTAGAAGAAACTGTATCTCAAAATTTTAAGGAGAGAACATATATATATGCCAAAAATAAGGGTAACTAATATGAATGGATAGATTATGACTCTAGAAATTAAAAAGAAATTTTTTTTAAAAAGGGATTGATAAGATGTTGGTTGGAAAAGGGAAAAAGTAAAATTAAAAAAAAAGTTAAAAAAATTAACACTGAAAGACTACAGAATCATGGTAAAAAAAACCATGAATTCTATGTGCAGTATTCCCCTAGTGCTGGAGTTCTGCCATTCTCATTGATCGGTAAACTTGGTCTTGGCTGGCTGTTTTTGCTGATCTTCTGGGGGAGGGACCTGTTGCCATGGTTCCCAAATGTCTTTGTCTGAGGCGGAATCGCCCCACCCTTTTCTGATCAGGGCTAAGTATTCTGCTCGGGTTTACTCTCGGGGAGCTTTTGTTTCTTGCATGCTTTCCGTACAGCTTTGTTGGATGAGAGTGAAAATGGCAGCCTCCCAATCTCTGCCCCGGAGGAGCTGAGAACTCGGGGCCGCTCCTCAGTGCGCCCCCAGAGAAAAGCAGTCAGTCACTCCCGTCTCCCTGGTCTCCGGCCGCGCTCCGTGCTCACCCGGCCTGTGACGGAGCGTTTCTATCTCTGGCACCCGACCCCGTGTGGAGTTTCCAAACCCAGCAGATCCCTGCGGTGCACTCCCGCGCCGCTCCTCCCCGGGGAGGAAGGAGAGTCTCCCCAGATCTGCCGCTCGTTGGGTCCCTGCTGGAGGAGCAGTGGCCCGACTGTGCAGCGGATCACGGTTTATGGGAACCCCCAGCTGAGAGCCAACGCCTTGGCTCCGTCTTTGCAGCCGGCTTCCTCGCTCCAATACCTGGGAGCTCTGCCACACTCGGGCACGCCCGGTCTTTCTGTGACCCGAGGATCCCGAGACCACTCTGTCCCGTGAGGGTTCCACCTCCCGCTTAGCCACTGGAGTGACGTCACTCAGCGGAGCTGACTTCTAAATGTTTCGATTTTGTGCTCTGCAGCAGAAGCGGCCGACGGAGGCCCCCTCCCCCGCCCTCTATCCTCCCGAATATCGCCTTGGATTCACTTCTCCGCACGTCCCACCTTCCAGAAAGTGGTTGCTTTTCTGTTCAGAGTTGTTGCCATTCTTTTCTTCGATCTCCTGTTGAGTCTGTAGGTGTTCAGAATGGTTTGATCACTATCCAGCTGAATCACTGAGACCAGATGAAATCCAGGTTTCCTACTCCTCCGCCATCTTGCGCCACCCTATTGTACTGTATTTATTGTATTTCCTACAAATACCCCCAGCAAACATTCCCATTTTGTCCTGCACTGGGTCCATGCCCACCCCTCAACCAGCCGTTGGAAGCAGAAGGTGTGTCCATGATCTGCTTACAACAATCAGCAGACCACAACTGAATGTTAGATAGTAAGTGTCAGTACTACCACTGCATTGGTTTAAAATAAAACGATTTAGGAGCCCCTGGGTGTCTCAGTCGGTCAAGTGGCCAGCTGTTGATTTCCACTCAGGTCATGATTTCAGGGTGGTGAGATGGAGCCCCATTTTGGGTTCTGCACTCAGTGCAGTGTCTGCTTGAGATTCTTTCCCTCTGCCCTCCCCCACTCTGTATGCGCGCTCTCTCTCAAATAAATGAATAAATAAAATCTTTAAAAAAAAACAGTAAAATGGTTTGAATATATAGTAGTTCAAGAGAATTGGCCTGGCGTCTGGTGGGTTGTTCCCATCATGGTTCCCCAGTTGCTCATGCCTCCCTGTATCCATGCACGTGGGTAGTCCCGTCCCACACCAACTCAGAGCTTGGCTACAGGACTCGTTTCGATCAATGAGAAAACAGTGAATGCTACCTAAGGGGCTTGGCTTCTGGTTGCTCTTGGGACATGTGGCAGACTAAACTTTGTCCTCCCCAAATTCATAGGCTGAAGCCCTGAGCCCCAGTGTGACTCTATTTGGGGATGGGGCCTTTAAGAAGGTACTTAAGGTTAAATGGGGTTATAGGGGTAGGGTCCTGATCCAATAGGGCTGGTGTGTTAAGAAGAAGAGGAGATGCCAGAGCGAGTACATTCTCTATGTGCAGGAGGACACAGTAAGAAGGCAGCTGTCTGCAAGCCAGGACTCGTGGTCTCACCAGAAAGCAACCTTGCCAGAACCTTGATCTTGGACTTCTAGCCTTCAGAACATGAGAGAATGTTTCTGTTATTGAAGTCACACAGTTTGTGGTATTTTGTTATAGCCAACGGAGGGGACTAATTCAGGAACCCCCTAACAGTCATGACGGGAACAAGCCAGGGCTAGTCTTCTGGACAAAGAAAGACACAAAAGCTAGTGACTTTCATTGCCTAAACCTGTAGCCAGCAAATCTGCAGGCATGTGAGTTAGGCCACTGACCACCAATTGACCACAGATGCATGAATGAGTCCAGCAGGTGTAACCAATATAAGAGCTATGTAGCTGAGTCCAACCCAAACTGCTGACCCAAAGAATGAAGAGCCAAACAGGTGGATGTTTTAAGCTACTGAGTTTTGGGAACGTTTTGTTACACAGCAATAGATAAGTGATCCACATGGGAAATACAGAGTTTTCAGTCACACGCTTTTTTTGCTCCACGGGAGGACTTGATTACACATGCTCCTGCTAGTCTGATTTGGAATACAATTTATTTATCCACCTTACAGGTTAGAGCCTATTTGCAGGGATCAGGCAAAGCAAATGAGCAAGGCAGACTGGATACAAAAATAATCACAAAGCTTGAGTTTTTTTTTCATCTTTGGATAAAGACACAGATACAGAAATACTCTCATACCATAAGAAAACAGGGTAGGTGGGATGCTTAATGACAAGTGCATGCACAGTCTCAGTGACAGGAACACTCTAGGGAATGGTGGGGACTGGGGAATTGGAGTAGGCATACCCTACTAAAAGGGATGGTTACTTTTCAGCTCTGGCCTTGTTGCCATGTGGGCATGTGGGCTCAGTGTTTTGTTACTAGAACTTCCAAGTTTTCAGAAGAAACCAGAAGTATGGATTTTTATATAAACTCTAATTTTAAAACATTGAATTAACGGTAAAACACTGTACAAGCGAAATAAAGCTCATGTTAGCCTGGACTGCCTCTTTAGACTGGTCTACACACACTAGCTAACACAAAAGTTAGAAATCAGTAAAATACAGCAATGTCATGAAACTCGTTTGACAAAACTTTTACTTTCCCATTGACTGGGACTTGCATGTGTGCAGCAGACACGTGCAAATGGAACAGTCGGCAGAAAAGGTGGTCCTGAATCCAAAATATAATAGAAGATGAAACAATGAAAAAGTTACAGTCTGTGATTGCAGGTCTTTCTGCCTCCAAGCTCAGAGAAAACAAAAACAACCAAAACCTAACATGGGCAAACCGAGAACAGAAACTATTTCAAATTCAGAAGACAAATAAATGAGGGTTTGAGCCCCTGCATTTCAAAATAATTCTCCGCCAGATGGTGAATTTTTTGACATAAGGGGCCTGACTTTATCTTTGTTATCCTTGGAAGCTGGAAGCACCTAATCCAGGTTAGGTTAACAAACGACTATTCCTAATGGGTTTATAGGTGATTAACATAAGGGATGAGTATCAGCAAGTGGGCTCGTGTGCCTCATGAGCATGTAGTTAGTAGACCTGGCTTTTTTCTTGTCTGCTCTTCTGTTTTGAAAAGGTAGTTACCTAACTTCTGTTTCTTCATTCCTCATGTGTAAAATGAGGATAATAAAAAATACCTACCTCATGGTGTTACCAAGATAAAATGAAAAGCTGCTTGTAAGCTGCACAGCACAGCCTGAAATACAACATGGGTTCCCTGGATGTTGTTACCGAGCTTGATGGCCTAGTTAGCTTTAAACAGTGGATTACTAGGTGAGTTGATAGGAAGAAACGTAGCATATTTAACTCCTCAGGGACACAACTTTTGAATAAAGCAGTATGAATTTGGACTAGATTAAGTAAAAACGTTCTTTATATGGATTCTGGAGAATCAGCTCAGGTCACATCTTGGGCAGAGGCCTAAGGAATCTGGAAGGAAACCCAATGCTGTTTCCAAAGCATTTTCTACAGCAGAGGCCCAGATGCTGCCCTGGGGAATGATTCTTTGCTATAGAATTGGCCATTTTCAGCATCACACACTGATGTTGTAATGAGGGGGATAAAGCATGTGAGTCCACAGCGGCTGTTTATGGAGTACTCGGTATATTCTAGTTGTTCTTGAACGAGCAAAGAGAAATTGCATTCCCTACGCCGGTAGAAGCTTGTGGCTTTTCATTTTCTGCCTCTTTTTGGCTATTGTTGCTTTCCTTTTCACTTTGCCCTAATAAGGAATGTTCTCTCTAGAGCAAAATAGACGCCAATCTTAAGCATTTCTGAAGGAAGAGCTATTGTAGTTGGAAACTACTAAATAATTTTCAGAGTATTATTTTGCCATTATTACTAGGCTTTTACTATTATATCCCTGATGTTAGCTGGGACCTCCTAGTCCTCTGAGATGTGGGCAAGGTCAGTGCTGGCCCCAATCGCATACTCTGCAAAAGGAAAAAAACCCTCCTGTTGCCCAGCAGCTGGAGAGAGTGGTGAATGGGTGGGTCAGCGGTGGGGGTTGGGGGTGTTTATCCGGTGCCTTTGCCGCCTAGCTAGCAGTTTTAGTGAATGTGGGCTGTTCTGCTCCATGTTGATCCAGACGGAAAAAAACAAACTTCTTTACCAGTTCCATAAACTGATCCTATTCACATACAGCATATGTGAATACAGGAAACTACTTTTGTTTTTAAATTTTTTTTTTTTTAAACTAGAGAGTGGGGAGAATGCGGAAGCCCTCTGCATCATAGAATAATTAAAAATAACTTCCAGGGGCCTAGACAGACGGTCATTGCTCTTGGAATACCCACTGACCACGCCACTGGTCACTGGGGGGTTCCCCAGACACTCTCAGTATTTCTTGCCCCGTCCTCAGATTTGTCCTGGAATTCCCCAGCCCTGGAACACCTGCCTTCTCTGCACAGCTCCCCCCACCCCCCGAGACCCCGCAGCTGACCCATCCGGAGCCAGCCGGCAAACAGGCACCCCTTTTTCCTAGGCACGCCTCCCTCGAACGGCAGCTGAGATTCCGAGAGTAGTCTTTTCCTTGGGTTACATTTTCCCGGAGGGCGGCGGACCCTCTGGCTGACGCGTGTTGCTCCTGGAAAGCCAGGGAGCCCCGCGAGCTGTCCGGACTGCCCTGGCTGGACAGACACGTCACCCGGCCACCCCGCGTCCTCGCCGTCCACCGAGAGCGGGGCCACCTGCGCAGCTCACGCGTGTCTAGCAGCCCCGTCAAAACTTAAAAGCGAAAAGGCCAACGTAAGTACTGACACGATGTTTTAACCCCATACGTCCAAAATATTACCACTTCCACATGTCATCAGTATAAACAGAATTTAAGGAGACAGCTTACCGTTGATTGGTCTTGGGAATCCAGAGAGTGTCTCCGCCGCGGCGCACCTGCTCTGGGTCCGCGGGCCTCAGGACTGCACCGGGAGGTTCGGGGGCGGGCGCCAGGCCGCGGTGCCGGGAGTGGGGGCGAGGCCTGAGGCACCCTGCCAGGCCACAGCCAGCTCGGGGTTTCCAGAGCCTTCCGCTCTCGCATCAGGGACTCTGAAGGCACAGTGCCTCACACCCCGACCGCCGGCCAGCCAGCGCGGACGGCAGTGCCGTCGCGCAGGTGCAGAGAGTCACTTGGGCAGGCTGTGTCACGTGTCCAGAAATGGGCTGAGCTCATTGGCTCATCCGCGCTCCATCCGGGGATCTGGGGCGGAGCTTGTGGGCACGCGACGTCAGGAGTTGTCGCGGGAAGTTGCAGACGGGAGCACCGGGAGGGCTGGGAGACCCCGATACGGAGGCCAGTAGCCTGGGTAGGTGGCAGGGTAAGTAAGCAAAGGGACTTCCTTCTGAGGCCCAGCGTGGGCAGCCGGGAGATGAGGAGGTGCTAACCCTGCCTGTGGAACCTCGACTTTACAGAGGTTCAACTGAGCTCGGGCACTACAGGGCCCACATGGTCTCCAGGCCACACGCTCTGTCACGTCTGAGTCCTTGGAAAGGCTCCCAGGGTGGGAAGGGTGGGTAGAGCCGCTTCCCAGGGACAGGGGCGGGGGTAGGAGCCTCAGATTCCCTGAGCGAGCATGGGGTCAGCCGGTGGGCGACGCCTCTCAGTGACCTCCCCCAGGACTGCGGGTGGGGGACTAGGCCACAGATGAAACTTGGGGTCCCCCGCGGCTCCAGCGAGCATTTGTAGCCTACCGTCAGGTTTACTTTTGAGCTTTGTTTTGGTTACCCATCCTCCTCTTTCAGACGTTTGTTTTATCTGCCCATTATTAAAGTTGCTATGAGGTCCTTCTGTGCCTCGTGAGGAGGGTGGGAGGATCCAAGACGGGGTCTGGGGCGGGTGGTGGGCGAGCCGTGAGGGCGGTACACGAAGGCACAGGTGCTGTGGGCGTTGTGGTGGGGGCGCCGGGTGGTCCTGGTGAACCCCGTGACCCTGGTGACCCCAGCGACCCCGAAGGCCTGGGCAATCCCGGAAGTCCCGGCACTGAGGGAGAGGCGGGCGCCGCTTCTGCTGGCGTGCCCCCGATGGAGCAGGCCCCCCGCGCGCCAGGGCCTGATGGAGCTGCGGCACCGGCGGCTGGAGGTCCTGGGGGCCAACCGCTCTAGATCGCCCTCACCGTACCTTTCCCGTCGCCGGTGGAGGCGGAGATTGCCCACTGGTTCCTGACTTCACATGCTGAACTCCGAGGGCCAGTTCGGCAGGAGCTCGATGTGAACGTCACCGTCCTGACTGTCCGATTGACTGCTGAGGACCCTGGCCAACTCCAAATGTCCATCACCTCCTGTCTTGACCAGGTTTCCCGGGTGATTCGGACCATGCAGCGCGTTGTGCCTCCCTTTTTTGCTAAGCCGCAGCAGGATAAAGGGGGCTAAACCCAACTGCCTGTCCCGTTCTAGGCACCTCGCTAGGGCACTGATGCCTGCAGTGGTTGCCACTTCATGACTAGGGCCTAATCTCTTGCCTGTACTGGCCCGTGGGTGCTTGGGATTCATGTGTTTTGTTTGGCAGTTAAATGTTTAATAAATACAGAAAATAAAACAAAAAAAAAAAATAAAGTTGCTATGACCAGTCTGCCAAGAACAGTTCTTAATTCAAATAATTTTTCCTTTTTTAATTTAATTTCTTTTTTTTAAGATTTTATTTATTTATTTGACAGAGACAGCGAGAGCAGGAACACAAGCAGGGGGAGTGGGAGAGGGAGAAGCAGGCCTCCCGTGGAGCAGGGAGCCCGATGCGGGGCTCGATCCCAGGACCCCGGGACCATGACCTGAGCCGAAGGCAGACGCTTAACCGACTGAGCCACCCAGGCGCCCCTCAAATAATTTTTCTTTTAAGGTGTGTGCGTTTTCATTGTTCTTGTACGTATTCTTTTCAGTTCTTGACTCCACCGTGTCTTTCGTGTGTGAATGCTTCCAGATGAAATTCTGTGTTTTCCAAAATCACAGTTGTCTTCTGTATAAAATCCTGCTTCATTTGCAAGATTTTCACGTTTCCTTCAAAACCAATTTGTCTTATCCTTTTAGATGCTGCCAACATCTGCCTCTTAAGGAAGCAACTGGCTGAGAAAGACTTGGTGCAGTGGACAAGGGCAGGCGCTGAAAGTAAGTGGGCTGGGTTCCTTGAAAGGGGCTAATATTCTCCCAGTTGCTTGTAGGCGAATGTCTTTATGTTACGCTAACTCTCCCCGACACAACCTTGTAACTGGGGACTGGGTTAATGTATACTCAGCTAACAAGATCCTCTTGTATTCAGTTTGAAGTCTATTGCTGTAGAGAATCCCTGAATTTGCCACTGGAGGATCATCTTCCTACCCTTTAGCTCTTTGATTAGTGGTGTACATATGTGTGAAGGGGACAGTTGTCACTGAAATTACAGACAGCTGAATGGCGATTTGAATTGCATGAGCATTAAGGTCTTCCTTGAGAGCGATATGCAAAACCCGTGGTTAGAATGATTTTATTCACGCATCAGGAAGTATAGATAAATCCCCTCGACATCAACACAGCAGGGGACACTCTGAGAACCTAATTCTAATGAATATACATTTTGGCTTTTCTACTACGAGGGAAGTAGGGCAGAGGATTTATTTAGATCTTCGTAATTAATAGCCTAGTATATTAGTCAGGGCCATTACAGGGCTCTTCTGTTTCTCCAGAGAAAAAGAACCCGTAGGAGATACAGATGTATATATGTATGTATACATATGGTCACATATCTGTGTGCACAAAGAGTCACTGTAGGAATTCACTCATGTGATTAAAAAGTCCCACAATCTGCCATCAGCAAGGTGGAGAAACCAGGGAAGCGGTGCAGTTCGGTCCAAGTCTGAAGGCCTGAGAACCAGGAGCACCAATGTCCAAAGGCAGGAGAAGATGGATGTCTCACTTCAAGTAGACAGACTGAATTTACCCTTCTTCTGCCTTTTTGTTCTATTCTGCCTCTCAGTAGAGTGGATGATGCCTGCCTGCACTGGCTAAGGCATCTTCTTTACTCGGCCTACTGATTCCCATGCTAATCTCTTCATGCGTACACAGACGGGCAAACGCGATTTTATAATCATGAAGAGGGAGGTAGAAATTGTTGCATTTTCTACTCCAGGATAAAAACACCTTCTCATGGTAAGCCAGGCATAAAAGCACATCATGGCAGGGGCATTGGGATTGTTCGTGTTCTGGGTGGAGTTGCACCTAGAGGCTTTTCAGATGCGATCAGAGCCTTGTCTGTAATGAAATGAGACATTTCTCTCGACTTAGTTCATTATCTTTGGGCAGCCTTTGACTATTGGGAAGGTCACTCCACTCATGTGTCAAGATATGCCTGTAGGGAATACAGGGAGGAGACTGGGCCCGTCTCAATCCCAGTGGCCCTGGAGAGGGGTTTGTGCAGGTAGTTGAGGTGTTTCCAACAGGAAGTCTCCAAAGGATTGATGTGGCAAAAGTGGTTGGCTAAGGAGATCCCGCTGAGCTCTCTGCTGACCACTAAGAGAACGTGCTGAGTGATATCAGATAGAACCCTCTGAAGCCATCATTTGTAGGTGGGTTTGTATGTCAGACACAGGGTTGGACCAGCACTTTCATCAGATTAAACTAATACTCTGTGGGAGTGTGATGTGCCCATGGTTGTTGCCAGCGTCCCTCGCTGTGTCTCCTGTGTGTCAGCTGGCGGGGTGGTGGCACCCCTGTGTGTGTCTGCGCTTACTGTCGCTGGTGCTGTCCGCTGTGCTGTACACGGGACTTGTGTGCACAAACGCAGGCCCACGAGAAATGTCATCTTTTAAAATTTTCTTTAAACAATTAAATGAGTCTGAGGCAATGTTCTGGTGGGCTCGAGGGAAATCCGATCACAGTTTGGGACCCCTTTACTCTTGGGGCACAAAACTTGTGGAGGTTTAGGTGAAATCAGAGGCAACCCTTTCTCTTTGGTCCGTGGGCTCATTTGCTGATACTCTCATTCCACGTACATTTTTGAACCAACTTGTCAGTTTCCAAAAAAAAAAAAATCTGGGATTTTGATGAGACTGGATAGAATCTCTAACCCATACATCAGTTTGGGAAAATTGGTATCAGTCCAAATACAAATTTGGACTGATATTAGTCCAAAAACAAAACCAGAAAGGCACAGGTTTCCAACAGCTCCTGTTGTGTGTTCTTTCACAAACTGTAACCACCAAGGAGTGTGCTTTCACAAGTGATTTTGTGTGAACATTTCCCACTGTGTCCCCGCAGGCCTCCCGGGTGACCGGTGAATGCTAGTTTCCAGGCTGTGATCCCTGTCTGGGTTGTAAGCTCCTCAAGAGCAGGAGCCAGGCCTGTCTTATTCACTGCCGCATCCCCAGAGCCCACAACACTGCCTCGTGCATAGCAGGTGTTTAGTGAATACCTGCTGGATGAATGAGTCCACGGGAAAAGCCCCAGGGCTGACTCAATCAGGAATTCTGGGGTTTTAGGAATAACCTGGATACAGGTCCTTCTGGAATGGCTGGTAGCCAACTTCAGTGGAGAAAACATGTCTGAGATCCAATTACCCTTTTCAGTGGAAAGAGGCCAGAGGGCTGACAAAATACCGGAAACAAATCCTATAAAGAATTATCAGTAAACTTGCTGCATGTAGTACTTTTGTATAAGTTATTACCGAAAGTAGAAGAATAAGATCTCTTTTTAAAAATGAATTTTAGGGGTGCCTGGGTGGCTTAGTGCATTAAGCATCTGCCTTCGGCTCAGGTCATGATTCCAGGGTCCTGAGATCAAGCCCCACATTGGACTCTCTGCTCAGTGGGGAGCCTGCTTCTCCCTCTCCCTCTCCGTCTGCTGCTCCCCCTGCTTGTGCTTGCTCTCTCTCTGTCAAATAAATAAAATCATTAAAAAAAAAAGAAAAGACAGTTACTTTAAAAAAAATAAAAATGCATTTTATTACAATATAACATGCATCCATAGATGTCTATGAATGATACTTGTAGAGTTTCGTGAACCTTCCCAAAGCACTTGAAAACGCCTCTCCCATGCCCCCCTCCCCCCATTACTACCTCAAATGGCAACCACTCTCAGAAGTTCTATCATTAGCGTTCTTTCGGATTGTTTTGAGCTTTATGTAAATGTAATCAAGGAGGATGCTTTCTTTTGTGCCCGACTCCTTTTACTCATCATTATGTTTTTGGGAGGCGTTCATGTTCTGTGTGGTTGTCGTGGGTGCTGCACTGTGAGAA